>NC_140196.1:23398609-23998609 GCF_965226575.1 Pagrus pagrus | reverse complement strand
CAGTGCCTGTTACGACCCCAGAGCTCCTATGAACCTTTTTATAAATACCTGTGCTTTAATTTCCTCTGTTTGATGCCTCTCTGTTGTGCTACGTGTGTGACTGGCTGCAGCAGGTGTGTTAATTGAGTGTGATTGTAGGTTGTCCAGGGAGCTGATTGGTCCAGCCACCAAGTCAGCAGTTTAAAGGCCAGCTCCTTCCAGTTCATGTGGGCTCTCCTCTCTGCACTGGCTGCCAGCATTTTAAGTTTCTGTATTTTTAAATAAAACCTTTAAAATACTTTGTTACTGGCAGCGTTTGGGAGGAATCGGGGAGTCTAATTTCCATGTTGCACCAGGGTTCCCCTTAGGCCCTGGTCGTAACACATGCTTGATCCTTTAATTCTTTCATTTTTTAAAACAGTATTAATTGAGTTTTGGCAGCGGCACAATGTGAAAACACAACGGGGTTAACACTGAACACTGAAGATGTATGAAGGCAGCCATGTAAGAAAACATGTGCCTACAGAAGACACAAAGCAACACTGGAGTTGTATTTCTGACCACTCAGCACATGTAAGTCAAATGTTCATTTTTTCCTTTTGGCTGAGGAGTCCTGAGGAGGAACAACAAAACTTTATCTGTCTGTTGGTCTGGTCTGGTCTACAGTGGGTTAACCAGAACTTTTTTCAGTTAAAAAAAGGTCAGTGAAAGCAGAGAGAGACAGAAACAAAACAGTGAAGTTGTGGGCAGTAAAACCAAAATAATGAGTTGAAAGGTGCAGAAAATGCTTAATAGAGCTGAGGTAAACTGAAATAATCCTAAAATAATTATTGGTAAGTTTGCCACTACGAGTGACACCTTTCATATCACACATAGTTATTGATCCAATGTTAATATAAAAGTACTGATCCATGGGTGCTTCCCTTTGGAGGTTTTCTGAGCGGGACCAACTGAGAGGGAACCTGGGAACACCTCAGGGCCCCCCAAGAGGAGCCGGTAGGCGCTGCTGGGGAAAAGGACCTCTGGAATATCTTGCTTAGTCTGCTGCCATTGGGACCTTGGGACCCCTGGTGTGTCTTCCCAGTTAGTTTGGTTAGTTTGGGCTGGTCAATTGAACCGTGGTGTGGGCCAAACAATGGGAACTTGTCATTTTTCTTGTTCTTAAGCATACACAGTATCAAACCATATTATCTTCTCAGGTCATTTTAAAAGTACAATTTGAATTAATATCTTAACTTTTCACCTGCATTTTTTTTTAGCCAGTAAGACTATCTGATCCAAAAATTGGCCAATGAAGGCCCTGAGTTAAGCATAAACAATCTGCGGCAGGCGCAGAACTGGAGAGGTGACTATGACCAGTGAGCAGAGCAGAGCAGGAGTTGGGAGTAAATCATACTTAAGATTTGAAGAAACAGAAACCCCCATAACCCCAGTCAAACTGCCCTGAATATCAGCAGGAATCTTGCGGCAATATTCCTCCACACAGTCTGTGTGAAAGTGGCGGAATGGGGGGACAGTTTCATTTCGTCTCTGATCCGCCAGTGGAGGTAGTAACAGAGGCGAGGCGGCATCTCTGTGAATGGAAAAACCGGCAGCACCGGACAGGGGTGTGTCGTTCTGATGGCATCAGGCGATGAAACAGATCCTTCATTCATCACATAACAGAGAAATGTCACACATCTTCAACCCACAAAGCAGTGTTACATGACCAGACAACAGTAATGTGGTAGCAGCTAGAGTCTTCAGCATCTTATATGAGGAAAAAAAATACTGCATCCATACGTGGAAAAGTGTTCCGTCTATCCTACCAACTCTTCGTCACATTTATGCCCGAAATAAAGCATCTGTTCCGGCAGAGAGCCAGGCAGCTCCCGCAGTTGAATGGCAGTGATTATGTAATGCAATTCAGAGCAAAAAACTTTAGCTCACCATGTCTTTGTCGCCTTCCACTATTGTGTTGTAACACTAACTGTCTCTTGAAACTTGTATAGAAAAAAAAAAATCACAGTGATGATCAGCCCTCCTGACCGAGACTTCACTGAACTTCCCCCAGAAAACAGGATCCCTTGCCATGAGTGAAAGCCAGGGGACAGGGTCTGCTGTTTACTGATGGTGGTTAGGTAATAATGTAATTTAGAGCAAAAAACCTACCTTTGTCACTTTCCAGGATGTTCGGTGGGTCAGAATCTCAATCACAACACATTAGTCAGCGGGTACATGTTTAGATTAACCGGTGGAAACTGAGGAAAGACGTTTAAATGACACACGGATGTTAACGTCATGATGTGAACCATTACGCCTCTCTTCGTTCCGCAACGCCGGCAAGATTTATGAAATGATACACTGGAGCGCTGCTTGGTTCAGTGGAAACAAACAAAGGCGGTGTAAAGGTGTGCCTTAGTTGCACCAATATTGCAGAGTCTGTGCCTGTTTTTTTCAGTTCATTAAGTCCAATAAAAAGTTGGGACAGCGATAATAAGCCCTGAGTCATTACTTTACAAGAACCCTACTTTTTGTCCTGTCTCCACCTGATAATCAATATTCTTAAAATGTGGTCAATTTGAGATCTAATAACGCTAATAATCAGTTATTTCTTTAGAAGCTTTTTGTGAAATTCACATCAGAAACTTTAAAGTGCTACATAAACAAATGTTTATAAATGCTGTGGAGATGATTGATTTCCCCATGTGATGATGTGCTAATGATGCAGGATGACAATCACTAAAACTATCAAGTCAACAAGTTACCTGTCAGTCTCATGACCTCATTTTTATTCCTCTTGATTCATTTGTAAATAGCTGACGTGAATAGGAACCAGACCAGAGCTAAAATGCAACAATGCATTATATTTTTCCCAAAGAAACCACATTACAGGTGTGAAAACACCCTAATAAAGTGTCTGTTTCAAGGCTCTGCATCCCTGAACATGTTGTTACAAATGAGTTACTTTGTGGCCAAATGACTGATTTATACTGTATATCAGCGTGCATGTTTAGGTACTGCATTAATACATGGCATTATAATACTTTGTCATACACTCACTGCTGTTTCTGACATGCTGCAATTGGCAAGAACTTAAACATTTAAAAATTCTCAAAGCCCAGATTAATGTTAAATAAAATTTTTTTTACATTGCATGGCAACCTTGTTATGGTTACCAGCATTTGTTTATTTTGAACAGGTGACAACTGATCTAGCATAACCGTGATGAGATTGCTTATGGATCCTTATGGCTTATGGACGCCCATCCCAGTTACTCACTTCTACAGTTAAGCCTAGTCATTTCTTTTGTCTACGTACGTGGCGTGTTCACGATAGAGCCCATCCCAGCATGCATTGAGTGACGGCAGGGAAACACGCTGGACACGTCACCAGTCACAAGCTACCTTGCCAACAAATGCTGTAACACTCACCTTTATGCCTGCAGGTGTTTTGTACTTGCTGGACGTTTCCTCTGAGGCAACATTACAATGAGTCACACTGTCTTAACTGTAAAGCACTGTGTATCTAAATCAACAATCAACTGTTTCCAAGACACAGGCCATGGGTTTACATTCAGGATCAGGACTTTATTTTCATTTTCACATCATTTATAAAATTCCCCTTAGCACAGCCTTTACAAAACACAAAAACAAAACTGAAACCAGGACCTGGAATATTTATATGTTATGATATGATATCCACTCATGTCTGACTGTGTGTTCCTGAGCCCATGTAGTACTATCCCTTATGCAATCAAGTGTTTCACAAAGTGTTGAGCCACGTCCCATCCTTGAAGTTCTTGATGTCCCATCGAGGTGCAAATAAGTAGACGTTTTTAAAAAACTCTGTAACAACAGCAGTAATGATCAGACCAGCGCTATCTTTCTTTAAATAAATAAATACTGCGCAAAACACTTTATATAATTCAATTCAATTTATTTAGGATAACCCCTTGAGATGCAGCATCTCGTTTTCGAGGGGGTCCCAACACAAATACAAAGATTACACAAAGTATACATTACAATAAGACACAACAGACACAAAAACACACTGCTCTACCACTTCCACAGCCCCCACGCCCCACGCCCCACCCACCCAATCACACACACACCCACTTAAACACGTACATACATACACATATACATATATATATGTACACATATACATGCAGGTGTAACCACATTGCAATAGAGTGCAACATCAGGAAACAAAGTACCACAGAAAGTTATGGGGATACACTTTATCTGTCTTACACAGTGTGTAGCAGCATATCACCAGAGTACCTTTAGTTGTTATTCTTACATATTGCACTTTTAAAGAATATCTGTTTTGCCAGACACATGAGAAACAGACAACTAAGAAAATATGGCTGAAACACTTCCTGCATAGATAAGCTGTTGGGCAAACTGGGTGGCAATCTGATATCAGCAAAGCTTAGTCTAAATCCATCCAAGAGGAAATCAAGGTGGATTGAAATATAGCTTGATGTTGAAAATGTGTGTATCTGACACTCCAAGATGGGACATAAGTGGAGTTATATCAGTATGCAGTCTGTGGAAGTAGCCTTTAAAGGTTTGAGGGTAAAGGGGTAGCCCTGATTTACCCCCTGTAGCCCAGGGAAACCAAAATGAATTGCAAAAACATTTGTGAGCTGGCTAACAAGTGAATAAGTGTAACTGAAAGTAGTACACGTCCCACCTTTACAAGTGTAAGTGTAAATGGGGCCTAAGACTTGATAAAGACTAGATTGATTTATACTTGATTAGACTGCTGCCTAAGACAATGGGACATGAATGCATCATGAGCTGTCAGCCCATTTGACGCTGTAGTAACCCCTCTAGGGGAGGCAACCGCCATTCCAACGTAACTCCATTCTGACAGGCCCTAATTGTCGGAATGGCAACACTTAAACCTTTAATGAAACATCCCATCATTCCGACATTTTTTGCCTCCTAAGGTCGGAATGGTGGTATTTATTTCTTTTTTAAATGTCTTGCCATTCCGACACATCTTTTAAAAGGGTCAGGGTTAGGGTTAGGGTTATGGGTTGCGGATTATGGTGAAACTTTGTCGGAATGCCGGGACGTTCGCTTGTTGGAAAAGTGGTATGTCGGAATGGTGACGTCGGAATGGCCGTATGTCGGACTTTTGGGATGTCGGAATTTTGGGATGTCGGAATGCCAGCATGTAAACCCCCTCTAGTGTCATTTCTTGAAGTGCTGCCATAGTGCGGTAGTATAAATAGTGACCAAGTCTGAGTCAGGAGGTGGATAGGATGCTTTGGGTGGGTTACTGATAAGACTTTCCCTCCAGAGACCAGAGTTGAGTCAAAAGTGATTTGTTTTACATTTATGTAACGCAAGTAAGTGAACATTTGCAAATGACGTCATGTGTTAGTTATTTTAACATGAAGAATGATTTTTTCCTAAGCTAACCAAGTAGTTTCGTTTGCATATATCCAACAAAACAGCGACTGTTATTAACATTCAAAGCATTTATTTCGAAAGTGTAACCAGACGTTTTACATTATGTATTGTTGTGAAATTAACTGTGGAGACTTTATTTTGAAAGTTTAACTGGATGTTGCATATCATGTATTAGTGCTAAGGTAGAGGAGTACGCAGAGAGTTATAGTTTGAGGCTTAAGGTCACTGACCAAGCTGCCGGATTTGATGAGTTGGGAGTGAGAACAGGTTGGTAAAGTAAAGTCAAAGCAACAGCGATTGTTTTCCTCAGTTACATGATGCATAACACATCATTCCAGTAAAGAGTCTCTACTGGAATGTTTGTCAGTGATTCAGTTTCACAAACATAAGGGCAGATTTCACAGACAGAGGCGTTCAAACACCCGATCAGTTATGCCCCAACAGCACTTGGCTCAGTCCAGATCCAGTAACAGCTTCATAACAGCTTCATAATGTTCAAGTAGAATTGTTGTGGTAACAGCCTGGCAAGAAAAGTCATGTTCTTCTCATTTTCTTTTTCTTTTTTGAACCTCCCCGTGCTGTTGATTTCCTATTGCCGGAATGACTCAACATTCACGGATGAGATAGGAGAGATAGTAGGATGCTGGAAACTGCTGTTGTTTACACGAAGTTTAAATAAATATAGCTCTTTTGAAAGAGGAGCATGTTTTAGCAGTGACTATGACAGAGAGAGGGAGGGCTGGTTGGACAATACTGTCCTGTCAAACATGCCAATTCTCAGCATGCCAAGGTGACTCACTTTTAATGATGGTGCTATTTCTCATTTGTCTGTCGTCCGTTTTTCTCTGACAATCAGCGGCACCACCTAAGAGTTTGGAACAGCTGAGTGATTGTATTGGCCTGGGCTGTTATAATTACATAAGTGAAAACAGAAAGTTGTGCTTAAACTGACTTATGTGTTACACCTTATTATATCACTTGGTACAGTCACCCATCCTACATGAGCCACCACTGTGTGTGTGTGTGTGTGTGTGTGTGTGTGTGTGTGTGCCAGCCTGCAGTGCCACTGTGTAGTGTTATGTTGTAAGCGTAGTATGTTTACCCAATGGTTGTGAACACTGTCATCTGCCCGGTAGTCAGTAATGGTGTAATTGACTGTTGTTTATTCTCTTCATGTGGTAGCAGCGAGCAACGCTATCGGCAAACCACAGGCGCCATTTCAGGATCCAACAAATAGCACGAAAGAAGACAAACTGAAAAAAGCCACAACAAGTGCCAAGCTGCTCTCTGACCAAATGCGTGGTCTGTTAATGGAGCAATTGTGAGATACTGCACATGAGATCATGGCCAGAGTCATCTTACATGAAAAACTGCTAACATTCTTTGATTTAAGCCTCCTGGGTGTGAGAATGAATGTGTTTTTCTCAATTTTGTATGATTGTAAATAGAACATATTTGAGTTTCTTAATGTCAATCTGACAAATTAAAGCTACACTCCAGTCAGGGTTTCTTTTTCAAAAACGGGGGTCTGGTTACTAGTTGGAAATAACCCATTACCAGGGCAATCAGATCAACTTCATTAGCATTGATAGCAATAGCATGGATATTAGCATGGATAGCAATAGCGTGGATATTTGCATTGATAGCAATAGCATGGACATTAGCATGAATAGCAATGGAAAGCAATTTCATGGGCATTAACATGGACTGCAATAGCATGAATATTAGCATGGATAGCAATTGCATGCTCATTAACACGCATTGCAATAGCATAGACGTCAACATGGTTAGCAATAATATGGATATGAACATGGATAGCAATAGCATAGATATTAACATGGATAGCAATAACATGGATATTAGAATAGATAACAATGTATGAATATTTCCATGGATAGCAGTAGCACGGTTATTAACATGGAATGCAGTAGCATGGATGTTAACATGGATAGCAATAATATGGATATTAGCTTGGATTGCAATGCATGAATATTAACATGGATAGCAATAGCATGGATATAAGCATTAACAGCAGTAGTGGTCTTCTTGGGTACTGAGGAACCGCAGAGTTCAGTCATGGGCATCTTCACTCCCATTGCTCCAATGGCCAAGATCTGTCTGCTTTGAGCACAACCAAAATTTTTCTCTGCCGCTAATGATCACTATACACACACACATTGCCCTCTTCTTACAGGAGCCATATGACTCTTTTAAGCCATGCACTTGAGCAAATGGCTCACATTTTGGAGACACTGCCGGTGC
This sequence comes from Pagrus pagrus, assembly GCF_965226575.1. Classification (NCBI taxonomy): domain Eukaryota; kingdom Metazoa; phylum Chordata; class Actinopteri; order Spariformes; family Sparidae; genus Pagrus; species Pagrus pagrus. Next base: position 23,990,960 of record NC_140196.1, on the reverse strand, counting down.
TTCTACGGGTTTTCATGACTCAGATTCTACATAGTCATATGTCATTCTTCCATTTAAAGGATAACTACCGTTTTTTACAACCTGGACCTTATTTCTAGCAAACTATATGGTCATTTACTCACCCAGATAACTTTGGTGTCATTTTAGATCCAGTGTAGCGCCGATATATCCATATAATGCGAGTAACGGGGCATCAACACACAGCCTCTATAACGCATTATCTACCACGAAACTAGTTCATTTCACTAATATTTTGTCATGATACGCTAGTGCTATTCCCCTCTGAGTCCGGGCTCGTCCGTTATCAACATCCGGGGTCAAACTAGCAGTAGCAGCTATAGGTAAACAAGCCGGGCTGTCGCGGGTGCGCGCAGCTCAGAGACGACATCTTCCAGGTCAGAGGTAGTAGATCAACCTACAGACCCCGGATGTTGACAACAGAGGGGAATAGCACTAGCATATCGTAACAAAATATTGGTGAAATGAACTAGTTTCGTGGTAGATAATGCGTTATATAGAGGCTGTGTGTCGATGCCCCGTTACTCGCATTATATGGATATATCGGCGCTACACTGGATCTAATTTCGTCCGAACGACGCCGAATGACACCAAAGTTATCTGGGTGAGTAAATGACCATATAGTTTGCTGGAAATAAGGTCCAGGTTGTTAAAAAACGGTAGTCATCCTTTAAGCAACAGCTTAAATTCATTATGTTTACGCACAAAATTCAGCTATTTGTCAAAAAATATTTGGTATATTTGGGTTTTTGCTAGTCGATAAAAACATAGGCAACACTTTATAATGACCATAATTTATAAATGGTAAATTTAGTTAAGAGTTACTTCACTGTTAACAAACAATAAAATGCTTTATTAACTTTTCATTAAACACTTGTAAAGATATAAATGTCAGTTGCCACTTCACAATCAACAATAGCTCAATGAATGATTTATAAAACATTTCATTGTTTGTTAAACGACTACTAACTAAAGGGGGGCCACCTGCCCTCCACCCCACTTCATTCACTGCTTAAAGGAATAGTTCACTCTAGAAGGAAATTCAGTCATTATCGACTCACCCTCATGCTGATGAGAAGTCCGGTGTAGTTTCTTACATCCTGCTGTGAGCCACCGAGCGACACACAAACACAAGAGGGATCTGCCTGCACTAGTGATTTGAAACTTTGAAACTCACAGCAGCATGTAAATACCGGTGTGTATCTATCGCGAGTCTCGTTGATCTTGTCTGGCGCAGCTTCCGTAGTGCAAACGCTGTGAGGGAGACTCGCGTGAACGCAGTAGCGTGCCTCCAGGCTAATATGGCATAGTGACTATTTAGGCCTGAAAAATGTACTAAATGACGTCATTTCAAGTAAACTCTGGATGTCGCCGGAGTGTACCCCCGCTGGTCTCCAGCTGTGCTTTGAGGAATAAGAAACTACACCGGACTTCTCATCAGCATGAGGGTGAGTCAATAATGACTGAATTTCATTCTAGGGTGAACTATTCCTTTAACTCACTTTCTGCGTTTGTGCGTGAGTGTCACAGCTTATTCTGTTGATATTTTGATGGATAGTCTTATGTTGGCTTTAGTTACTGCTGCAAGCTAATTTTGTTGACACAGTAGGTGATGTGTTTGTACTCTGGCAAGCAAAGTGTCATAGTCGGAATACTACATTGTCAAAACACTGATTCACAACAAACCACAGGAGATATTAAAGGATTTCAGCCATATCTCATAACTCTGTTTCATCCAGGACAAAACATTGTGAACACAAAACAATGCAGCATCATGAACCACAAACATGCCCAACTGTTGATCTAATTGTAGTAACTCCCTGCTTACACAAAACAATTAGGCTTGTCAAAGCAGATGCCATATTACGTAGTCACTCTCAATTGCCAGCGCATTGACAGGTACATTTTCAAAGTATGTCATCTAATGGGGCATAAATTCTTGGCAACAACAAACACCTGGCAAAGAACAACTCAAACAAAACACCTGACTGTGAGAATCTCACGGGAAATTGTGCACAGCCTGTTTGAAAATGTCCTTATCAAATGATACTTTATTTAAAGATGAAGAAGTTAATCAATAGTTCGATGATTAAAAATGGCACCACTGACGCCTTTAAGTAACCCTTTCGTGTATGAATTATTAAATCACAAAGTAATTTTCTAATGTTTGTTTTTTACTCTAAAACGAGTGAAAATTCCTACAGATTTTTTACATATATTTCTTAAATGTTTTAATCTTTAATTATGGAATAACTTCTGTGTAACTGTTAAATAATGTAATTCTCAGTAAACCAGACAGGTAAAAACTGTATTTTTTGAGGTACATAAGTTGTTGGAAATGCTTTGATTCAGACATTGGAATTGAAGAAGAAAAATGTTTGTAATTTCTGTGACTGAAAGTACATCTGTCTACTCCAGTGGACATTATGCACCAAAGACTATATTCTACCTATTCAGTCTATAATTATATAACATTTGATGACTATTTGATATTGCTGTTTAATTGAACCATTCAAGTATAATTGATATCATTTTGATTTTTTTTAATGATGCCATGTCTTAAAACAACACAGAGACACATAGATAATAATCACGTGGGATTATGGACATGGCTTTGGGAGTCCGCCACTTGGTATTTGAGACATGGTTCTCCAGCTTAAATACTTGAAAATGGCTTCCAAATGTCTGTCCACTGTAGTGGACACCATGCCTGAAAGGGTAAAGATAAAAAGGCGTGAATATATCTACTGTACTGTACTGTACAGTGTATGCTTTTGCATAGATTCTTTGGATGTTATGATGCTTGATTTTTTTCCCTCTTTATTTAAATTTGAGGCATTTGTGGACCAAAGGTTAGAAAAGTGAACTGATGACCAGAGGGTTGCCAGTTTGATCCGCAGACCAAATATACAGCACATGTCAGTCAGGCATGCATTCAAGCACAGTACTGAGTGTGGGTCACCTTTGTTTTGGCAGCGCTACAGCTTCTTAAAAACGCTTTGTGCCTCTAATCATATTAATAATATCTTCTTTTTTAAACATTTTTGTATAATTATTCATTTTGTTGCACTTGTTTCCATATTGAACTGAATGAGTGTTCAAACTTGCCCTTTTTGATGTTTCCAAACACTTTCAACTGCTTCATACGCTTTCATACTTTCACCTACTGTACAAACCTCTTAAATGTTATGCTTTATTCAGACCCCTTTATTTTAACATTGGTGTGTCAGCAGGTTTTCCTCCAGCTAATGAAATTAAGGGTACAAATAAGTAACTAATAACTGAGCACATAAAATTAATTGGCTCACATGAAGTTACTCATCACCACAACCACAAATCTGATTAGTCTGAACTATTAACCCAGCTTGTACTGGTATGCGTGTTATTCTTGAGTCATACCAACAAAAACAATCCCCAATGACCATCTATGAACACTAAATGAAGTCAAAGTAAATTACTGTAAGCATGAAAAAAAATCAGAGAAGATGAAAAGATAGCGTCCACATTTTCCTTATTGTGTGTATTCTAAATGATCATTATCACTATATTTCCAACTGTCTGGGGAAAAGCAATGACATGTTTAGGCTACTTGTCAAATGTAGGGGGCAGCAGCAAGCGCTAGTTGTGGCAAGCAAACTCATAACTCTTCTGCTTCTTATGAAAAGCAAAAAATCAGAGAAATATCAACTTCACAAAGTAAGAGTTGGATAAAAAAGAGCCAAAAGAAACTGAAATGGCACTGGACATATAAATGAAACCAAAACTTCAGTAACAAAATGGGCAATTCAATGCAGAGAAACATTTTTACAAGTGGTAGGTAGACTGAAACTCAAGTTGACTAATCTGTGGTGGACAGTGACGACAGAGAAGGGGACTAGGTGAGATAGCGCCTTCACTCTAACGGAAATGCAAGAGGCCGGAGTCTGATAAGAGCTGTGAAGACCTGCCCAGCCCTCTACATGTACTACATGGAGGAGGCGATAACACTGATGAACACACAGGATCCTCAGAATACATGACAGTGTTAGGTTTAGGGTTGTTGCTTCCTCACAGCGCAAATAAAGCATTTTTAAATTTTTTATGATAACGTTTAGTCCAACATGTTTTCACTCCCAACTCATCAAATACAGCATTTTGGTCTGTTGCCTTAAGCTTCAAACTATCTACCTACCCAGTCATGTCAGCTTTGCATGCTCCGCCATCAATTAGCAAAGATAAGTTATATGCAACATCTGGTTCGACTTTCAAAGTAAAGCTAGCTGACAAACAGTTGACTTATTATGACTTTTGGACTGTTGTTAACGTCAGACAGTCGTTGTTTGGTTAGATTTTAGCACAGAAGCTACTTGGTTAGGTTTAGGAGAAGATCATACTTTGGGTTAAATACGTTCAGCCTGGTACCTGATGCAATGCAAGTTACATAACTGATGTAAGTATGTCACTTACGTAATCATCACTTACTTGATGTAACTTACGTGAACTAAGTAGACTTAGACTTAATTTATGTAACATAACTTAAAAATAAATACATTTTGACTCTTGTTCACACACGGGACTCAAACCCCAGTCTCCCAGGGGAAACTCCTGTGAAACAACCCCAATCACCACCCCACTTAGGTTCTTCATGCTCTTCATACTACTGCACTAGAGGGGTGCTTCCTGAAGTTGCTAGAAGGGTATCTACAGCATCTTACTAAGAAGCATAGGTCCACTGACCTGATGTATTGGCTGAGACCACTGAATGAATTTACATAAATCATTCGTTTGACATGTTCAAATCTCCAAGTGAAAATGTGCAATGGTAAGACTGGGAAACTGTGTGGGGGCGTGTGTGTGTGTGTGTGTTCCTGTGAGGATTCTGTGCGTGGGCAGCCATGTGATAGCGCTTCACATATTACCTCTTCTCTTCAAGTTTGCTTTTGGTGTTCTGCTTGTTGAAACAGACTATTAAAGGCTGGAGACAGACTTGGTCAAACAACAGTTATCTCAAGTGGACCCCATTAGCCCTCTAAATGTGACAGCAGAGCGGGCTGAGTATTTAGCGCAGTCAGTGAGCACATATGATGACAAATTAGGGGTGAGAAAACTTGTCAACCCGATTTGAAAAGCCCAAAGATGAATGTGTGTCAGCTAAGCCCTGCGCAAAAACAACTAGAGACCACCTCAGGGTTTTCAGAGAGGTTTGCACAGCAGAGAGGAATTAGCCTGTCAGTGATAGACTCTGAGGGAAATTACATCATTAGCTAAAAAATATTGACAAATTAAGACTAAAATGGTAGCTTTTCTGAGAAAGACAAACACACTGATATATAGACTCAGATACCATCAAGATGAGTCCACAAAGTAAATCTCCCTTTCATGTTCAGTGGAGCAGCTCCAAGGTTTTCTCTTGATGACAGTGCTGATAAAAGTCTTAGCTGTCTACCTCTTACATAGAGAGAGCAGGCATGCCTCTAGAGATTCCACTCAGTAGTACTGTCTGCAAAATCATCCTTCCCACAAATACAGTGCAGATTTGGAGGAAACACTGAACCTTCATGGTTAATATTGCATAAAGTGATAGATTCAGTAGAAGATCAAGCTGCGCTGACCTCTCTAAAGGCGTCAGTATGCTTCAAATAAATTTAGATGCCTCACACAGTTACTTCAGTCACTTTTCATGCATACACTTGAGGTCAACACCATAAATGCCTTTGAGGATGATTCTCCAAAAGTGCCCATTTCTACATTTCATTGCGTCAATGAGGTGGAGGGGATGTGGGTGGCGTTAAAGCTCGGTGAGACAGTTGCCAAGCCTGAGACCGCTTTTCGAGACAGCGTTTCAACAATTGTTAGCGGAAAAACCTTTGACAAGACATCGGGTCAAAGTCCTGCTGAGTGTGTGGCAACAGAACCAAGTGAGCCAAAACACGATTGTTTTCTGACCCTGACCAAGTGGTTTTTGTGCCTAAACCTAACTAGACAACCACAGCGTTGACACAACATAAAACTGAAAATTGAACAGAAGCAAATGGGATAATGCAAAGTAAGTTTGCCTGATGTGTTCAACATATTATATAACTAGTTTGTTTGAAGCATGCTGAGGCCTTCAGCCAATAGCTGGTCCTCTTCTATCTATGGCCACCAGCTCCTTCTGATAATATTTAAAATGAGTGTTTTATCATTTGAACATTTCCCTTTCAAAGAAAACACCCTGTTGGAACGCTGGATACTGTAGATAACAATATATGAAGCACATATTTTAATTAAAGAACTCATCAACCTCACCATTTTGCCCCAGAGAAAAAAAAAAGCACTTGCCAAGAAGTAATGATAATTATCATGGTTTGGAATAAGGTGTGTGTGTATGTGCCATAGAGAAAATATGAGTGTTCGTTTTGTTAACATTTGTTTACACTGAGTTGTTGTCCCTGAACGCATGTTTCTGCGTTTACTGTATGATGTGTAGATATCCTTGGTTTAAGTATGTGCATGCATGTGTTTGTCATTGCACGTGTGTGTGATTGCATATGTGTGTGTGTTTGCATGTGTGTGTGATTGCACGTGTGTGATCGCATGCATCTAGCTGGATCGTTGCTTGTGAGAAGCTAACACTGGCTGCATCTGAAGGAAGCCCTGCGGCTGTTCAAGGCCTAAATCTCATAATGGCTTCAATAACCGCCCCACATCTTCGTGACAGCTTTTTCAAAGGCCTGGCAGGTTCTTAATGTACTGTACACCACAACTCACTCTGACAGCACAACACAGACAATAGATAATGCATTATAAAACACCTTGCATCAGCAAAAAAACCCAGCAGGATCATAAAGAGATTGACAGTTTGGCACAATGTGCCATAAAAAGTGTTTTCATAAAGTCTGCGCAGAACAGCTCAGCGCTGTGGTTTAGGGTGGACTAACTTGTTAACAACTTGTTTACACAATGATGCAACAGCCTCTTAAATATAAACATTAAATTGCTTTAGCAATAAGGGAGGTGTCTGGATGTCACTAAAGGATCACATTAATGGCATTAAAGTGTTATACCAGCACGGCTGTGTGTTAAAGACATGCTGCTCCACAGTGGAAGTGTCGTCTCATGAAGGACAGATGAAAATGTTCTTTTCACAGTTTCGTGTGTGCTTCATATTTGCAGTGCAAGTGCACAATTAGTTCCTTTATTTTTTTTTTAACCTAACCATCACAACAGCAACATAATAAATATAATACTTAGAAGAAGCAGAATTTAATCCCTGTGTAATTGAATAAATCAGTTTCCAAAGCAACAAAACATTGTTGCTTCCCTCTGTAACACTGAAACTGCCAATCACTGTGATTTGTAAGTGAGGCGTAACGCTTGAAGAGTTTCCAGCAATATTTAATTGCAATGCTTTTTCTTCTGAACAGTCCCATTAGTCACATATCAAATTTCTTTGAACTTCTACTCTGACATTTAAATCACTGACAGATTTGTCCACTTCAACTGATGTTGGAAAACAACAACAATAATTCATTAGGAGGTCAAATCAGTCAAGAATCACAAGAGTAACATGCATCTGGTTACAGGTAAAGGACGGTAAATGATTGCATTCACCAAAAATTTTTGATTAAATGATTTTTAATCTGCGTCACGTCAATGTCAAACAAACGTGTGTGCTGGTGTGTGCAGATGTTCCTCTCTGCTCAGTGCCCACATGAGACCAATTGAAGCAGACATAATGTCAGTTTCGATGTTCGATGTTAAGATATTCACACGCTCTTACTGCAATTAACACACACACCATAGGGAAGGAATCTGGCTGTTCTGCCAGAAATTGGTATGAAGACCGATTATGTGATCTGATGCCACCTGACTCTGACAGCAATGCCAAATCTGTGTACAAAGTCTTCTAGTATGTGCTTGTGGCCAAGTCTGAACCTGTTCACACACCTAAAGGCACGGAGGAATGTCCTTTGGCCAAGACCAGCCTCCCTGGAGAACATCACAAACCACAAGTATGTCAGTGCTGCTGGTGTATTTTACTAAACGTCCATTACAGAACTGCAAAAGGAAGTTCTGATTTAAAAAAGGGGAAAGTGGTTTTTGTCTCTAAAATCTACAAAGTCTCAGTTCCTGAATTCAGAAATGTTCTTCTCTTCTGACTCCTAAACACACTCCTCACCCCTCCTCCTCTAATGAAGAGGCTCCCAGCCTGGTCCCAGTCACTCATCTCACTCCGCTCCCCTTTGTCTCTGCTGGGGGGGTATGAAGGGTGTAATTGGTCGAGCCTGCTCAGGTGAAAGCAGACCTCTTGTCTGGGGACACAAAACCGTCTCTCTCTGTGTCTGCAGCACCATAAGGTCAAAAGGACACACCAATTTTGGAGACACTCACACACACACACACAGACACACACACACACAACACACACAGAGTGCTCTTCACTCATCCTCCAGCCCCCAACAATCACTGCAGCTACCTGGGAAAGGTAATTATTTGCTCTCCTGTTTGTCTTCTAGCTTTCAGGGCACTCAGCTGCCAGGTCTGACAAGAAACAGAGACAGAAAAAAGTTTGTACCGTGCTCCCAAAACCATGTCGGATACATTTTCGCTCCCTTCTAAAAGTTTCTGAGGCGCATCACATTTTTTCTGTGTTGTGGAAACCTTTAAACAGTGAACAAAAGGTCCGTGTTAATGTGTTCAGAATAGCTGTGCATCCTGCAGCCACTCCACATGCTGCGTCCATCAGCACACGTGTTGTTCAGCAGGATGCACATGCCTTCACACTGACAGTTGTTCACCGGCAAACAGAACATGATGTAAAAATGTACTGCCAGCTGATTGAGGTGCAGTCTGGCCTGTACAAACATGATCTGCAGGCAGAGGTGCTCAGAGGGCAGAAACAATCCTAGAACCACAGCTGTTTTAAAACTGATGACGATGAACGTTGGCCAGTTAATAGAAATATGACTATCACAAGCATATTTTGATTTTAGTGACTGATGATTGAGTCACAACTTACATTGGTAGCTATGGATAGAGTTTTTTTTTCTTCAGTCAACCACTCTGATCCAGACTGAAAAAATTCTGCAACCGTTGGATGAATTTTTTGTACAAACATTCATGGTCCCCAGAGGATAAAGCCTGCCAGTTTTGGCAATCCTCCAACTTTTCCTGCGGTGCCACTTATTCTGTGAAACAACTCAACATCTAATGTATGGACTGGCAAAAATAAATTGTACAAACATTCATGGTCCCCAGAGGATGGGGTCTACATTGACTTTCCATGAGCGCCACCATGAGGTTGACACTTTTTGAGCCTTTTGGAAATGTCTAGAAAAAAAACTTTAAAATGTCCCCTTCAGGATGAATTGTATTCTTTTTGCAATCATCTGACTTTTCTTACACAGTGCCACCGTGATGTCAAAATTAGATTTCTGTCCAGTGCTTTGGTTCACGCTTTAATTCTTCATCAGCTTTACCTGTACCTTGTGTTTAGCGCTAATTAGCAAACGTTAGCATACTAACACCATGCCTAATCACTGACATTCTCCCGTTGTTTGCTACATGTGTAAAAGGGAAACTCCAGACAATGTTCAGAGTTCATAGTGAAACAGCTTTAATCATAAAATATGTGGTTTTATTGTCACACCCACTCAGGTATTACCAGTAAGTCTAAGTGGTAACACTTTATTTTGACATCAAACTGTTGGTACTGAGAAGACTTTTCAGTTTAAAACCACATTGTTTTTTGAACCCTAAATGAAAGCCTGACATAACTCACACTTACTGACCTGTTTGTTGACTACTTATTGTATCCCACTATTGTCTACATCAACTAAAACTATCTTAGTGACACACAATAGTAACTCAGTAGGAAGTTTACAACCATCACTGTATTATCTGACCTTTGCACTGAAGACTATATTTACCATCCATGTAAATGGTGTGCAGGTGAACCAAATGTTGGACAACCGTCTAAACTGCACTTTATATGAACGGTGGTCTGACTCCCACAGCCAGCATAAATAAAAACACAAAGGCTATCAATGTGTTGAAGCAACCAACAATTATTCTCTCTGTTGACTATTTATATTCAGGCTCTTTGGTTTCACTGAAAAGGTTGCTTATACTTAACTTTAGTCAATCACAGTTATAGTCACAGTCCAGTTCAGGCACCTGGAAAGATAAAGACATGAGCACATCAACAAACAGAGTTTTGACCTCACATCTCCAGTCAAGTGTAGACTGAAGACTCTTTGTGTTTGTCACCCTGACCATATAAAACACAAATACTGGAACCAACCAGATTCATTATAGATCTCAGCATAGCATCTACTGAAAACACTGGTGATGTGTTTTTTTCTGTTTCCAAACCAGTAAGTACCCATCTAAGGATGCCAGATGTTTTCCCTTCAAAACTAAATGAAAATATATTATACTGAAACAAACAGGACAAAGAGGCAAGTCACATTGTGAGGTTATATTTGGGCATAGCAGTGCTTTGAGATAAATGCTAACATCAGCATGCTAACATGCTCACAATTACAATGTTAACTCTGATGTTTATCAGGTTTAAGGTTTACCATATTGACCATCTTAGTGTTGTGTGTTAGCATGCTAACATTTGCTAATTTTCACCAAACAAAAACAAAAGTACAGCTGAGGCTTAGGGGAATATGAATAGTTTTCAACTTTAACCAATGTATCACACACATTGAAATTTTGACCTAATGTTGAATGTTGAAGGATCAACCAAATTATTACAAGAATAGCTCAACCAAAATGTATGGCAATCCATCCAATAGTTGCAAAGACATTTCATTTCCAACCTCAAATGTCAACTTCTCAGTGGCACAAAGAGGTAAAGCCACAGGGTCATTAGGGTCCATCCTCTGGGGACTGTGAGTATCGGTACCAAATTTCACAGCAATCTATCAATTAAGATTTGACATACTTCAGACTGGACTAAAGTGGTGGACCAACTGACAGACTGACAGATAGTGCTAACCCTAGAGCCACACAGGTAATGGCTAATAAAAATAAGCAAGGACTTACTCATGTCTCATAAAAACTGAACAGCAGGGAGTAGCAATAACCCACTGGAGTGCTGCATATTTCAGTGGCAAAACTCAACTAGATTTATGGTCTGCATGGGTGGCCCTGCTGGAAATTGAACTTGTAAGCCTACCATGAGACACAGTATTGACACAGAATACACAGTGTGTTATACACAATACATCACCCCTTGGCCTCTCACTCACCCATGTTGTGCACCAGTTTTCTTTAGCTTCTCCACGGCCCATGACAGAAGGCAAAGAACAGAGGTTGTTCAGAAAGCACTACGTCATTTGACATCCATCAAAGATATTTGAATTTCTTTTGATCGCCACGGTTCCAACTTTCTAAAAGTTAAACAAGTTGGACCATTGTCATTGAAATCATGGGCCTGGCCTTGAAATGGTTCATAGACTTGGTTTCAGGTACATCATCACATCCCCACACAACAAATACTGAGATGTTAGGTCCCACGGTTCCAATGAGTTTCTCATATTTTGGTATGAGGGTGAAACTGGGGCAAAAATGGTGCAACAGCAAGACGAGCATATGTAATTTGATACACACTCCTGCAGAAATGAACACCATTATGTGTTGGATAATAACCAAAAACGTCAAGCATCGTATGTTTTCCTTATGCCTCTTACAAAAGCTCAACAATAGGTGTGATTTCGTCCCTTTGTCGTGCGTCTATCTAGAGTATCATGGCTGGTTAGAAAGTTTTGCACCTCAGCGACTGAAAGATGAGCTAAGTGGAGCAGCCAAGATGGAGGAAGAGCTATCGCTTATTGCCCATGAGCACAAGGATTGCTCCAGAACAGATCATATAGACATTATGCTGCAACAGCAACCCTATACCATCTCCCTGTTTTAGCACACAATGTTTCTTCCAGTTACCTCTTTAATGACGCACCTATTGTCAGACATTTTCTTTTAACAGCAACCCACTTGTTATGATATAAGCAGGCTATTTACGGCACAAAGTTGGATGGCTAACAGTGGTGTCAGGTCCCAGAGTTTATGAGCATGCTGCCTGTATTACCTGACATTTATGTGTATGTTCCTAGGAGCATCATTGCAACTGACACCCTGTTGTGATATCTTACTGGTGTTGTTCTTTGATCATGATCAATGTTGCTCCAGAAATGTCATTTCAGCTTCGCAAAGTCCACAAGTTGAGCAAACTGTTGTGGCTGAATGGGTTAAGTGGAACATGTTGTTATTCTGTTAACCTTTTACTTTTACATTTTATGTTTCTTTTTACCTTTTTGCCACTGTTTAGTTCGGTTTAGGCAACAAAATTACGCGGTTAGGTTTAGGAAAAGATGGTTTGGTTCAAATATATGCTTTTGAAAGGATCATTTCTTCCATGTATGTCTTTTGCCCTTCTTTTTTAATGAAGTCTCTCATAACTCTACAACTAACAAAATTGAGCATTTTGTTTTTTTAAGAAATCTTTCTCCATGGGCATCAAAGCAGTTGACTATAACGGTTACTGTTTCCTGTATTTGTAAAATCTGACATGTTTACTGTCAATAAAATTTTGTCTTCTCTCATACTTTTTTGTGTAAATACTGAACTTCTAAATGTGGGAAGGTAAGACACACTTCAGACACGACAACGGAAAGACTTACACTTTTTACAAGGTTCAGAGAGCCCACACATGTAATTTACAGCGTGTAAATGGATCACTCAGAACACATGTTGATACCAAGTGTGAGCAGCTTTTAAATTAAAGGATTCCTGCTCTTGAATACAACACACCCCTAAGAGTCTTTCTTTGGAGCCAGTTTAGTGCTTTCACATCTCTGCCAGCGCATTTAGTTGCTCCATTTCCAGTTAAGTTTCATCTACAATATAATTAACTGTACATGATGCGTAACTCAAAAGGGTTTCCCAATTCTGCACTTCCTTAGAATCACCATTCAGGTCTGTGGCTTGTGATAAACACACATGCACACACACACACACACACACACACACACACACACACACACACACACACACACACACACACACACACACACACACACACAAAAGAAGTCCCAACAGGTGGAACAGGTAAACTGCCCTTGAGGCGTCGAGGGGGCTGGTAGGGTTGGTCGCAGGGACCAGGCAGACTCTCGGCTCTTGCTTCAGGTTAATATGGAGAAATAAAGAGCTGAAACCGAGACAGAAAGAAGTGAGACCGGTTCTCCCCAGTATGCTTGAATAAAGTGCTGGATCAGGTAGAACAACAGCTTCTGGCATTTAAGTTGGTTGTCTAACTCATCTGACTGAGATCCTCCCCTCTTCAGCCAAATACAAAAGGAATTTCTGATGAACTGTCCAGGGCCGAAAGCCTGACATTTATAAAAAGTTGTAGCCTATTTCTTTTCCCTCAAATGCTATATGAGCAAAATCCAAAGGGTGATTCTCTTTTTGCAAGTAGCATGATAAAAACTATTCAGTCAAAATAACTTTTTTATGGTTGCAACTTTTCTATTTTATTATCCATATACAGATTCTATAACCCGTTAAATGTCCTCGGCATTTGAAAAGCACTGTCACCTCAACAGGTTTATGTGCTCTTTTTAAAGTCCCCCAAGCTAACCAAAGCCAAACATCTTTCAATGCACAAGAGCTTGCAGGGAACACTGAGCAGGTTGTAATTGCACATGATATCAACATGTTACACATCTTAAATAGTTCTTAAAAGTATAAAAGCAGTCATTTCTGCAAAGGATAAAAACTGGATTCATGAGAACTTATCTTCTGTAAGGTTAACTATGACTGACACAACATGGTGTCATCGGTGATGGAATGTAACCAAGTTAATGTACTCAGGTACTATAATTAAGTATAAATTTTAAGTACTTGTATGTTTTCTGCTACATTATACTTTACTACGATTATTTAATAACTTTGGTTCCTAGTTACTTTGCAGAATGCATCCTGCATTAAAGCGAAAGTAGAACATTTTAAATGTATTTGATCTGCAATCGTATTAAAAAAAACACGGATCAGAGATATTCTGAATATCAGATCTGATAGTCCACCATGGCAGATAATCGTGCTGCATTGAAGCCAAAGTAACACATATTTAAATTAATTTATGTTATTGGTGATCAGATTTAAAAAACCCTGATTCAGGTAATCGGAAATATCCTGAATATCAGATCTGATCTGAGTCATTCAGGCTAATAATTGATCGACTCAAACTATACAGAAATTGTATATTTTACTTTTACTAATATTATTTATGCTGACATACATTTATTGCCAGAAAATTACTTTTGATCCTTAAGTACATTTAATATAAGACACTTTAAGACTTTTACTCAGGTACTATTCACATGGGTGACTTTCATTTTCATTTTTCATTTTCAAGTACCATTTTAACATGATATTTTGTACTTTTAATCATGACTTTTGGGCACTTTTTACAACACTGGGTGTCATTTAACTTTAACATATCTGAAAATGGAACTTTTGACAAATGTGGAAACACATTTTTGCCAGTAAAATGTTAATATACATGTAAATCAAACTCAGAGAACAGCGTCTGGCTGTTTCAGTGAAACTGCATTTTGACTTTTCTGAATGTGTGTGGGCCCTATTGAGGTGCAGCACACTTGTTTGTACTGTAATTTTGTTTTTGTTTTCTTACTTAAAAATAAGTGTTTGTTTAGCAATTCCCTTGAAACCATTGAAGAGCAACTGAAGTCTGTCATTGCCACTGACCTTATCCAAGAAAAATGCACCAAGCTTACCCAGGCGGTATATTTGCATGCTGTCACAGGTCATCCTTTTATTTGACTTTGAATGTGGAGGTGGGTTATTTGCTCCATGACGATAAAAGGCTTTTGAAGGGCTGGAGACTAACATTTCCAGTAAGTTCAGTTTTCAATCCACAGTGACAAACCCCGAGACTAACCAGAGACTAAGATTAATGAAAGTAATATATAATGCAGTGATTTTTGAGAGTGTACAAACATACATAAATATCTACCTCTGTCTCTCTTTACTCAGCAGGTCATCATTACCATTACCATTACCAGCTCTTAATTACGTCTGATCCTGATCAAACACAAAAGATATGTTAAACTGCTGAGGACTGCTAAGTATGTGCCACCCTGATCTCATTAGGCTAGTAGCTAGCTGCTAATGGCTTCATTAGTGCTGGATGCTACTAAACCATTTAGCCACCATGAGCTTTATCTCCTGGAGGAGGATAAACCATTTAGCACCACTGGTAACTAAACACATCAACAGAGCAATGATTGTGTGTTTGATAGGCCAATAACAAGTGCACTCATTAGCACGTCATGTTATTAGCCACATGACACAGATTTCAAACACAATATGTTCAAATAAACTATCTTATATAATGACATTTACACAATATATCAACATGGCTCATCATTATATGTTCATCATTTATGGAGTATACAAGGGAAAGGTTGTACTTTGTGCATGTTCAATAAGTCTAATATGTTTGCATACTGGAAAACTAGGCTGGAATTTTAAGTCAAGGCCAAAACATCCCATCTAACCACGTCCAGTTCAGTCACCCTTGCAATCAGACTGTTTGACCCAACAGGCGTCAAGCTCTGGCCTCAGGAAGAGCAGAATTACTGATTACCGGGCCTCAATCAGACTGATGTTTTGCTATTCTTCTTTCCCATGATTCTTCTCATTGCTCTGCATTTCCTCTCCTTTCCACCTCCTTTTTCTACAAGGTAGACTGTCTCCACGCAGTGGTTTTACTTTCTTTTTTTCCACTCTAATCACTTTGTTGCTGTTTCATGCCATGCAAGGCAGCATATTTATCTAAGATAACAGCTGGGTTTCCCCTTACTTTGTGGGCGATGGAGGATAATTGCTGTTGCTGTGCGTGTTTGACTCCGTGTTCCAGTGTTCAAGTAGATTGCTCCTGGTTGTTCCGAGCACAGCTACTGTTTGGACAGGAACACGAAAGCAATGTGTATATGTCTAAATAAAGGGTTGACAGTGATTGTACAGTACATTTTCCTGCACAAGCCTGCAGAAATTTGCATGTAACAAGCTTCCCATCAAATTAGTTCACAGTATGCAAAGTTCCCAATATGCTGCTGTGTGATTCCAGTGGAAATTCCTGCATCTGTCCTGAGCATCAAAGCAAGACACGTGAGCAGCTAGCACAATGAGTCTTTGGGCTCCAAAGTTTTTTTATCTTTTACACACAAGCCTGTCAACACCACCCATCATGTCCCAGATACGTTCATTTGAATCCATTTTTAATCGACATTCTCACACTTTTGAAGCAAAGCATTTTTGAAGTCTCATCTACACATTTATACCTTCAGCTAGAAATTTCAATCTTTAAGATGTTACTCCTTCAGATGCTTAAAAGTTAAGCTGGCAATGCAGTTTAGCTCCCAGCTTACACTATATCTTGAATCCTTCATCCCTTTATCACTTTTCCAACTATTTTCAACATTTGATCATTCATTCATAAGCCAGAAACTCAATTCAAACTGTGTAATGTCCCATATCTTTCATACATTATACGTTTAATATACTACTTTTAAATCCCATTCATACTAATTATACCCTTTCCAACGTTTCAAACTCATAGTATCTTCAACTGCTTCTCTATACAAAGTAAAGCCAGCAAGTTTTTGTTTTCCGCACCAGATTTTTTTCAACAAATCTTATTCGACATATTTCATACTTTCCTTTTTTTTTTTATACTTTACATTTATAAAGCCAGCAGTGCGGTTTGGCGTCAGCTTTTCAACATCCAGCGTTCACACAGCAGTTTCTTCAGAAAGCTTTTCTAGCTTCAAACGTGTTGTATCAAAGAAAAGAGAGAATAGGCCTGACCATAGGGAATAATTTTAAGGGGAACAGGGATACTTTTAAGCTTAGCAACACAAACAACTGACCAAGATAAACAACTTTTTTTTATCTTTACGTGGAAAACATTTGAGTGTACCCAGGATGAGATGCCTTGGCTCTCTCTGTATGTCTGCCTAACTGTAATCTTAAGTAATTGTGTTTAGAAAACACTTGAGCTGGAAGACTTCCTCCCTTTCAGAAAAGAGAGTCACAAAAGGAGAAACCTGAGCCCAGGGCAATTCTTTATCTGTATCTGTCTCTGTTCTTGGCTATTTGGTTTTTACATGACCTGGGTTTGATAATCCCTTTGATGGAATGAAAAAGAGGATAGTTTCTGTTCAGTGGACGGGATTATAGCATTATTCAGTGGGCTTTATTTGTTATATTTCCTAAATCATATTCAGTATGTGGAAACAGGCTTACGTTGCACAATACTGCATGTTACATTAACCATTATTGTGTTGGCCAAACACAAGATTTTTCTTAATATATATTATTGATGTTATAAAAGAAAAAGGTCTGCGTGCACACAAGCAGCTCCATGTCTGTATCCTCCGCTAGGCATCCAAAGGTGACTGCAGAGTGAAAGTAGAGGAAGCGAGTGTCAAGTTTTTCCTCAGGAAACAGAGTCAATTTCCACTTGGCTCGTGGACAGAACCGGAATTCGTTTTGCGTAAGCCCAGCTGGTTAAAAATAACTGAGTATAAAGGCAGAGGGCTGCAGGACGCTGCCTTCCACAACACCTGCAGGAGCAGAGGGAGACAGACACGTTTGTTCATTTCGCCCTTGTTGCGGTCTTTGGGATTTAAAAAATCAAACCAAAGTCCAATCGTTGTAAGACCAGGTGCTAGAAAAGTTGGTTGCTAAACTGAACAACTTTTTTTCTGACCTGAAATACTTGACGGTGATAAAAGAAATGACCATAAATGACCAAATAAAGAAATATTTCAGGATGTATATGTTTGTAGAGTTTCCCAGAAAGTCATTTACAATCAAATGTACAATATGTTATCTGACACTTTAACATGTTGACTCATGTAAGCTTTGACAGCCTGTTATAACTCTTATGTACAAATGATTAAATTGTTAATGGTCGATATATTGCCTCTTGTTTATTAGGCTTGGTTTGTTGCGGTTGATTGCAGTTGCTAATATAAACCACTCCATCTATTCCAGTGGTTAAATGGAATAGCAATGTAACAAATGGTTACGTAGTTTTGTGCATATAGGGTTTTTTAACAAGAGGTTTTTATAATTTAAAAAAATGATTCTAGCATATTACTATTGAGCAATAGAACACACTCACACACAAACACTGTTCCAAAATTGTGATTAATAGACGGTATATGTACAAAACGTAATAATAATAATAATAATAATAATAATAACAAACAATAAAGTTGTATTTCTAAAGCTGCTCTCTCTCTCTCTCTGTCTGTCTCTCAGGTCTCCACTGTCTGCACCCATCCACCTGCACATTACCATATGACTGCAGGGGGCTCGCAGGGCTGCTGGGGGGGAGATCATTAAGAAACATGTCGTCCTTTTGTTGACACCGAGATAAACAGGTTGTTTCGATGAGCCACCGCTTCACACGTTTGTGTTTGTGTTAAACATGCAGGGATCAAGTCCGGACAAATTAACAAGGTGTGTGTGTGTGAGTGTGTGTGTTTGAAGAGGCCGGGACGAAACTGTAAAACGAAAGGCACGGAGAGTCAGTCACCACCTTGTTGGGCTTAGGGCCAGCAGTTGATCACGTTTTTCCTCACACAGTCTCTCTTAAGAGGCTTTCATTGTCTAACATTTGAAGAAATAGTTTCACTTACAATGAAAATGGTCAGGAAGTGTGTTTACGCGCTGGAATTTGGACTCTCCTGCACTCCGCGACTTTAGCCAGGTTTGGTGTCGCCCCCTGTACCTGCCTCGAGGGAACTGGGTTTCCCCTGAGAGAGAAATGAGATGAGTTGCTGAAATGAAGCTGCATTTGACATCTTCATGCTTCGCACATTCATTCACGTTTTTTTCCGTCTCACTTAAGATTGAAAATACATTGAGGAAAAACGAAGATTTTTATAAATAATCCTCTGGCAAAGTTTCACAAGTAGAAAGTTAATTGTCACAAGTCTTCTGGAAGAAGTTTCCTGAAGTGAAGTGAAGTTTTGACTCCATTTTTTGAATCGTGAATGATCCTTTTGGTTAAACGTTATGCACTTATGAACTTACCTGCTTGACGCACCTGAATGCCATTTGATGTTTGCGCTGCTGGCTGCGGTGGGGGAGGTGTGTGTGTGTGTGTGTGCGTTGGGGGGAGTGGAAGCCACACCTCCCGGTATTAGTCAAGGAGCTATAAGAGGCTCCATCAGGACGGTTGACACACACACTCTGAATCCTGCATTCACTCAGCTGTCAACATTACCAAACCGGCGCTCTATGGACAGAGAGGAGAGACTTTTTTAACTCTGTCTGTTTTGTTTTGAACTGACTCAGCATGGCTGTGGCTGAAGCACTGATGCCTGCTGTGACATCGTTTCCAAGTGTGATGGAAGGGAAACAGTTCCACAACGTAAGTAGATGATTTAAATTTCGGAATCTGTATATTTTTGTACATTTAGTTCTGATTGTTGGCTCACACTAGCAACTTCTTCTAACTTCGCTCCCATTCGCTCTCCTCTGCAGCTGTGTAAGGTGGATGACTGTGCAAACAGCAGCGCAAGAGGCGGCGCAGACAACCCGCTCATCGAAGTGGAGTTCAGCATCCGGCAGTCTCCTGCTTTACCCCCCAAGGACGACGACGAGCTGGGAAAGTTCTTGGACCTCGAGTTCATTTTGTCTAACACAATCGGCACCGATGTTGGAGACGGCAGCACCAGCAGCGGGAACATCTCCCCGCCGCAGCAGCAGCAGTGCGCGTACTCCCTGCCGGAGTCACCGGAGAGCTGCAGCAGCAGCTCCGTGCCGGACTGCGGCGACAACCCTCCTCCTCACCTGGCCGCGCAGAGATACCACGGCACCGTCAGCTACACGAGCGAGGGCCCGGTCCGCAGTCTCATGGCGGAGCTGCTGACGCCAGAGATGAATTACCCGGGGGACAGTTCACCGGAGAGCGCAGGCAAGGCGAGAGACGGGCTGGAGTACACCGAGCTGAGAGCGTTGAATTCGGTCACCATTCCAGCTCCTCCCGCTCATCACCAAGCGGCCACGTCTCCTCCACCGCTTGGATACAAAATAAAAACCGAGCCTGTGGGTCAGTCTTGTATGATGGCTGCCGCAGGGGACTTTATGGGACAGATGTATGAGAGACAACAAATGCGCTCCGCGGCTTTTACGCACCACCAGGCTACACTGCCAGGTGCGCTGACAGGTTTCGGTGCGCACCACATGCAGCACCATGAACCTCAGGGACGCACAGACTGCAATTTGGCGCAAATGAACTCCATTGGCTCTCATCACCCCAACCAACACCATCTCCAAAATCAGTACATGAACGCGCCCTACCAGCCGCAGTACACACACCAGAGTCTGCCACAGTATCAAGGGCAGTACAGCATGCACAGAGAGCCTGTCCGCGTCCACCAGCAGCACCATCCGGCTTCCATGCAGGGGATGATGCTCACCCCTCCATCGTCGCCGTCGCTGCTGGAGTTTTACGCGCAGGACGACGCGGGGAGCATCAAACAGAAGCGAGGCCGCCGGTCGTGGGCCAGAAAACGCGCAGCCACGCACAGCTGCGAGTTCCCAGGCTGCGGGAAGACCTACACCAAGAGCTCCCACCTCAAAGCCCACACGAGGACACACACAGGTGAGCACAGAAGCACAAATGAATTCATGTCATTTTTACTCATTGTGATTTAATTTGGTTCTGTTCATGCAATGTGATCTAAACCAAGCCCTGTCTCTTGTCTCTCAGGCGAGAAGCCCTACCACTGTAACTGGGAAGGCTGCGGCTGGAAGTTCGCCAGGTCAGATGAGCTCACCCGTCACTTCAGAAAGCACACTGGACACCGACCCTTCCAGTGTCATCTGTGCGAGCGCGCCTTTTCACGCAGTGACCACCTGGCTCTCCACATGAAGAGGCACATGTAGGCCACATTAAAACTTCTGGACACTTTTGTATCCAAATCCATCATGGGGTCATGCCCGGAGCATCCCAGAAGAAGCACGAGTTGGTCCCTCAGTACTGGACAATTGAAACAAACGTTCCTGTAGGGACTTAAGAACATGTGTGGTGCCTTGATAGAGAGTTTAAAGCAACCTTTTCATAAGTCATTTTATCTCCTGAGGTGCCACACATTTATTCCTGTTGCAACTTGTTATGCTTCCAGAAGTCAAGTGCCTCTCCATCAGAAACAGAACAAATGCTGATGGTCTCTGTACATATCTGTGGATATATGACTAACTTTGGCTAAATTATAGTTGTTTTGTATTTAAGACATGTCCTCACTCTGTCTTTGAAATAAGTTATTGATTGCTGAGCGAGTGCCTTAACCAGACTGTGCATTTGCTTCCTAAAGGGGAAACCTCACTGTGGGCCGGACCCATAACTGTGTGCATATGTAAAAAGTATTTTTGTAATGTTTACATCTTATATCTTTGATACTAATCAAATCAGATCAGGGTTTTTTATCGACATTTTTTACTCTGTTTTCTCAAGCTTGTTGATCTACACAGTAATACATATCATAGATTTGTTCTTTGTCCTGTGAGGATTTGCTTGAGCGACGTTAACAAATTCAGGTACTAAACTAATTTTCAGTCCCATTTTCAGGATCCTAAACACCAAATGTCAATTCACCCTCACTTTACTCAGTACAAATGTTATTTACAGCTCAGTGTTTATACAACACACGTGTATTTTTGTCATGGAAGATGTGTTAAGAATGAAGAAATCCCCTGCGACCAATGGTTGAAGTGTTGTACTTGAAACAGAGTTGCCACTCAGATGTCTAATTTTTCAAGAATGCAGTTGTTTTTATGTGCTTAAGGGCTCAGAGAATAAAAGTACTTTTACAAATACAGAATGTCTGTCTTTGACTTTTTTCCCACTCACACGATTCATTCCAGTCCAGAGGAGTTTAGGCAGGTCTGTCAGCACCGGTCCATTGCCAGGGAACACAAAGGCCATGTTGTCCCCATTCCAAATGTAAATCCCAAGTCCTCTGCATGTCCCACAATTTCAGCATGTTAATGACAGTCCATGACGAGAGAAACCGATGTTATAGTTGTACAGTAACATCTTCACAAGTTGCAGGTGTAGTTCAAGGGTCTTTGGCAGGGCTGCACACATTCCCACCAGCCAAAGATGACCCACTTTCAATTTGACCAGAAGTTTGAAGTGAAGAATAAAAATATATATATTTGTTTTGCTGTATCATATTTGTGAAGTAAAGTGACACTTTGCAAATGCCATATTTTGTTTTCACAATACAATACCACCATTAAGGTTTGGCCCTACAAGACACACAGACAGACAGACACACACACACACACACACACACACACACACACACACACACACACACACACACACACCCAATAAGCATAGTTCCAAGAGATGTTAAGACAGCATGTATGTTTAGGTGCCTGTCAAACTCTGCATCACTGCCTATAAGAGACTGCCCTCTACTGTTCATATGTGTCATAACATCTGGCTGGTCCAATAGGCTGTGTTTACCAGACTGCTGCATGTTACTGATGCACTTGCTAAAAGCAATAGGCTGAACGTTGTGAAAGGAGCAGGACTGTTTCATTTTTAAAAAGATCAAAATTCATTGTTGTGCTCCTTCGAACAAAGAGATGGATATAACATGCAGTGTGGAGAAGACTCACTCACCCTGCTCTGATGGAAACTCTGCTGATCAAAGATATTTCACTCATGAAGGATTCAGAGCGAGCAGCGCCAAAACAAGACACAAGAGATGAAGAAGAATACAACAGACAGGCCCCAAGATATCTAATACCAAAACAAACAAACCAGCTTGCCTGAATCAAGACTGTATAGAAACATCTCTTCACAAAGCAAAAGCACGAGCATCCCCAGTGGAAGCTGAGATGGAAAGTGAAGGCATCTGTAGCTGTAGAGCTGTCATGTACGGCCACTCATACCAAGGTTACACCTCTGCAGTTATTTGAATGAATCACCACCTGCAGCAGCACCAACGTCCACACTCCAGAGAAAGTAATCAGATTACAGTTACAAAATACAGAAACACACAACACAGGGTATTTACAGAATTGATTGAAGTATTCTTTCTTCTCTTTTGTCTTGTTCACAGTAAAATGTTAACATATCATCACATGCAAGCAAGTGTAAATGTAAGAAGAAAAAACGTTTTTAAAAAAGTGCATTACTCTATTTAAATTACTCTAAAGTAACAGTAAAATACTTGTCTAAAATACTTATACTGGACAGATTGCTGATTGCTTTGTTGGGTGCTTGCTGTGTCTTAGATTCTTTCTGCCTGCAGTGATATACACTGCTGTCAGTTAAGTTACACCTATTTTCTAAAACCCTCTTCCACTAATAATTCAGTCCCATCACTGCTGCCTCTGTGCTTCATGTAGAAACCAGTGTAGAGCCTCCGGTCTGGAGGATGAACTGTGCTGCGTTCTTTGTCATGTCTTAGTTTCTCCACTAGATGTCCTCAGTGGATTAGTTTCCACATACAGTCTTCATTATCTGCTAATTAGGCTTATTAGGAACAACTGTCTTAATTAGTGATGCTTGTCTCCTGTGTTCAGGCTAATCAAGTCCCTGTGTTTGTTTTATGTCTTGTTCTAATAAAACCCATCTGTAGTTCTCTTCTGCAGAGCTGTGTTTTGAAGGATATATCCAAGGTGAGGTCACTGAGGAACACAGCAAATGTATGTATCAGTCCTCTGCATATTGTTCATATTGTTTTTCATTTACAACATAAGAGCCATATGATATGACAAAATGCAGCTTTTCTTTATGTTTAAACTCTTTCACAATTATCTGTTGCCTATTAAAGCATCAGTAGATGAATCCTGAGTTTTCTGAAGTGCGGTTAAAGTACTACACAAAGTTTCACAAATGCTATAAGTTATAAGTTTGTACATGCAAACTTAACAGCATATCATCTCCCAGTACAGTGGTAGTGAACTGTAAGGCCATCATCAACAGACAGAAGCTGTCTTTTTAACCACACATGCAGGTTTTTCCCTGCTGTTATAAGGCTTAGGTGAAGCACCCAATCCAGTTTGGACAGTTAGTCCTCAGTGGACTTCTTTAGCATCTTTAATCATTAATCTTTTGGATGTTGATCTTTATCAGCTCTGGCTTTTCCAATTTTTTTACACAAATATGACAATAATAATGGTCTAAAATCTAAAATCAACATTTTCTGTGATATACTTATCAAAAGACATCTTATTAATGAGTTTATTTCAGGAGGCTATGTGGGAGTAGAGACAGATTGTATAGCTGTGATCAGTGACTCATCATGCAGGTGCGGCTGTTAGCCACACAGAGACAGTATACGTCACACTGACTCCTCCTGAGAGCTGGGTGTCACTCAGGCTTGGAGGTGATAGGTCAACACTGAACTGTATCTTGTCAAGCAGGAGAGTAAAAACAATAAAGGGAAATTAAGTTGCAAAAATAAGCAATAAAAAGAAAAATTCAAGCCTAAAGTAGAAATACAGACTTGATGATAATAACAAACACAGCGATCAGCCTCTTTCACTGCAGACACTGGCATATAGAAGGAAAAGCACCGGTGTTGATCATAACATTAACAATGGCTCAGTTCTGTTCAGGTGTCAGTAAGCCATGACAGAGTGACAGCGAGCCGGCAGCTGAAGCATTTAAATGAATGTCATTCATCTAATTATTTACACCTGTGCTATTCCTACTGTGACACATGAAGAAGTGTTCTGGGAAAAAGGCCCATAACAAGCTACGTTTAAACTCTCTCCTGACTTAATACATCTGCCTGAGTGAGGTCAAATGTTTGTTTTAAAGCAGTGAAAGTGATCTCTCAGCAGTTGTGTTTGAGTTGTGTTCATTTGGAATAGTTTTTTTCAGGAGCCTGTGTGGTAGCTCAGACAGCTGAGATCAGTGACTTGTCATGCAGGTGCTGCTGTTAGCCACACAGAGACAGTATAACACCTCTCTGACTGCTCCTGAGAGCTGGGTGTCACTTGGCGTGGATGGTAATTTATCAGCAGTAACTCTATCTTGTTAAGCGTTAGTGTAAACAACAAGGAAATTAAATCGCTAGAGAGGCAATAAAAAAGTGTACGATTAAAGCAGAAATACAGATTCTTACAATAAGGTGGATTTCCTATTTCAATACATAACACACATAATTATATTGACAGTGATAGATGGGACCACCAGGGGCAGTGGTGGAAAAAGAATTCAGATCATTTAGTGAAGTAAAAGTACTAAAACCACACAGTGAAAATACTCTGCTACAAGTGAAAGACCTGCTTTCCATAAGTAAAGTAAAAGTATGATAGTATTATCAGCACATCTGGAGAAACATGATTTAATGAAGTTAGTGCAGTGCAAAGTACAAGATTTGTCTCTGGGATGTAGTGGAGTAGAAGTACGGAGCTGCGTTAAATGGAAGTACTCAAGTCAAGTACAAGCAGGCTTGGGGAGAAAAGGAAAACTTGTAATGGGATTACATTATCAGGATACAAAAAAAGGTGACAGTATTCTGTTAAAGTTACAGAAAAAAAAGATGTAATGGAATTACAGACACACTCAGTAAAAAAGGGGATTACTAACAGTTTTACACTTTTGAAATAAAGAATGATATACTAGTCTGTAACTATGCACAACACTCACACACATCACTCTAGCCTTGAAGCCAGTCTCTTTTTTCGGATATTGTTTGAATTTTGTCATTTTAACCATGATGAAAACGTTTTAGCATTCAAGCTCCAATGAGGATCACTCATGGATGTGACTTACGGGAGCTGTACAACATTTTGTTCTGACTGAGTAATTTGAATTGACAACAGGCATTCCATGAGTGCTTAGAATCTATCAGCACTTGGACTTTTAACCGCCTCACGTAGCTGCACAGGTGCTCTAATAACCGTTAATTGAAGGAACTAAAAGCTGGAGTCAAAGCTAATCCTGAAGCAGTCCCTAATTTAAATCCATTTTTCATACAGTGAACTAAATCAAAATAAATGACACTTAATTAGGGTGTTGGGGTTTAGAAAAATCAGACTGACTGGCACACGTTCACCTTTCCATCCATTCTCCTCATCTGTTGCAGGGAACATTGACAGCTTTTGGAGAAATGCCAAATTAAATTTCAAACAGAGTGTGCTGAAGCCCTCAGTGCTTATCTATTATTCTGTACACAAATCTGCAGACATGGATTAGACTTATCCTCCGAGCAACGTGTAGAGAATAGCTATTAGCAAAAACAGTTGTATGTGTCTGTCTTGATTTTAAATATTAGTAATATGAAGGAAGAATGCGTTCCTTCCTGTTTTTCACGGCTTTCAGCCTGAAAAAGAAGAAGTAGTACTAATAAGAAGAAGCAACCAGCACCTGCTATTACTCAGTGCATCAATTTATAGCAGTGGTTGAATAAGTGATGTCTCGTGATCGGTCTTTTATCTCTCTCATAATGAAAGTGAAAGAGTCTGATCATGCAGCTGGACTTTTGAAGAGTCCGATAATAAGACTGTGCCATCACTTATTGGGTAATTGTGGCCAATTTCTGTTCTCCTCACAGTGTTCCACCATCTCTCACATCCCTACATCTGCATCCTCAGTGCTGAACCACACTGATCGCCTCTGTGTTGTCAGCAATGTGCTTTCAGAAAGAGGCTACACAAGTGTGACCGCTTGTGGGCAATCAATATGTTTCACTCATATATATGTACTAGTGTAGTGCCCATTCAAAACATACTGTTCAGCGCAGATTATCTGGTAGTGTGAGGGGTTTACAGATCCAGCCTCCTGAACTGCTAACAGACTCATCAGGGTGGCCCAAGTAGTATCAATCACATTCAATATTTAGGATTTAAAATGTGCACGATTAAATCTGTAGGTTACTTTCCAAGCTGGACCACAACAGCCAATGAGAGAGGCATCCCAGAGCAGCTGATGGTGTTGCCAAGCAACAGTAAACATGTAGACCTTAAGGGGAACGTTAGTTAGCACACTACTGTTGACAGAAACTTAAAATCTTACCTCAAGTTAACGCTGAAGAGAAAATTCCCCACTCATTTAACCTTCTGCTTTTGTTTTTTTCTCACTGCAACGCGTTACTACAACAAGTTGTTGCACCATGCTAATCTCTTTTTTGTTAAGTCTGCTTCCCTATGAGATCACATGAGCGGCATCGTGAGTGAGCCCAGCTTCAGTCGGCAGAGCCATCTAACTTATTTACTCGGCAGCCAGATACCTCCAACGTCACGCTCTAGGTGGGAAAGTTGGATGCTGGGATTATGTAATGCTGCTGTTTTCCAAGTTTAAAGTCATATAAATGTAGCTAATCTGACAAATTGTTGGCATTTTAAAGCTTCCCAATGGATCAGCAACTGAATAGATTATGAATAGTGAAAATCTAGAGGCACATTTGGCCATAATTCAAGGTGAAACAACAGAGTTGATAATGCGTTAGCTGATATTAGCATTTAAATACTTCCTAGCTAACATTACCATTTGATTACAAGATGTGTGTTGCTATTTCTGAATCAATGTACACATTTCGTAATTGTAATGTATCAAAGCAGTATCATATCAAACAGTAATGTTAGCTAGAATGTGTTTGAATGCTAGTGTTAGCTGTTGTCTAATGTTAATGGAAGCTAATCGATTAACAAACCTGTCGTTTTACCTTGAAATATGGTCCGATGTCCCTATCTATCCATTGTCTTTACAGTTGCTAGTCAATCTGGCAGCAGTGAAATTTACATTTACATTTAGCAGACGCTTTTGTCCAAAGCGACTTACATTCATGCACTGATGGTGTGGCTGCCATGCAAGGTGCTGCCCAGCACATCAGGGCAGTATCTTGCCCTTTGACACTTTGACAATCGAGCCAGCGACTTTCCAATAACAAGACGCTGGCTTTAACCCTGAGCCACAGCCGCTTTATGAAATTATAACAATTTGCCGACACTTCTATGACTTGCACCCTAGAGCACAGCAGTACAACATTTGAGCTTCACATCCTGAGTGTGATTGCCAATGTAAATAGGAAATAGTATTAACCTTAGATACAACAGGAGATAAACCAGTATGCAAAGCTCATACAGCCTTTTGGCTCAGCTTTAAGCCAAAAAGCTAACATTAAGCTTGCAAGATTCAAAGTCAATAACGTTGCGTATGGTCGACAAATAGTAAATATTATATGACAGCATGTTTCACAACAAGACTAGATGGCCAAAATCAATAATACCCTATCATGTGATGGATAGAGAGGTTGTCTTTGTTGCTTGCATTTTAAGGCTGATTGTTTTACAACCCACAATATTTTGCACTTAAGAAAATGCAGATAATGTAGTCTTCATTAAAAATGTGCTCATTTAGCTTTTGGTCTTTTGAGCCAGTATGTTAATGAGATTACTAACATATTGTTATTCGATTGATTATAATTTCTTGCATATTGTGGGACTGAATAATGTACACAAGTTGTACAGAGGCAATCGCGAGTGACCAGTGAGCAACATTCAGCACTTTGAACTCCACCCTCATGGTTCCTTAACCATCAATAAGAACTAGTCCAAGAGCATGCATCATTTTGAGACTCTGCTTCCTCCAATCAAAATGCAGGCAAGCTTCCCAAATTCCTATAATTGTCCCTGGGTTCCTGGAAATATTCCTCATGTGGAAAAGGGCTTTCATGTTCGGTTACATGTGCATGTGGTTGCCCAGTTATATGTATGTTGTTTTGTTTTTTGACTGGCGACCTGTCCAGGGTGCACTCTCCCTGTCCCCAGTGCATGCTGGGACAGGCTCCCGCTCCCTGTGACCCTGACCCTGACCCAGATTTGCTCATAGGAAGTGTGGATTGAGGGGGAAAATGCAAACAGAAAAACAGAATCTCATAGTTGAAGTTCCAGTTACTGTTGACCAAATAGTGACTCTCCATGGCTTTGTTACATGTACATATCGACAACATATAAATTAGCACTATTGATGGACTGAGAGATTTACAGTGATTTTAAAAATGAATTAATTTAAAAACAGGCAAAGTACACATAACCACACATGACTATGTTACATAAAGATATATTCTTACAAAAAAGAGAAAAAGAAACAATTAGTAATCAGAAATAAAGTAAATAAATAAAAAAAGACCCAAAAAACTATGAAATATTAAAAAAAGAACATTTATATTCAGTTGTTTGCACTGTTAATGCAATAAAACAGCATGTGATGAGCACTTATTCAATAACTCATTGACTATTTTTTAAATTGTCAATAAAAGTCAATATCGTGTATTGAACCACTTTGTAACATGACACCATTATAGTTCACTTTAGTGGCAATGGTAGATTAGTATTCTGTGTGTGTGCATGTGTGTGTCGTCAAGGAGGCAAAGCTATGTGAGCCCCTGTAGCCTTGTTTGCCTAACCCAAAGGATTCTGGGTTTTGTCAACTGTCACTAGGTCAGAAGTCAAACTCCACCGCCAGTGTTTCTGGGGAGAAAGTAGGGCAAAAATCTAAAAGTCTTCATAGAATTATTGATGTTTAAGTGATGGTATGCTTCAATTTACACCATCAGTGGACCCTGAAATCAAGCTTATGGATCACTCCTTGCAGGAAACACACACATGCGGAGGGGGGTTTCTCTCGGACATGCCACTCCCTAAACACTCAACTATTATCTCTGAGGTCAAAGAAAGGGCACGGGAAAAACTGCTTGTTACCATAGCAGAAACTAGGGGTGCCTGATCCTTTATGAACTATTTGTGACAAACAAGGTTGTATATATATGCATATGATAAATATACATTTTGAGTCATCTGTCCCCCCCACAGGGTTTGTGTTATATTTGACAGCCGGAAAAACTTGGTCTTCATATGCTGTGGTTATCGTTATCACTTTCCCAAGCTACAAATAAACACCTCAGTGGAATGTAATAACCCTCTGCCCATGTTACAGCATGGTTGACAGGCATTCAAGCAGAGGTAGGAAATCACAAAATGAAATAAAAAAAGATAAGGAAGGTGAGAGAATGTGAGGACACAAGCAACAGAAGGCAAACATGGGATATGGGCGATTGGGAGAAGATAGGTGACATACTGGTCTTGTAGTTAATCAAAAGGGTTTGATTTAGCTTCTGGTGTCAGGAGGAGCTCAAACTTCCCTGTATCACTGGGAGCTGTCAATGATGCTGCAAAGCTGAAACGACACCATCAGTACTGTGAACTGAGGGGAATGTCAAATTTCCAGATGAGCTCAGATTTCACGAAAGAGCACAGCATCTACCAGTTTTAAAACTGCTCCAAAAATACAGAGTTTGAGAGAAGTCACAAGTCTGTATAAGACTGCATTTCCTGCAAATCCTGGTATATGCCCAACAGTCAAGTCTGTCAGTCAATTAAGAAGAAAAAAAAAATCTATATCCTTCAACCAGTCCTGAGGGGCAAGTGCAAAAATCCATCCATGCAAAAATATGCACTGTAGTTCAAAATAAACTTAATATGCAAATAACGCTACAAGGATCCGGCTTTGAAACAGTCTCAGTATTAACTTAGGCCACTACACAACTTACATAAGCAAACAAGAACATCAGGCTAAAAAAAATGTTTGTGCCAGAGTGTTGAATTGGGGAGTGTCATAGCCTGAAGGAAGAAGCTGCTCTGTAGTCTGGTGGTATTGCACTGATACACGGTTTATTTTGTTTCGCTTTGGTCCACAGGGGCCGCCACAATCAACAAAATACAAGATTCTTGTAGCAACTTTAACTTCATATGAAAAAGATTTGATGCAAATTATCTTGTAGAATTTATCTGAAAAGAAAAACAGAAACCATCATCCTCAACAGCTTTGTAATAAGAGTAACACAGTCATTTTAGTGGCTTTATATTTATGTGCTAAATCTGCACTACTATCATCAACTCTGTAGAGTGTTTTAGCATCTTTTAGCACTTTGTTTTGTTTGCTTTGACTGTCCTTCCAGAAGCAGTGACAGCATCGGCCTCTTTTTAAGGAAGTGCCATAAAATCACATAGGTGGCATTACAGAGCGACAAAGTCTCTGCAGTGAGGACGATGGGCCCCCCAAAACATGGGGCCCTATAGACAAGATTTACTCTGGGGGCCCTTATTACTTTTCCTGGAGCCTATATAGTGTACTGTATATATAGTTTAACTATATAAAACTATTATTTGTTTTCTGAGGACAACATGACAAACCTTTGTTATTGTACTACCGCAATGTGGCAAGAACATTTTTCTACAATCTGTTAAGTGGGCATAATACTTGCATGTGACACACAAAACACAGTAGTCACATGTCTTCATTTAATCAATGCTCATTCAGAATTATGCCGTCAGGGTCTTCGCAACATCCTCAAGGCATACTCAATTATCACACGTGCTCACGAACAATACAATATAAAAGCAGAAAACATAATTATTAATCATGTGCGGACATAATTGAAGCAAGAAGAGAGAGAGGCTGTCTATTGTGTTATTAGCTGTAATAGCCACACTAACAATTAAGAAGGGGCTTCTTTTACTCTGTCTGTCCATAAGTTATCTGCAATATTCCAAAATGGTCATTTTACGTAACTTTTAATGCGCCATGTGCTCTTGCAAAAACTATCTTTCTGATCTGTGAAAGTGCCACCTGCTCCATTTACTGATGTTAGATACATCTCCATATAGCTGCATACTGAAGATACAAATAGAATGAAATGACAGTGAAACACAGATTTAACTGGGTAAACAGCATGATGACAAATGGAACAGAAAAACCCCAGCCTCTAAAACATTTGAAAGTCTCAAGGAAGTCATACCCACAGACGTTTCCAGAGCGTGGCCTCATTTTGTTGCAGGAAATGACTACATAGCTGTGGTGCAAAAGGGCTGCTTTGCGCACCTTATCTTCTTAAAATTTCCCAGGTCATCGCCTCTGCATGCTCTTGCCTTTTTGGTGCATGTGTTCATTTGCATTTGGATTATGCATTTGTTTTAGCTTTTAGCCTGTAGTACTTTGAGATTATCCTCTGAAGGCGACACTACAGTTGAGCAGTAAACGGTAAACATTGACCTAATAAATCACCATGAAACCTCCCCAGGTGATTACGCACATTTAGACAAATATGTGATACACATTTTCTGAAATGTTATGTTTGAATGACACATGTTTGACTGAAAGAGGTCATAATGTAGTTTTAGTGTGAATCCTAAAATAATGCTATAGAGACACTTGAAACTGGTCTCCGAAAGCTTTTTAAAAATGGTAAGCCACCAAAACCTTAACATGGACCGAAAGATTTTCGTGCATCATCGAAAATGCACTTACAGTCCATGCTGGCAACCTGCTAACTTTAGTAGTCGAATGTTTAAGATGACTTTTTAATGCCTGTGAGTAGCCTACTGTTAAAGGCGCCTGGGCCACAGAAACACTGAAACACAACCTTAATACTCTGATGTAAATATGTCACTGTGTTGTAATATCACGCATAGAACAGATCAACAGGCCGCAGTAACAAGGTATTCTCACACCACGTCTGACCCGTATAAAAGATCTTTGCTCAAGATCTGAAATGTTGTGAATGCAACTGTTTCAGCAGCACATATGTTTAGAGTGAGATGCCTCTGACATCTATGCTGGAATTATTTAATTATTTATTTGGAAGTTTAAGTTTCACTGTATCATGTTTACATTTTTTATATTTACTCTGTGACACAACAAAAACAACAACTTTTTCCAAGCTGCCTCCTGTAATGCAGGAGATGCCAGTTTGTTTGCAAGCTTTTCTGATTAAAGAATCAGTCCTATTGTCATGTGCTCCAGTTGTGAAGTCTTTGCTATATCGAGTCTGTATCCGAGGGAGTCATGCACTGGACATAACTGACCCACATGCTGCCCCTGCTGGAGATGAGGAAAGTAACCAAAGATGCATGGGTAGATGAAACTGTTTTGAAAATGCTGCTGCAAGTTTTAATTTGTCATGAATAGTTGGTATAAACTCACCTTAAATAAACGCCCCCAAAGAACACCTCAAAACCCCAATTTCAAAAGTAGGTACAAGGTAAATTTATAGTAATTTTTTTAGATCACAAGGATTTTAAAAAAAGAAACAATGTTTGAGTCATGCTACATCTATTTTGGAAAATGGAGTGTTGATGATGTATTGAGAAGTCTCGCATCCTGTAGTCTGGTGGTACGGCAGCGGATACTTCTGTATCTTTTGCCAGATGGCAGCAGGGTGAACAGACTGTGGCTGGGGTGGGGGTTGTCTTTAAGTATCCTTTGGGCTCATGTGAAGACATCTCACTTCACCAAAGTCACTGAAGCTCTGTAGATGGGTGCCAGTGATGTTCAAAACGTGTTAATATCTTAAACCTGTGGTAACAACAGTCCTCGTTTCAGGCATTTCAGCAAAAAACAATTAAAAAAACACTGACATTGAGGCGAGGGAACCGGAAGTGCAAAAATGCTGACTGATTTCCAGGTTTTAGGCCAATATGGATAACTATTGGAAAACTATGATGTGAATATATTTTTAACTGTTTTGAAAACTGTGTTAACATTTGAAAATGTGCTGCAAATACAAAGTATTTTACAGGTGGAGGAGTATGAATGAGGGTCATGGGGATGGGAGAACGTGGTCTGAATGCATTTAATGCGAAAGCAACGAAAAATGATTCACAGTTTGGTCCTGTGTGAAGAGTTTTGACAATTTGACTCCAGTTTTGACCAATGCATGTTAGCGATTGAAAAAAAAACTAATCTAATTAAAGTAACTCTACCAATGGAGGGAGGCAATGTGTGTGGAAGGGAATATTTCTCTTTTTTTATAACACTGTTATAAACAATGTTTGTATCTCACTGCCCATTTATTCTCAATCTTATTGCTTTAACATGAATGCATTTTTATTCCCCAAATCTTCATGACACTTCTGTGAGGCAGCCTTAGACTGAGGCACACGACTATAGGCAGCAGAATTTTTGACCGCCACCCCTCACCTCCCTCCTCTCACCCCAGCCTGACCATCGCCGCGCCTGCATGCGTGTCTCCTCCTCCTCCTCCTCCTCCTCCGCGTTCCCAACAACCCAACAACCTGATCGGTCCTCAAACAAGGTAAACCCCGCATCTGCATGCCAAAACCTCTGGAGTGCCATCATCCATTCATCGGCTGCATCTTTCATCCGTGACACGTCCTCTATTCTATCAAAACGTGGAAGCTTCCATCTGTCACCGGTGGCATACTGTAGCCGAGGCTACCACACCTGTCTGGAGCATCGCGTTGACTCATTGTGCCTCTGCCTTGACTGGGCTGTTGCAGAATTGAATTTGCATTATCATCAAAGCACAGTGCACAGATGATCGGATGCAAGCATGTGATTTACAAACCACCTGCAAACCCACACACACACACTCTGTCTCTCTCTCACTCTCACACACCGCACAGCCAAAATCACAAGGGTGTGTGTGAGGAATCGTTGCGGCACGCTCTTACAACAAAAGAATGAGCAACACATGCGTTCATTCCTCCACTGAGCACGTGCAGCTTCACAGAGGAGGACACTAAAAAATGCACTGTGTTGAGATGCCGGTAAAACATCTGTGATATCATTATGTGATCATCCCTGTGTGTGTGTGTTTGTCACTCAAATTAGGTTTTGAATTAAAAATTAAAAATGTAAAATGACTTTGATTGATGCTTAATTGCTTTTACACACAATTAACTCGCCATCTAGCATCGTCTTTACGGCAAATGCAGCATGTGACCCAGCAGTTTGAGGCAGTGTGTGTCTGACCCGCAGGGAGCCCTCACCCACATGTTGCCTCTGACCCCCGCGCACTCAGGAGCTCAGAAAGGAGGGGCCTGAGGAGGAGTTATTGGCCCGGCTGTGACCGAGCGGAGACGGAAGAACCAAGGTGATGCAACTTTTTTATGCCAATATTGGCGGAAGAAAACCTAATATGTGCAGCAGCGCTCTCAAAGGCAAAAGACGAGAGCTCACCTCCACGGTAAGACAGCGCCTTCTCACAGGAGGGAGGGAGATTGTTGGGTTTGAACTCTGCATGTCTGCTGTGTAACCGGGTGATGAGCGGGAGGCTGGTTGTATTCTCCCGAATCAGCTACTTTGCCCACATGTTTCACATAGAGGCTGTAAATGTGAAGTGATCATTGGGGAAAATAACCACATGAACGTGTGTCCGTGAAGGGGACACGGTTATAGAATAGAGGGGGTCCCAGGCAGAGGGAGCCACAGGGTGATGCAGAAGGTTGGAGAGCTGCCATTTAGTCCCACGTGGCACTGGTCGTGGCCTCCCCCTTGTTGTGGGGAGAGAGGGGGAGACGGAGGGGCTATTTCTGTGTTGAGATGTGTTTCTGACTGCATGTCATGGAGACCAGTTGAGTTTCATTGGTGATATATATCAATAGCATAGTTTGCTAATGGATAATCACCACACAACTTATAGTATGCCCAAATACTATGTAGTTTTTATGGGGCCCAGCTGTATACATGTCATTATTCTACCCATTCTAAACAGTTTCATTGATATTAGACCCAGATTGATGGAGGACTGTCATCCCGATATCCATATTTGAAAGTGTAGAAATTTGGTAAGGATCCATCATTTAAAGCTGCAATATGTATGAATTGGCGACCTGTCAAATTCATATATTTGCATATCACCATTGGCGAGTAAGCTC
Source organism: Pagrus pagrus (assembly GCF_965226575.1). NCBI lineage: Eukaryota > Metazoa > Chordata > Actinopteri > Spariformes > Sparidae > Pagrus > Pagrus pagrus. The sequence goes on along the minus strand of NC_140196.1, from coordinate 23,955,218 downwards.
AATAAGCCGTGCAGTTAGCGGTCCAGACTGGGAGCTCGAGGGCTGGGGAAGTATTGGTGTTGACAACCTTAATTCATTTTTTAACTTAAACACGTAATCTACCTTAACCAATATTATGAAGTTAAAAAATTCTGTTATTGATACATGGTGGATATTCTTATATACACAGAATATACACATAAACACACAGTGATCCCTCAAATGTGGAACACTTGTGTCAGAGTTATGTAATGGAGGAAGGATATTTTACAGTTTAACAATACACTTTGTTGTCCAAAATGATGTCAAGGCACTGAAACAGTAGACTTCACTGTGAATTTAATGATTTTAACACACCTCAAAAATACTTTTTCTGTGTTGTGTTCTGTAAAGAAAAGAGTTTTCATATCGGCACATAATGATACATCTGTGATAGGCCAATATCGGCTAAACTGATATAGCAGTGAGGCTCTATTTTACCTGTTCTAAAACTTATATTTGTGTTTTGGGTACCACTCTACTGTCTTGTCAGTTACGTATTGCATACATAGTTACATAGTTAAGTTGATTCTAGCTGTATGCAGCTCTATTGCCGTAGCAAAATGTGCCCTTTGGGACAATTATATCTTATCTCATCTTATTTTAAAACCTAAAGTCAGATCATTGGCCTTTACTAAGTGTCTGATATAACTGTTTCTATTGGAAATCGTTCAACCACACTGTATCAGTTTGATTTGAGCCACAGAAGGTTATCAGACAAGTCAAAAGTATAATTGACTCCCAGGAAACACATTGCTTATAAAGTGATGTACTGTCATGTTACAACATGATTTTGTATTTTTATATTTTTAGATCTTGTTTTTCTACTTCTCCTCTGTTGTTTGATGGATTGCAAACCAGCTGTAAAGATACATACAGCAACCTACACGCATATTTTGTTGATGCAGCTCTTGTTAAATCCATGAAAGCAGTTTGGCAATCGGCTATAATTTCAGAGATAAAGCAAATAATAGCTAATAATGATTCTCGATATCCAGCCAATAATTTATCTGCCCAATTCATATCCTGCATCCCTAATTTGGGTACATCTGGCCAATACCAAATTTGCTGTATTTTAATATTGTAACCCTAGCCTTGACAAACACTTGCTAAGGATCTCTTAAGTTAGTTTGTCATAAAATTGTGACCAGGTTATGTGCTGAGTCGGCCTTTTTTTTTTGAGTCACAACTTATAGTTGGAAAAATAAACATACTACTTCCTACTCAGGCCCTAATTAATAACATAAAATCATATGTGATCGGTAATGACAGCATTTATAGGTTTTACTCAATTTCTTAACTCTGTACTTCACTAAAAATCTCGAGTTCGAGCTACTCAAATGTCAATCTTTAGTATTTTTCATCATTATAAATTGAATATGTTTGGTTTTTTTTCTGTTCGTAGGACAAAACAAGGGAATTTGTGATGACATTTTTCACTATTTTCTGTCTTTTTTATAGTCAAACAACTAATCAAAACAGTAATTGACAGACTCATCGTTAATGAAAATAGTAGTTGTGGTACATACACATGTTCTTTATGTTTCATTTGTATTCCTATAGCATAACCAAATTGGTTGCTGGACAGAATGGTAAAAGTAGGGTATGTCAACAGAGGTTGTGCATGCATGAATGGCAACAACCCCAGCCCCCAAGACACACACACACACCACCCCCTTCCCACCATATCCTTGTCCACACACAGGAGGGCCTTTCTTTCATCCAGCCTTAGAGTTTTCTGTTTGCTCTCCTTACGCGGGGCTCTGTAGGCTACACACAATTTGGCAAACGTATGTCAAAAGGACAGGGACTCCACAGGCTTATCACAACAGCTTCTTATATGTGAGTGTCAAAAGCATATGAAAAAGCCTTTCTGTTACACATTTATTAGACTGTAGCCCCATTCACACTGCCCCTTCAGTGCAGGAATCATGCACCGATACTCCACCCCGCCATCTGTGTGAAAGTCACAGATGCGGAGAGGGGGGACAGTTTCGCTGCAGAGGCGAGACAGCGTCTGTGTGAATGGAAAAGCCGTAGGCGCAGATCAGGGGTGTGTCGGTCTGATGGTGTTCACAGTCTGACAACTAAACAGATCCTTCACTCATCAAATAAAAGAGAAATGTCCCAAACAACAGCAACGTAGTAACTGGTAGTGTCTTTGGCAACTTATATGAGGAAAAAAATACCACAGTTGTATGTGGAAAAGCCTCTGTCGTCCTGTCTGTCCTACTGACTCTTCGTCACATTTCTCCCCGAAAAACAGCTTCTGTCCCGAACAGCGGAGCCAGGCGGCTCCTGCAGTTGAATGGCAGTGAATATGCGGCGTGATTCAGAGCAAAAAACCTTAACTCACCATGTCTTTGTTGCCTTCCACTATTGTGTTGTTGTAGTTACTGTCTCTGGCAACTTATATAGAAAAAATTTACCGTGACGGTCAGCCCTCCCGACTGAGGCTTTCCCCCAGAAAACAGCATCCCTCCCCGTGAGTGAGAGTCAGACAGGGTCTTCTGTTTGACAGTGATATTGTAATTTAGAGCAAAAAACATAACTTTGTTATTTTCCAGGATGTATGATGGGTCAGGATCTCAACCACAACACATTATAACAGCATCCATATGATAATAAACGACCAGCGAATACATGTTTAGATTAACAGGAGGAAACAGGGACACGCGTTAAAAAAAGACATGGATGTCAACGTTATGATGTGAACCGTCGCGCCTCTTTTGGTTCCGCAGCGCTGACGTGCTGTATGAATTGACACACTGGAGCAGCTTTACGCCGATGCTGCTTGGTTCAGTGTGAACAAACAAAGGCGAATAAATGGTGAGCCTTGGTTGAGGCCATAATGTGGAGTTTATGTGTGAGAAGGGTCATGATAGTCTTAGAAGGATTGTAGCCACTGTGGCACTTCACTCCCTGGTAGACAAGGCATTGAACAGCTGAATGGAATGTGTTAACAAATGACTCTTAAAATAGTCACTACTAATTGCCTTCTTATATCATGTTCATTTAATAAATCATTCTCTCCATTTGTGGTTAAGTTGTTCACACTAACAGCAGATAATTTGAGATTTTCAGACCGTGGGAGTCTCTGGCAAAAAGTAAGAAAATCCACAGGGCCCGTGGCTCAGAGAATTTGAGTAATCTGCTCTGAGGTCGGGGACATCACTCGCCAGATTATTGATTAATAGGAAGTTTCCCTGTAGAGTTAATGGATGGAAGTAATAATGTAGAGGGAACCTGTAACATTGGTGAGGTGGTGAAATGCATACTTCCCCCTTTTCCTGCACAGACATGAGTCTGTCAAGCCCCAAAGTGAAAAAACCTAGGAAGACCGGGCTGGCTCAGCATCCGACTGTAGCACGTCTGTAATGAATTATTTTGATGGCAGTTTCCCTTGGCTCGATCAGACAGTTTTTACAGTAGGGTCTGAGATATTTCATTGTTATTTTTGTGGAGTTAGTTAGTTTAGACACGTCTGGACTGGTGGAATGCCAAGATACTGCCAGACTAGAGCAAAAGAGATGCAGTGAAGGTAGGGTTGCAACGGTATGAGATTTTCAGAGTACCATAACCTTCTTGGAACATATCACGATTTCATTTTTCAACAGTATACGGTATTGTTATAAATATCTGTTTTAATGACCCTTAAAGGAATGAAAATAGAACGTTTTTTACACTTACAATTTCCTTCAATTTTTCATAAGACTAATACGTTAGAATTCAATAACATAGCTAAGCAAATGTATATGGTATGATAACTCGGTTGTGATACAGTGCATCTGCCAATTGAACCCAACTGAAAGGGTTGAGGAAAAGGGAGATGAAAGACGTATACTCCATGCTGTGCTCCTTATCTGCAGTAAAACAACACAATGACACCACCAAGTCAGTTTTAGTGTCAGAGTTCCCAGCACTTATGTAATAGACAGTTACTTTGATCACACACCCTCAAAGTGTAACACAAACGCTCTCTGTTTAACCCGATGGTGATGAGAGGAGGAGATGGGAGAAATAAACAGAAAGAACATGATGGATCTATGTGCTGGCACCACTAGGGGGCTGCATAGCATAGTTGGGCTCAGCTGTTTGGTATTTGCTCAGCAGTTCAGTATCAACATCTCAAGGTGGGTTTTGTACACAACTGGAGCGGAAGTGCTGCCTAGTCTGACTTGAAACTACCCAGTGAGTCTGGCAACCCTGCCCATAAGCAACCCTATGTACATTATAGCAGAAAACTTCACAGTGAATGCTTGGTGTTCTTTCTTGGGTCATTGCAGAAATGCAGTTTATCATTGTAGTAAATGAGTACACTAAAAGAAAAGTTCTCTCTCTGTGTACGTGCAAGCAATCGAGAATAACTTACCATCATCTTTATGGTCGTGTGTGTTCTGTAAGTCACTGCACATGTTCAGTAGGAAGACAGCTCTCTCTCTGTGTCAGATCAGAAGCAGATGATCACAGCAGGAAAAGCACAGGTGTTAATAATAAAATTAACTTAACGATGACTGAAGTCCATGTAGCGGTTTCAGTGTCAGGGTCCCGGTGTTGTGCATGCTGGCTCTGTCACACTGTTATGAGTTAATGGGCCTTTAAAAAAAAAAGAGCCATCATTAATGTTATTAGTTACAGCTGTGCTTTTGAAAAAGGATAGACATATTCAGTATCCTGCCATGACTGCTTGGCTGTGTCCGAAATCACTAACTACTCACTACATAGTGAGTTCGCCATTTTGTGGTACTGTCCAAATGTGTATTGGGGATGAGTATCCCCTATATAACTGACTCAAAGTATCCCACAATGCATCGTAAAAAGTGGTGCCAACTAAGCATTATATACTCATCATTTATTGCGCTGGAGGGTAAAAATGACCAGAGTGGTGTCCACAAGTGTTTTTCTTCTGAATGATGAGCTCACTATATAGTCCTCTAGATAGAACTCACTAGGTAGTGAGTAGGAAGTAGTGAATGGAGTGGGTGGATTTGGACACAATATCTGATCTTCACCTCAGTTGACAGTTTAGAGGAGCTTCTAAACACAAGAGGTCCTCGCAAAAATAATGTTACAGAAACCATAAAGTCCAAAACTAGCAACAACAGCAGCAAAAAAAAAGCTACATCGAGAAAGAGAACGCAGTGTCAATTACTGTAAGTGACGATAAAATGCTACTCAGGTGCATTTATGCAGACTTCACAATATTCTTTGTAATGCCTGGTGGATAACACTGTGAATCCAGTGTTTTTCTTAAGTTGTAGGAAAAAAATTATGAACAGTCCTGTTCCTCAGGACTGTTCATTTCGAGCAGTCATCTTCATTCAAAACACTGAGAAAGCGTCTTATGGTGTGTTCCATTAGTCTTAACGCACCTGCAACTCGTTACCTACAACCTCACTTTCCATTGACCTGTGGGATAGACCTCATGCTGAAAGGCAGCATTTTGATGGAACAGAGGAAATGTGAGGGAACAAGAGAGCATATTACTCTTTGTTTGTGGAAGTTGTTTAGAAGTTCTGTGAGTCAGTTTTATTTTGGGTCTGCTTGAGGAAAGAGAGACAACAGGCTTCGTGTTTTCACTTGGCATTTTCCTGCTGTTGCCTCAAGTTGTTCTAGCTAACATATTAGCTAGCAGTTGTCTGTTCAGACGTCCACCAAACACGGAGGAAGTATTGAAGACGTGTTTCCGTCCACCTGACAAATGTAAGTCCAATATTTCCTGTTAGCTCCAGTTTTGTTTCTACCAACTCCTTAGAGTAATATCTTGCACATTAGCTTGTCAAATGTCAATTTTCTTAAGCTAACGTTAGCTGCTAACTGTTTCTCTGTCATTGAGGTGTTGAGCGGCTAACTATTAGTGCACATTAGTGTTTTAAGAACTGAAAACCTACTGCCTGCGAGAAATTGTATTTTTGAGAGACCAGTACAGTAAATTTGCGCTAAAGAGGCTGAAAGTGACTAACAACTGCAGTTTTGGGTGATAATTCTCCAGGGGTTTCTCACTCAGAGTAGGCTAACTCTTTTCCTGTTACATGTCGTCAATAGGCAATAGACATTTTGACATACTATTTTAAATTCAAACCCTGGGCTGTTTGGTCCTAAGGGTATGTCCACTCAGCTATAACATGGAATATGCAATACTGTCATTACCATGATAATTGTTTCAAAATCAATTTGCTTTACTCGGGCTGTTAAAAAGCTAGCCACAAACTCGTTGCATAACAAAATGAAAGTTTGTAAACACCTTCATGCTACACAAATTATTTGAATATATAAATATACAGTTAATAATTGTGAATATAGAAATATACATAAACACGTAGTGCATCTTTTGAATCTGCGTCATGGTGTATGTAAAGAGCAGCAACAAGATGCTGATGATAAATTTGGTTAGGGTTAGTTAAGTTCGACATCTGGGAAACACTGTCCATCGACTTTGTGTGTGACCACCAAGCATCGATGTCAGTCCACCTTGCCTCGTCCACCTCTCCTCTTCCCGCTGTAGCTCTGTGCTCTGTCAGCTCAGAACACAGTCCACTCATCGAGTTCAACAGCTTGATTCGTGATGTTGTGGTGGAGACAGGTCTCTGTGGGCAGAACAGTCTCTGATTTCCCAGATTTCTCCGATGGAAAAAAAGAGTCCCATTTTGTCCATTTCCTTGTCCTGCGACCAGACATTAGGGCTGACTTTTTCCGACTCTCTTCCTCCCTTGGGCGGTCCAGCAAGTCTGGTTGGATGGTTGAAAGACGCTGCTCTTAGTCCGAAACACCCACTTTCTTCTCCAGTGATGATGACGACAGTATTTCAGCCTTAAGCAGTACATGTTTCAGCAACACAGCTGAAAAAAGCAACGGTTAAAAAAATCTAAAGTGAAGCATTATTCGGTGGAGCTACCAGCCACTGCATCTTCATGCGCTGCTGTGGCCATAGCAAAACAATAGAGTTATATCTAGTGATTACCTCCGTCAAGGAGGTTATGTTTTCGCCTGTGTCCGTTTGTTGGTTGGTTTATTGGTTTTCAGCAGGATAACACAAAAGCACGTTTTTATGTTGCTTTACTGTTGGGCTGAAACGCTTCAGCTGAGGGCAAGTGCAAAGTCGCCTAATAATTCTCTGTGGGTTTGTCACTAAAAGCATTATCAGAGATTAAGTAAATGTTACTTCACATATATAACTTTATAACTGAACTTATTGGCACCAGGTGAAACATTCAGGCAAACTGACCAGCTCTGGACCCCAAGGACTCAGGACACAAACCAAGATAAACCTTAAAAGGTTTTGCAGACTCCCTCTGCAATAAACTCTGTCATCCAAAAACAGCCGCAACTATTTAGACCCTCACTAAATTGGTCTTCTTTATTGGGGTGAAGTAAATGATGAATTACTTAAATTATCTACACATTTCTACATATTGATAGCATTTATACTTGTTCTACCACAGATAACGTGTGGGGGTTGTTTGTTGTGTGGTATCTATTTGTGCAGGTTTTTGCTGGGCCAAGGTCTCCATTCCAACAAAAAACAGAAAAGAAGTCAAGCCCTGCTTGGGTATGTGCATGCTTGTGTTTGTGTTGTAACAGGGTCTATACATTGATTATCATCAGAACATGCCTTTTGAAAGGTTTGCTCTGTTCTATTAACATTAACACTACGCTATTTAGCATCTACATTGTTTTTACTGATGGAGTTACTGCTATAGATTTTGTATTTTTGCTGCTCTCTCCTCCCTTTCCAGCTTGTGTGCCGCAGAAGTCAATATCATTTGAATGCTATTATTAGAAAATTCTGATTTGTACACGTCATATTAAAATCCCATATCTTCCCATTCCCAATTACATCGCCTTATTGTAAGAATTCTTATTTTTGCAGCAGTCAAAAGTGATGCATAGCTTGCTGGCTCTATTTACTGGGTGGTGAACAAAGGCCTAAGCTAGTTGGTGCTGCTTTGAGTACTGTCACAATTTTCTAAGTCATATTTACCTTTCTGTGCACAGTGAAAGAAAGAGGCTGTCTATCATGACAAAACAGAGCTTGTGGCGTCCCAATCATACTGCTGCATATTGACATTAGTGATAATAGAAACAGCTGCTTCGCCCAACAATATGATGCATTGTAAATATGGCTAGCAGTAATGTTTGCTATTTTGTCCTGGACCTACTGTGACACCATGTCAGACAGGAAACCAAGGGACCCCACACTGCTACAGTTTAGAGGTTGAGTGCAAATCGAGAACAGCTTGTGTAATAGTATAGTACATGAAGATGGTGTTGAATCTGTATTTTAGATAATGGCAAGCAATTATTGAGTCTCTTGTATATCTTCAACCCTGGTAATTTTTCTGCTTCAAAGATAGACAGATGTGTGCCACTTCATTCGCTCACAAGGTCATCCTGTCATCAGAAAAATGGGGCCCTAACAAAGAACTGCTCCAAGTGGTTAATGTATAACTGTGTGGCATCCTCCCATTTCTTTTCACCAATGGCAGGCTAATATTTCCATAGTCCTGACCTCATGAGTCTTTGTAATGGGGTCAACTTAATTTTGTGATTTGTATTTAAGAGCTTCAGAAAGTACCATTGTTTTATCAGGACATGTGAAAAATACCTTGAGGGGGGACCTTAGTGACTTTTGCACCCTGCAATATTAGTCACCAGTTTCTTCACCTCTATAAAAGTCCCCTGTCACTTATTGAACTTAAACTGGAAAGCTATAAGGAGATAAGCTAAAACAAAGAGAGACGTTAAATCACAAGCGTTTGCACCTGTCCTTAACGTCCATACCGTGAAAAAACAGGGCAACGTTATAGTACGGTGCACATTTTCAGACAGTCTCTCTTGGAAAACATTCCTTGTTTTTCATGTGGTTGTTCACATGGAAAGTGACAGGTATAGTTATGTAAAGAATGCAAAAAGAGAGCTGGAGGGAAGTTCATGACTCTTTTCTGGAATCTTCTCACAGCTAGTCAGTGAGTGAGGGTGTGAAGTGTGTGTGAATGTCAGATCTTCAGTTAGAGATATAGTCGGACACAGCTTTCTCCAATTCGACATCAGAAGGGCTGAGGCTTTTTGACCATCCAAAGTACAATCCTGATGAAGCTTTCTGACAGCTCCATAGTCTAGAGAAATGTTAGCTCTCTAGCAGCTGTTTACTGTGACCGGCACGTGGGAACAAGATTTCAGGGCTTTCTGCAAGAAAACCCTTTAGGAGGTCAAGAGTCTGCGTGGGGAGGAGGTTGATGTGGATGGATGTTTAAAACCAGGACTTTCCCCCAGGAGACCAGTGTTTTTATGTCACATGTGAAATGTTGGCATTGATTTGTTATTTTAACCTAAACCATTGTCTTTTGCTAATCCTAACCAAGTAGTTTTGGTGTCTAAACCTTACCTAACTGCGACTCTTGGAATGAGTTCCTGACAGAAACCCCTGAAGAGAAATGTCTGTGTGTCAGTGTGATAGCATGCTAACATTTCAATCAGGAGAGACTAGTGAATGAAGTAAAGAAAATGTATTAGTTATTCTATTACAGCAGATGATATGTGATATTACACCGGATGATAAGTGATATAACAGCAGATGATATGTGATAGAAAAGCAGATGATATGTGATATTACACCGGATGATATGTGATATAACAGCAGATGATATGTGATAGAAAAGCAGATGATATGCGACAAACAGTCTTGTCAGAAAGTCTTTGGCACTTAACTCTACAGGGAGATTTTGTGATTGAAGGGCGTCTGCCCTGAGCAGCACCAAGAAAAATGCCGCCATGAAGTCCAGACGTCGGTGGTGGTGGCGGCTGATGACCTTCCTTGGAAAGGCTGATGAAACAATGGGTTGACTGTTGGCCAGTGTCAGTCTGCCCTTTGGCTTGTCATTAGGTCAAAACATATCATGTGATTTTTATCCATAACCATGCAGGGTATTGCATATCTGCCGAAGAAGTTGGTGTTTTCCTCACTTCCTCAAAGTGCGGTACGACGCAGGACCACAGGAACAGTTTACTCTGCCCAGAGGTAGCTAAGATATGGTGTTGGAGCTTTTGTTAAAAATGAAAGGACAGTCACATCTTGTTATCCTGGGTTGATTGGTGTGTGGTCAGGACAGCTATGTGTGTTCCATCTGCAGTCTCTTCCTGTATTTAGGGAAATGCTTTCAGAAGTGAAGCACCATTACGCATGAATCCTTCACAACCAAAACATGTTTCCAAGCTGCATTACCTCCTGTGTCCCTCTGCAGTGTCTCTCTCTTTGCATTATGTAATTAGCTATGTTTCTCAGTGATGTACATGCAGATAGGCCTGCATTTCCATTCTTGATCAAACAATTAATCATTCAGTCCATGAAAAGCAAAACAAAGCCCAAAACCCAAAGATGGGCTACATAAAATGAAAGAAAGTGGAAGAGAATATTTGGCATTTTTGGTTGATGCCACAACTGAAACAAGTAATTATTCATCAAATGATGATTAGCAAGCCTTGTGGCCTAACACCGCAGTATTCTCCTTAGATAAAGCAAACAAGCGACCCAAAACGCAGAGATCACTTTGATTTGACCTTTATGTCAATGGGAATAACCCAAACTGCCAGGAAACTGATTGTTTAGAGCTGATGACATCTCTTTAAACCAGACACGACAGGTCTCAAAGTGAGCATAGTGTATACTGCCACTCCTCCTGGGATGGCCCAATAGGCTTGGCTCAACTCTTGCCTTGTGTACATACATTAGTATGGGGGGTGGGGGGGGTCAACCAGGGGGATGGAGCCAGAGCACTGAGACTTGATCACAGACTTCAGTCTTCACACCAGTTAGTTTCTCACTGCTGAGCCGCCTCCCCTTCTCTGAGGTAGAAGTTGGTGTCTCCCTTTTTATTTTCTCCTTTCTTCAGTCTTCATAACGTGGATGGTAAGGTTCAGTTTTTAACCTAGTTTTGTTTCTTGTCATCTTTTCATCAATGTGCAGCGTGCTGTGTATGATGGATGTCCCAGGGCATTTTGGAGTCCCCGTAGGCTCCTGTACATGTGAGAGGCGGAGTGTGTGCATGTGTGTGTGTTTGTATGTTTATAACACTGAATGGGAGCTATATTTGGCCACTTTTTTCTTTGCTTTTGCTGAGATGCTTTTAGTTCACTGTCCAGGGTTTTTATTCACTGAGTCAGTGATAGAGTCTGCAGCAGAGTTACAGTGTTTGAGTCACTCTCCAGTCTCCACATGACAGCTTACAGGGTTTACTGCAACATGTGCGAATGAGCTGATGGAGACCTCAGTGTCTTCTGAAACTTTCTTAATATATTTTTGAAGTTAACTCAGAAATGAACCATATCAGTGCGATCAGGCAATTAAATCCGTTAAATTGTTAAATTGTTATTTAACCGAACAATCTTTGGTTGTTTTAGAACAATCAATCAATTAATCAAGACAATAATCTGCAGATTTATCAGTAATGAAAACAGTCATTTGTAAAAGCCCCAGTTTATGACGCTTATTACTTTTAATTAAATGTCATAAAAGAAATACACTTTTTTGAATTACTATTACAATGTTATCATGATTTATTTTTTACATTCACAGGTGAAACATTTACTACGATAGAGAAAAAAAACAAATCAAAACTGAATTCTGTTGTAACTTGCCAACACGATCATTTCAGGTGAGAGCTACTAATTAATTGATTAGTTAATCGCCAACAATTTAGATTTTTCTTTTCAAAAAGGCTTCTTCAATGTGAATAGTGTTTTTACTCCTCTGTGACAGTAAATTAAAAAATTTTGGGTTGTGGACAAAACATGACATTTGGGGACTTTCTTATCAAGAAAATAATCAATGATTAATTACCAATAAAAATAATCACAGCCCTATTTCAGGTAAATTTCCCTCAATCAGAAATACTTTCTTCTAAACCCAGGCTGTTTTTGAGTATTCTCTCCCAGTTTGGCTTTTATACAGCAGTAGTCAGTAGGCAGTCTAAACGTTCCCCTAACAGTTAATCTCTTTACACAAAAGGGCACTTTGTTATGGCAGCTGCTTTGCTACAAAATGCAAATCTGTTACTACATGTTTTTCTAAATTCTTTCTCTGCATCCATGCTAACAGATTCCTGAGAAGTTTGATTTCCACCTCTCAGTTTATCGAACTTTGGGAGCGCACAGGATTTTTTTGAGTTTGTGTATTTTTTTACCTCGCAGCAGGTCATGTACAAAGACTGAAGAATGGTTTTGATCGTGGCCAAGGGGACAAGTAACTAAAAAGTGTTGCCTTGCCTCCCCCTTCCCCACCCCTCTCCTCCCCTCCACCCCTCTCTGCCTGTCACATGTTCTTTTCACAGCATAGAAAAGTTTCTGGATTAGGGCAGAATTAGCACAAAGCAGCGACGCCACTCCAGCTACACTCGCAAACGACACAGAAGAGGCACGAGGGGGACCGAGACACTCGAGCGAACGCCACCTCCAAAAACTTCAAACTCTGATAGCGAGAGGCGGACGAGTCCATCCCAGAGAGAGAGAGAGAGGGGCAGCAGAGGCAGAGAGACGGCAGCAGAGAGGCAGGGGATCTTTGCCGACAAGGTCCTGAAGGATGGAAGAGAAGCAGTTTGCCGGGATCCTGGTAAGTTTGACTTTTGTTCAGTGAACACACACATACACACACACACACTTTAAAAAGCATTAACGCAGATATACAAGTTTACAAACACAGAGAGATGTCATACATGGAGGCAGCCACGTCTCTGAGCGCACTGGTGAGATGCAGCTGCTGGACCACCAGTTGAGTCACCCCGTTCCTCCCCTTTCCCCCCTTTTATTTTCTTAATTGTTTTTCCTTTCGATTTCAAAAGGAGAAGGTAGTGCACAGAATTTTATTTTCTAGTCTTTAAGAATACCTCCTTAACTTGGAAACACTTTTTATCTTTAGTCATCTTCGCCCAGTTGCACAACACCTTAATCTCGTTTATCTCTGAAACAACCAAAATACACTTTTGCACTGGCTGATAAGCCCGCAGTTTGTCTTCTGAGCGTTCTTTGCGTTGGTGTTGGAGTGCAGCAGGCCGAGCTGTCATCACCTGCTGTTCACCATGGCAATGTTAAGCACACACCATCAACAACAGTGTCCCTAAAGTCCCCAAAAAGTGGCTTTACTTGCAGCAACTTGCATAGAAACAGCTCTGTTTTCACGGCACCTCCTCTTATATGATCTTTGCATGTTAGGCGAACAATAAACAGTGTTCTTTGGCTGCTGATAAGACATGAGGCCAAGAGGTAAATGTGTCAGTGTCGGGCCTGTGCTGCTGGTGAGGCTTTAAATAGAGGTTTGGCATCATTGGCAGTCAGGTCACTTCTCTCTCTCTCTCCCTTCTGTCCAAGTTCTTCAGTCCGTCTTGAGACGGCGATAAACACAAACTCAGAGCTCCAACTCTCTGCTGACATTCTCGCTCATTTGAAGCCACGCTTTCCTCCCCGATGGTATTTTTTTTTCTTCTGCCATCCTTTTGAGATGCGTATCCACGTTAAAATGAATACATCCTGTCTGAACTTCGGAGGGGGGCGTTATCAGGCTCGCTCACTCTCTCACAACATTTGAAGGCGGTTGGAGGATGGAGATTTGAGTCTTGTTCTCTTTTTTGTGTGGGTTTGTCTTTGTGTTTTCAGCTCAGTGACAGTTTGCCAATCAATCTTTTGCATAGTTAGGCACTTCACGAGAGTTGCATAAAAAAGTTCTGTGAGTTCAGATATGGCAAATATGATTAAATGATAGTCACGAGGACAATTTGAATTGTGGATTCCATGGAAGAGGTTTTGTTTTGGATATGTGTGCTTATTACTAGATCTAAGTGGTATTATTTACCTTTTCAGTGCCTTTCACACTTTGTTTATGAGGAAGGTAAGGAGGACATGTCAGCTGTAGAGTCTTGCCTCCTCACAGCCACTAGGGGCATACAGGCCAACAATGTGGAGTTTTGCATCTGGCAGCATCCCCTCCAACACTGAGTACACATTTTGAGGAAGGAAAGTGCAGTTTATCATTCGGTTTGACCAAAATAAAAGCTTAAGTGATCCAAGTTAAGTTAAATCCATCAGTAGAGTTTTAAAGGTGCCATTAGTCAGCTTTAAGTGGATATTATTGACTCAAATGGTAAAGGTACATAAACTTACTAGCATCCCAATACTTACTATTGGGATGCTAATAACTACATATCAGTCCTTCATTATTTTTTGGCCATAGCCTTCTCTTATCACTGATACACATGATTGCTTATTTAATTTGGCTGAAGGCATCACAGCAGGAAGCAAAGAGTTTGTTTGCTCTCAAAAGTTTTGTTCCCCAGCCAACATGGAGCGACTCCTTTAAGGTCAATTCAGTTGATTTGGCAGGAAATACAAACTTAAAAAGCAATCTTAAATTGGCAAATAGAAGAAGACGGGACTTATTTAAAAATTACATTTAGTAATTGATAACTCTAAATTAAGCTCAGGTGCAGGCACAACTGTAGTTCCCAAATGATAAGGGCATGAAGCTGTGCTCTTTTCTCTCCGAGCTCTTGCTTTCATACCGTTCGTCCGTCTCCTGTTTTCTCAAAAAGTAGGGTAGAGGTCAGAGTTCAAGACCCACACATGTCCTATCTATGAAGGTAAACATGGCACAAAGCTGCAGCTAGATTGTACAACAACTTCAGCAGTGACAGCAGGCAACTGCTCATGCACACTTACACACAATTCGCCCCCTGTGATTGGTCGCTTCTCATGGCTGGGGCCATTGTCTTCAGCGGGAGTAGACAGTGATGTCAGTCGGGGCTTAGAGAAATCAACAAAGAGTGAAAGAAAGCGTGTGTGTGTGTGTGTGTGTGTAAGAGAGAGGGAGAGAGAGAGAGAGAGAGAGAGAGAAAGAATTACAGACAGAATCTTAGACCTTGCTCTCCCATCGCCAACTGTCACTACAATGTTGATTCTGTTCCTCCCTCTTCTTGAGCTCTTTTCTGTCTTCTTCCTCCATTTGTAACAAAAGCTGATGAATTTGTAACAATCTTTTCTTTCTTGATCATTTCCTGTTTAATCCACATCATCGTTACCTCTGTGTGGAGAGTGGAAAGTGCCCTTTCCTGAAGTCCTTGCCCTCTCTTTACAGTCTGGTTAAATTTATTTATGCCGGTCCAGATGGTTGGTGGATGGACCCGTCAGCGTAAATCCCGCGACACACAAGGCGCTCGCTTCCTGCTACCGCTTGGCTCGGCTGGTAGCCTTCTGCCGGGACTCCTCTGTCCAAACTTAATCCCCCTCCTCGTTCACAACGTTCAAAGAGAGCCCCCATCTCTTCAATCTTCCTGCGCTGTCTTTGACCGCTCTGGAAGCCACCACTTCCACTGAGCGGATGAGCAGATGGTGCCCTGGCACTAGTTTGTACTGGGCGGATACCTGTCCCTTTGTTTTTACTCTTTAGTTGCTTCTTTTTGACTTGTCCTTAAAATGTCTGATGTTTGGATGTATGTATAGGGATGTGAGAGGAGGAGGAGGAGGAGAAGGAGGAGTTGGACTGAGGTTTTGATCATTTGTCCACTGATTGCTGTGGTCATATGTCAGGCTGTGCAGACCACTGCTGCCCCGTCTATCGCTATGAAGGCCAAATAGAGGAGGGGGTCAACAAAGGCTGGCCTGATCAAAGTTTGACATTGGCAAGTCTTTTACTGTCAGCCTGTTACTTTACAACCTTTGGACTGATTAAGAATTATAACTGGACATCATAAAGACACTTAAACCTCTTGATATTTTACACATCCCCTTGAGTAACCACAGCATTAAAACCTTTTGACACCTTATAACAGGATATATGTATATACATGATGATGACACAATGTCCCAAACTTCTATTGACTTAAATTGTGATTAAATATGTGTCTGACACAATGGAATAACAGCTGTAGCCTTCTTAATCTATGGCACCTTTTTCACAAACTTCTTGATATAAACACTTGAGGTCCTGGTTCAAACTTGAATTACTTATGTGATATGAATGAAAGTTCAACTGGGAGAATGCGACTTTGGAAACTAAGGTGCCATTAAGCAAGCGCTAAAAAGTGTCACTCTGTTGGAGCCAGTTGAACTACAATTAGAATGGCACTTGGTAGTGTGCATACCTCTGCCAAGGCCCAGGAGTCCACTTTAATTCAATCAAGCCCAATCCAGTATCGGATAAAACTTATATAAATCTGCTAGATGCAGATTTTTTGTTTGATCTGCATCAAATTGTACATACATATAGATACCAGTCACTTCTTTCTTTCTTTTTTTTCAAGATCCATGCATTATTCCATGATATTTTAACAAAAAGGTTGAAAAACTCCCTACCTCATAGTGTTAAAGGAAGTGAGATAAAAATTCCTAGACCAATCCCTTTATCCGAATCTGAAAAAGTTAATGTGGTCTATTCTGACTCATCCTCCATCCAATTCTTATGAAAAATCTGTTCAAACCAACCATCCAACCATCCAACCAACCAACCAACCAACCAACCGACAAACAAACAGGCACTGGCGAAGACCTCCTTGGCAGAGGTGTAAATACTTGCAGTGTACAGTGGTGTTGCAGGGTTCTTCCCTCTCTCTGGCTTAATACAGGCACTGGCTGCAGAGAGCACACAAACCAAACAACAGACAAGTTAATGTCTGGCCTTTTATCAAGTTAGTCAATGAATCAACACTAATTAGCAGCAGCTGATATGATCTGCCGCCAACAAACAATTTAACTGGGTTAAGCGACAGTCATCAACGACTTAAACTGTGATAAGCTGCTACCTGAATGTTATGCACGCAGCTGTTTGCTAATGAAAAGAGATAAGAAAGATAAGTGATGACAGACACACCGTTTTTCCACCAGCACGTTTGGCCACTCCGCCTCCAAGCGGGCTGCGGTGACGTCTGCTGACCTCGGCCAACCCTTAACAAGCACCCATCTCTCCCTAAAATCGATACTCAACTCATGTCTGTGCAGGAAACCTGAGAAAAAGACGTTTTTAAAAGTCAGCGTGTTCAGCTCTCGGTACTTTTGTAGCTTCTAACTGAATCTCTTTAGTTTCTCTCATCCTGTTTGTACTTTCAAACATCTGTTGTGTTTTTTAGTTTCATCGTGTTTGCTTTCGGCTGTTTCAGGAGTCGTGTTTAGTTACACACAACATTTCCTGTAATGCTAATTTATCATAATAGATTTTAAATGACTAAGTAACAAGGAGCTTTTATATAAGATGTTATATAAAAAATTGTTTGTAACTGAATTAGCAGAGCCACTTTGTTAGTGGTGATACTTCAATAGCACTTCAGGGATCGGAGCAAGCACATCATTGGTTAAAGACGCACCTTCAAGCAGGCAGCCCTCTTGTGGTGTAAATGAAAATCCCATGCAGTACATGTTACAATTGCATTGTTAGAATGACATTCTTCCGATAACACTTGTTGACTTGTATTTTGTTTGTACAATCCCTGGGATTTCATAAAATACTACAGCGAACATTGCTTTGAGAATAAACGCCTCTGTGCATGCCAGTAGCTCACGCGCCATCTGTGGAAGCCCATGCCACAGTGTCTCGCGCCAGTTTAACCAAGGCTTAAGGGGGAGCCCAGCCACCCTGCAGATGAAGCTAATTTCGGCCGCTTGTGTCCGCAATCACCCAGACACAACTATTTTTTCCAGTGAAACTGTGGTGTGTGTGTAATGTGTGCTGTAGGCTCTGAAGTGGAAACTAAATGGAGAGAAAAAGTAGAACCCACAGCCAGAACCTCCCTGAGGTCAGGATGCACACACACACATAGCTACGTACACACTCTCTCACACACACATTGAAACATAATGGATGGCCCACCTATACCTTAAGCCCACACATTAGAATAATACATAATCACATTAACATATTTTAGATTTCTGCTCACAGATACATCGCACACACATCATCACATTTACACACACTCACACAGACAAAACTATGAACAAAACAGAGAAAAAAGAAAGTATGCAAGCAACTTTGTTCCTTTTTATTTTATGAAATAATAAATACACAATCTGTTAAGTGACTCAGGGCTGTGACTTTTGCTCTGAAGCTGTGATAAAACTGTGCCGCCCAAACTGTGACCCAGGGGCCATTTTGAACTCACTAGGGATGTGTTGACCCGTTTTTTAAAAAGTTGGTTTACCCTGGCATCTTGGGCTGTTTGTAGTCATCGTCCATGTGCCAAGGCCTGTACAACAGCACAAGTTCAGCGTACACTAGATATTTTTTCATTATATGGCTTCAATAAGCCTATCAATTGCAATCATGCCAAGGGGTCACACGACGGCGGTTATCAACTCCATAAGTCACATAAATCACAGACTGCGTGAAGTCAATAGGCGGATAATATCACTGCCTCATCATTAGGGTATGAGTAGATGTGACTGTAATTCCATATTTTTATCACATTAAATGACTGTGTTATTAGTGTAATGTATTATAGTTTATGAGAGTTTAAGCTTCTTAAAGTTTAAGTTCAATATTTCAACTTCAACCCCAATAATAGGCTTACTTTCATATCCTAAAAGTACGAGGCTATAGTATTTAAATTATTCTCTGTGTACAGTGTCCCACAGCATACATAAAAGTACCTATAGCAAAGTAACACAAGAAGATGAACATTAGCATACATACAACATATGGCTCAAGAAGCTGACGCAGATAGAAATGATATCCTCCAATGAGAATCTGTATCTCTCAATTTAAAAATGGTCAAGGAAGTCCGAAGGGCTTCTCTGATCTCTGAAACCCTCTCATGGTTTCTGCATTAAGCTCCTCGGGATATTCTACGAATGGAACGGGGTTGCCATTTTCCTCTAGAACTGATCGGTCAGTACTTTTATATGTGCTGATCTGTTATTTCAAACATAACCTGTTCTGCAGCAGGTTAGGTGTCCGTCATAAGTTACCATGGTGATGTATCCCAGTAATTGGTGAACCGCCGACGAAACCCTGAAAAAGCCAGGGTTAAACCTGAAGTTACCTGAAGTTGCCTCATTTGTATTATTGCTTATGCCCTCTGGAATCATGTCCTCCACATAACTAGAGTACATTTATTACAGGTGAAATTAGACAGTGTCTCTCCTTATCCCTCTTTCCTTATGTAAGAAACATATTGAGTTGCAAGTCAGCCAGTTTAGTTTAGTTAACAGCAGTGCTCAGCAACCGTGTTGACTGCCTCTGGGGCGGGAGGGCAACAAACAGATGTGAACCGAGAGAGAGAGAGCGAGAAAGAGAGAGAGAGAGAGCCGTGAGGGCAGGTGGGGGGAGAAGAGTCAGACATGATTTTCTGATTTCACCCTCCGACTGACCGGCTGAATGTGAAGAGAAAAAAAAAAAAATTACAAGCAGCCGTACGGGGCACAGGCAGCGCCCAACGTTAGCTAAATGGCAGTCACTGTGGCGAACGTACAATTGAGGAACAAGGGTGACAAATGCCAAACACGTCCACTGCTGGGCACTCTTTAAAAGGTAACCCACCACCATCCAACCCCCCCGTGTACACACACACACATAGCTAAGAAAAAAAAAGGACCCCATTGTATTTTGGACCTTTAGCTTTCATTTGGAAAAGCCACTCAGGCTGAAAATTTTGTTCTTCTGATTTTCTTCCTCTTCCCTTCTTTTTTTTGGTTTAATGGGTCTCCCTCCCTCCAACACCACACTCGTCCTCTGAAGTCTGAAGTCAGTGAAATTATGGACAGGGCCCTGACATTGTGTCCACACAACAGGGCTCTTAAATCTCCCCCGGTTTCTTTTAGTATTATGATCATTTTCAACGGTTTCCAATTGAACTCTTTTCAAAGGCCCTTTCAGAACCATATTTAGGTAATTTGTTGCGCTTGAACCCAACCTGCTCCCTGGCCCTGTGTGTGTATGTGAGTGTTGAATGGCAGCTATAAGCCTGGGATGAGGGGGGGTCTGCTTTTCTCAGGGCCAGACCACCCTCTCCTGCTTGGTAACACACCTCCCCTGAGTTATTTATCACTTCTCCTCCTCTCTCTGTTTCTTCCCCTTTTAAGCCCCTTTCAGACATGGAATCTGTAACATTTCTGGGCTCATCTGTCCGATAAAATAATGTTTTTTTGGTTCTCTAAACATTATGGAAAAGTTCCATGTTGACTGTGGTCAAACATGACTGGGCCGCTATAGATGCAGGTGCAGCTCTGCTGGAGAACAGCTGTTATTTGGAAAATAATGTCATCAAACAAGAAGAGCAATCACACAGACTGCCTCAGTGATGAAATCTAAAACTTTCTGATGCTGACTGCTTATCCTCACAGCTTGATTGCAGACCATCCACAGTGCTGGGGGGAGGCTCTCCCTCACCACAGAACTCCACTGGTCGCTCCATTTTCTCTCTATTTAATCATTTACTAAATATGATATAACATTCTGCGGTCTTACTGTTTACATAGTCCTCCACTGTGCAAGCCATTACAGTCAGGCTTTCTGAAAATGAAATAATATTTCAAGTTTTATCTCTTACTCTTCATTCCTGTTTTGCTCACATGCTGTTGATTTTTAGGTAAAGCCATTTGCTGGATTTTCCTCCTATAAACACTAACAAAAAAATAAAATTAGGGACTGGTAATTGGATTTCTTGCTTTGTGCCCCCACACTTCAAGGGAAAACAAAACAAAACACAGAATTAAAGGTCCAGCGTGTAAAATATAAGGGGATTTAGGGGATTTATTGGCATAAATGGAATAATGGAATATAATATTCATAATTATGTTTTCATTTGAGTATAATCACCTGAATCTACAAAGTTTTGTGTTTTATTACCTTAGAATCACAATTGATGTATCATTGGTCAGAGAATGGTAAAAAATATGCAACACAATTTCCAGAAGACCAACTTTACCTATTTATATGGCTTGTTTGGTCTAAACAACAGTGTAAAAGATACAGTTTTGTATACATACATAAAGAATTTGAAACTTTTAGGATGTCAAGTCAAGTCTTTTAGGATGTTTCACCCATGTTGGCTTAAAAATGTGGTTACTTTACAAACAGAAGTAGTTGAGTTTCAAAGAAGCTGCTGTTTCCGAGGTGAAGAATTACATTTGCATTTGCAACGTTTGATTATTTTTTTTTACTCAGAGACAAGGAAGTGTAGGTACATAGATAGATAAGCTTTAATGGCTTTTGATGTTGCTATCCTTGCATAGAACTTGAAGAGGAGCTACAATGGTATTTCATTGCTCTAATGAATGAAGACGACATATTTCACATCTCTTTCTCTCTCGGCTTTTCGCTCTTTCTCTCTTGTCACATTAAAGCGCGACAGTGACTTCTGCCACGTGAGGCCAACTTCAGTCACATGTTCCTCACTTTCATCCCCAGCAATGGTCCCATATGTTTGTCAAAATGTGTATGTTGTGTGCTTTTTCCGGCCCGATTTGTTCCCATGCCTTCTCTCCAATGAGCCCCGCTCTCCCCGGGGGTCTGAGCCGAAGCCTCACGCTATTTATACAGACCGAACAGCTGGGGCCCTCCCAGCCAAAGCAGTGAGGGATGGCTAGAGAAATTATCATGGAAACTTCAGGTTAAACCAAGCGTTGGAAATGTCTCTCTGTTCCCTCTTTTTTACTCTCTTGTCTTGCTCTCCGTCATTTGTCTCCCTCCCATGGGTGTCCAGAGTGGTCAGGTCAGGCTGTGTTCAGCTCAGGTCAGCTAGACCGCCAGACAAACATCACTCACTTTTTGGATCTTGTTTGTCATCCCATTTGAAATCTCTTATTTATCTCTCTGTTCTTTTCTCTTTTTTTATTCACACTGCAACTAATGTTTTTTTCCCCATTTTCCCCGTCTGAAACACACTTTCTTCCCCCGCTTCCAATTAAAGAGCTGGCTGTTTTGGACTGAACAAGAAAGGTTGATTTTCCCTCCAACCGCGCCTCAACACATTTTGTCCTTTTGTTGCACCGGACAAAGCCGACCTGCTGTTGCAAAACTGAGCTTTTTGTGTTTCTTCCCCTTTCTTCTGCTCTATGGCTCCTGTGGTGCTTGTCCTTTATTGTGAATCTCAACCCTGTGAAGTTCTCTCCTTGCTGCTTTTCTCTTTTACTTATTTCATCCTGTCTTCACTTCACTTCAGTCTTACCATGCCTTCTCTTGACCGTTCTGCCTTCCACTCTCAGCTTTTTCCTCATGTGAACCGCTCAGGAGGGAAGACAGAGTCAGGCCTGTCGATACCTCCTTCAGTTCGAGGCCTTTCTCACAGTCAGACGTCCCATCACAGGCATGCTGAGCTAACGAGAGGTGAAGAGATATTAACCTAATTGCTGTAAGGGACAGATATATAGATCGAGGAGGATGTAATAAGCCCAGACGTGACTGCTGGCTCCCTGTTAGATTAGCCTTTCGGTGTTAAAGCAGGTTGATCCACAGATATTAACGGACAGGAAGACGTTTGGGAAGCTCTCGACTTTATATATCAGTTTATATATTATACATTTTTGCATGTTAATTTACTTAGAGGCCGAAACACCAAGGGCACACATGTACAAGATGTTTTATAAAGCTCCTACGCAAGTATTCAAACGCATATGACGCTCGGCCCAGCTGGCAACAAATGCGCAACCCCAAAACATATCTTGACATACTCAACGTGCACAAACCCTCTGATGCTAACTGCTTATCATCACGGCTTGATTGCAGACTGTGCTGCAGGGAGGCTCTACCTCACCACAGTAACCCCACTGGTCATTCCATTTTCTTTCTATTTATTCATTTACTAAAAATGATGATATGAATAATTCTGTTGTCTTTCGAATATTAATACACTTCCTATATGCAAAGCTGGAGGTAACAAACATCAGTCCTCAAGAGGGCGATATAGAGCTTATCAGAGTGTTTCCATGACAACAGCAGTAAAGAGACATGCCGTCTGTTAGTGAAGCCGTTTTCCGTTGTGTTACTGTCTAAATGAAGAGGAGACAGAGGCGACATGTTTGGCTAGAGCTTCTTCAACCTAGCCTGATATCTCATGACTGGTCCGCAAATACAAATTAGTCTGAAACCTCTTCATTCATTTTCATTTTCCAAAGGGCGTTATCAATGAGCACGGACCAAAACGTCTCTGGACCTAATTGGATAGTCCTACAACCAATCAGAGCAGCGAAATGTTGCGTAACAACTCGTAGGCTACCAGGCTACTATACTAGTTCAAACACCCAATTTATATTGCTTCTAGTTTAACATAGTACACAGATGTTTGGCACCATTTGTACATAACATGAACTTCATCTCCAACAATCCCCATAAGTTATTCTTGGAAAACCATCGATGCCAACAAGTCTCAATTGCTGTTTAGCTGCCAGGACTCTGGTCTACCAGATGCAATGTCTGCTGATTTTTGCCTTGTTGGAGACCTCAAGCCTCAAGGAAGTTATTCCCAGTTTGCTTGTTTCCATAATCTGTTCCTCAATAAGAGTGACCAACAGAGAAACAACAAAAGCCACTAGGTTTTCACTGTTACCCATCTGTTTAGAGACCTGACACCATAGTGGATTCAACACAATGTTCAACATCAGCCTGCCTGACATTTGTTTGTATGGCCTGATGGCGCTCCTCTGTACAGTCATTGTATCAAACCCACCCCATATTAGATAAATGGCTGTTATTAGCCCAACCTGGGTCAGGTCGGCTGGAAGTCTGTCTGAACTGGAGGGGGTCCAGATGCATCTGCCAGAGCGCTTAAATCATGAGCTAACTGAGTCCTACTGGTCCGCCACAGTTGTTCTGAGCCTACGTGACCCAAACGGAAGTGATCAACTTTCTCTTGTTGTTTCATGCTGTAGCGCCCCCTAGAACGCAGTTGTGCCCTAAAACCTTATTGTGTTTGACTGCATAATTAAAACAACATTATGTAACTTTTTTACCTTAAAATAAGAGCTTCAAAGTTATTTTCAAATGTTTGTAACTAGCTCCCCTTAATCAGGGTGAAAGCACTGTACACCTCACTGTGTGATGAATCTCAAAGTTAGAAAGTGAATTGATTTATAAGCAACAACAGCAGCACTAGATTTGGGTGCTGCAGTCAGAGAACAAGTGAACCTTGCAGTTGTTTTTTTTTTTTTCTTAAACAAGTACAGCAGAAAGGGCCATTGTCCATTCAGTTCTGACTACCCTAGTGTTAAGCCTTTGCCCTGCTTTCCACTCTTTCAGTCCAGCCACGAACCAGGGTGTTTTCAGGTGATTGGTGTATTTGCTTGACCTAAACCTTGGAGTTTGTGCATGTCATATTTCACTGGACAAGAATAATTCTAAGAGCCTTATTCATATTTATTTAAACAGCAAATTAATTCTACGTCAAATGGATCATTTCCAGTTTGTACTATATAGAAGACAAGGGGTAAACACTTATGAAAACACAGTCCCAATAACTCTAGGTTTGCCACTGGACCGCTGACGCAAACACAGAAAAAATAAACAGAGCAGCAGATAGTCAGCAAAGCTACAATTGAAACACCATTGTGGACAGTTTTGTGACTCTTCCGTGAATATTAATTGTGTTTCATTGGCCTTTTGGATCACAAAACCTTCTCATCCCATAAAAGAAAGGCATGGGAGAGATACGTCTTTCGTGAGTATGCAGTGATATTTGAATTTATTTGTCAACACAGATAAGAGGGCTTTGAAAAAGGAGCCAAAAACATGAGAGAGGAGATGAAATGAAAAGAATTCAAAGGAAAGGAGATTATTTTGCTTTCAGACTTATGTCTGAGTGGTGTATCTTTTTGTCACCTTTTTCTTACTTTCAACCACTCCACTACTCCACATGCTGTATATTCCACTGTTCAAGTAATCATCTGTTCCCAAAAAACCTTTGTCCTTTACCTGAATATTTTTAAATGGATACCCCTAAAATTGATTATCTCAGGAGCCTTTTGTTAGTGCAGGGCAACTGAACATCAGGAAACAAATTATTCTACAGATGGAAAAATTACACCTGCTTTTTTTTATTTGTTCCTAGTCCTTTTGAGATATCAGAATTATTATCCTTATTAGTATTGCTCAGCACCAGCTGTAACAGTGCAATGTCTGTGTCACTGAGTTTGTGGAACTTCTGCAGTGCTACTGTTAAAAAGTTGAGGTACACAACAAGTTATAGTACAGTTATTTTCAACCATCTTTCAGTATAAACATGGTTCGCTCCTACATTGTTATCAGAGTACTGTGTGGGCCACAAGTTACACACTGAGCCCCCACTGAAGTCAAAATCATGACCTATGCCAACCCATGACAGCTCAAACAATATTTCAACAGTGCAGAACTGACATAAAAAGGACATGAGGTCTTGATGTCAGTGTCCCTTAAAGCAGTTTAACCACTGCTACACATACATTTGTGTTCAGTCCCAACTATAATTGTATTGCCCCCTCATCTGTCTCCATCATTTGGTTGTATGGCTAGAACTCCAGCCGGCCTCCTAATTACAGTGTGCATGAAATCATGCCGCAAGCACATTTTATTACCTGCTTGATTTAAACGTCTAACTTTAAAAGCTTATTAAGGAAATATGAGACCCAGGCTACATTAATCTTCAAATGACTGCACATTTGTCACGGCCATCAGTGAGGATATTGGTTTGCCAGAGCAGGAGCTTAAAAGGGAAATGGAAAAGCAAGCCTCCCTGACCTTCTATCTTTTCTTTTATTCCTCACTCTCTCTTTGAACGTTGTTAAAAGTTGCCATTTGTTGTTTGTGTTGTATGTTTAGTGGAGGAGTTCAGATCAACGTCTGTGTTTGGCCTTAGGTTCAGCTGTAATAGATGCTGGCATGTGCGTGGAATTTGACAGGAACGCCTCGAGGAAAAGAGGAGATCCGTTCTGACCTTATCAGTGTATCTGCTCCATGCCGTTCTGATTGTTTGTCTCTCTGCTCTTGGTTGTTTATTTTGGCTTGTCCTAATATACATGGGAAAGCTACCATCACCAAGAACTAGAGGTTTCATTGCAAATTCTGATTTGATTGATAATCAATTAATTAAAGCGGTTTTAAAATGACAGCTTTATATTTGAATAGAATGTATGTTTCGTAGTCTTCTATAATAACAACTGTGAAACTGTGATGATCTTTTTCACTTCTTTCCAACATTTTCAACAGACCAAATGGTTAAATGATTAATTTAGCCAGTACTTGTCAGCTTAATTGACAATGAAAATAATTGTTAATTGCAGGTCGCCCTAGCTCATACCCTTTTCCACTGAAAACAAAAGCCAGATGTGGTGGGTGTTTTTTGTCCATTGTGAAGGTGTATATGAAAGTATTTCAAGAGAGACTGTACACGTCCTTCAGATAAGACAGAGTTGGAGTCTTATCAATAATACCTCACAGAAGGCTAAGATTAGTTATACCACAATAACAAGACGATCATTTTCTGATATTTGAAAAGATACTATTTTGTCATAAACAACATTAGCTGTGTTTTCATGGACTCTGATATTCCACTAATAATCAGGATAATAGATGAGTCACATTAAAGGTTCCTCATGTAACTACCCCAATCAGGAGAGACTGTTGTGATCTAATATGAATGACATTTCAATCAGGTTGATATGGTTGGTGTAAACTTCTAATAATCCACTCAACAGGAAAATATTAACACCTCATATTCATCATGGTTGGAATAAATATATTCTTTTTATGCATGTTCGCATCCTGTAGAGTTAACTAATGAAACGCGGCAGAAGCCGATACAAATTTGAAAACACTGTTTTCAATCCTGTTCGTCATCAAGCTCTGCTGAAGCTTGATAACAAGCCATTCATTTGAGTCAGGTGTGTTGGAGCAGGGAAACATCTAAACCATGCAGGGCAGGGGACCTCAGGAACAGGATTGAAAAATCTTTTTCCTTAAAGAATTAAAGATTGTTGAATGCCTCTGTAGTTGAAAGGCTCACAACAACAAGTTGATGTTGAATCACTTTATTCAGCGTCCATGTAAACAGTTATGTTGGAATCTCGTATCAGAATGATTTCAGTCGAATTGAAGACATATTGTCCTTGTGACAACAGCTGAACAGTTTGATAAAATAGGTGTGATCTTCATTAATCCATAGGCAGTTGTTGTAGTCAGCTATAGAGCCAAACTGAACAAACCCACTCCCTGAGATATAAATACGTGATTCATTTGAGTCCCCCAGCACTTAATAAGCAGCCTCATGGACGCAATAAAGATGTGCTTGTATGCAGTGGGTGGACGTGGAGGTGCTCTTAAGTTAGAAATGAGCTGCGAGAACAGTTCAGACTCTTGGTGTCAGTAACATCAACAGGCTTCAGTACCTTTAAAAATCCTCAGTGTGCACATTGTTTTTCTCGCAGGCCGTTTGCTATTGCAGCATATAAAGACGCAAGTGAGAATTTTAACAAGTTGCCGTTAATATCAGCAGCAGCATCTGGACTTCTCTAATTAGAGCTAAATGACCAAACATAATAGAGCAATTACTTAACGAAACAAGTCATCCCCTCTCCACAGACAGCAAACTGCAATCACAACAAGCATTTATTTTAGGATCTGTTTGTCCCTACCAAATTCATACTGAGTTTTCAGTGAATGCGCCCACACTTAATGCCTGCATGATTAAAGTGTAGTTAAATGTGTGTGTATGTATGTGTGGGTGGGTGCACTTGTTAAGCCTTTCATTAGATTTGACCTAATCTGAGGCCGACAGACCCTCCTAAGGCAGAGCTAGTAAGAAGTGGCTGGATCCCTGTGGAGGAACTAATGATCTGCCATAGTTTAGTCCTCAAATGCACACACACACACAAGCACGCACACACACGCGTCTGTATTATTATAACTCTTTGTCGTAGCCCAAAAATAGCATCTTAAAGAAGTGAGGAGCAGCTTCAATGACCTCACGTCGAAAAAATGCTTTCACATTAAAGTACATGGAAACACACAAACACATCGTTTGCAAGCCTGACAGCATCTCCCTAAGCAATGCATGTGTGCATACAGGAGGCCCTTTATCACCGAAAGGAGTAATCATGTTTACATTATTTTCCTTTCTTTGTGAGAGAAATTGGTGCTCACATCAAGCAGAAGGTTTCCAGTGAAAAATATTTGCTGGAACCAAAAATATGTCTCATGTTGCTGTAAGACTAACTGTTATTACTAGCCTTTTATTCTTCACTATCAACAATCTCAACCAGCATCAGGCTGATGCAACGAAAATAAGGCTTCCACCTGGTAGCTCTGTAGCCACTGTAGCCCTGATGTGTACCCTGCAACATATTGATGCATACTCTACAGCATAGCTACGCAGGGTACAGGTGAGGCTTCCATTGCTATAGCCTGACTGCTACTGTTTATTTGAAGCCAACACTGATACAGATATTTGGGCGTTAAAAGATCAGAAAACAATATATCAGCTGATAGCAGATTATTTTGAAAGGTTTCCTGTTCAGTATGTGACCAAGACACATACTGAGTGGGACATTTGCTGATGAACTATGTAAAAGTTACACAGTTTCTAATAACCTCAAACCTGGTTTGGTGTTTCTGAATTCAAATGTCTTGTTATTTCACTTGCTATGATCAGCTGTCATGTACACCTACATGATAAATTTGTAATAAGCTAATAGCAGCCAATATATCGGCACAGCCTCAATGCACAGTAATGGCCTGTATTTAGCAAGACCACTCTGGTCAAACCACTGAGTGTATCTAAATAACTTCTACCAATATAACGTCCTCGAAATAAGTTGAAATAACATTCTCACCATTATCAATTGCAGTAAAGAATAAGTAATTGAGAAAGTGCAATAGTACCGCTTGAACAATAATTTGTCTGCTATAAATGCGTCAACATGTCAGGGTTTTTGTTGGGAGCACTTGTTTTCATTGCCCACAGCACTTCCTCTCAGCACATTGAATAGGGCGGGTATATGGTAATGATTCTTTTATTGGATCCCCTGTGAGATTCTAATCCTCTGAATTGATAGACAAATGAATAGCATCCTGTCTGCGTTGCTCGTCTCGTGTTAAACATAACTGGAGGGCCTCCACTCAAGCGGCAGCAGCTATTGTCCGTGGCTATCAAACACCCATTAGGCTGGGCGCCAGTTGCTTGTCAACTTTTGACATTACTCGCACTGCATCCAGTCAGAGGACTGACGCTGAGTGACGCGCTGAAAGACGGCTCGTCTCGTTCTGCTGCATGAGTGATGTTTTTGTTGATCTCTCAATCGCGCCCCTATTGCGGATGCACTTTTACCTTTTTCTCTCATACCCTCACTTCCTCTCTTTCTCCTCGCTCTTTTTGTTGTGGGTAGCCATTAGCCATATGGTGGCAAACAGGCACAACAATGTGTGCAACAAAACAGAGGCTCAGGAGGGAAGCGCTTGAATTTGAAAGGGTGTAACTTTGTGAACATGTCGCGGACGAGGCGAGGGAGGAGGGCTTTGGCTCGACCGGCCTCTCGGTGTGACACGGCAGAGGCGGGGGGGGGGGGGGGCATTGGCAATGTCAGGGTGTAGAGACGGACGAGGATTTGGAAGAGTCAAGTGCCGCTGAAAGGGAAGTTGTTGGTGGTCTGCAGAGTTGCAGCAGCTGCCCCTGAAAACAAACGGAAGAAATAAGAGAGACAGAGAGAAGGAAGGGGGGACAGGGGAGTCCGGTGGAAGGCGTGCGGGCTCCTCACTTGTGGGCTCCTCACTTTTTTTTTGTCTCCCAGCTTTAATCTGTTGGGAGAAAGAGTGAGGGAGAGAGAGAGCTTGGCCGTAGCCCATGGGTGCTCCAGACCTCCCCCCACTTTACTCCGGCCAGCTTAACTAGAAGTTCAACACCCCCCTGTCCCCTTCACCACCACCACCACCATCGGTCCTCCTCTCTCCCGCTTACTTGCTCTGTATTCAGCCTAGGTGCTGGAGTGACAACGAGCCATTCATTGTGGAGGTAGAGGGAAAAGACTGTGGATCTCTCCTGTGTCTTTTTTTGGGGAGGTGGTGGGAGTTGGGAAAAAGGGGGGAGGTGGACGGCGGAGGAGAAGGAGGGAGGGCGCATATTCCTGAAATGGTGAAATACGACAGAAAAAGGGGGCGAAAAAGAGAAAGTAAAAGAGTGCGAGGAGAAAGAGAGGGAGGGGTGACTAAAAAAGTAAGAGCGCAAAGGAGGGAGGGATGGATGGAGGGGAGGCAGTGCTGGAATCACAGAAGGAAGGGAGGGGGGGAGAGCGAGCGAGAGAGAGAGAGAGAGAGAGTGGGCTACCATGCCGAATGAGCAAGAGAGGCGGAGAGGAAGCAGAGCTCCATCAGATGAAATGAGGTGAAAGTAATTCAGGCATTAATCAAGCCAGGGCAAAAGGGAGGGTATACTGTGTTTTCTCCCCCCTCTTTCGCTGCGGAACTGAAAGGCAAGGTGTGAATGAAGGAGCCTACAGTGGCCAGCAGAGAAGCACCACTGGGTCACAGCGTCAAATCATGTCCGATTCGAACACCATTGCCGCTTCCACCGCAGACCAGGTCAGTTCAAGCTGTCATATTGTTTGTCTGTTTTTGTTTTTGTTTTGTTCTTTTACTCGCATCACAAGCGAGCATGCTGTTGTTTCTTCTTTATTAGTTGCGCCTCACACTGGCTTTAGCTGCTCGAAACATCTTGTTAGAAGACTTAGGAACAAGACTTCTAGGAGTACAAAAACTGAATGTATCCCAAGTTCCGGTCAGATGTATGATATCTTTAGATCCTAATTCGGAAGTAGTTAGAGGAAGTTTCTAAGAGCAACTGAGTGAGTGTGTGTTTCTTGGACTATCAAAGCAACGATTGTTTGGCCCGGAGCTGCCTGGACAACGGTACAGGGTCCTGAAAGAATTGAATTCATCAAGACGAGCTATTGTCTACGCCGCCTTATTTTTCGGTGATCATTCAGGGGGTCTGTGACGACTCAATACCCCCCGCACCACGTGAGGAGGGGGATGCAGCTCTTTAAAAACCAGACCACGTGTGGCGGCCCTGAAAAGTTTTTATAAGTAATTGCAGTGGGAAGTCCGGGCAGCGCTGTGAGAGTAGGGTTGGTAAGGAAGTGGGCTGGTCCGCCGTGTGTGTGAAAGAGAGTGACAGAGTAGAAAAGCAGAAGTGTCCAGAAAAGGCCGATATTTATGCCCCCCCCAGCCCTCCTCCCCTACAAGCCGCTTTAATCGCACACTTTGGCACATACATCCCTCGCTCAGCTTTCTTTTTTTTAACTGTCGACTGTCTTTGAAACACTCGGAGACAATTAAATCCTCTGATCTGTTCAAGATAAAATATACAGTCATTTCCATTACGACAGGTAAAGACAAAAAGTGTGTGTGCGCGAGAGTGTGTGTGCCTCCGACCTTGCTGCCGGCTTATGTTGTTAGCCAAGTTCTTGTCTCCTGTTTCCGATTGCTACTGTCAAGGCTGAGTCAGCTTGCTATAGTTCTGTAGGCAAGTGCACACACACGCACACAAACACACATAGAAACACACATATAAGCACAGGCACAGAAAGTTTTGGGCACACACACACACAACGCACACGCCAACACAATAGCACAACAAAATTCGGGGATGGATTGTGGGTGGAAGGTTGAAGTTATTTAAAGCTACATAGAGTTTGTGTGTGTGTGAGAGAGAGAGAGAGTCAGTGTGTGCGCATGTGGCAGTAACACATACACAGGTGTGTGCGCGTGTGCGTCTGTTTGTGTGTGTGTGTGCGTGTGTGTGTGTGTGTGTGTGTAGAGTGAGAACAATCCCCTAAAGCAGCACTCACAACAGACAACTCTACAGCAGTCCACATGCTAATCCGCTGATTCTGGTCCATTTAGATTTGTTAACACACGCTCTCCATATTTCTCCCAAAGCTTTGACTGACAGGACTGTGTAGGCACAACATAATTACAAGCAGAAGCTGCATGTGCGTATGGGTGCAAATTTTGGTCCATAAATATTGACTACGATGAAAGAAACCTCTAAATTTAAATAAAATCTGCAGCTACAGACTGAAGTTTTGCTTCTTGTAATCTGTAGTTGTCAGACGAGATGTACATATTTGCATTTGTTCTTCTCCAGTGAACTTGACAGAATTGTTGTGCCACACCGTCTCTTATCATATTTGTTGGATGTACAGAGTTTGTGGATGTGTATCTTAATGTCATAAAAGAGATGAATTCCACAGTTAAACCTCATCCCTTTTGTATATATTTACTTGCACTACATTATATGACTCCTTCCCGCACCTCATGACATACTGCAGAGGGGAAGATGTCATCTTAAAGCCACTCAGAATGTTTTTTCAGATACCATCTGTGATGTACTTTTCCATTCAAAACTCAAACTTGTAGAACAGAAATCCAGAAAGCCAGAGAGGTTCGTTAACATGTACACATGATGCAGAAATGCATCATTTAAGCTCTGGCATTCGAAAAAGTGGAATATATTCAACACTCAGCACACATCCAGTTTTATCACGGAGTAATTAGTTGATATAATCAATATCAATGATGAGTATACAGTATCAATCAATATACCTTGTTAATCATCATTCAATTTGATTATTTAGAAACAGAGACTTTGTATTGATTTTTTTTCAGATGAGAATGCAGCTTTATGTTCCACCCCAAACCACAAATCACAAAAACAATAAGTTGTGCTTTGAGTTTTAAAATGGTCAGTTCTTTGACAGTCGTCATCTGTAAATGAGGCACTTTGAGATGTCTTCATTCTCACCTGAGGTCTCATTATTGTTATCTACTCTAAGTACATCTGTTTGCCTGGCAGGAGAACCTTTTTTCCACTGAAACACAAATTGCTTTGATGAATCAATTTTGTTGGCAAGGAACCCCTCTGCTTGGCTTAAATTTTTTTGGATGGACGCATCTCAGCAAGACCTGAAAAACTGTGTGAAACAGTAAAAATGTAATTGCGAAGAAGTAATGATAAAACTTCTCAGTCACTGTTAAAAAAAAGACACCTACATGAAATGCTGCTGTATAACTATAACACATGACAATGATGATGATCCTGCAGAGTGAAAAAGATGCCATATAACAAGTTAAAAGCTTGAACACCTGACAACTGTTTTTTTTTCAGCCTTTAAAGCAACACAATGTAATTTCCTGGAGAAGGACAGTTAATTGTTGTTCTCAGCCCCAGATTGTCAAACACGATGCTTTGGGCTGGCAGCTATCCATCTTTCTACAGGAAGTGACTTTGCTAAGCAATTTTGACACTTTTCATTTCCCTAACATTTCCCTGAAAAATCCCTGTGGGTCGTTACCCGTTACCGTTTCTGGGTGAATAATGTGGGTTGACTCAAGGGTGAAAGGGTCTGATAAAGCTGAGCGAGCTCCATCTTCTTATACAAACACATATACGCACTCTGTTAACAGCTAAACCAAGCTAATGGTCCCTCCCAAAATGGTACATCTGACTTCTGATGTCTGGACAGTTCGTCAAGTACTGCAGTATTCGACATACGCTGTTGAATATGGAGAAAAATTAACAGAAGCAAAATGGTGCTGCTGATTAAATACTCACTGAAAAAGAAAGATGATCAATGTCAGTGCTGCTAATTGTCAAGCTTATGTCAGGCAACACTTCAAATTTAAAATGTCTCCAGTCTTCATTTAATCACTAGCTACAATTGAGCAGTCATTACAGGTACCTGAAAGCGCCTGACAGAGTGATGCACAAGCTTCATCGCAGCTTTGAGGTTGGTTTAACTTCAGAATCTAGTTTTGTTGCAGGTCTAGTTATTATAACTAGATTTTTTTTCTGGTTGATTATTATTATTATTAATAACAATAATAATAATGATAATAATAGTAATAATAATAATAGCAATAATAGTGATAATAGTAATGATACTCTATGTAATTGTAATAGTTTTTCGTGAAAGATTTTAAAATGCCTGGTTGACTCGTAGGCTGCCATTAGCCCCCCACCTCCCACTCCACCCAGGCACTTTCCTGATCTCTGTCAGTATTCACAAATACTTATCCCGATTCTAAAATGACCCAATGCCTGCCCTCAAAAGTAGTTTTTCTGACTGCAAAAAATACAGAAATAAAAAATGTCCGATCAAAGCCCCGTTCCTTCATTTCCTCTGTCATTACACGGGTCATCTCCTTCGTCACAGCGGTAGACCAACCTCACCGTGTTAGGACAATAGTCTGAGGTCATGTGTGATTTCAAGGCATGCTTGACTAATAATTGGAGTAATAAGGAGTTCAGATGGATCTAGTAATTGCTAAGTGAGTGCTGGTGATTGGCTTTGACATCCTTTTACTGAAAGAAAGGACCAGATCGGATACCATTTCCATTTCCAGACGACAGCAGCAGTCATTGCTGTGACATTTCAGGAAATTATTCATCATTTCATCATTTCATTGTTCACATATTTGAGTGTTTTTAAATTCACGGTAATTGCACATTTACATGCAATCTCCATACACTTTGAGACCATTAGGCTGGATTGTAAACTACTTTTTTCTTATTTTTGAATCTTAGCCGATGACGATTAGTCTGAAATAGTCATAACTCAAAGAAATGGCTTCAGCTGACTGACCCAAATTATTTCTTTGTATATAAGCAGATTTTCTGAATCATGGGGTGCCTTGCCAAGAAGCTAATGAGGCCTGTTATGTCGAAAAGTACAAATTCTTCTGCTGTAGTGGCATTCATCCAGAGCTTTTTCATTTAAACACCTACCTTTTCTGTTTATGTCTCCTATAAGAACGTACACAGACATATTTAGCCCATCTGCCCTGGAGGCTGTCATGGT
Source organism: Pagrus pagrus (assembly GCF_965226575.1). NCBI lineage: Eukaryota > Metazoa > Chordata > Actinopteri > Spariformes > Sparidae > Pagrus > Pagrus pagrus. Next base: position 23,920,415 of record NC_140196.1, on the reverse strand, counting down.
TTCAGTATCGGTTTAACAGAGTGATGCTTCATTCTTCTTAAATACCTCATGTTAGTTTAAACACAATGACAGAGCATGTGTTGTTCTGGCAGTTCTCATCAGGAAAGTGTTTTGCAACTTATAGAAATGGAATTGACTGTGAAACATCCATGGATGTCATATATAATGTTATGGTATCTGCTAATATACACTTCAGTACATTACATCTTGCGTAGGAAGCCAGCAGGGGCCCACACACACACACACAAACACACACACACCCACACACAAAAAATCTGCCCATCTGGGGGCAGGTGTTGCAGTTTATGGAGCGGAAGTGCAAAGTAGCTGTGTTTACTCACTGCGCTAAGGCTTAGCAAGCAAGGGAACAGACACATGTGGAAAAGAGAGCCAGAAATAGATATAGAGAGTATATGTGTGTTTGTGTGTGTGTGTGTTCGTGTGTGTGTGTGTGCCCCTTGTCCATCTCCCAGTGGTGACTCCAACCTTCGGTCTCCCTCTGACTTCACTAAGTTAAGCTTGCGGGCTCACAGCTGCCTTGCAGAGGCACACAGTCATACAACGCACAGCTAAACGGGCACGGTTGGGTGGATGGATGGTTGCGGGGTTGACTGACGAGTTAGAAGAATTAATGATGGATAATGGCTGGCTGGAGAGGCGAGTAGGTGGTAGTTTATGACCCCCTTTGTCCATAAATGGGCGTAGATATGCCAAATCTCTGATGGGGGGAATACTGAGTTTGTGTAGTATTTGTAAACAGAAATGGCTTCAGGCTCAGGGGTTGTGAAGTTGGAGGTGCTGCTAAGAATATTAATTTTTTTTCCTCAACATAGAAACATATTTGCCACCTGAATATTTAATGATGCTATAGGTTTATGTTATGGCCATCAGCTTGAAATTCAAAATTTTTGTCATTTTGGTATATCAGAATGCTAAAACACCCATGAGCCTCAGCCTATGCAGAGGAAGCCTTTCAGAGGTGCAAATCTGAGCTGTACTAAATTCAGAACTCTTTGTTGTTGCAGTTATGTTGCAACACTGTTGCCATAGTTTCCAAATTATTGGAAAACTGAACCAGAACCCAAAAGTGAACCAATCAACCAACCAGCATCTCTTAAGCTCACTAATTGACTTATTCTATTGTTTTAAATATGTGTTTAGCTAATTTCAGGCCTCATGCTAAGCTTAGCTAATGGACAGCTGGCTGCTAACTCTTGGTAAGAAAGTACATCACAGAGAGTCATAAGTTTCTTCTGGCTTTTATTCACACATGCTTATATCTTTGAGTTTTTAGAATTGAGCTTGTCATTTTTTGTAGGTTTTGAAGTGCTATAACTGACAACTAAAGTGGTTTGTTCATAAAATGATCCTCAGAATGTGCTTCTTACTATGGTGGTGCTAAAAATGACGTGGATGGGGTTTCAGACAACAGCTGGGGCAACAAGGAAAGGAGAGGGGTCTTTGGGGTTAAAGGGCCATCTTTGAGGTGGTTCAGCATTGAGCGTCTTATTTTAGGTCTTCCTGCAACGAAAGGCAGTTATGTAATTGTATCCATCAGAACACTGTCTTGTGTGTTGTCACTCCTGTTTTGCTTGAAATTAAACAATAGAGAGAATGGAAGGAACATCAAAACAATGGTTTCAAACATTACAAAATGTAGCTTAGTCATATCTTACTTGAACCTCATGCTCCATTTCACAACAATGAGTAGAAGCAGCTACAACTGTTCATTCAGTATCACTCAAAGGCTGTCGAGAGTTGCTGGGATAGCTTTGTGTTAGGAAGAAGCCATCAGGTTTGAATAAAAAGCTCACCCAAGATTTAAGTATTCCCTGTATATATGCATAGAAAGGGGGGGGGGGGATGTGTCTCATCCCTACATGGAATCAACATACACAGACACATGTAATAAGTCTCTATGAGTAAAATGTATATATGGGTAGGTGACACAGTGGTTATTAGCCCAGCTAGAGTTTCTGTCCTCAGGCAAAAACACCCTATTGAAGAATGTTGGGGTCATAGTGAAGATGAACTGTCCAATGGACACAAGCTTTTATGGTAACTGAAATGACTCATTCAAGTTGTGCCAGAGTCAGTTGTAAAAATGCTGCGCTGCTTATGTGTCCTACTGATTAGAGTCATCCTGTAAGGCAAATTTAGGGAGTGCTAATTTACTCAGATAAGATTTAAAACTTGTACAACAGGGAAAACTGTGCCTGAAGTCAGACCAAGGTTTTGAATCTGCAAGTGACAAATATTCACAGAAACAAAAGTCTTAAATGTCATTTTCCCCTTTTAAATTCTTAAAGTAGTTTATGAAATATAATATATACATTTACAAGGTTATAAATATGTATTAATTTAGATGTATTATTTTGTGCACTTAACAATTCTATTTGAAAGAGCAAATTTATTTAAAAGCATTCCTCAATAAAATATTTTTTTGCCGCAAAGTAACAGTGAATGGTCTTTACTAACAGGCTGACTTACTGACCTACTCTTCATTGTTCAAATGCGGTTTTATATATTATTTTTTTGTTACTCTCATTTGTTAGTCTCACATTCTGTGGGAGACGGCTCCTTTTTCAAGTCAGGCACATTCACTGACTCTGCTGACATTCCAGAGACTGACTGATTCATGACAGATATCATTTGTTCATCTTTCAAAGACAGTCATCTATACTGTGTACCGGCTGTTGTATTGCCTTTGCTGTTAGCCTTCAGCGTATAAACATTTATTCTGAGTGAAGCCTGTATTACAGGAAATGATTTTTTTTTTTTTTTTTTGATAGGTTCATTTATTCAGGATTTGCTGCCAATATTTATTTGCTTTAATGGAACCTGATTTGCAGTCCAATATCCATATTGTAAGTCATATTTTCGCCATTGCATCTGTCACGTCACGCACTGCTCCTATCAGCAGTCTAACTGAATTTGTCAGTGGCATGTCTCATTCACAATTTCGTTCATATTTTGGGGTTTTGAAAGGAAGTTGGTTGACTGTCAGTGCAGTGGTAAAAACCTGTTTTTTTTTTCTTGCTTTGAGCATATTTGGGATACATGATTCTAATATTATCCAGATTTCTGATTGTCTGCCTCAGTTGAGGTGTGGTTTTCATTTCTGCGCTGAATGAGTTACCTCAGTTGCTTAGTTTCTGGCTGCCTTCCGATGCTTACCATTGTACTTGCATTGGCTTATAGCAATTCATGGATGAATAAAGGGACCAGTGAATAAATGTATCCTACCATATTTAGTAATTTTTTTCATATGTGGCTTGGGTTGAGGACATGTTGTACACATTGAACAAACAGTGATCAGAAGCTTGGATCAGGTGTTTATATACATTACACGGTATCCCAGTTTTATTCTATGAAACAACACAAAAACCCAATAATAACCACAATACTAGTGTGCATGTAAGTATACTGATAGACCTGTTAGTGCCATCTTTCACTGTATGCTCATTAGGGGTGTCACCATTTTGATTCTAAATTGAAAATCAATCGAAATTCAAATTCCATCATCGAACTCAAAATCAGTATTAGTAATACAAAACGCGCCCCCACCCCTGGTAACGCAGAATAACATGCATCCGGCGTGTGTCCAGAGGAAAAGAAATAATTTTAAAATTGGCACAGCTAGCGTACCTGAAGCCTGGAGCTGCACTTCCAGACAGTTATCTGTTCACAGAGACGATCACTGACTGGTACCGGAGGTAACTCTGACAGCTTCACAGATGTTTCAGAGATCCTTTATTGATTTATTTGGGAAGAGGGTTCACTCTTGGGGGAAGAACTGAACAGAACTGATGACAATGCCGGAGATTCTTTATTGATTTGCTTGGGAAGAGGGTTCACTCAGGACAGGTTTGAGAAACTGAACTTTGTAACAAACTGAGTTTCTATCTTTTGTTGTTTTTTGTTGAATCACTGAGGTTGGTGTTTTCTGTTGAACTCTAAAATCTTTGTTTTTGCTCAATATTATTTGAACTTGCCTAACCCTTACCAGCAAAAAACTGAAAATGTAAATGGCAGTCTTCAGGGTATTAAACCAATGAACAGTTAATCTTTACAAATCCAGTTAATTATATTAACACTAAATCTACATAGTTTGACAACAGAGCAGAATCTAAATCACTGAGTGTTGTTAAAACAGTCAACATTCTTCATTAGTTAAATGTGATGTACTGCTCTAACCTGCACACATTTAAAGTGCAGTGGTGCAACTTCCCGACAGAAGGGGAACTTTAAGCAAAACTGTGAAACGAGGTGAGGAGAAAAGGCTGATGAGGCTTATTCATCAGCTTTGTCATGGATTTGTAGGAAGCAAAAACCAGCAGAGAAAAGAGCTGATGATGAGGCTCGTTGAGGCAGCATGCTCCCCGCGTTAGCAGGGAAAAACGAGTGGGGGGGGGTGATAATGCTTGTCGATGCTGCATATGTGTGGTGCGTGTTTGTGTGTTTTTGCACACTCTTGTTGAAGCAGCACACTTGGAGTGCGAGGATTGAGGGCAACTCCACAGAGATGATGCTTGTTAATGCTGCCTCGAGTGAAGAGGGCTAAAACAATGAGGAGAAACAAGGACAAACGAGAGAGGTGGAGAAAGATGGATGATGGTGTCTGATGTGTGTTTGTATTTGGGAGAAAGAAAATGAAGATACAGTAAATGTCAATAAGTCATCCTTCACATCAGCAGTCACAATTTACATACCGTATAGTAATTGGACAAAATAAGAGTAACAGTTCTAGATAATAGTATTATTTATTCCTGTATTGTTTCACTTAAATAACCCCTAACCCTACAACTAAAGTCAAAATCAAATAGGACTGTAACTAACAATTTTTTTTATTACCGTTTAGGATTTTCTTGAATAATCGAGTAATACAGAAATACAGAGCCCAGAAAGTTGTATATATACAACTAAAAATACATTTGTGCCCACGATTTTTTTATCTTCGCACTCAAATTAATAATTTTAATTTAGCATATTTCTGTCATACGATGTATCTTGTCTTGCATGTACAATTCACGCTCTCACTATGAATTGCTTGGATTTAATAAAAGATATTTAGATATACTTTGGGATTTTGCTGTGAAACACAACACTGTCTTAGTTTTAGATCCATTAAGTGTATTTTACAGGATAACAGACTGTTTTACAGAAATTGATGACACTGCTGATGTCATCCAGTTCATAAAAATTCAGCTTCACTTTGGACCACCTCTCCTTTGTTGTCATCATTCAGCTGACTGAATGCGTTGCGCCAAAAGCTTTTGTTACGCTCTACAAGACGGGAGAAAGCAAAATACATAACATGAGATTCAATCAAAATACAAAAAAATATCCATCAGATTTTTCAATTTTGGTCATAGGGCTGGGCAATATATCAATTTTATTGTGATATGATAAAAGTGTTGTATTTTCCTGGTTTTAAAGGCTGCATTACAGTAAAGCGATGTAATTTTTTTGAATGTTCTTTTTCTAATATTTGTCTTTACCCACCTAGTCATTATATCTACATTATGATGAGTATTTATCAAAAATCTCATTGTGTTTATATTTTGTGAAAGTGCCAGTAGTCATTCCAACAATCGTGTCACAGTATCGATTTTGAGGTATTTGGTCAAAAATATCCTGATATTTGATTTTGTCGCTGGAAACAGAAAATATTTGGCATTTTTGCTTGATAAATAACTTAAAAAATCAGTTGGTTATCAAAACAAAGAGACAAAGAAACAGAACAGTCCATGAAACAATTTTAATTTCATCTCCACAGCTGATATCGTGGAAATATAACAGCTTGAGCCCAGAATTCACACACCATTTGCTCTCACTACTGACCTTATTGGATGCTAGTGCTACGTGTGTGCCCTTGCGTATGCTGAAAAATATGTGCACCTGTGTGTGTGTGTGTGTGTGTGTGTGTGTGTGTGTGTGTGTGAGAGAGAGTCTACATGTTTGTGTGGGTGTGTGGGGGTGAGAGGGATGCAGGTGAACAGCTTGCGAGGGCCTACAGTTCCGCAGGCCAGTCTCGCGCATCACTTGACAGCCATACCCGATGAAGGCCTACGCACAAATGAACTTGTTAAGCAAATGAGTGAACAAGCGAGGGAGGGTGGAGGGGTGGAGGGGGTTCACACGGCTGCAGCAGCTCCAGCTAGACCTGCCTGCCTGTCTACATACATCAGCCATCACTGCCCCTTGTCCCTCCGTCTCAAACTCTTTTCCCTTTCCCTTTTCCTGTCGCTGTGTCTTTCTCTCAAAGAGTTCTCCGTATCCGTCTCTATTTCAGTCTGTCTCTTCCCATCTCTCTCGTGCACTCGTGCTCATGTAATCCCATTGTTTTATTAGAGAACAGCCTATTTCTGAATTGGATTGGGAGATTATCGTCATGATGCTTTAACAGGGTGCTGTCATCCTATGCTCACAGACAAAAGACAGTAAAAATGACTTTAAGTTGTTACCAAAAGTCTCACAATAGATTCATGGTATTAACATGGATCTAGCATGTGGCCGACATACACAGGCAGGCCTGAAAATCCAGCCACAATTCTAGAATTGTGATTATCTTTCCCGAAATAAAACGCTCAGATCATAGTACCTGCATGCACATGTGTGCATTCACACATAAGCAGGATAATCTATCGCATGTAAATATCTTCACACCCGTATACACATGAAGAAACTCCCACAGTTACACACCCATGTCTTTGTCCATTCACAAGTTTAAAGTTTAAATCTGTGGAGATTCCTGACATCAAATGTCCACCCCTTCCCCTTTGCCCTTACCACACCCAGCCTTCCTGGCCCTTCTTAGCCCCACCCCCTTTCTCTCTTTCAAAGACCAAAACTAGTCCACCTCCCCCTCCTCCTCCTTCCCAGGCAGGCATTTGAGATTCCAGCCTCGTCATTTTTGTGCTATAAGTATCACGGAGACAGAGAAGTTAGTCAGTCATCACACTATTGGGGCAATTTGAGGGGTTGATGCTGCTCTTGCATCAAGTTTCTCACCATGGAAAATAATGTCAAGGTAAGGAGCTAGATGACACAGAGGAGGTTTTACAGGTGGGGGAAGTGTGCTAAATGTAGTACTTGATGATACATGATTGGAAGTTGTTTAATGTAACCATGGACTGCTAGTAGCTTCCTTAAAATATGTTGCAGTTTTCTTGTAGGTAAAATATAACAAAGATAATAAAGAGATTCTTTACTTTTATATTATAAACTGTCCTCTTTTATAGCTGAATGACTTGCAGGTCTGTTTTTGCAGCCTTGTGATAACTGTCTTACCAATCCACTGATCAATAACCAAGAGACTGACTAGTTGGCTGCCTGTCATAGCTTGCTGATATGCAGGCAGACTGACCTGTTGTTTTGACGTCTGAGGTTTCTGTCTTGATCGACTTAAATGCCTACAGTGGATTTTGCATAGATCAAGTTGAAATGGATTGCACTTCAGTTTGCTATCAGATTTCACTTACTCAAGAACATTTGTGTGGAAATGATGCCAAAGAAAGAGAAATAGGACCTCAGTCAGGTAGCAATGGACTGTGTTGAGATTTGATCACCCAAGTACCATTCTGGAGATGCATCCAAACCTCCCAATGTGTTATCAGTGCAACTTAAGGGCTGCATTTAAATTTGTTGGTAGAGCTGTCCACTTATAATCACAGGAAATGACCACACTGGAAGATGGGGTGAAAAGCCTGATGTCATAGAGTAGAGCATTTTGGGGGGTCTCTCCTCCGAGTCATGGTGTTGCGCTCGCTTGCACAAACAAAACAGACTGTACATGCTTGGCCAGTCCCTACTTGAAGTGGGTATACTCATCAGTTTGTGGGTTTTTTAAAGCTGCAAAAAATGTTGTTCGTACCCCAGCCACTTGCAACCCTAACCCAAACCCTTGGAAAAGTTTTGGATGAAGGGATTTCACATGATGTTTGACAATCCAACAATAACTTTGCTTGAAGGGCACTAATGGCTTGGGAGAATTGTCATGCTACTTATTTACTTGGGGGCAGTTCAGTGCACCCAGGCATTCATTTATCTCCACAATACACTACAAATCAAGTGCATCCCTAACCACTGAGCTTAAGCAATCAGATCCCATCCTCTATGTGCAATGAGTAGAATCACACCTGCATTTAGATTTCCAATTGTGATCAGATCACCTAAGGCCCATATTGCACCTTCTTTTTACCAACATGCGACAAATCGACAAACAGCTGCAGCCTGAGCAGTTTTGTTCATATACTTGCATGTTAACTTTGCGTATACCTGGAGCATTAAAAGCTACATCCACTAGAGAGCAGATCACGGCAAAATCACCAGGGGACCATACTAGAATATTCCTCTTTCTGATGTTCACAGATTTCTGAATTTCTGATGTTGCACATTGACATCATCAAAATGTAGAGACACTCAGCAAGATTACCTATTTTTTTTGTCGTGGAACACCTCAGAGACACAACAACACCACTGTCATTTTTTCTGACGAGTCATAAAATATGTGCCGGGCCAACAATGCACAGTAGTCTTTGTTTAGTAGACATAGTTAATACCACTCTGATTTGCATTTTATCTTCAAGTATGAACTGGAAAAGCGTGTATAGCTGAGCGACTTTCTCAATGTATGGAGTGATGTAAACTTAAAGCGCCATAAAGTATGTGCCCGACCAACAATGCACAGAAGTTTTTATGCAGGAAGACAAAGTTAAAAACTAGAATTTCACCACTCTAATTTGCATTTTAGGTTTAAGTAAGAACCGGAGGTGCCTGCTTTGAGCGACTTCTCAATGTATGGAGTGATGTAACCTGTAAGTGACCCCTAGCTTCTGGACGGCCATCTCTCCCACCCTTCATCTGACAGGGCTCAACTCTCTCTCCTCCTCCTCCTCCTCCTCTCTCCTCCTCCTGACACCCCATCCATTGGTTTCAATTAATCAGCCGTGGAGGGGGATTTATTCAGTCCCTGCCCAATGGGATCCTTTGGTATGTGGCCCCAATGGTAGCAGGTTGAGAAGCCACGGTCTACACTGTCTTTAGGCCTATTACTCTCACCTCACAGCCCACTCATAAAGAGAGCTTTGAACGGCCTGTTTTTGGGGGGATCCGGTGGGCTTTTTGTCCCATAATAGCCGAGTGGATTCAGTCACTGCAGACAGACATGTTTACTAAACTCTGTGTAGGTGGAGTGAGGGAGATTACGTGTGCCACTTTGAATAACTGGGGCCTGATTATTGGGCTGGGGAAAGTCTGCAAAATGACAACATGTTTTTTGGTTAGACTCGCAGGAAAGATCTTTGCCTTTGATCTGGGTGTTATTTTGAGCTAATTGGTTTGTTAGACATGGCGGTCTCATGGGTGGCTCCTGTAAAAGAGTGATTTAAAGAGTTTTCACACTTTCTGATTACATATATTTGCATGTCTTGTGATTTGGATATGAAAGAAAACTGAGCGAAATTAAATGAAAGGCATGGCACTGCATGAAGCACTGGGTGCTTACGCCTTGAGTATTCATGTGGAGGAGACAGTTGAATAAACATGTGCATCCAACACCATTTTCCTGTTGTTTTTCACATCTGGTATTACGGAGAGCTCCTGTCAGAGAGAGACACAGAATCTGTCTTTAGACCCCTCTATTGTGTCCTCTAGCTAAGGGTCATTCTCTAAAGCTCTTCTCTGTTAAAAACACATTGATCTCTCTTGAAGTAAAGTATACGAGAAATGTCATGGACAGCTCAATCCGATGGAGAACACCGGACAGATTTAACTTTTCGAAAGCACAGACTACCGCTTCACCCTGACATGTTTGAGACAGTACTTCCAGTACTCTTTATGTTTATTGTTTATTGTTAAGAGTCTCTCGTGACTCGGATGCAAGAGAAGCACATACATCAAACTGTGATCCTTTCAGCATTGGCAGAGCTCTATATAGCACCTTAAATGCAGTAGGAGTGCATTGAGATCATATTGCTGGAGCTGCATTTGGAGCAGCTCTTGTGAATATAAATGAGTCCCTGACTGCATTAAAGGTCAACTTTGAAGTGTACAGGTAGTATTAACAAAGGTCTATTTTTCAGCAGAGGTACCTAATGCTGTCACTAGATCTCTCACCTCAAGTAGTATTGCCTGTGTAGTGTCCTGTTTTAAGCATAATTTGCAAGATAAGATCAACCTAAATGTTCTCCTTACCATGCTATCTGTCCGTTTGCAGAACAATATCCCAGTAAGGTAATTTGAACTTTGAATAATGCCCAAAGCAAAATTTTAACACCCATGTTCTGCCTCGTGACCAGCTAATTAATGCCTGTTTGAAATATAATACATTTGTCCCTCAAGATAGCACATTACACAACACAGTTTGTTTGAGGATACACATGCTTTTTCAAAAAATTCTGCAGGTTTTGGATCAGGTGTGATCATTCTCTCACGCTCTCTCACGCTTATTCCAACCCCAACCCAAAAAAAGGAGCAACCTGGGTTGAAATAGGGATGCGAATGGAACTAAACTGAACTACAAATGATCTGGACCCTATTTTAACGTGTTTGATTAGCAATTCAAATATAGTGGTGAATACAGGTTGTGGATGTTCTCAGTTTCTGCTAGAGCTATTGTCGGACGAGATTGAAGATAAGTAGAAGTGTCATATGTCAAAAGATTTAGTTTAGTAAAAATGGGTCATTGGGTTAATCATAAATGTTCTTATCTCAAAACATAACTAACCTCTGTTTATATAGTTGGCTGTTGATGTGTCTAATGATGATCCAGGGTTTGAGCCGGAGCACACCATTGCAACAGTGACACCTTTAAAACCACCCTGCACCTAATTGTCCCCAATAAAATCAAGTTCTTTGTGAAACCTAAAATTAACTCAGCAGCTAAAGGGGATACTCAGCTGTCAACAGGATCCATTTAGCTGACATCTGATAGTATCGTTCAGTTTAATTGTCAGACATGACTCAGAGCAGGTTGTCATTATTTCCATCTTTGAAAAACTGCCTCGAAGTCAACACTTGATATAATTCCACTTTTGAACGTGATGATTCTAAGAATGAAAAAGCATTTTTAAGTATAAAAATTGTTGCTTTTGAATGTGTGCGTTTGTGCATAAATCTATATGTGCAAGTGTAGACGCTATTGTGTATGTGTGTGTTGAGCCTTTAGTAGTATTCCCAGAGAGTCACTGTGAGACGTCATAGACGTGTTTAAAGATAACAGGGTAATTAACTGTGGAAATCGGGTGTGGAGGTACATATGTGATTATGCCTAAGATATAAATATCACGCTCCTGCTGTACCTCAGTGTAAAATCCTGTTTTTCGCATCGTTTTTCTCGTTAGTCTTATTCTCCCCCACCCCTATGTCTGACTCTTTTAGACACATTTCACCTCACACAAAAAAACCAATTTTATTGTTTTTACACTGTCAAAACAATAGTATTTGTCTGAACTTAAAATGTTCATGGTTAGCAATATTTTTATTATTGTAGAAGTAAACAACCTTGACTTATCTTAAAATGTTGCCTAGTAAAGACACAGCAGGCTTCCATCACATATTTTTTCTTCAAACTATGAAAAAAAGGATATCAGGAGAGTTTTAACTTTTAAACAATGCCTGCTGGGAAATCTTCTAATTTGCTGATTATGTTTCTTAGGTAGATGAAACTCTACAGTTTATTCATCCAACTCATCATCTCAAGTCTAAAAGACTTCAAGTTAGATAAACTTGTGTTTGTATGCTCTGAAGTGGTCTGACAATAAGTATTTTAAGTGTAATTAACTTGAAATAAATAAAACGTGTATACATAATTTAAGTCAATAAGAAAAGAGCCATTGATTCAACTAAATTCCTGTATGATTTTTCACAGTGTATCCACCCACAAAGCCAGAGGGAGGTTTGCATTTGCATTGAAACAGCTTCCCCTGAGAAGCAGTAAGCTGTCATTAAAATGCCATCGCCCTATAAGAGGTGTTGTTAAATAGGATTCTGTCAGACAGGAAAAGGCACACACAGTCAGCAGGTACATGATATTAACAAGTCACATTTTGTAGACAAGATTATCAGGCCGACCTACAAAGATTTGTTGCGCTCCTTTGTCAAAGCTCTAAAGATGCACTGTGCAAAACATGCAAATTACAGGGAAGTGCTCGTGTGTTGTAAATTCAGTTTCAATTGCCTCCACCGTTTGTAATAATAAACACAATAAACACATAATAATAAACACATAATAAACACATTTTTGTTATTTAACTTAAAGAAGTATTTCATTGCTGGAAAGATGGCCCTGAGCTGTCTATGCTATAGAAATATTTTTTAAATTGGTGCAACATGACCAGAGTAAACAGAGACAAAGAGCTGTGGTACTCTTAAAATATAGAAAACCTACAACAAGCAGAATACACAGCACAGGACCAATAAACACTTCTGTTGATGGTTGACATACTGCGATTTGGGTGGTCCTTTTCTTTTTAGTTTAACAAACAATATTGTATTACAGCTCAACAGTACACTAAAATATGTTTCTGAAGACAATTTTAGGCAAGAAATAAGCAGTGTAGTTACAGAATAGTTATAGTGTATCAGCACAGCATGGTTTTGACAGGCACATGTACAAAATGCATAACTAAACTAAAAACAACATTTAGTTGAAACAACAGCCCTAGAATCCCCTAGATCAGGGGTTCCCAAACTTTTCCAAACCAAGGCCCCCCAAACAGCATTAGCTTCTGGCCGGGGACCCCCAAACCCAGACAATGCTACAAAATATGTAAAGAAACATCAACTTTTAGAATGTATTTTCTTACTTTTATTCACTATTACTATTACTATTTGAGAGGGTCTCCAGACAGAGGACGCATTTCGGGCAATCGTGGCCATTTTCGTGTATGGCTGTAAAGCCATACTTAATGTATGCTGCCTCATATTTTCGGATTTTAGTTGGTCATGAGTTTTTAGGTTTTTTTGCAGCAGAGTCCTCCACGGCTGTTGGTCTGCTCCTTCGGTCTATTTGTTGTCAAAAACCTGTCCATTTTGCACTAGCTAGCTACACGCTAGCTTAAGGAGCAGAGCAGCTTGATAACAACCGCCAGGTCTACACAGATGATGATGTTGTCATGCCAACCTTGCAGCTGAACTTGAGAAACCGACAATTACGGCAGTTTATGTGTTGTGCGGTTCAGGACAAATAGTTATTAAAAAATAAAAGTTATTTTTTTTAAAAAGTCGGGGTTTTTTTGTTGCATTTTTTTCTTATCTTCCCTCCAATTTTCTGAGGCCCCACTAGTGCCCCCTGGCGGGCCCCCAATTTGAAAACCACTGCCCTAGATGACACGTTTTGTGTGCAGTAGCGTGTGCTCTGCTGGATCCAGGCAAAGTGGAGTTTAACATAGTTCCTTTGCATTTTACTACCATCATTTTAGTGATACAAAGCTGAAATCAGCAAAGTTTCTATTTAAGTTCAGAGATCATTATCAAAGGAGGGGAGAGGAAGAGAAAGTTACATCAAGTGTGTGTTCTGAAGTAAGCTGGAAGGAAGTTTGTAGTTCTTGCTACACTCCAGTGGACAGTGCCTCTTACAGACATGGCTGCAGCTGTCAAGAGACATCAGTTTGAAAGGTTCGTGCTGCTGTCTGTCAAACTGGTCCTGTGTGTTTTAACGCATGTGTGAAATTGTGTGTATATCCCCTATTGGTGTATTGGTGTGTGTGTGTGTGTGTGTGTGTGTGGGTGTGTGTGTATGTGTGCAAACTCTATGCAGTCTGTCTCCAAAGCTGAAGTGCTCTCTTTGGACTGTTAGAGGAGGGAGGATGAGCGTACGCAAAGGATGGGAAAAAAACTGAGCTAAAGCATTAACTTATATTTTTACTCATTGTCATGTTACATTTATGGCAAATTTACAAAATAGTGAGGTTGTGATACTGACACCGACATGTGTCTTCATGCCCTCTCACAGAGCTGTGCACTACATATCACAGTGTTTTTTGCATTATTAAGATGTTTACTACATGATCGCTGATGATACATTTAAACAAAGCTAATGATAATGACCTGAAGCACACTTTTACCTATAAACTGTCTGTGCTGTCAGAGCTCCATTAGAGCAGTCTGCATAGCTTAAGCGAGTTTTGAAGGGATATGCATTCAACCTCCCTATCTACAAACAGAAGTACATTTGTTCCCCTCAAATTACACCTGCAGGCCTTTGTGGAGTGACACGTTTTTGGGTAAATCGCACTGATCCCACCTTATGTCACTTCCAGTCTGAGCCTGCACAGCCCAGATCAGCGTTTCTCTTTACATTCACACTCAAGGCACTGAGCTGGCAGTCTTTTGATGCTCAGCTTAGCAGAAGGAAGAGTTAGGGACTTTGACAGACTGTTGGTCTCAAACCTGTGAGATTAAGATTTCAGAGTAGTGAATCACTTGCCCGCCAGACTGCTCCCTGCAAGGATGTACTGTTCCGGCTAAATATACAGTAGTAGCAGGCTCAGATTATAATGAGAATGAGAAATCAGGAACAAAGTTGAACTAAGACAATTTTTCAGAATGAAAAAATATTGCGGCCAAATAAACACAGCCCTGCCTGGGGTCGCAGCGGGATTACATTTGATGAAAATTATTGATAATATAATTATTATATTAGTTAGAACAAGCCTTAAAGGAATGAAAACTGATGCTTTTCTTGTTTTCATTGTTACAAAATATGATTTCATGAATATACTGTATGTATACTTAACAACACTAACTGATTAGAATTCAATACGGTATATAAGCAAATGTACACAGTATGATCAAGGTCAGGTTTCATAGCTTAGAAAACGTTCCCTGCAACCCCAGCCCTACATATCTACCATCTACGGAGGTATGGAAATCTATAAGAGCAGCAGATTATAAGCGATTATTGGTTAATAATTAATAAAATATGAAATATATTCAATGTTTTCCCATCAGCAAACTGTTTTAACCACTGATTTGATCTATGCGTGATACAAAATCAGAGTAGGCAGCTTTGAAAGAATAGATGAAGTTAACACCAAGTTACTTGAATGACAAACTAAATAACACTTATTAATGACTTGAAGTTTTAACTTGTCTGTCGCTGTTCAGCAACTGGCCCAACAATATATATATATATATATATATATATATATATATATATATATATATATATATATATATATTGAGGCTACTTCAATGGCTTAAATGTGATAATATCAGTTTGTATGGGCTGTCTTTTTGTATTTTTGAATACATGTTTATTTGGTTAAACACTTTAAAAAATAATCCATTAAAGGTTAATCCTTTACATCCCTAGTGTAGACACAAATTATCTATTTGAATACCAGTTTTCCTCTGAAACTTTATTTGACAATAAATGACAAGATCACATTCTGTGCCTAATATCCCAGTTGGGTCCACATTAGCTGCATCATGCAGCACTGTGATGACATACAGTACCTTACCACTAAAGCCTCACAACTGCCCTACCACAGTCAACACATATTGGTCTCTGTGTCTTTGGCAGATAAACTTGTGTGCTTGTCCTGGAGATGGGAGAAAGCTGTGTTTTAAAAGTCTCTCTGCGTTCAGCTCGCAGTACTTTTGTAGCTCTTTGTAGTACAAACTCCTGGTTGTACTTCCAGACTTACTATACTGTTAGCTGAATGCTTTCAACCATCACATCTCAGTCAAGTTACTCCTAATGCCAAGTGAACCTTTCCTTTGCATTAAAATCTGTCCACTGCCAACATGCCAACATGCTTTATTGTGAAGTAGTTAAAGGAAATGCACAGGGTTTGTCACAAAGCAAGTGTAGCTTCATTAGCAGAGATGTCCTTCAATAAAAACAGTCTAATCAACCAGATATGGAAATAATTTCTTGTCCGTGTATCAGTTTTGCATATTGCAGGGAGAATTAGTGTAAACAGAGACAGTCACAGTGAGCCACAGGGCCGCAGGTGTCAGGCTCTTAAACACACAACCTGCTATAAAATCGTATGTTAAATGCTTGGAAACCTGGATCTTTGGACTGGATTCAACAGTTCTTTGCTGCAAACCATGGATTAGCATACAGTGTTTCCTCTAGGATTTTTTTCAGCAGCAGGGGCAGGCTCTCCGGGGAGCCGTGGCGGCGTAAACAAATGACACTTGACTGCAGATTTTACTTTTATGCCCAGCATAATCCCCCTTTTTATTGACTGGCCAGTTGAAAATGGCTTTTTAAAGGCTGAATGTAAAAATAAAAATAATTTAAAAAAAATACAACAATAAAATAAAAAATAAAAACAATAAATAATAATTTCTTGATGGGGCTGTAGAATCAGTGGCAAAGTTTGCATCCAGGCTCAGAACAATGAATTTTTCATTGAAGAAGAGCTCTTTTTGTCATCACTATCATACTGTTAATAATCAAAGAAGCTCTGAGGCTTTGTTCTATATGTTATAATACAAGATTTAAGCATTGAGCTACAATCAGGCAACATTCATGACTCTGTACAGTCAAACTAACCAAAAACTTCTTATTGATCATCATTATAAAGTTTCAGGGCGGTCCTGTAACCATGGTAACTCACGGTGCCAGAGGGGAGGGAGAGACGCTGAATGAAGCCGTTTACACAGATACACTGCAGACAAAGTCCAGACTATAGTTGTTATTTCACACATGTAGCACACAACACGAGACTCTCCGTGTCAGACGAGTTCTCACGTGCTAACTAAACCCAGCTGATAACGTAGCAGCTCGACAAGTCCTTGCTAAGCAGCTAAACTTTAGCGCGGCTCCGTGTTGAGGTCATTGGTCAGGCGCGCACACGCTGTTAACGATACCATTGGCTGTAGAGTGCGACAATCTGAGCAAGATAGTTATCTAGTTTACCTCAGCACTCGTGACACCCGACACAGTGCAGGACTCTGCTGTGAAGGTGGAGACATGATGCGGCGGTGGTGCATTTGCAACAATTAAAAAAAAAAAAACGAAATTTGAAGGAGCGGCGGCTAGGAGTTAGGAATGGCGGCCCGCCACTCCTAAATGAATGTAGAGGAAACACTGGCATATATCAGTCTATGTTTGAGTATTGAAAACAAAAGGCTGTGACTGAAACCAAAAGTTATCCAGACTATCAGATTAAATCGTGATTTGGTTCATTAGCCTGACATTAGTCTGACCTTGTTATCATGCTAGATATTTTCTCTTTGGTTTGGAGAGCCTAGTTTGCCCTGAAGAATCAGCAGTGACTAACTTTGCCTCTGGTTGTAGTTGTTTTTATGCTGATTAAAGAGTTGCAGTTTCCGTGAGTCAACTCACAACGACTTGCATCAGTGTCACGTTTGTTACAATAATGTGGTGGATTTTCTTTTGTCATTGTTCTGGCTGTAGCATGACATCCCCATTCTTAACTCAGCCTACACAGCTTTGATTGGCAGCAGTAATTTGCAACATCAGGTTGTTTCCTCATGCTCACCTTGACATGTTTCACTAACAGGATACTTAAACCTGTACATGAACATGCAAGACTCCTGTCAGACTTGAAAGTGATCTGCAATTTTTTAGCAACAGTTATTTGTGAAGCAAGACACCATTCAAGATCTGCCGTGCTCATAAATCACAGTGAAATGTTGTTCCAGATCACTCAGTCATTGAAAGGAACATGTCTTGCTCTAACTCTGTGTTTTAGCTGCTTCTTCTGTCTTATTGTACTCTAATATAGCCCTGGAGCTGCGATAGCGCACCCGACGCTGTGACTCGAAAGAGACCTTGGAAAGAGAGCAAAGTTGCAAACTAAATAGAAGGAGAGATAGGGGGAGGCATGTGTGGTCTTATATAAAGCCCAGATGGTCCCAGAGAAGCACGTGACAGAGAAATGGAGGGATATGGAGAGAAGAGTGACTGTCTGTCCGTCTGACTGACTGACCAGAGGGCTCGCGGGAGCCGACACCAAAGGCTACAACACCTGGGCGGAGAGAGGCAGACATCGGGGTCAGTCATGGGAGAGAGGGATGGTATAACATCAACATTAACTTTGGGTTTAGCCAATATACAGTGTTTGATACTGCTCTGATTTCTGCTGGATCGTGTTGATCTGCTGTGGAGTCAAGATCAAACCACTAACCCTCCGATACATCTTTTAAGTATCTTTAATCTGTGATGTTCAATTCTGTCTGTGTTCTTTTCTATTGACAGTGAATTTGCTCTTCGCCTGCCCACATTTTCTCAGTCTGTCTGTCCACTTAACGCTACGCCAGTTTTCCCATAAAACCAGTTTACAAGCTACAGAAAACTTGTGGATCATTCTCTGACTGTAGCTGGATGATCAACAGTAATAACACAGGAAGAGCTTTTCAAGTTACAAGAGGTGTGACATGTGATAGCTGCGCTGCTTTCTGGTCCATGAGGCTGCTCTCGCTGGAGAAAAAGTTATGTATGTACAGCTTTGTTTTATAGGATGTTTTGGTTTTCGGAGTGAGTTTGAAGATTTAGCACTTGATATGCAGCATGTTTCTTTAGAAATGATTGTGGTTTATTGGTCAT
Source organism: Pagrus pagrus (assembly GCF_965226575.1). Taxonomy (NCBI): domain Eukaryota; kingdom Metazoa; phylum Chordata; class Actinopteri; order Spariformes; family Sparidae; genus Pagrus; species Pagrus pagrus. The sequence continues at coordinate 23,901,883 of NC_140196.1, read as the reverse complement.
ATTAGGACGATAGGACTCAGAGTGAATAACAACCCACTTTAAGGAGCATATAGTGATAAATAAGACAATGTGATGTGAATTTGTTAATTACATTTAGGGCTGCAAGTAACAATTTTTATTAATGATTAATCTCACAATTATTTCCTCAATTATTCGGTTTGATTAATCCTTTTATCTAATAAATAAAGGAGAAATGAGAAATGTCCATTATAAGTTATTTCTTATTAAACCAACAGTCTTAAACTATCTTGTATGACAAAAAAAATGGAAAATCTCTGTTTTGAGAAGCTGCAATAAGTAAGTGTTCGGGCATTTTTGCTTATAAAATGAGTAAAATGGAATGCTGACCATGAAACGGGGACCTTTGTTGAATCTCTCTTCCTGTTTTTCCGTCCTCTCCAAGGTCTGTACTAAATGTCCCCCAAAAATATTGAATTAATGAAAATTCATTGAAATCATTGAAAAATTACTAAAATGATCAATTGATTTTTAAAACATTTGCTGATTTAGTTTCTGTCACTCAACAAATGAATTAACTGACATCGGTCACATCTGTCCAACACCTGATCCACTCAAGTAGGTCAGCATCCAATCCACCAGAAACGTTCTGGTTCAGTCTGTGACAGCGAGGAAAAAACATCATCATTATAACAAAATTATTAACATTTAATCAATTATATACTTTTATAATGATCATGATCTGTGTTTTAAGTTGAAAGTGTATTCAGTGGTGTAGGTATGTAATTGTAAAAAAAAACAGTTCTTTAATTGGCTTTATGTGCTGGCCTTTGACTCCATGCCTACAACATTTCATGGTGACTGACTTGATGTGCAACTGCACAGGCAGTCATTAATTAAAACAATCAAACTCAAGCATCAGAGTAGAGAACACCTTATCAGAGTTTTCTAATGGTTACAGATATCCTATCCTCAATTTAATGCCAATGGCAGCATTATGGATGTGGTCAACTTAATCCAGTTCAATTGGTTGAGCTACGTAGCAGAAGCTACGATTCCTGGTAAATAATGATAACTCCTGATCAGTTATGAGGCTGAATACACGTGTTTTTAAATGCTGCATTAAGTGCACTGCACACTACACAGTGCCTGCTCTCCACTTCGAGTGAACGTCCTCTGCACGTGAGCTCTTCTTTTGAAATCACTCACTGAATTTAAAGTCAGATATAGCTGACACTGTCTGAACATCAGGTTGAGCTTTAGAGAATGTACACCAAAGACTCAGGGGTCATTGATATTCCCAGTGTTTTCTCTTCTTTCTGTTTGTCAGGTTGTACACCTCAGTCAAGCTGACAACCTGCGTGTTTATGCATGTGTGTGTATCGTCTGAAGGCACACACCTGGTTACTGATAGTGAAGTCAGATGTACAAGATGTACAGCTGGTTGCAACAAGAACACACACAGCTGCACACTGTCTGTGTCTCCGATGCTCATTTTCCTTCCAAAGTCAACTCCAGACGGAGACGTCTTAATGTGCAGCCTGCTGTGATGGCGGGCTCTCTGCTGGGGGGTCTCTCCTCACACACTGCTGTGACCGAGGCTTCACTCTGAGCATGTCCTCACCAACAACACATGTGTTTGCTGATCTTCCTGTCTGTCCCACCTGCAGCCTCCACTCCTGCACAAAGAAAGGTCAAGGATGCTGGAGAAATGCTCTTTGTTTCGCCCTCCTGACATGCAAGCTCAGCCGGACACAAAGACAAACTACGGAGCTTCGGGGAAAACATGGCAGCTGTTTGTTTTCTGTGGTTGTTGCTGTTTTGGTGTCCGATAGTTTTGCTCTGTCTCATTAGTCACGCTTGGCTCTGCCTCAAAGTTGAACTACAGCACCATGGGGGCGAAATGCGGAGGATTGTTTTTAGTTGTTGTGGTTGTTTCTGTTGACATTTTCTGCTGATGAACAAGATCGCGCACAAACTGTCAGAGGCAGTGCATTCTTTTGGGAGAGGTTGTGCTCAGAGTGTATGTATCTGCGCAATATCCTCAGGACTTTCAGAGAATTGAATATAATTGTCACTCTACTGCTCTTAGAAAACTCTCGCTGCAGCAACTCGTTCACAGAAAATATGCTGTTAACACCAAACCCCATCATGGGCAGTTGAGTCTTAATATTTAGCATAGCTGACAAGGCATGCTAATCATTCTGTGTTAATCTTCATTATTGTGTGTCACGCTCTCTATAGGCACATACTGTATTCTGAATTTTGTCTCATGAAACATTTTAAAAAGCCAAAGAAGAAGTGTTTCTATGAACAGTATTGACATTTTTGTCCAATTGAAAGCATTTACAGTATATTGAAAATATGAAGCTGTACATTCATTGAGCCTCAGAAAATCAGGCTCTGCTATACACAGATAACATACCGGTAGACAGTATGAATGAGTGAATGTAGTTATTACTGCTGTGCCATGCATTCAACACCATAAATCCTTACAAGCCAGAGCCGGAGTGCTTCATCTTCAATTTCAAACATAAAAAAGTCCAAAAGTAGAAAACCAGCTTTCACAATCAAGTCTTCACACCTTCATTTTCAACAACAGAATTCAAAATAAGCCAAAATACAATGAATCCTGTTAATACTAGTTAAATAGTCTGTCTTGCCTTCTTTTCCAGGCCTTTGCACCAAAGTAAGTAAACTTAAACATGTAAAATGAAACAACCCTCTCAATTTTTATTATCTGTATTTTTGTTATCAGTACACCAATATAGGCCGTAGTTTAGTAAAGCCATTTCATGGAGCGTTACCTCTTATATAATTAATCAATCAAACTTTGTTTGTATTACACTTTTCAAGTAACACAAACGACCACACACACACAGACCGACACACACATACAGAGCAAGCAATAAAAAATATGAGTTGAAGACCTGAGAAAGCGATATCATGAGTAAAACACACAATTATTGTTTTATTATAAAATTATATATTATTAATATTATTATTATTAATAAAATGCAGAAATAAATTGCTATAGTTAATAAAATACATAAAATAGGGTCAAAAAGTCTTCACTCTCTCCACTACAAATGACAACACTTCAACAAGCTGAGTGAAAAGCTGAATCCAGAAACAAAACACAGGTTTCATAGAATATCTGAATACCCTATCATGCCACCCTCCCACTTTAATGACAGCATGCACCAGAACCAGCATGGACCCCACAAGTCACCCCAGCACAACCTGACAGTGCCCCAAAGAGATTCCCGCCGATGCCACTGAATGCCTGGCCCTCCCAGTCCCCAAGCGCCCCCCAAAGGCCCAATGGGGATTGGGGCCAAGGCCAGGTGACTGTGGAGTCTAAGAGAGCCATGACCCCCAGGCCCCCCTCTAGTCCACGAGCAGCTCCCGCAAAGCTCCTCATAGTTTGTACAATACAAAAGAAATTGGGACTCTCCACTTCACCCAAATCACACAGCTCACACAAAACTGTTTTTCTCCTGAATATTTGTCACTCTTCCCCCCCTGTAGCTTGAGAGAAAAACGCATTGCTTTAAACTTTAATAAGAGCTTACATTTAACAAATTATAATTGTAACAATTTATTCCTGTAGTTGTGCAGCATAACCACCTACTTCAAAACTAAGCAGAGCTCTTTTGCCCATGTAAATACCTTCCTATTGCTTTTATCATCTGCCATTTCAATTAGGTGATGCCACAGTTGGATCATTTAACATTGTAGCTGTACCGAGCCTGGTACCCATCTGTCTAAAATCACCACGATCATTAGATGATTTCAGTTCGTTTATGGCTTATCCGAGAGCAGCAGGTCAAGTCATCTGTCTTCTTTACAAGAGTGCACATATGATCAACATTAGCTGTGTTTAGGTTTCTGCAAGAGCGTGAGTATCTTCATGTGCACCCACAAAAACACACAGACAGACAGTCAGAGACAGACGGACAGACAGTTAGATACAGATAGACAGACAGTTAGAGACAGACAGACAGACAGACACAGCTGAGGTTATGGAGGAGGTCAGCAGAGAGGGACCATCTGATGTCAGCAGATGGAGCGATAGAGGGAGGGAGGAGCGGAGAGGAGAAGCTCGAAATCAGGACGACAAGACCAAATGCTTATCGGCTGTTCTTAAGGCGCTGATTTCACTTTACATCCTGTCTGCCCCAGTGCACCCACCTTATGCTAGACTTTGGGGTAGAGGAGACAGTATTTAAAGAAAATATTCAATAACTGTGAGTGCGAGCGTGGTTTGTGAATAATTTACCTCCACATGCACCCCAAAGATGTTTTGTTATTTACCATCACTCCATGATACTGATGAAAATAATCCTTTAAACACAGTCAACATCAGAATCTGATCCGACCAAATGGAGCAGGAAAGGCCTATCAGCTCTTCTCTGTCAATTAAATTAAATGTTGTTTTAGTTGTTGGACTCGCTGCAGCAGCACTATCTCAGAAACACATTTGCTCCACCTGAAGTCACCTCCCTGTCTTTGTCTTTGTTGTAGAACGGAGCAGTTCCAGGCGAGCCAGTGAAGAAGGATGAAAACTCCCGGAGAGGGAACTGGGGCAACCAGATTGAGTTTGTCCTCACCAGCGTGGGCTATGCAGTGGGCCTGGGCAATGTCTGGAGGTTTCCCTACCTCTGCTACAGAAATGGAGGAGGTAAGCCTTTCAATGTAGAGTTGAGCTACTAGTGGTTGGCTTTATTAAAGTGTTAATTTTGTCAGCTATTATTCATTTTTATTTTGTCTTAGCCATATTATTGTGTCAAATATCCTTATTAGTTTTTATCATATTAAACTTCATCAACTTCATCCTGTTTTTTTGTTTAGTTGACCAAGAGTCCATGCATTTTATTTTTTATTTTATCTACGTCAAAGAAAACAAACTATTTTAGTCTAGTTTGAGTCAAAAACTGTTTTCAGTCTTTTTAGTCATTTTACTCAATTTAGTATAAGTTATTCATTTGATAATATTGAATATTTCTGCCGATCTAATCTAGCACAAACCATTTATTTTATCAATTTCGGATTAAAAAACCACAGGTAGAATATTTCAGAGTGCAGTTTTGCAGAAAGTGTCTGGTCTATTGGTCTGATGGTATTAATTCAATGAATGCATCCAGAGCCATTTTGATGTCAGATCAAATGAAATGTATTTTGATGTAAATGTGTTGGGCCGATAAAGACAGTGTTTTCAGGCCTGATGTTTCCCTTTAACCGCTTCAAATTGTACTCCAGATTCATGTTTTATGTATTCATGTGTGTATTATTCCCTGAGTAATTAACGCAAATGTAAAAAAAAAAAAAAAAAAAAAAACGTATCTACTACTGTAAAAGAAAGTACGTGGAAAAACCTGGTTGCGCCACCTTCATCCGGATCTGCACCAAAAGTTGATGAGGTCTATTCTGGGCCGAGGCACTTCCTCCATCCAAGTTTCATGGATAACTGTTGACTCGTTTTAGTGTAATACTGCTGACAAACCAACCAACAAACAAACATAACCACCTTGGTGGAGGTATGGCTTTCAGCCAGTCAGCTCACTAGTTGCAGACTGAAACTCCCACTGCTGCTTTAAAAACACTTGCAATCTAGCTGAAACATCAGTGTTTCCCATGTAGTAGTCTACATACTTAACTACATTTTAGTCTTTTCTTCTGTCATCAAAAATATTGCATGTTAGTATAGTTTAATAGAGTAAGAGTCTAATCTCAGTCATGAACAAAAAGGTAGTTAACATTTGTTATACATATATTTATTATATTTCAATTAAAAAAAATAACTCTAGAGCAGACCGATACTTTGTTTTTTGGGGCTAATGCCGATACAGATATGTGGGAGTTAAAAATTCTGATTTGGATTTATTAGCGGATATGCACACATTGTTTGCTATGACAAATCAGTTGTGACAAAGACTTGTAATGGAGGCAGAATATTTTACAGTTTAAGTTGTCTAAAATGACATCAGTGCACAACAGTAAACTTCAATGGGAATTTGAGAATTATCATCATAAGCATAATTTTCTGCATTATAATCTCTGAAATCTGAAAAATATATACTTACAGTATATAAAAGGAAGATGAACTGAAATTGATTCAAAATATAGAACGGACTTGATTAATTCATAAATGTGAGGTTATAAGAGATAGAAAGCTAATTATGAAGATTGAGAGCTGCATTTTGGTGAATTCAAGTTTTTCCTTTTTGTATTTTTCGTTTGGGGATTTTTATTTATATACTTACCTTCAACAAGATGTTCTCTGAGGGGATGTTTTTAAGTTGAGTCCTGAACGAATTATGTGTCAAAACAGGCTGTGTAGTGAAGGCATGTTGTCAGTCCAGCAGCTTTTAAAAGTGAAGAAATTGCCTTATAGATCTGTAAACTGTCTGGAAGTAAGGAATTTAAAGCTCCATGTACCAAATGTAATGTTTTGGTTCACTGGTGTTTACAGTTGATTCCCAACAGCTCTCATTTAAACCTAGTACAACTGTATGGAAGAATAAGCCTGGAGAGAACAGTGGTACAACATATAGGAAGTAACACACGACTTTTTGTAGATCGCTGTTGTTACTTGTGTGTAATATTAGAGGTTCTTAACAACTACTAAATGATTATAAACTAGTGACTTCAGGTTAAAACTTAAAAAGGAAAGTGTCAGCTCGTAAACTTTAGTGATGTGTAAAACAGTTGATAGGAAACATCTGTTGCACTGTCGAAAGCAATAAACTACTGTGTAAACTGGAGGTCACAGTAGCAACAGAAGCTTGAAGGGGGAAAATCATCATTTGTCAACATAGAAATGTAAACATGCACACAAAAGAAATACGTGTGTTTCAGTTAGTTATAGTCATATAGTATAGACTTGGATGCAAATTTGATGATGCAACCAACCTGCCTTAAATTGGTCATTAAGTCTCATGTTGTATGCCTGATAAATTGTCATTTAAGATATATTGAGTATTTTTGTAAAAAACAAAATAAATGCAGTTTACATCATAAAACAGGCCAAGTGTGACAACCGTATTCCATATTAGTCTCTGCTCTTTAACTCATCTGTCTAATTTAACTTCTATTTGAATGCAATGCAGTTATCTGTACATATATAATTCCATCCAAAACATCTTTGTAAGCGTCAAATCTAGTTTTGTGTAACTTCATTATTGGTAATTGAAGTGTGAATGCTGTTTAAAATGTGTGCGAGTGCACAGAATGCATCCAGCTGCTGCTTGCATCTTCTGCTGACATGCTGCTTTGGCTCTGCAGCCGCTGTATGAGAACGTGATGAGAACAGACTATATTCGAGTTCTGCTGCTGTCAGTTGGAGGCTTTCTGCCTCTAGTCAGATTAGTCCTTAAAACAATGAAATAAACTAAAATGTGCTCTAAACAAGACAACTAGAGTATAATGAAAGTGGTGAGGTTGGTCATGATCCTGTGACTTAGGGCCTCAGACCTTTCCATGGCGTCTGTCCCACATCAGTTCATATGTTTACGCTGCAAATATTTGGATTACTGTTATGCATGTAGAGGACCTGCATTCCCATACAAGGACTCAGTATAAGTAGGCCATACATTCACACACACACACACACACACACACACACACACAGCTGCAAATAGTGCAGAGTGGACAGGCGAGCTGAGCTTTACCAGTTACACACACACAACGATAAGATTTTAGTATTGTGCAGTATCAGCTGGTTGCACCGACCTAGTTCGCATACAGACACCCATATAAAAGCACACACACGCACACACTCACGCACACACACACAAACAGACATTCCCTATAGATGACTGTCTGGTTCCTGGTCCAGTCTGAATCACCAGAGAGTTGCTGCACCACTGAGCAGACTCAGCTGCACATTCAGTGACCTCTCTGCTCACTCAGGGGATCTTACTCTCACAGATGAGGTTTATTGTTTTTTTTTTTTTTACTTTTTATGCCCGGCGGCGGCGACAGCAATGGCCGGAGGCTCCAATGTTACGCTACTCTTCATAATACTTTACATAAATGTATAACAGGATAAAATGATAAAGTGATGACATTTTATATCCAATAGGTCAAAGGTCAACTTCGCTGTGACATAATGTTCTGCAAAAACACTTTCCTGGCCATTATTCAACGCCATGACTCAGGAACAGAAAGGCAGATTGTGACCATATTTCACATTTTGTCAGATACTGAAGTCATGACACTAATCTTGGGTGTCCACCGTGAAACTGTGTTTATTTTATAGATCCTCTGCAGTGCCTGCTTGAACATGTCTGTGAAGGATCCACGTTTTACAATTTCTTCTTCTTCGTAATCAGCTTTATTGGCCAGACGTGAACACTTACCGGGAATTTGACTGTTTTTTGTTTCTCTCAATGAACTCACACACTAATAGTCATACAGCAGTAGTCCAACACAAGCTCATCGGTTTTGCTGATATTGATCTTCAGGTGATTGTTGTTGCACCATGCGATGAAGCTCTCTATCAGTCCTCTGTATATATAGAAATAGTCTCTAAATGATGACAATATGTCTCTCACTGTAAATTAATCTCTGGGATCATACAGTACATGTCAGCATAAAGTGATATGTTCTGTTTTGTGAGTCCGCACAGGCATGCACTTAAACTGCAGCAATGTATTTAATGATAGCGTTGTGTATTCGTCTTGCTTGAGTTCATTATCATTCGCTGCACCCCACTGAGCAGGCAACGTCTGTGGACATCCAAAACAGGTTGATATCATGTCCGTCAGGCCAGGCCATGATCTGGACGTCCATTAACATCCAGAATTAGTCGACAAACGACATGTAAACGTCTATACAACGTCCAGAAAAGACGTATAAAAAACTCTCATTCTGGCTCCCCAGAGGACGTCTTTTAGACGTCTTGGATGTCCATAAATGACATCTAAAAGACGTGATCTAGAACACTTTTTGCTCACTGGGACATTAAGTCAGCCAACATACTCTAAATCCTTAGCATTGTTTAAATAACATGCCTGCCTTTATTTGTCTGTCAGTGCCTATAGAGCAGGACTAGCTGTACAGGAGTCAGACAGAGTACAGGATGTAACTAATATTGTATTACCTGCTCGGCTACTGTGGCTTCTTCTGAGCTAACACAGGTGTCCTTACATCTACAGTAGTAAAGGACTATGCTTACATAAATTAGACTTCTTAGAATATAATTTTTCGTGTGCGGCTTCACACTGTTAATTAACCAATTTCTGGTCAGAGCAAGAGGGTGACTGACTGACTGTCCTGTTGTCTCTTCCCTCCAGGTGCCTTCATGCTACCATACTTCATCATGCTGGTGTTCTGCGGCATCCCCCTCTTCTTCCTCGAGCTGTCCTTCGGTCAGTTCGCCAGCCAGGGGTGTCTGGGAGTATGGAAGATCAGCCCCATGTTCAAAGGTTAGTGTCAGTGTGTTTATGCAAAGTGCATACAAAGAAAAAATACATTATATGGTTATTTGAGGTTTTTGGTTAGGACAAGGGTGGGGGGGGCACATGTGTGTGATGATGTATCACAATCACTAGTATGAGAAGTTTACTCAAAAAGAAAAATCCCATCATAATAAATTCTCTACAATGACGATGGAGAGTCAGGTGAAGTTCTGTAGTCCAGAAAACGTTTCTGAAGCTTCACAGTAAAACAGCGTTGCAGCATTCTCTTAAACAACTGAAGTAGATGGGGACTTGGGAAAAATTTAGGACTTAAAACTCAAGAAAACAACTGACAACAAAATATAAATGGCTCCATTTTATGGTGCTTTTAGCTTAGCAGCTACAGAAATGATCATCTTTTTAAATCAGTTTGGGATCTAATTCTAGAGACTTTCAATCAGCATGAGGGTGAGTAGATAATGACTGGAATTTCATTTGTGGGTGAACTTTTCCTTTATGAGGTTACTTTGGTCAGGACACCCAAAAAGAGCTGTAGCGTTGTTGCTATGGAAGGATTCAGTGCATGATAAAAAGCTGAAGTGTGAGGTGAGCTGAAGGCTTGTTCATTATAACAGATCCATATTCAGCAGCCTGTTGTCATGATAGATCACCCTCGGTGGATATGATGAGTATAAAAGAGTGAGCTGAAGGAAGCAGAAAAGTTGATAAGATGCAGCTATGACCAGATGTGTCAGCAACAGGACAGTGATGATTTACCCATCTACACAATGCTGGTGTGTCAACAAACTAAAATAGTGTCACATATAACATGTTAAAGGGTCAAATGTAGCCTTTACCATTTAACAGGCTATTTCCTTCACACTCAACTTCTAATGCCTCCTCCTGTTTTTTTCTCCATCCTGTCTTCGTCTCCCTTCAGGTGTGGGCTACGGCATGATGGTCGTGTCCACCTACATTGGGATCTACTACAACGTGGTCATTTGCATTGCCTTCTATTACTTTTTCATGTCCATGACAAAGTTGCTGCCATGGACCTACTGCAACAACCCCTGGAACACACCGGACTGCAGCGGGGTGGTCAGCACTCCGCTCAACGCCACCCTGGCTAATGCTACCACAAGCCTGGTAGCGGGGGTGTCTGAGGTCGTCAACCGCACCAAGAGGACCAGCCCCAGTGAGGAGTACTGGAAGTGAGTAAAAGTACATCAGGGACTTTTGATTAATTAATGAAGTGAGAACAAGTGTTCATTTATAACTCTTTTGAGTACTGATCACCAGAATGAAGATGTAGGAAAATGGTCAGGAGAATCATAGTTTTACTTTTGTTAGAATCATTTCATAGCACTCTTTGTTTTGTAAGTTTTGCCAAGTTATGCAAGTAGTCTCTTTTGACTCAGTTCTGAAGGCTTATCGTGCGTGACACAGAGGTTAAAATTGACTTGCACCTGTGAGATAAGCTTGCATCAAACATGCCTCGTGTTTGCAGAAAGCATTCAAATATTTGAACTAGATTTGACTGGCAGCGCAGCAGCTTCTGACAGTGTCATCAGCAGTGACATGCAGGAGGTTTCCCAGATTACTGTTGTTCAGTCAACTCATGGGCTGTTTTGATGTTACTTAACAAATCAGCATGAAAGATAGAATATGTAACATTTCTCCGTCAAAAAGTCTTCAAACTGCCAGACCTTTTTTATATATATATTTTGTTGTTTTGTACACTTGCTTTATTCCAGATGTTTCCAACAATGTTTTAACCCTGAGAAATCCATCACTTTACTCAATTGGTGCGCTTCATTTGCTCACCTGTCACTATACCTTCCGAGAGTGAAGAAGGAAGTTGGCGAACAAGACTAAACATAGCTTGAATGCAAATTACCTCGTCTGTTAACATTTCTGTGTGACTCAGATAGATAGATTTTAATCACAATGGTGGTGGTGGCTTAGCAATGAAGACGTGAACTCTGAGAAAGTAAATACTGTGCATTTAAGTCTAAGTCACTCCTGTCAGGTTGACAAGGGTTTATCCAAGTACACCTGCTATACATGTTCATATAGAGTAGATGCAGCTGCATTGTATAAAAAGGGTTTGTTGGAGGGAAATATAAATCAGTAGGATGTGTTGATCAGTTATCACCTCAGTCACATTACATGCCTGGATCATCCAGATGAGGTGGATGATCAACTACATGAGGGAAGAGATTGGGAGAGGAGATAGGAGTAAGACAACTTTCATTGTCTCAGGATGTCACACATCAACCAGGAGAGTACAGAGTGACATGTGCCAGAAACACGGCAGTGTCTGTGGAGCATCATGTGTAATGGCTCTGCTTTTCAGATATAGAAAAACGTATATCCATTCTTCTCCTTGCAGCTGCCTGTAAGAACTTAATCAACTGCAGACGGAGGCTTTCATACAGTGTTGCAGCAGCTGATATTGTTCTGAATTAACCATTAATCCTCAGCTCAGAACAAACAGCTTTGCCTTTTATATTTGCTTTAAACTTGAGTTTTATGTCTAAATGAGTGCTGTATACGGAGTGTTTAATTAAAAGTGTCTTCTTCAGTGTTAAGCCTTAGTTGCTGCACATTTCCATCAAGGGCTGCACGATATTGAAAACAACTGACTCTGCATTTTTTGGTTTTCTGCTATTGAGAGTGATGTGACAATAAGTAGAAGTCACCATGGTTACAAGTCCTGCAATGTGAATATTGTGGATGCGCACATTGCGATGTCAATACTGAAACGATACATTGTGCAGCCCTTTGTACTGTCATGTCCTAATGCACCTGTCCCTCCGCCGCTGTGCCTTGTACAGTTCATGTTCAGGACATAATCAATGTCATTGCACTGCTCTTATGTGAGTTGTTGTTTTATCACTTTACCATCAAACACATGAAAATATCACATTTCTAATAACGGATACACAACAATTCAGCTTCTTCATGACCTTTTTTTCTTTGGTTAAAGCCAGAACAGATTAAACAAGTCGAGGAATTTTTGTTTGGCTAATCCTGGCTAACAGCTCATTCGCTTTACATTGACATAACTGTTTTTGTCCGTAATGCGTTTATACCACTGAGACCATCACATTTCAGACGCTCATGTAATAAGCTCTAATCCTGAGTAAACCCCTATAGAATCACCAATTAGCCACATTGTTCAGGCATGCATTCATCTGTCCTTCTCTGTTTGTGCTGACAATACTGAAATAATTGGAAGAGAAATATTACTGAGGCAGATGAGAAAGTGTGTAGGTTGTATAATCTACATGGAGTTATTAATAATTATCCTCAGTGTCGCGCGCACAGACATACTGTCGTTAAGTATAATTTCCATTTCAAATGACAGCTTTAAATGGGAATTCAGAGCAAACAATGTTTGAGAAATCTAATGCACAGTTTTTGTTACTTCAATGGATCCAATTCCCAGAGTTGTATTAAGCCACACAGTTAATGCTTGTACGTTTAATGCCTACTTAGTTATAGGGAAACAGAGGCCAAAAGCCAGCACTACAAAGTAATAGTACTATAAAGTAATAGTACTTACAAAGAAAAACATTTCCCTGTTGGTGTCTTTGGTCATGCCTGTAACACTGCATTGCTTTGACAAAAGACAAATATCAGTTTTAGGTCAGATGCTCTGACCGTAACCCTACAGGAAGTAGTGTTGTTTGCTCAGCTAAGACTGTTTTCAATTTTTGCTTTGAAAATTTGAAAATTTGAAATGTCAAAACCAAACCCGACATCCAAACTGACCAGTCCTAACTTCTGGCTCTGTCTCTTTCTCAGACACTATGTGTTGAACATCTCTGATGATATCGGGAACTTTGGAGAGGTCCGTATGCCTATCCTGGGCTGCCTGGCTGTGTCCTGGTTTGTCGTCTTCCTCTGTCTCATCAGGGGCGTCAAATCCTCTGGAAAGGTCAGCCTCACTCACACACACAGACACTCACACACACACACACACACACACACACAGGCATAATATTCAAACTATATCTGCTGAATGAGAAACTTTCCAACTGATTTCATCACATCCTCTGATTATCTCTGTATCTGTGTGTGTCTGTGTGTGTGTGTGTGTCCAGGTGGTGTACTTCACAGCTACGTTCCCCTATGTCGTTCTGACTATCTTGTTTATCCGTGGCATCACCCTGGACGGAGCCATCAACGGCATCAAGTACTACCTGACCCCACAGTGGCAGAAGGTCCTTGATGCGAAGGTATTCACTGAGATAAGCAGGCAGATGGAGAGAGAGATGTATTTCTTTTTGCTATTTCTGAATGTATGTGTGTTTAAATTTGTAGGTGTGGGGAGACGCAGCGTCGCAGATCTTCTACTCCCTGGGCTGTGCCTGGGGGGGTCTCATTACCATGGCGTCCTATAACAAGTTCCATAACAACTGTTTCAGGTTGGTACTCCAGACAAGAGATACACAAAAACAAACTATGTTTAACAGGAATAGTGTTTGTCAAACATGCTTATTTGCTCTCTTGCTGTTTGAAGAGGAGATCAATGCGACTCTCATAGGAGACAGTTTGCTTAGCTTAGCATAAAGACAGTTAGCCTGGCTCTATCCGAAAGTGTCTACAAGACAAGTCATGAGGTGGATTTGACCCCAAACCTCAACCTCAGTAGCCTGCATAAGGCATGTGCTTTACCAGCTGTGCTATGTATCAGCTTCCTTACATCTTATGTTTTGGATATCCAGCTTTTATCAGGTAGAATATTATTCCAAGTTTGGATGACCAAACATACATTTTTAATAAAGCTGATTAATAGCTCAATAATTATAATAAAACAAATGAAAAAAGCCAGGTATGGCTTTCCTAATAGTGGCTTATGTGGTGAAAGTCATTCAGAGTGTGTTCACACTGATGCTATAGTCAAGCAAAAATCTATATTTAATATGTTTACTAAGCATGTTGGCTTTCCAGAAACAAAGACAGCTTTATAACCATGCATGCAGGGATTCATGCAGTTGGGTTTTTCAAAGCATCAACGATGCAAGGCTTGAACAGTTACACTGTCACTCTTCAACTTGTTACAGCAGTAGAATAACATACATTAGAGGTGGTTGACTTTTACCTAGAAGCAATGCTGTGCTGCAGCAGTTATAATGAGTCCTGCCTGCCTTCTGCCTGTGTAAATGTGACCACGCTCGTTTTGCGTCAGGCTATGTTGCTGCAATGTTTCAGCCACACAGACCAGCATCTTATTATTTGCACTAATCAGAGAAGCAAGGCAGAGAGAGGGTGAAGATGAGGCGTGGGAGAAGAGGAAAGATGAAGATGGGGGAGGAAAAGAGGAAGAGAGAGAATAACCCTCATGCTACTGGAGGCTTCGGCAAAGAGGGAAGAGACAACCAGCGAGAGGGAGAGGAGATGTCGTCTCTGGTTGTTCAGGCTGTGCGGCACCCCCCTAATGAGTCAGGGCGAGAGAGCAATGTAGAAAGTGAGAGGAGGAAGAGGGTAAAATAGTCAGGAGGCAACTTCAAGGCTACAGGTCTAAAAAGAGAAGGGGGAGAAGGTGAGATAAGGAAGGACAGACAGGAGGAGGGACAGAGATAATGTGTTTTTTGACTGGTGTTAAGAGGCTGGTTGCACTCGGCTTGAATGTCAGGGGAGCGAGCGAGAAGCCGAGGAGAAGGTTAAGATGGAGAAGAGGGGACAGAGCAGGAGATAAGGAGAAGGAGAGATGCCATTTACTCTCCTGAGCTTGTCCACACATGCTGACGGAGTGAGGGCGTCGGGGAGGGAAAGGCTGAAGATATAATTTGTTCCTCTGCCAGGAGCTTGAGGTTGTGCTATCTGCGCACACAGCTGTACGGCGGCCTAATCAGCTTGTGTTCTGCAGCTCCGTCCCTGTGGAGTCGCTCTCTGCACTCCTGTAACACCACCAATTGGTGCCCATGCAGAAGTGCAGCGAGCGTAGGTCTGATGATGGTTTGTGAGGAGCTGAGAGAGGGCATCAAAGTCATCAAAGACATCCTCCGCGATAACTCAAACAGGAAGTGCGAGGAAACGAAGCACTGTGTATTCCCTCACTGAGTCTGAACAAAGTCAAAGTCCAAGTCTGAGTCAGGGAGAGTAGAGATGAAACACGTGCTTCTCAGAACAAGAACAGCAATCTTCAAGGGAAGAAGAGGACCTGAGCAGAGTGATGCTGCTGCCTTTAATAGTGCAAACAGACCAATGTGTCCACACTAAAACTCACCTTGACTCACAGAGAGTAAACTCAGCTCACATTTGATCTAAGATGTCAAACTGAATCTGAGCTGTCTCTTATATTAAAGGGCCAGTGTGGAGGATTTAGTCAGAAATGGAATATAATATTCATCATTATGTTTTCATTAGTTTATAATCACAACACTGGATACACTGGTGTCAAATTGCAAATGTATCTCATTTGTTTTCCAGTTGAATTAATGCCCCACATGTTTTCCTCCTCTTTCCTGCACACAGAGACAGCATCATCATCAGTATCACCAACTGTGCGACCAGCGTGTATGCCGGCTTTGTCATATTCTCCATCCTGGGCTTCATGGCACACAACCTGAACGTCCCCGTGTCAGAGGTGGCCGACCACGGCCCGGGACTGGCCTTTGTGGCCTACCCAGAAGCCCTCACACTGCTGCCCATCTCACCCCTCTGGTCGCTGCTCTTCTTCTTCATGCTCATCCTTCTGGGACTGGGGACTCAGGTGAGGCTGGGAAACAGGATGTGTTAACACCCAAATATACAATCATGTCGCACCATACTAATGCAGCACTTTAATGTGAATTAATGGATGATTTAGTATCTGATCTTGGAGCTGGTCAGCCTCTATATTATGGACATGAATAGATAATAAAGTCTGTCCTGAAATGACTGTACATACTGTACATGTCTGTCATCATTTGCACAGATACTCATACCGCACTGTTAAGCCTTGTGAGAAGTCTGTGTAAATAGATGTTATCCTCAGTCTGTAGCCATGTTCATTGTTCACAGCTCTTTGTTAATGTTTTAACAGACTCAGTGAAGATACTAGACTGTTAGGAATTGCATGCCTCAGCAACTCAGGATTAGACCTGATCTAGATCACATCTCTAGATCTATCTATGGGTATTACGTGGCGCTGGTTTAGTGGAGGACTGTTATGAACATTCCCAGGTCTAACACAGGCCTAATGTCTCAACTGAGAGGATGATTCCTGATAATCTGTTGACTTTTCATCTAGCACCACCAACAGGTCACATTTTTCACTTATACAGTGAAATGTCTCAACAATTATTGGATGGATTTCCTGGGAAATGTTTCCAATATTCACCTTCATAATCAGGGTAAAATTTTAATGTGTCCAGATACCTGCAGAATCATTGCTCTCCCATAAGCCTCAGCTATACTGCATGCTTACACACTAAAATATACTTATTATCCCTTTAAACATCAACATTTTTGCCTAGTCATTGTGGATTTGGTGGCATGGCAGCATTAGCATGTACTGTAGCTGTGCCCAAGTACAGCCTCACAGGGCTGCTTGCATGGTTGTTTATTATGAAATATAAACATACTGGACATTTAATGTAGATCAGAAAGTTTTACTCCTAAAATTTCGGACTTCCCACTTTGAATAATGTTAATAGCCATAGCTTATCATCACTCAGCAGTGGGTGTGTAAACTGTTAATATAAAAAAATCTTCAATCATGTGTCAAGACAAGATTTAAGGAACAACTGTCCAGTTTTATCTCCCATATGATTGAATCCTGAAACCTTTCGACCCTGTTCTTGTAGTTCTGCCTGCTGGAGACCCTGGTGACGGCCATCGTTGACGAGATCGGCACAGACTGGATCATTAGGAACAAGACTGTGGTCACACTGTCAGTGGCCATCGTTGGATTCTTACTGGGCGTGCCACTAACAACACAGGTAAGTCCCAAACACATTCGGCTCATATGTTTGAAGTTGTTTTCTCTCGTGGAGACGCAGTTTTAACTCATTCTCTGTTTTCTGTGTGCAGGCAGGAATCTATTGGTTGCTGCTGATGGACAACTACGCTGCTAGTTTCTCTTTGGTTATTATCTCCTGCATAATGTGCATCTGCGTCATGTATGTTTATGGTAAGTAGGGAAATGGACTGATTATCCTGATGTGTGAAGTGTTCTCAAAATGCTCTCGTGAATTTCTGTCAAGAACCTCACATTTGAAAGGCAAAAATATATTCTGGGACACATTACCATTCCTACAGTATGAGTCATATTGATGATTACTGGTTGCCCATATCCAGATGTAATGGTTCCATAAAGACATTGTTTAACCAGAGCTATAATCTGAGTCTGAAAGCAGAAACATTTATTGTCACCAGGACATCAACAGAAATTGTCAGTTCGTCTGAGTCAAACAAGAGTGAAATCAGAGATGGTGACAGATGCATAGAAGAGGAACGTTCATTTAAAGGAGTAAAACCTCTTCTGCAATATTGTCAATACAAATACAACCATCACAAAAAAGGAAATAGAAGAAGCAGAGATACGGATCTTTCTCCGGCAACTGCAGGCTGAACAGGCCTGCACACAACGCTGCCTCAGGACATGTTTTCAGTCTGTGCTCTTTCTTTTGCCTTCCTTTCTGCACACGCTGCACATTAACACACCTACAGTGGTGGATTGAGAAAGTTTGGGCCCCTCGGCTTCTTTTTCTCTGAGCTCACATTCAGCGTCACTGCTAGAAACATGATACTGGGCAATCATGTGTGCAGGGAGTGCAGACAAACACGCACAGGCACAGACAGACGACAGACACGTGAACACTCAAGAGTATATGGCTGATCTCCAATTCTTACCCTCAGTATAACACACGCAGCAGTTTGTCTTTCTCTTTGTGTCCCAACGGCACAATGGAATTTAATGCAAGGTTTCCTAAAATAACTCTTATTTCTAATGGCCGTAAAGATTGCATCCCCTGTGAGGATTGTAGTGAGACTCTTCCCGTCACCAACAGATATCTCCTGCTTACCCACAGGTCTCAGGATCAGCACCTTAAGACACATTTTGTGAGAAGAGATCTAAAGATTAACCTGTAATACAGAAGCACACCACGCACTGAAGGTTGATCTACTGACCGTATCCACCATCACTGAACGTAGAGTAATTTTACACCCGTGAAGTTTTCAGTTCATCAGCCTGCGGTCAGAGACAGTCACACTAACACGAGCTCATGGTGGAAAATATAAAGGCAGTGGAGATAAGTGGGCTGATACTATCTTGAAAATAAAACACAGCTTACAGTTATTTAAAGTCAACTCTCTTTTTTCACTTTCCACAAGTCTCATTATGCATTAGAGGTGGTAACTGTGATTTCCTTTGATTTATGTTATTGTGGTGTGAACGCAAGTCCAAGCAGCGATTTATGTCCCTGGCTATTAAAGTCGTAGCCCAGCCTACTCCTTGTGAGTGCTGCTGCTATATCAATCTCTACATTCAAAACCGATCAATTACGAGACATTTAGTTTTGCACAAATCCATTCGTCAAATTTGATGACTTTTTGAAAGCAATCCAGCCAATCTGTGGCCTATCAGCTGCAGCCTGGGTCAACAACTTTAGTAGAAGTAGACAAGAAGGGATGAATGAAACCAGATACATTCAGTCACAGCAGTCAGCTTCAGACTCACTGCTGAAATGCTTCAATATCACAGACTGATGGTGCGTACCAGTCCAAAAACAAGTGAGGGTTCAACTTCAGGTAAAGGAACAAGAGAGACCACACGCTGACTCGACTTCATTATCTGCTTTCATGTGTATAAATATTGTATGTCATTGCTTAAATGTGAAATGAGCACTCAAACTTTGATGTTCACCTCAAACTCATTTGTTTGCATCACAGGTCACAGGAACTACTTTAGAGATGTGGAGATGATGCTGGGCTTCCCTCCTCCTCTCTTCTTCAAAGTCTGCTGGAGATTCATCTCCCCAGTCATTATCTCTGTAAGTGAACACAGACAAACACAGCTGCTGACGTGGGTCCACAGCCAGAGGGGCTGAACCTGTAATCAAAACAAAATGTTGCAGTCGTATAAATATATGTTGATGTATTGATCTGACGGATGTTGAATTTAAGGTTCTAAACTTTCCTGCGTTGCTGACACATTTGTTCGGGACCTGACCTACATTTGAGCTGCCGTCACCACTAATCTGTTTGGCTACTGTTGGCTGCGTTTCCAGTATAAACCTCTAAAAGCAAATCTTTTTGACTGGGAAACGGACACATGCAGCTGCTATCAATGGTATTTCCCATGCAGGCGGCAGCATTAGTCCACTAAGCTGCTGGGCCGACCAAGAAATTCATTGTTGTGGATTACTGGTCAGATTTCAGCCACTTTTGTTCTCTCTTTCATTTCACAACACAGATTAATGCCCTGCTCTCCAGGCCCACTGCTGGAGCTGCGACTAAACTCTGCTGCTGGGAACAGTCGTGATTTATAATCATAATTATCTGCAAGTTTTAAATAAAAACAGATGATGGTGCCGCTACAATGATTTCACCTGTGCTGAGTCAGTGCAGTTTTCTTGTGAAAAACAGATCTGCTGTGGAGGAAGTAATGGTTTTTGTATTGACCATGCAACAGCAGCCAATTGTTTGGACTAATTCTAATCAGGATGGGGAACACTTATTGATTTGACTCTAATTATTGTGCTATATTATTGCATGTTGTACCTATTATTGTGAAATTGTTAGGATTGGCTTTGGTCCTGAAGCTACTTTTTCAAACGCCTGCTCTAAATGATGAAGCCCTGACTCGTTTCCTGTCTGTCTTCTGTCTGTGCAGTTCATCCTGATATTCACAGTGATCCAGTACAAGCCCATCACCTACAATGACTACGTGTATCCCGGCTGGTCTCTGGCTATCGGCTTCTCCATGGCCCTGTCCTCAGTGGTCTGCATACCCGTCTACGCCCTCTACAAGATCTCCAGGTCCCCAGGAGCCACCTTCAGAGAGGTACATTACCTCCTACAGCTGTTTCTACTAATAGATAGAGACTCAATGGCATTTCTGCCTTGAAATACAGGGAGCTTACATTGTGGGACGTCAGCCTATCATCGTTAAACTTCCAACATCAGTCATTCCTTCACTTATTTAATCTGCACACTCTGTATATTCCCTGTATTGAATGATTTCTTCTGCTTGCATTACTTACTAACATGTATGTTAGTATGGCAGGAGTTTCTCATCACACACATAAAACAGGATCGCATTATTCACAATACTTTATTATTATTAAGTAGAAAATTCTACATTTTCTGAAGAAAATCCAACTGTAAGAGGCGAATGCAGCTGTAACTAGAATGGGACTGAGTAGAGCACATACCTCCGCCAAGGCCTAACAGTCCCCTTTAATTCAATCAAACCTCACCTGATTTTTTTCATCTAGATCCATGTATTATTCCCTTTTATCAACAAAAGTTAATTGGGTCTATTCTGTGCCAAGACCCATCCTCCATCCAAGTTTTGTGGAAATCTGTTCTGCAGTTTTTGTGTCATACTGCTGACAGTCCAACCAACAAACGGACACGGGTGAAAACATAACCTTGGTGGAGATAATTGTGTTAAAGAATTTGGAAAATGTGTTTCAAGTTGAAACGTCTTTTTTCAAGCCCTGTAGGCACATGGATTATCACTTTGTATGTAAACACTGAAGCAGTTGGAGAGTAAGAGCTGAAGGCAGGTGAAGTGTCTGTTTGATGTCTGAGCCATGAAAGCAGTTGTAATGTCAGATGGATGAGTTAGCATTCATGGCAGTTGAAGTGTCAATCAAAGAGGAGATGAAAGCTGTTGAAATGTCAGTTGAAGTCTAAAATCAGTGTCGGTTGATGTTTGGAGGCTGTTAGTACTTAAACTGTTGAATTATCTGAAATGAAAGCAGCTGGAGTGGCTTTTAAAGCAATGAAAGCAGTTGAAATGTGAAAAAGTTGAAAGCGTGTCAGTTTCCCTCGACACTGACTGACGTGTCCTTCTGTCTCTCCCCGTGTCAGCGGTTGAAGCACGCCTGCCGAGCACATCCAAAGTGGGGCCCCGCCCTGCAGGAGCACCGGACAGGCCGCTACGCCCCCATGGCCTCTGAAGACACTGTGGAGGCTCGCCCCCTCAAGGAGAAGGAGGAGCTGAAGGAAGAGCTGAAGGAGGAGGAGAAGGAGAAGGAGAGGAAGGATGAGATCAGCCTCACCATCCAGGGAAGCAACGGCTCCACCAACACACACAACAACCCCAACCCCAGCGCATAGACGGCACCCTGCTCTGTCAGCACTACCAGGCGCGGCCCCTGGGTCGTGCCCCACCATCTTCCTCCTCCTCTTCCTCCCTTCTCCTCCCTTCTCCTCCATCCTCACCCCGCTTTCCCACAGTCCTCTGTGGGGGAGATCCCATTCGCTGGAGACCTTTACATATTGTAAGGGCTTATTATATCTATCCTAACCTCTTCTATCTATCTGTGTGACGTCTCTAGATAAACGAAGGAAAAAAAAGCGAAAGGAAGAAAAAATTGGGTCATCATCCAAAAGATCTGTGTGTATGTTAGCGTGTGTGCGTGGGTGGGTTGTTAATTTGTTACACATAATTTAATAATGCAGTTTGTTTTTCCTTTCCTTTTTTGTAAAACGTGTATATGTCATCTTCATATGCAGTTAGAGGTACAGTAGATTGTGACGCTGCATGTGTTCGTTTTGTGCATGCAGCAACATAGAGACACACACTGTTCTCCTTTATTCTGTTAGCTGGCTCTGTTTGGGATTGGCGACTTTCTAGCAGCAGTGATGTGACAGCCGGAGACTTGTTGTTGCGACGTGACACCCAGTGGTGCTGTAACAAAGAGGAGCAGGGCGAACTGTGCCTGAACTGGCCATTTACAGTTTGATGATGCCGAAAGATGGAAAGAGGCTCAAATCTTTGGCCAGAAAAAGAAGGCGGACACACTCGTTCACACTCATACACTCACACTATTGTACATTTGACAGCACACAGTGACCTCAACCATAGTTGATCTCAGCTTAAGACTAAGCCTGTTGTTTTTTATGCTGCTTCTTCTTTAAAAAGATATTCCACAGAGCACAAATATTTAACAAACACCCAAGATGGCGACTGACACTTAGGGCTGATTTTCTGTGGAAGTTTCCTCCATTTGTAACTTTTTTTTTTTTTCCACTAAAGCTGCTTAAACTCGGCAGAGAAATTATCAGTGAACTGTTACTGTACTCTCTGCCTCTACATTCACACACACACACACACACACACACACACACACACACACACACACACACAAACACACACAAACACACACACACCAAGCATTTATTTCCAGTTTTTGGACAGAAATGATCCCAGTGCCCATTTCTCAGGGTCCAAGCGAAGTTAAACTGTGTGGTTGTTCCTCGCCTGTGGAAACCTTGTCTCGACTGAGGTGGCCTGTTAAGATTATAGGGAGTGAAACCACCGAACTCTCCCATACATACAAACACACTCACACACTCACACACACACAGACACACGCACACACACACAAAAACAGGTGGATGCAACTCTGTATATTGAAGTGCCATCTCTTCTTAAGTCTTCCAGGCATTCTTTTTGAGTGAAATGCATCTTGGGATGTGGTCTATGAAGGAGGATCCGGGCGCGAGGAGGTTAGCTGGTGAAAGGATCGTAGGTGTGTTGTAGTCTGTGTCTCCCGTGGGTCGTAGCAATCTGCCCCGTTAAGGCATGTTACCAAAAACAGTACCTGAGTTACCTGAGTCCTGCACATGTTTTTGGTAACATATATACTGTATATCTCAGAGAGACCTGTGTGGCGTCTCTTACAGTCAGTGGAACCTTTAATGTATTTACAGGCATTTATTTTAGAGCTCTGAGCCAAGCTGTGCTGTGACTGATGGAGAGACAGGAAGCAGAGAGATGCAGCTTGTTTCACAGAAGAACACAGAATATAAAAATCCATTTTAAATGATTTATGTAGTTTTAAATGTAGCTGTATAGTATCGTTCTCTCAGTAGAGTTCTCCTTTTTACCTCTCATTATTGTAAAGTAACTTAGTAAATAATTATAAAGACATCATATGTTTATTTTGTACAAAAAATAAAAACTACAGAATCACGATTAACCATGTTTACTATTCCTCGTCTGTGACTTGATTTGTTGTGTTGGAGGGTGTGACAGGACAGAGAGGGGTCTTTTTCAGCATGCAGGGTCGGGTTCACAAAAGTGTCTGATTGGAACTGCAACTGATCGGAAAGCAGTGTGACAGCAGAGGTTAAAAAAGAAAAGAGTTTTTTTTGTCATCGAGACAGCCGTGTGAAGGTCACGTGTCTTTGTCTTTTCATCCTAAGATTCTTTGTTGGACGCCCGCTCAGGTGGTAGTGAGATGTTTTTAGCTTCACAGGCAGGGAGGATGTTTGGGATTGCATCACATCAGGTCTGGCTGTAAAGTTTCTTCACATCATAGTTTCACGTTTTCTTTGTTTGTGAGCTGTCAAGTCATCAGTAAAATCAAAGACATTTGGAGAACTAGGGAGCTGAGATACCAGTGTGAGCATAATATACAAAATGGCCTATATCCCAAGAGTTTATGGTTGTTGTTCGACAGTTTTAAGAGATATTGAAGCACAATTTTAGATTAAATCTGTACATTCTTTCTTGTTTTTCACCACTATTCCCACAGTCATGTCTTTAGAGGAGGATAGTGAATTTGACACAACAGTGAAGTTGCTCCTTTAATCCACAAGAGGGGGGTGCTGCTGACACTCAGGGTAGTAAAGGCACAACAGAAGTTTAACTGTGAACTAAACACAAAAGACACGCTAACACTTTATAATAACTATCATAAATACATGCTACATTTATAGTTAATTAAACTTCAGTTAATCAGTCCTTCAAATGCTTTATCAACCTTTATTAAGCAATCGTTTATTGTAAAGCTGCAATAATACTTTGTAAATGGTTAATAAATACTGTGTAGTCCATCTATAAACATTATTCAGATGGCCATTATAAAGTTGAAACTGATTATAAAACTTAACAATTGCTTAATAAAGAATTTAATTGTTTGTGAAATAACGGTTTACTTAAGTTTAATTAACTATAAATTTACTATTTATTAAAGGTGCAATATGCAAGAATTGGCAGCAAATCACCACAGTAACCATACACCCATGACTGTAGCTGTTGTTAGCTGATTAGCTCAGTTAGCCGCACAGCTAGCCTAGTTGGCACAGGAAACTTTGAGGAGGTTTTCGAGGAATACGAACCATCTAGATTTCTTTGACAAAACGTTTCTTCACACTTTCAGTTTTCAACTTAAATTCTCACATATTGCACCTTTAATGATGGTTATTATAAAGTGTTACCAAAGAGACAAGACTTCCTGTGGCTCAGAAAGTAACAATGACAGAGGTCAATGCAAAGCACAGAAGTAACTACAGTGAACAGTATTCTTGATAAGCACAGTGAGCGCTCTGAAACAAGCACACATTTCTACCCAGGTTTTTTTTTACAGGAACTGAGATTATAGAAACTGCTCGTTCCCATTGGTGGTGACTCGTGGCTTTGGTTGGTAGTTAGCGTTCTGTTTCCACCTTCTAAGCTACTCCCATCACACATGACGTATTTTGCAGTAGTGTTTATTTTTTATTATTACTGCAAAAACCAGGTGCTCTATGAAACAATACACTCACCGTCTGCTAAATACTCTTTAAGTATATTGCATTGCTTCCTCTAAGTAGAATCTAAGCAACGTTACACTTTCTAAATGAGGTTTATTTGCTGATAAAGGTGAATATGAAGTTGTTATTCTCAGTGTATATTGGGACAGCTTGTAGCTCAGACCGTCTCCTGTTTGTGATTGCCTGTCTCGTGTTTTCATGCGGTAGTAAGTGAAGCTTAGCCACCATGTTACCATGCTATCTCTCTATACATCCCAGCCCTCACCATCTCTGCTGGCCCCACGACTCTTCCTCCCTTTGTACAGTAATGTAAAAAAAATATATAATCGGACTGTGTGTATGTGTGGGTTTACCTTTGCTTTTATTTTGTGGGGTGGGTAAGTGTGTATTTGCGGGTCGAGGGACGGTGGGTATTGTTTCATTTTGTTTTTGATTTGTCATTTTTCTCGTAGTGTAATGTAGACGATGTCAGGTGTACTGTGAACTCTGTGTGTAGTGGATTAGCTCTTACTGCTGAGCCTGCATGTAGAGCAGGCGTAGTGTCAGTATTGATGTCATTGTACCTCTAACCTAATCAGAACTAGCCAAGTCCTATTCTGCTAATAATATACAGTCTATCTTTTAAGAAGAAAAAAACGTTTTGTACTAAAAGAAGAGAAAGAAAACTACATATTTTATCTTCAGATTTTAATCATTGTTTATCCATGTTCAATGACATTGTTTGTTTTACAAGTTGTATTCGTAGAAGAATTAAGATAAAGCCAGTTAATAATAAAAGCATTTCCAAACAAAAAGCTTTGGATCGAAACTTGAACTACATAAGAATGGTTAGTTTGTGGTGTAGACGGCGGCTGCAGCTATATTGACGATGCTTTTGGGTTTTTTTAAGACCAGTATCGCATGAACGTAGAGCTACATTTTACACGGTGCAGTGCCAACAGTCGTACATCGCTGTTTACCTTTAATATTCCGTGGCCCTTAACCTAAACAGTTTGGCTTTTTCTGTCTAGTAGTTACAAAATCAGCTAAAATCAAAACACCAAAATTACTCTTCAACCAAGATTACATTAGCGTCAGGACCCATTTACCATGTTTTCATTCTCACACAGCTCTGATGCTTAATATCAGAACATATAGGCAATTATATGACGTATGTATCAGACAGGGTCCAGTTACCATTATATTTTGATTTAATTCCATTGTTATCAAAGTTAAACTTAAATTTTCTGGCTACCAAAAGAGGAAGACCCCAGTTGGTCCTTCTGGGAAAGCTAAAAAACACAATTGAGAAAAGTCAATGACTGACCCATGTCTAACATACTATTGCCTAATATCATCTTGCACTGAGGTGGCTGTGCAGAAAGTCACTGATGTTGCAGAACGAGAACTATGTGAAGGGTCCGGACCATTTTATACACAAATTAACAGCACAACTGTTTTACTGTACTAAAAATAAAACTGTGATTTTACCTTGTTTCTGTGGTTCTCTGTAAATGACAGAACATTACCTCTTGAATTTCCTACTACTGCTCATATAAGCATAATCTCATGTTTCAGCACTTTAAAGAAATCATTTGTTTTTTTTTATAAGCAACAGGAATAAAATCTATGATTAAAATAATAATCCACACTTTGGTTTTGAAAAAGAAAACAATGAAAATAATGTCTTTTTTACAGTTGTCAGGCTGAAAGAAACTGTCCGAGTGTCGGTGGACAAATGCTGTGTTGTTGCTATGCCAATGTAAATTGTTTCATGGGAGGAGTGGAGAGGAAAAGCACAAGTGAGAAACGAGAACACAGTTCTTCTGGTACTCTCGATCATATCTATCTGTCTATCTATCTAACCATGTCTGTTCTTCTTGTTCTTCAACCTTTAGGGCCAAAATCCATTGAAATGTCTTATAGTCCTGTCAGCTGTATATCGTAAACTGTTGAATTACAAAATGGTAAATAAAATCTATTTTAAAGATCAGTGTGCTGCAGTCTTCTTGTCTTGTTTCATGGTGGTTGTTAATAGTGTTAAGTTTACTCCTGCACACGAGTCAGGTTGAAATATTTTAGCAATCAGAAAAGGTCAAACTTTGTGTGTGGCAATTGTATGGTTCTGTTTTCTCTCATGGTTCGAGTGTTATCATATAAAAAGGCAATCATTAAGTTAAAGCAGAAATAGACAACTCTACTCTACATCTGCATTCACCCAGTGGTATTACAGTTGGCACTGCTGTCCTACAGACAGCATTAGCAACATGGCTATCACTAAAAGCTTGGCTACTGTCCAAAGCAAAAAAATCACCATACGGTTCCCAATATGACCTAGAAACCTCGATCTGAGTGCTATGAAAAGCCAGAGTTAAACACTGTGGCAGACTGAAGAGCACAGCGAAAACGAGGAAACCAATCTATACGTGGATGGTGTCATTCTTCTACAGCACTGTGCAATCAGTATTTACTTCAGAATGATAAGATAAAGAAAAAAAAAGTAAATTGCTAGTTTGAGGAGTGAGTGCTGAGGCTGTGTTTTAAATAAAATCATAATACAGACCAGTACTATGGAAATATGTGTTTATATATGTATGTTAGTATGAAAATAAGTCTATGTGAAGAAAGTAAATATCTCAATCAGCATGGACAAACTTTAGTATTGAGCCTACATGACCAACATTGTCCCATTCCAGACTTTTCCGAGATTCAAGATCAGTTTAATCATCATTATACAGCCAGGACTGTACGACAAAATGATAGATGAAGGAGTACATTTTATAAATGGATGGTTAAATAATAAATAAATCATTAAAAAAGAATGAAAGTATAATTATTTCAGGTGGGGTGTGGAAGATGCGTTCAGGAGTCTCACAGCCTGAAGAAAGCAGCTGCTCTGTAGTCTGGTGGTACGGCAGCAGACCCTTCTGTATGTTTTGTCAGACAGCAGCAGGGTGAACAGACTGTGGCTGTGGTGGGTGCTGTCTTTAGGTATTGTTTGGGCTCTGTGCAGACATCTCACCTGCCATTTTGGGTTTGTGTCCCCTTAAAGTGAGATGGCATAAATTGTTGAAAAAAGAAAAAAAAAACCAGTTTTGTTCCTACAAATTAAAAGTTGAATTCATTAGAAATTAAACACACTTTGAAAACAGAATTGAGTTGACAAAAGTAAAACAAGAAGTAACCATGTCACTCTTCCCTGGAGAACACGGCCCTGTTAACTGATTCTTAGTCAGGTTGTGTAATGATGGAAACTATAAAGAAACTGACTTATGAGAATCTTGTGAAATAAAGGGTATTGAGGCATTAAACAGTTATTTCCACTTGTGACCTCAGCATCTACAGCAGTTACAGTACAGCAGTTAAAGCGACATTATGTAGAAATTGGCACTTTGTGAGATTTGGCGCCCCCCACAGTTTCTGAGTGCAACACCACTGTCGTATATACAAACCTGTTGTAGTGCTATTTGGTTAAGTGCCTAGATATCCAATAAATGAAAGGATGTTTTGCTGCCTTCATCCGTGGTAATTAATGTTAGCTACAATAAACTGAGGGGAAAATAATTCATAAAGACGACCGGCATCTGTTAAGGTGAAATATTTTCTTGTACCATCACAAAGATTCTGAGGCAGCTATTTTAAGGCAAAAAAGTTGCACAATGATGCTTTGCATTGAGCGGTTTCGAACAAATTTTATATTCAAGGCAATCTCAGTCTTGACTGGGATTAATAAAAAGTCTTTTCAGTGCAGGGCTGACACCCACGAGTTTCAGCTGAAAGACAGGGTCGAGACCTGATAGAAAATGTGTAGAGCCAAACGGCGGACATGGCCACAGAAATCACACAGGAGATCAATGAGAGGGCGCTCAACACAGACTGCCCACATGTATTCACAATGAGAAATCCATTAATCCATTTGAAACTGCTCAGAAAGACTGAGTACATTAAAATTCTAGTTTGGAGGAGCGTCTTTAACATGAAAAGATGACTTTTACAGAACATCTACAAAAAGCAGTCAAACCAACGGACTCCATATCTCAGTCTGAGCTGAATTAACCTTGTCTGACAGTGAATCACAGGAGGCAGTTACAGTGTCATGTTGAGACTTTCCACTAGATGGTGCCGGAGAGCCGAAATTCATGAGCTGCTTTCTTGTGAACAATAATTACAGAACTGCTCTCCACAGTTAGACTGATACAAAGAGGCTGTCATGGTTTAAAAGCTGCTGTTGCTGATAACAAGTAACGTGTGCCAATTATTTATACTTGTGCATTTAAGCATTTTCATCCCAGACAAACACAAGTATTCAGTATTTTTGTCAGCGAGGAAATGTTATTGAGATTTTAATTAATATTTTGTACAACAACTTTCTTGTTGCAGCAGATGAACAACTGTTGTGACAACTATTTAAACAGTAAAGTTCATTCAAGTACTGGTACAGCTGCACTATGGCATGTTTTCACTGTGGCGATGGCATGTAGAGTACTTCAGACGTGGACACAAACAAATGTTATATCAGATTTATGTTTTATAACTTTTGCTTGATGTTTATTATCACACTCTGTGTTCTCTGTGGACGAGGGAGGATATTGTAATCATTTTCAAGATTCACGATTCAGCTTTTTTGTCATCATACAAGACTGCACAATGAAGTGCGGTTAAACCCCTCCATGTAACCTAGAAAATGTATAAACAAATATTAAAATATATTATTTATTTATTTAATTAATCGAAGGTGCAATGTGTAAGAATTGCCCACCTGTCAAATTCTCCCATTAGCTATTTAGCTCAGTTAGCTGTGCAGCTAGCGGTTCGGACTGGGAGCTCTGGCATAAGGGGAGTGTTAGTGTTTACACTGCTCGCACAGGAGCTTTTCGACCAGAACGGGCCGGGGCTAGCTGGTTGGCATGCTTGCTTCGGTAGATTTCTCTGAAACACAGAACATCAACATGTTAAAACTGTCATTTGTTCACATTCTGTTGATAATCCTAGTTCATTTTTTAACGTTTTCCACTAATATTCTTATATTTTGCCCCTTTAAAAGAGAATATATACAATATCAAGTCAACATCAAGTCTGGTTCAGCTTTAACATGTATTGTCAATGTTGTCAAGAATGAGCTTCATCTGAATATTGGATTTTTAACCTTCTGGCTAGAAGAGTGCTCTGGATTTTTCTTTATTCATATTCAATAAAAGTAGAACTAAAGAGGGAAATAAAAATAGGAACATTAAAGTATATGAATGAGATAAGATAAGATGTTCCTTTATTGATCCCCCTTTATTGAATTCAAGGAAGACACACAGTGTATACATATGTGAATACTGTATATATACATACAGAACATATTCACAAAAAATGTATTCATATGTATGATTACGTCAATAAGAAAGCAGTTATTTCGAGACACCTTGTCACAGACCAAAGTGACAGCCATATGGTCCTTCGTGCACTACCACGTTGAACCAGTAGAGGGCAGCATGACTGTGGTTATACGGACCACTAGACTCTTTTACAGCCTCAGCTCCTCCAGCCAAGTCATTTTAGCACTGGGTCATAACATCCATCATGGGTGCCACCAGGTTACAGGCATAAGCAACATAATGAACACAGCTGTATGTCAATGGCTTGTTCAGTGTTAGCACAGCATACACAGCACTTCTTATTCTCAGTGTTGGCTTGGCTTCCAGTTACATAAGTCTGCTATCAGCAGATCTCATCAGCTCCAACAGTGCTGTTTGGGGAAGATAGGAAACAAGAAGACACAGAGAATCAGCCTTTAGAATAGATGAATTATAATGGTGATCCAAACAGCGACAGACAGAGGACAGCTGTGGAGTCCTTACAATCCTTCACTGCACTCCATACTGTCCTCAGAGCAACCCTGTTGGAGAGTGGTACAGCCTGTATGTCAGGGGGGGCTGAAGGACATTTCCTACACTGGAGTTTTTGACAGAAAGTAATTTCCCTGCTCGCAGCACCATTGTTGTACTTTGTTTGAAAGGTGACTCCAGTTCTGGGAAATCCAGCCTTTCTCCTCACCGGAACTGAAATACAGCCTCCACTCCAGGTCACAGCCAGCGCGCTGCCGGTCCTCCACTTGTGTCAGTTGCAATATACGACATGTCTGCAGCGTGACACCACAGCGTTATGCTTTCATTAATAAGGTTGGGGGGAGAGTGGGAGTGGCTGTTATTGCTATTCAGATCATCTGACACCAGCCAGAGATTCATGAATACGCCAAACAATCCTTCACCCTGGTGTCAGCCCGTCGTTGATCAATCTGTTTGTTCCAAGTGGTCATGCAAAATGCAACATGGTGCAGGCAGAGCTGAGAGGTTTACCATCATGGGTTCAAGCAGAAGTGTCGGTTCATGAGGAGGTAATGTGACGGACTGTGCTCTGGAACCTGTAAGACACGGATTTAATCCAAAAAGAAACATCCAGTGCTTAAACGATTACCTGGAAACACTTTTGATGATCGATTGTGTGTTCAAGTCATTAATCAAACAAAAGTAGCAAACACTCTGGTTCCAGATTATCCTATGGTCCGAATTTCCAACTCTTCTGTTTTATATCATCCATCCATCAGCTGTAACCACTTACCCTGAAGGTCGCTGGGGGGCTGGAGCCAATCCCAGGTGACATTGGGCGACACAGGTCGCTAAATTGTCAGGTCGCCAGTCAATCACAGGGCTCACACATACAGACGGACAACTATTTACACTCAGTTTCGTGCCTATGGAGGGTCTATGGAGTTCCCAATTAAAGGGTAAGTTCATCCTAAAATGAAAATTCAGTCTTTATCTGCTCACCCTCATGCTGATTGTGATGTTTTGTAATCCACAAAACAGCGTTGCAGCACATTATTTACATCCTGAAATCTTTACTGTAGCTCCCAAGCTAAAGCGTTAGCGCGCACTCTGTCTGTTGTGAGTGGGCAAGCTTGACTGCGCATCATAGGTGTATATAACGTCTTTTCAAACCAATTTGGGATCTCAGGGCTTCCAGAGACTTGGATCACACTGGACGAGCTGCATGGAGCCATTTTATGTTTTTGGTTTTTGGTCCTCATCTACTTCAGTTGTTACCGAGAATGCTGCAAGGCTGTTTTGCTGTGAAGCCTGTGAAATGTTTCGGGGACTGGGGGGTGTGTAGATAATGACTGAATATTTATTTTTGGGTGAACATATCCTTTAACCTAACTGCAGAACCCGATGCTCACATCAAGGACCCAACAGGCTTTTGAACCACACGAGGTGTCAGTGAGGCAACAGTGCTAACCACTCCACCACGTTGCCACCCTGTCTTATCATTGTAAATCTGGCTAAACAAGTCATCTATAGTCGCCATCTTGGGCTCTGGGTACTTAGGTAAGTTGCAGTGTCGCTCCAGGGATGGCGAAGTCGATCTGCCTGTTGGTTGGCCAACTCTGGACAGATGTTTATGATGCCCGGAGGACGAATCCGAATGACACAATTGAGATTTCATCTTACTTAAACTGTGCTTTAAAAAACATGGTCAACTTTATACCTGAACTCTTCTCTTCAGTCTATTTATTGAATTGTCCTTGCTTAGAGAGGCGTAGAAAGCAATGAATGATCCAATAAACCTTGTTCACTCTAAAATCAATGTTTCCTTTCTGGTGGAGAGTTTAGACTTCCAAAATATTCTCAGTTGTTCCTTCTTCCAGTTAGATTTTAAATAGAAGCAGTTATGGCTTTTATAGTAGGGTCTACTTTATCATGTGCAGTCTAGTAGTTCATCTACATTCCAGTTTCATTATTATTATTGGTTATTACAGCTGAATGTAAGACCTTTGGCTTTTAAAATGTATTTTAATGTATGAATGATACCAGGATGTCTAAGGGGACAATATATTTTATTTTATATTATCTAAGGATGCAGTGCACGGTGGCATGTGGTGTTAGCATGCAGCTCAAACTGCCAATTTCCCCCCAGATCTATTGGACAGAAATTAATGACATTCACAATTGGCAGTAGATGGAAAAATAGATATGTTTGTGGAAATGAATCTTGGGTAATGAATGCAAAGGGAGAAGACAACAGAAACAAATGAGTTAAATTTAAAAATGATGAAATTCAAAAACAAAATGCAAAATGAAATGGGAAAGTGATTTATTACTCATTTAACATTTATTTATTTATTATTTTGTCAGTTTCAGTCTTCAATATGATGAAAGTAACTCCACTCCAATCTGCTCTCAGCCATTCTCGTGGGCCCCTCCCCCACCAACACCAGTTCTTGATCCCTCTCCTCCACCCACCAGTCCAAGACTGATTCACACTTGTGCAAACCAGAACAGGGTAAGAAATAAAAAAACCTTAAGCATATCATGGAGGGGTTAAATAAATCAGATAAAGTGTTGGTGTGGGGTGTATTGACCTCAGTTATTTATTTTATTTCTTCATTGATAACCAGGGTGTCAATTTGTTCTAAAAGGGGTTGCCATGTTTTATGGAAGGTCTTTAGGGAACCTCTCGGGGAGAACCTAATCCTCTAAGCCTAATGCACTGCAGTATCTCGAAGGAATCCATTTATTATGAGTAGGAGGGGAGGGGTGTGTCGATTTAAGAAGAATAAGCCTCCTATCAAGCAGAGTGGTGAATGCAATGACCTGTTGTGTGGCTGTGGGGATCTACTGTTTTACCCTGGACCTAACTAAGTGTATTAAGTATTGCAAAACTCTGGAACTCGCCAACATCACACGTTGTAGTATTCGTGTTGTCGTGATCGTATATGTCATTTGTAGGCGTCATTGGCAACTGACCTATGCAGTCGATTAGTTCAGAGATGGTGATGCTAATAAGGTCAAAGCTGCTGAACGACCAGGCCGCTCTATAGAACAGATGCAGCAGATACAATTGTTGGCCACCCCACGTGGTGAGAAGAGTGAGAAAAGAGTTTTGATCGATCACACACTGGACTTTCACCTCAGGAGACGTGAGGTGAGTGACATACAAACATCACCCACTGACGTGCTTTACATAAGTTACCAGACTGAACGTAGTTATTTCAACTATTAACTCTTTTAACTTAGTGTGCCTAAACCTAACCAGTTAATAACAATCCAAAAGTCGTAATGTGTCATACTAAATAGATTGTTCGTCAGCAAGCTTTACTTTGAAAGTCTAACCGGACTTTGCATATTATGTTTCTATTATTGTTTCTATTATGACGTCAGAGGGGGAGGTTGAGCGTCATAGTTTGAAGCTTAAGGCCAGTGAACAAACTGTCGAATTTGACAAGCTGGGAGTGAGAATGTGTCGAAAATAAACCTGGATGCCACTTCCCATAGGTCTGCCTGATAATGTTCTTCACTAGGTGTCCCTGCCTGCATGATAAAAACCATCAGCATTGTGCAACTCTAATGCAGCATGCCCTTTTTTAATGGTATTATTGTTGTGTGATGAATATGTGCTGAATCTTCTTGGCGGGACTCTGTCATGATTGCAGTAATTGGCAAAAAGAACTGTTGAATCAAGACACAAACCTCTTTGATTCATTCAGTGATGTAGTGTAGGTCTTTTCAGTAATCAACATCATTCATCTCGAATGCTCACAACGTTCTTTTTCATTCCCCAGGAAAAAACAGGAACTTTGTTTCCACGTTATGCACAAATTGCTTTGTTGGCTTCGCTAACTGTTCGGCTGCGAGCCCGTCAGTCACCCAGTAATTGCTTTGGCACTCTGCATTTCTCTTCAGATTACAAAAAGATAGTAGGATGTGTCAGCTGTTGAACTGAAGGAAAACAGCTTCTGAAGGGAACTAAGCGCGTTGACTTTATTAAATTAACATGGCTATGCCTTTGCCAAGCGTTTCACGACGTGTCCGTCTCTGTAAAAATTAGTAAGCTAATTCATGTTTCCTGAAGGGTGACTTTGCATTTCTTCTATAAATTATATAACAGTGAGAGTCTCTGTCAGCCGGTAAGCAAGCAGAGCAATGTTTCCGGAGGGGAATTATGTTCTCTTGGTATTTAAATTTCCCTCAAGTGCCAAGTCGGTTAGCACGCCACACTGTTGATGCCGGAGTGAGGTGAAAAATGATCATCCTTTACATTTTTGTCATTTAAATCAAAATGATGTATTGTTTTATAGGAAGAAATGAAGTGAAATTTGTCCGACACAAATCACCTTGTGTTTTTAGTTTTTTTGATCCGTGCAGTGATGTGTTATTTTCGGATATAAGCTTTTCTCCTCTTATCTTATCTCACCTCTCCCAAGAAAACACCCAGTATCAGACTCAATAACTTCATTGCTGAGCACTATCAATTCAAATCTAGTTTGAAATTACCTCGAAGACAAGATTTTACCCTCGTCCCTCACTCTAAATTTAAAAAATGAATGTAACCGTATGCGTTGACTGCGGGTGAGGTAAAGGACGGCATGCATCACGCAGGAAGCGTCCATCAGCGGGGGTGGAAGAGTTGGTCAGCAACTCTCTTCACCCCTCACATTGTCTGGGTGTAGCGCTGTCATGCCCACACTGACTGATTTGGATCAGTGGGTCCTGAGAATTTGTCTTGACTGCAGAGGGTTGGGGAAACGGACCGTTCATCACCTTAATGGAAGAGTATTGATTGTGGTGCAGAAGCACGATACCCGTCTGCAATAGTAATGGACTTCCTGAGAAATCACGGATGAAAAGCCATCAGGGGATATCCAGGAAGCGGGAGACACCTCTGCCCCCACTGTTAGCACCTTGTTATCTGTTTAGACCTGTGTGTGCCTGCACTTTTTCAGCTATTAATATGTCCAGATAGAGAAAGAGAGCACAAACACACTGTTAAAGGACCAGTTCATCACAACACAAAAAAGTATTTTCGCTCTGTCCCTGTTGGTAGTGCTCACAGTGGTGAGAAATAATAACATTTAAGACAAGTTAGGGTGCTCTGATCAGGACTTTTGGGGCTGATTATCACACGCAAACCACTCTGACTGAGAGGCCCATTGAGCAGTTAGAGGCTGCGCTTCAACATCTGTAACTGTGAAACCACTGGACAGTTTAGATAACGTGTAGACATTTCAACTTTTGTCAGTCGGGATACCTCAAGCCATTAATATGTCCAGATAGAGATTGAAGCAAGTAGAGATTGAACACTACTTGCAGAATAGTCCAATACTGATGTTCTTGTCTGGTGAATGGTTTGTAATCATCTGTGGGTTTGTCACATGTACTGCACAGGTCCATCACTATAAGCAGCCCCTTTCACACAATACAGTCATGTCATACATTGATGATATGAAAATATTGATGAGTGCAGCTTTGAAAAAGAAAAGCAATATCTCTGTGCAGTGTTGCCGGGATAATCCATAAAACATGCTGTCAACAGTTTTCTTTCTTAGAAAGTAGTTCCAGTGAAAAGCGTTGACAGCAAGGTCAGCGGATTAACCAGGACATTGTCTCTGGGACCTGCTGCTGTTGAATTTTAGAAATGTCGTTTCTGAGCTGTGAGCACTGCAGATGAAACTCCATTAATCTCTGTTGCGCTGCGGCGGAAGCACAAGTTTTTGACACGGATGAAAAAAAAAAAATCTGTTAGATACCACTGTGTTAAATGAGGAAATATGTTTTGGTAATTTGAATGAACCAAACACTTTAATCTGCGAGTGTTCACGTATAAGCCACTGTTGTTTACTTGATGTGTACACCCTCAGAAATATCTGCAGGGAACGTGCCTTTTCTCCACAGATCAGTGTAATCCGTCTATGCTCTGCTCTCACATGTCAAAATCACTGACAGCTGTCAAGGTGTGAGGGCCGAGGCACGGCATGATGGACAGCCAACTCATCCGCAGTGTGTGTGTGTGTGTTGTGGAGTCACGGTTGCAGGGCCTAATAACATAAGACTCTCTTAGCCTCCATACGGCTGAATCTGACAATCCGCACAGTGATTAGTGGAACAAATGTCTGCCTGTCGCATTACAGCTGTTGTTCCGGCGGCCATTTGTAAAGCTTTCATGTCCTGCGTGCTTTTTATTGGGAGATCATCATGTTACACGGTGTGTGTGTGTGTGTATGCATGCGTGTGCGTAGGTGTGCTTTACTGTAAATCGCTGTTATCTCGCCAGCATCTGTCAGCGGGTGTTATTGATTCCAACCCACGCAGAGCACATCCTGATCAAAACATGTGATTTCCTCACCTTCAGCTTTATCTGGTGATTGTGCTCATTTATATTACTCTGTAAGATATGCAAATGGAAATTAGACTGCCCTGCTGGTAATTTGGCTAAGTCTATATCACTCCATCTCCATCTGTCTGTCTGACTGAGAATCAAGTCATCAAACTTTATCTCTGCCTGCCATTTTGAAAGTAGCTAAAACCTGTCAATTCCAGTGACAAAGAGACAGATGATTCAGTCACAATTATATTTCTCACAAAGACAACGAGCTTGTTCTTCCACTCTGCTCCTGTGCCAGCTTGTGTCTCTCAATTCAAACAGCTTCTTTTACATGCTGCGATTCAAGAGAAAAACATTCCTGTTTTTCTTCCTGCACAACAAAGGAGGCGCACAGCAACAAAGACACATTGTTTCAATATTAGAGGTGGAAATCCATAGGAGGGCTGCACACCCAACATGCTCCCTTTTTGATATGGAGGTGTTTTCATTTACAAGGCAAGTTGAGAAAGAGAGCTTTCCTAATTACGGCCAATCCCTGTGGGAGTAGCTGCACGGGGATGAAGGGTTTTTACCCAAGCACACACACACACACACACCGACACACACATACACACACACACACACCTGGAAAAAGGCCAGAAATCCTCCGTCTTCTAAGGTTGGCCGCAGAGCAGCACTAATGGAGCTGTGACTAGTTCAAGTGCACTTGGACGGTTTAGTGTGTGGGTGCAGAGGACTGATTTCCCTGCAGATTTGCGGATTCAAACTGGCAACCATGACTTTATGAGCCCAACTAACTATCTAACTCTCACGTTGTTTGATAAGGTGCTTTTGTTTTTTATGGCTGGAAAACACAACTTGTTAGCAAAGTTTATGGACCAATTTAT
This sequence comes from Pagrus pagrus, assembly GCF_965226575.1. NCBI lineage: Eukaryota > Metazoa > Chordata > Actinopteri > Spariformes > Sparidae > Pagrus > Pagrus pagrus. The sequence continues at coordinate 23,863,797 of NC_140196.1, read as the reverse complement.
GTGCAAATAAAACGTGGATGGGACCGCGTGTGCATACAAATAGGCTTGCGCGTTGTAATTTAACATTTGTTGCTTCTCCTGTGAGCCAAATAGAGGGAGTTAAGAGCAGCAGGATGAGAGGAAAGACGGTGAAAGGAGCCCTCTGCTCTTACAGACATTTGAGTGTGGTGTTAATTATCCTGATGTGGGTCGAAATAGGCTCGCGCTGGCCCAGAGGGAGTGGGAGGAGATCATTAAAATCCAAGCTCAAACACACACACTGCAGCGCCCTCAGCATCACAAAGACACGCAATTAGACACAAACTAATGTACCTGCTCAGGCATGGGAACCTTTTCACACGTAGCCACGCATCAGCGCGCATGCACACTAACTATGGTGTTAATCAGGCAAATGTGCTAAATGTGGGTCGGGGCGGTTTGAATGTGTGACTAGTCTGTGATCATGTCATCATTAGACACGTAACTTTGTGGTAGTTTAACAGGTGGGGGGGATTTCATTACTTTCCAGGGGGTACATGGTGAGACTACATTAGCAGGCCAGTCACAAGAATACGATGTTGGCATTGTACATTTCTGCAAATATATGTTAAATTTGTACAATTCAGAGTCAGGTCTACATGTTGAATGTGTTGTCCGCTGGTTAGGTAGACCTATCTGTCACACACACTGACACACACGACGTGCTCTCCGCTTGCCAGTAATCGCCTTTCGTTCTCAGCTCTGTAGTGAAGCAAACAAGTTAACAACCGGCTAACTAGCTAGCAACCCCTGGAGAGAACATTACGCCTGGAGAATGGAGTTTTTCTTTGTTTTTTCTTTTTTTTACTCTAAGGCGGTGAAGTCAACCCTCTGCAGTTTAAACTGAGATGAATTTAATTCAGCAAATACACAACCTATTAACACAAATGCAAATTGTGTAGCTATGTTATTAAAAAGTAAAGAAAAATACAAACACAAAGCTTTACTTTATTTATGGTAATACACCGTTTCTGCTTACGTAAGGACATTTTAAGACCAAAGTGGAAAACATATTCAGGGAAAACTGCTTTTAATGCTGGCACACAAAACATATAAGGTGATGCTTTGAATATATTGAAATACATTTGTCAATGATGGCAATACTGGTGGACTTAAAAAGCAGTAAGGGCACATTTTGAGTGCTGTTGGCTGGTTTTATTGGCCTTTGGGTTGGCTTTGTCACACAGACCTGGCAACTTGACTGGAGTTAATTTTAGTGGACTAAGTATGCAATGTAGCAGAGAGGTCTAAACAGTTAGCAAAAGGCCAGTCTCAATAAGATAGCTAAAAGTAATGGATAAATGGTTGAAAATAGCTAGCTATATGTTACCTTACTTTAAGGTAGGCCTAGTAGGTAGGCTTAACAGTTTAAATAGCTAGTTCAGTAACAATTAGCGAGCGTTAGCTAAAAGACAGATAGGCTACACAGTTGATAATGTTTTTATCTGTTAGTCTACCCTTTCAAGCTAATTAGCTAGCTAAAATGAACATATTAATAGGTGACATAGCTACATGTATACTTATAAATGGCTGACAGTGCAAGTAAAAAGTATGAAAAGGTTAAAATAGTACACTAAAAGTTAGTGAGAGTAAGCTAAAAAGACAGATAGACCACACAGTTGAGAATGTTTTTATCTATTAGCCTATCATTTCAAGCTAATTAGCTAGCAAAAATGAGCAAAAAAATAGTTGACATAGCTACACGTATACTTATAAATGGCTGAAATTGTTAGTTAAAAGTGTAAAACGGTTCAAACAGTTGACTAGAAGTCGTGGACAAAGGGCTGAAATGTCTGTCTTGTGTCGCTGAACGCAGCCTTGACCTTAGCATTTGTACAATTGTGTGATTACATTACATTTGCATGACTTTGGGAACATGAAAGGTGTTGCTGCTGTGATATAAGAGACGCGGGAAATTGTGCGCCGACCGAAAAATCCGTTGAACAAAGCATCTCGTTCTTACCAAACGCTGGACGAGCAACTGTTGCCTGAAGTGAAATGAGAATGAAACCTCCGCTAAAATTCATCCTCTTCCTCCACATCCGGTAATGAGCTGAAGCCGCCTGCTATGACTGAGCAATATAGTTTTGTGGGATATTGAAGGACTCGGCTCGGCTTGAATTCACTCGCCCCTGGGCTACACGGACATGACACTTTTCTCAACTCGGTCCTTCACGCGCTTTTTCCACGCTTACCAGAGCAGGAAGCACGAGGACGACCGTCCCTCTGTCTGTCTCTGCCTGTCTCTGTCTGTCAGTGTCACAGCGTGGACGATCAAGTCTCACACCCGTAACCTTTCATAATAAAAGCCGAGGCCGCTGTCCGTGGTGCTGAAATCACTCAGCCTCACTGCTAACGTCTTGTTTCAGAATAAAGTGACGCTGGGTCATTCAGCGGCGGAGATCACACTGAAAGTTTTAATATCGCAAACGCTCCCAGCCACAGGCGGCGATGAGGACACATCATTTATGTTAGGAAAAGTGAATGAACGAGGATGAAGACAGCCCTCTGTTCTCGCTCTCTCCCCTGCACAGTGAGAGAGAGAGAGAGAGAGAGGAAGAGAGAGAGAAAGGGGGAGGGAGTCAGTTCAAGCGGGGATAATTAAAGGAGTGGGTCACTGTTGGAAGATAACATCCGCGCTGCGAGGAGAGCCAAGAAAAAAAGAAAAAGCGAATCAGAGGCGCATATAACAATATCAGAGGAGGAGACCTGAGTCTGAGTCGACCACCATCAGCGCTGACGTCCGGCGTTGGCAGATGCGAGCAGTTTTCCTCCGGCTCTCAGCATCCAATTACAATGGACGAGCTGAGCCCGTGCGGACTCTGAAGCGCTGCCCAGTGAGGAGCGGAGCGGAGGGAGCGAAGCAATGCTGTGGCTCATCCATCTGCAGTGATCAGAAGTGGGATTTTTTAAATTTTTGTTTGTGTCTTTCAAGTCGCAAGTGAGAGGAGACTGCTGCCAGGATCAAGTCCACGCACGCAGGGAAACGGTAGGTTGCAGTTGTGTGTTGTGTGCGCCTGGGATAGTGAGACAGATCCTCAAATGTTGTTTGTCAGGGACCCCACTTGTGTGTAATTCGGGATCGCGCACCCACAACTGATGTGATTTAATCCCACATGAAAGGAAGATTTGCTTTTGTTTGCGTGTATTGAAGTGCGGGGCTGGCCGCGGGGTACTTTGGGAGATTATAGTATGAGAGTGGAACAAAAGATCTGAACGTGTTTTTGCGACGAGGATTAAATCGTGTAGAGAGAAGTTGAAGTGAAATGAAACGTCGTTGTCTGACACTCGGATAACCCTGAAGGCGTCCAGACCTCAGCCTGAGGAGCACTGCCCTCATTATGTCATGGTGATATGGGTTAATAGTGAACAGTCAACATGCTCTTATTGATATGAGCAGAACATAAGAAGCACCTCTCAATATAATGAAACACAGACAACTGCTGTAGACTGTCCCCAGTAGCACATCCGCTTGTGTTATTATTTATTCATTATTCTGATAATAGTCTAGTGTGTGTGTGTGTGTGTGTGTGTGTGTGTGTGTGTGTGTGAATACAGTAACATGATATAAAGCAGATGCACTCAGTTGCCCTTTTATTATAGTTATATGATTATTGAGGTTATAGTTAAAGATGGTGCTGCACTGGACTGCATTTTATTGAGAGGTGTTTCCATTTTTTTGTCCTTCCCATTTCCATAGAGGGGCCAGAGTGATAGAAACAGCACCAACTACAATCTCAATGCTAAAACATAGAACAGTGGATACAGTCTATACATCTACAGTCTATAACAGTGTCTCAAAACTGAACCTTAAAGGCATCATAAAAGTAGATTATATGGCAGAACTGTTGTGTAGGATTACATTCTGTACAGGTTTACCCACTAAAGCAGACACTGAGTGTATATATGCATGTAATAGCATTATAACCACCCCTAATGTTGGTTCCATTACAGGGCTGTTGTTTCAGTCTGCATTCATTCTGGCAGGTGGTGGTGACACACTGGTAACTCAGTCTGTATCGACTTCACATCCTATATTATTAACAAACCAGTCATGCTGCTGTGTTGGTGTTAAATGGTCTAGCTGTTTCTCTTATCAAGACACAATTCGAAAGGTGATTTGTTTTGAAAATTAACTGTGTCACATCAGCGGTGATTGTTTGTCCCACCACGCTGCAGCACTACAACTGGGGAATAAAATAAGCACCTGCGACCTGCCAAGCAGGGGAAATGTTGGCTGCGGTGCGTGAGAATTTCAGGTCACCTGTCACCATGACAGATAGGTTTTTCCTATGTTAATAAATGTCAGTATTAGATAGAAATTCTTAAAAACAGTCAGGGATTAAGGTTAAGACAAAAGAATGAGTTAAAGGTAGCGATGTTTAGTGATCTGCCACAGTGGCAGGTGGAAGGTTAAACCAGAGAGATGCCTTTACATCTGCTGATATATAAGGAAGCCCACTGGGGACTTTATTAAAATGATGATGGAAATTCGAAAATGAAACTGTAATTCTATAATAGCGTGACAATATCAGCCGACAATATTGACCAAGAATCGGTCGGGCTCAAAAAAGCTGTCTGTATATATTTGTTAAAAAATTACAATTCAGTGCAACAACACTGTCGTAAATACAATCCCAGGCCTGTAACAATTTGTCAGACATAATGTTGGTGCAAAGAAAACTCATTAAGTCAGAACAATGTGTGTTGTATCTTGGAAACTTGTATCTTGAAGTAAACGTGTATGTAAGGCTGTGATCACTTTCACTGCAGAGCTGCTGTTTGTTCCATATAGGAACCTGGCAGCAATATCACAGTGACATTATAGGAGATGCCAGGAAAAATCACTGCAGTTAGACTGGCATGTTTCTCCCTCTGACTTGTGAGCATCACAGTTTCTTCCTTAATGTCAGAGTCTTGTTAATTGCTATTCTGCACATGCAGCAGCACTGAGCCCCTAGATAGGACCTTGTTTGTTCAACTCCGAGGGTGGGGTGGGGTATCTGTCTTGTGTGGATGGATCCGTACGGACAAGTTGACTTCTTATGCCTGCAGAAGTCTTGAATTTTTCATTGGTTACTGTCTGCCAGACAATGATGAGCGAAATCTCTCTTGGCTGTAATTGTATAGCACCCCCAATTTAGGCCTGACCTGACAACGAAATGGGCGGGACGGCACATATCAGCTGAAATAAGAAATGCATGAGAAAAAGGAAGAAACTGATTACTTTTTGCAATTTCTTCATTTCCCATCTGTATGCCAGAACTCACAGATAACCACAATATGGGGAACATGCCAGAGTGTAATTTGACATACGTCTGACATCCATCACTTGCCGTCAGCAGATCCCGTCACTTCCATGGCAACAATGAAACATAATTTATGAGGATTCAATGACTCCTGCAGACACTACTGCACACACAACTGAAATGCAATCTAGCGGGATGATAAGCAATCGTTATCGAAGCATTGCAAAGCATTCATTTCATTTTTGGACACACACACACACACACACACACACGCACTTTCCCACACGCTTTTATTGCTGCTTGAGTAATACCTGCACTTTCAGCTGAACTGCCATAAAAAAGGAGTAATATTTACCCATCTGGAACATTGGGGGGAAAACACAATAATACAACAGCTTAAAAGAAAACCAAATCAAAAACAAATTCATCCGTGTGGAAACTTTTATTAAAAACTGGGCAAAATATTAAAATGGAAGGGATCGTTCTGTTTCTTAATAGAGGAGGAAGTGACTCCCCTTCATCCATCTTCCAACCTGTCGGATCTCATTCATCCATTACAATGTGAACCATAACTACTGAGCAACCATCAGATGGGATCTGTGTGTGTGTGCGCGTGTGTGTGTGTCCATTTTTGCTTCCTTCAAACAGTCCCCCATTGCCAGTCAATGACATCTAGGCCATAACAGAACTGGGGTGCAACCAGATTGATGAAAACGGAGCGAACGAAATATAAAAATGAAAGCCCTCATTCTGCTTTGGCATAATCCACTGACTCATAAATCCCGCAGCCTGTCAGATGAAGCTACTGTGAATGGAATGGCTCTGATCGATTGCATCAACCAACCTTGACAATAAGAGTGGACGGTGTGCGCATGTTGAAAAAGATCAGAGAAAATTGGCGTTTGAAAAGGCGGCGACAAGAAATCATCAGAAAACACAGGAGGGTGTCAGAGAGGTGATGCTGACACAGAGCTTCTTCTGAAATTCGAAGTGCAGGAAACACTGACAGTTCAATTTTAAAAGGTGAAGCCGGTTATCGAACTGCTGTTGCGGTCTAACTGAAACTCTGGATAAAACAGGTGAAAGAGACACTCAAACACAGACCTCGGTTGATCTTTCATTCACTTTGATTTCAATGTCCATCAACAGCTATCAATTTAAAGGGGTGGTGGGTGAAATTGTAAAAGCCAGCAGGAGCAAGCTTAATTTTGAAAGTACCCAACCGCAATAAAACCCACCTTTGTCCTTCAGGCTTCCCTCCAGATCCACTCTTGTGGCTAGTTCGACACATTCTCTCAGCTATTTTAGGCTAATAAATACAAAAATAAACAACTCCATTGAATGCCACAATCAAATAAACAAAGAGAAATAGCCATCATGAATGTTTCTCAGTCCTAAAAGGCTGCATGATGTGACAGTTCGCCTACTCTTTAGGTGCTAAAGTTGGCTGCTGAACGAGGCTGTTGCCGCAGCAGCAGCTCAGGTCTTTGACTCAGGGGCTGTGTGCTTTGTGCTACTCAGTTAGCGGCTGAACGACAGTCTCCCACTGCCACTGTGTGCTTTGTGCTACTCAGTTAGCTAGCTGCTGAACTATAGGCTCAGAGACTGTGTACTGTAAGCACAGCACAACGTTGTCGTCACGTACCATATCTAACAACAGTTCCTAACCTCTCACTCATCATGTCAGAAAACACCTAACATCATCATGCTGTAGGTGTGTGCTTTGTGTTAACTAGATTAACTGCACTGCCAGCATAGCACAACATTGTCGTCACTGACCATATCCAAGTACCCAAATTGGATACATTGTTACCTAACAACTCACATGTTTGTCAGTACTGAGAAAATATTGAGCCATTCTTGTGTCACTAGCTCACTAGTAGCTTCAGCAATATAGCCACTGAGCCTTGTGGAGGACTCCAGACATGGGTAGAGTGCGTGCAGAGGGTACACAGGTAGACAGGCAATTAGCCTGTCCAGCCTTTTCCTACAGGCCGGATGACATGATTGGAGGGGCTTATTAGAGGTCTGCAGCTGCCACAGTCACTGAACCTTTTTGTTTTTGATTTGTCAGAGCATTGAATCATTAATTGCTGTCGGGATGTTAAGAGATTTTCTACAAAAGCTGCTTCTAGAATAACTTACCAACCCCAGCTTTAAAGGGATGTTTTGGGAAATACAATAGCCAGCAGATTAACCAGCAATAGCCCCTGCAGGTTACCAGCAGACTGGATCTAGGAGAAGCAGTGAGCCTGATCCATTGAATAGGTTACAAAATCCACCTAATTCCACTCTAAGTTGTTGAGTCCCGGATAAAAACCTTTGTAACAACTTGTAATTTATTTCTTTTTTCCCCCTTTTTTTCCTGATACAATTTGACTGTGTTAATTAGTCAACTTTAGAAGTGTTCCTGGCTGAGCTAAGTTGGTTGTAGTTTAAGATTAAAGGACAGATGTGACCGGAGTAGCCTATGGATGTCCTCGTCTAACTCAGCAAATAAACATATTTCCCAAAATGAGGATTACCCCTGTCCAGTTTGAGACCCCCCACTAAGACGACGCCCGTTTTAAAGGATTTATAAATTGTAAGTAATGGCATTATTAATAGTTAAAAAATCTTTTACTAATCTTAACCATTCCATTATCTATATCCACTTATCCTTTGGAGGGTCGCAGAGGGCTGGAGTCGATCCCAGCTGACGTTGGACGAGAGGCTACACATAGAGACAAAAAAACATGAATTCACACCAAGGGGCAGTTAACCTAACCTGCATGTCTTTGGACTGTGGGAGGAAGCTGGAGCACCTGGAGGTTACCCACGCAGACACAGCACGCGAACATGCAAACTCGAGTCAAGAAAGATCAGTAATAATCGATGACAACAAATTCTGGGTTGCCAGGTTGTGTTACATTCTTGTGGCTGGTCATACTTTTTTCACCACTGTACTGCATCTGAAAAACAATTTGAACCCTCCCAATGCGATATTGTCATTAATAGTCATTAAGGTATTAGCAATTCAAAGAACCTACTTTTACCCCCAGACTGTACTCTGCTAAAGCACTCTCAGTCCTGCACTTTGTTTAGCTCTGTTTTAAGATAGTACTTTCGCTAGCTGTTAGCTCCCACGCACACAGGTCTCTGCCGCAGACCATCTGCTGACAGCTAACAGCTAACTAGCTCTGCTCAAGCCGATGTCAACACAGGTTTGTTTTCCACAATGCAGCATTATCAGGGAAAAAATATGGTGTGTCTCCTGTTGCTAGTGAGTTTACTGCGTCCTTTTGGGATTTAACACATCATATTTTTATATCTAAGCAGCCAGCCAGTGTTAGTAACTGTTATAACAGCATGAGATATGACAGTGCTTGGTTCAGTTTGTCATTTGCTAAGCGAATACTCAGACATATCAGATCTCCGTTTGTCTCAAACACATTTTCTATCGTCGCTGAGATGACGGGGCACACTTAGTCTCGAGCATCAAGTGTAATGAGTTGTTAATCAATTGATTTTGGTTCGGATCTTCTGCAGCCCTTTTCTGGAGGGTAAATGTCATGCAGTTCAGTCAGATGGATTTTTCATGACCTAGCAACCCAAATAATTGTCCTTAATGATGGCTTATAATTGATCTGTAAGGCTCTAGTTAATGTCTTATTAACCTTTAATAAAGCCATTATGTACCATTTATAAATGATCTCTAAAGGCTCTGGGATAACAGTGGTTTCCAAACATGCAGCTTGTTAGAGATCCAACAAAAGTGTATGAGACGTGACTGTTTGTGTGGGTTTCTTCCTCTCATTCTATTCAGGCATTTAGCAAACAGACTGGCAGCAGTTTCGCAAATTGTGTCGTCTCGTAAAAAACGATCCTCATTAGATGTGGTCCCTTATTTTTTATCTATATAAATATCTTCCTTTCCAAAAGCAATATGATTTCTGCAGTTGTTACTTCAGTTGTTTTGAAGTCATAAATTTTTTACACAGCTTTTGTTGTGTTGCCTCTGCTTAGTCATGCAGATAAAGAATGAATTTTAGCGGAAAAGGAGCACAGACTAACAAAGGCAAGGTTTCAAATCTCTTTTTAGGCTTCGAGCAATGACGACGTCTCGTTACAATCGAACCTCCCTGCAAAGAAAGCACAAGAAAGTAAATCTTGTGCAGATAATGGATATCGATTATGCAGTCATACAGTTGCCATTGTGCCTTTACTTCTCAATTATCAGATGCAAATCAAATGGGAGTGCAAGAATGCTGACACAAAAACTTGCTGAACCTCACAAAATGGTTCATTTTTCTTAATCATTCATGAATCACTGCACTAATGGTCGGGGCGCGAGCTCTTCTGTCACTGTGCATGCAGCAGAAAGTGTGAAGCCTTGTAAAGCATCATATTGCCCCAGACAAAATCAGAGTTTTCTGGGTTGCTGTGAGCCTCCGTGCAGTTTATATCAATAACCTCTGAGCTTTTGTGCTGGCCAGCTTACATTAGCAACAACAACAAGTCTCTACAACGCAGACGGAGCTGTCACAGCAGTTTGTCATGTGAAGATGTGAAGATTTATCGAGTTCGTCTAAGCAGAGGGAGACGGAGTGAGGGTTTTAGACTAAATGCTCCGCTGGGAGGGAGAGGTGGCGGAGTGCTGCTGCCGCTGCTCAGGGTGATTCTGCTTGAAGTAGCCTGACACTGAGCTACACACACACACACACACACACACGCGTGCACACACACATAGAAAAGCATCTTGTCTTGAGGCAACATGCACTCATTTACTTTGTTTCTCTTCAACACAGACATTTACAAATACAACCCCCGAGCCCCCCCCTCCACATCTGCTTTCATGGTGAAAATCAATGGCTGCAGAGCCCAGCTGGACAAAAAGTAGTCGTGGAAAAATAAAGAAATCAATGCAGGCTTATTAACTGAGCAGAGCTTCCTTTACCGCTGACACCAAAATATGTGTGAGTGTGTGTGAGAGCGCATGTACAGCTGCTAGTCTGTATCTGACTCGGTCTGTGTCTGTGAATGATGATGGCTGCTGCTGCTGCTGGTGGTTGTAGGGAGGATGTGCAAGTGCATAAGCATGTGTGTGTCTTCCCGTGTGTGTGTGTGTATGTGTGTGTGTGTGTGTGTGTGTGTGTGTGTCTGCCAGTCCTAGTGTGTGTCCCTGATCGCTGGTGGCTAGTGCTTGTGTACAAGTGCTACTTTGTAGGCGTGCTCTGCATGTTTATGAGAGCGTGTGTGTGTTTTCCGCGCGCATGCTTGAGACTATCGCTCAAAGTCAGTGCGTTACTCTTGGGTTAGTGCCACGGCGTTCTCCCTTTGCCTTGGCCTCAGTCTATTTGTGGACAAAAGGATGCTGTGAGACAAATGATTTAGCACCTGTCAGTCAGAGCAGAAGGACGAGAGATGAAAAAGGAAAGAGGTCAGAGATGGGGAAGGGGGGAAAATGATGGAGGCTTTTAGACAAAGTGTGGAGGGAGCGGATGAGGAAAATGGGAGAAAGCAGAGGAAAAAAGTTCAAGCCGGGAGAAAGAGAGAGTTGGACTAAAAGAGAATTTACGATTTAGCTCTGGGTGATCACATAGCTCAAGTCCCTGTGAGCAATTTTCCTCGGGAAATGACAGCCTCTATTTCTGTAGAGCTGTTTGCCTAACACCACCTCACAGGAGCCGTGCCTGGCCTTCAGGCACAGACCTTCCCTCATAACAAGAGTTACCATAACGACGGATGAGGCCGACCTGTGCCGGTGGCAGCGCAGGGATGTGAACTTTGCTTTTGCCTCCAGCACTCTGGCTGCCTGCTGCACCTCAGACATATCAACACATACCCTCCTTTAAAAAAAAAAGGAAAAAATCATCCCAGCACTATGCAGATTTATTAATTTTTTTGTCTGTGTCGCGAATGTTTGGCCAGCCGGGCTGTGATTGTTCAGCAGAGGATGATTTGCGAGGAGTGTGAAAACAAAGCACTATGTCAATAATAAAAAGGGACGAGTGTAATTCCAGAAATGCCCAAATAAACAAACTCCGAGCAGCTCTGAAGTCCAGTGCAAAATGATGTTTACTGAGCCGCACTGTGTGGATGAACGTTGGGGAGGTTGAGGCTGATTCTGAATGCTGAACGGATTTCGTGTGATGTGCAGTTTATTAGATTTCCTTTGGCATTTGTTGACTGACATCTGCCGTGGCAGGTCCTCCCAGTCGCTTCCCTTTAACACTCCAATCTATGTACACAACATTAGGCCCTAATCATCCTATTTACACATTTTCACACAGTCAATAGAGATATATTGCTGACCTCGTTTTTTAAAAACCAAACAAAGCAGCCCCCCTCCATGAAAGCGTCGACAGCGCCGAGAGCGGCTTAGCTAACAAGCATCTGATTGTGCAGATTACGCGTGTTCCACAGAGGATTACTGAGACTGAAATGAACAAATTGACCTCTTACTGCTGAAATCCCACATCAGCATCACAAAAGATGAGCGTGAGGGCAAACTGGATCTGAAATTGCAGAGAGGATATTGTAAGAGAAGTCGCAGTCAGCAGCATTATTTAAAGAAACCCGCCTATCCGAGGAGTGGTGTATTTTTGTCTTCGTCTCCTTTCTGTGTGCAGACCCTGATGACTCCATAGGTCGTCCTTGTCGCTACGTCTCATCAGGCTTTGACTAACAGTGAATGCGCGGCACATTTGCCGCTCAGGCTTTTTAAAGACAAAGTAACAGTGAAATGAGCAGGGGGAAAAAATGCATAAGCTATTTTCTCTACCTGGCAGGGTGTCATTTTGCATTGATGTTGGTCTCATATTCTAACAACAAATAACAGACTGTGTGCATCCTGTTCGCGTTTATTCTTAGCCGAGGGCAAGCGAGTATCTCCCTCTCTGGTTGCCTTCTGACACTTTTTCAAGTCAAAGCTATTTAAAAGTCATCTCACTGTGAGAAGTAACAAACGCTCAATGACAGACCAAGGCCTCATCCAAAATTCAATTTTTTTTCTGCATTCTCTCACCAACAATGGAACACATAATTTCACTCCACGCCTGTTTGGCGAGCGCCAGAGAGAAAATGGCGTGCTTTTGTTAATAAGTGTCTCTCTGTTTTTGCTGAGAGCCGATGATTGAACAGCTTATGTAGGTCACATTGTATTAATCTAGCGGGCTATCCTCCTAAATGCGCTCTAAATCAAACATGTCATATTAAAATCCAGTTCATTGCTCATTTGCTCAATAATGAAGTGTGTCTGCACTCAGAATGACATCTAAGCGACTGCAATAGTGATCCTGCTTCTTTCCCCGCCTGGACATTAAATTACTGTTCTGGATTAGAGCACTGTAAATGAGACATGCTTGATATCAATCTGACAGAACAGTTCAAACACCCAGCGAGCTGAATATTTATCAGTCACAGTTTATTTCAGAAGCAGGACCCTTTCATCACTTAGCTGTAATGAGATCTGTGTGCATTCCAACAATTAATAAACTAGAAGGATCTCCCCATCATTCAGAGCCACATGTAAATGCTATCAATTATCTGTCTGGGTGATTCCGCAATCTCAAGCAAACTAGAGATTTCACAAGACAGACAAGCCTAATGGGATACGGAGAGACGGCCGGGGTGCACATGAATGTTGATGTGAACAATGTGAGACTTTAGACTGGATCAATGAGACGTCTGCATCCCTCCTGGATGAAGACTCGCTCGAGCAGCAAAGCACAGTAAATCTACCTGCTGTCACTGGAGCAGAATGACGGACCCAGTGCGACATTTCAACACGTATGCTACCTCCAGCCCTGCGGTATCTTCATGAGATCTGCTGCAGATGAACTATGTTGAACACTGCTGGGCTACATGATGCTGGACAGCGAAGTCTGAGGCCTTTTTGATGTGAACAGTCGAGCAGAACAATAAATCCCTTCCGGGCTGTATAGAAATAAAAAGAAGTGCATGGCTGAGTTTTTCTGTGATGGGTTTATATCAAAGGAAGATATCGCTGCGAGGTGCAGCGAGCATGCCATCGCTGATGGTTTTGATCAGATGATTAGTGCTGGCTACCACTTGAGATTTGCTTTGAGGAGGTAAATGTGGTTTTCAGAGATTATGAGGGTCAAAACAGGAGCCGCTTTCTCTTTGTGGCGCATTTGCACATGTGTGTGTCTTCGAAAGACAAAGAGAGGGAGCCCGAAATAGAGGGAGAGTGTGAGTGTGTTTGCGCATGCATTAAAAAGACAAGAGAGAGGTCCTTGAGGCAACCTGCACATCTTTTATCACATCTTTAATTAATTGAAGCCCATAATAGAAGCTGCTGCAATCCCACTGAATAGACACGCAGTTGAATGGAAAAGAGGCAGCAATGAGGAGATACTGTCTCTCTTGCTTTTTTTTAATCAACCCTTCCTTGCCATTTCACAGTCATCTGCTTATGCAACATATGTGCAGCTAATGTCAATCTTAGCTTTGGCGATGCAACACAATGCCCAACCAAGTCGCCAGAATACATGTTGGCAGTGTATGTTTCTGCAAACACGGACATGTTGAAAATTTCTTTTCATTATTATTATTATTATGGGCCTTTTATGGCTTTATAGGACAGGACAGGCACAGAGTGACAGGACACAGGGAGAGAGAGGGGGGCCACCTCCAGCAAAGGGCCACAGGTTGGAATTGAACCCGGGCCGCTGTGGTGAGGATAGAGCTTCTGTACATGGGTGCACGCTCTACCAGCTTTACATCTCATCATTTCTTTTCATTTGTGACAATGCTGTGCTTATGTTCTGGTTAGGTTAAGTCACAAAAACCACTAGGTTAGGGTTAGGAAAACGTCATTTTTTTTGCTTAAAAAACCTGCTTTGGTCACCACAAACACAGCTGGAGATGTGCCAACTTCCAATCAAAAACATCCGATTTTGTCTCCAAAAGCACAGCTGGAAATTGTCCTGAGGTCTTCTTAAAATCTCCTGTGACGCATCAGCCCAGTTGCCAGAGTAAATGTTAGCCAATCCCTGTTTCTGCAAAACCACAGATAAGTCCAAACTGGTTCACTTGATGTTTCTTTGTGCTGTTACTTTCTGTTCGTTTGCTTCTTTATGCTCTGTTCAGGTTAAGGCACAACAGAGTTTTGACACAACAAAAACAGATGGAAACGTCTCGACAACTCTTTAAAAAAACACCCTGTTTTTCCAGCATTTAAAACGGATGGAAATGTCCTTAAAAATATCCAGTGGTGTGACTCGAACTTCAGGCAGCCATTAGGCAGCCTCGTTGGCTTGTATTAACATGACCACCTTCCCCTTCACCATATGATGTGACAGGTGGCTAATAAGCACATAATGTGAAGGTGATATGCAATGTTTGGTATACATGTCAACCTTGGACGTTACTGTGGTTTGCAGAAATGGTCACTGGCTTAACAGCCTTCTCACTTAATTCCACCACCGTCCCCTCCAGCTCCTGATCTGAGAGTCAGGTCATAATGTTAACATGATGTGACACATTATGTAGAAATGTCAATATGGTGCGTAGCCTATGACATGTATAAATGTGAACGTATCACCATTCACTGCCAACATTTTATCCTAGCAACTGGGCTGCACTGCTGTGAAGGAAAAAGGTTCGGTGCTGTAATCGATCAGACTGATTGATGCTTACTTTCCTCTCTTCCTCCACCTTCTCTCTCCAGGTTTTGTCTCTGAAAGTCGACTGCGAAGCCACCATGGTCCACTTGTGGTTTTCCAAACTCGTCCTAGTCCTCCTGGCCTTCATCCCTCAACTGTCTCTGGGATGCCCGTCCGGATGTCGCTGCTACAGCCTCACGGTGGAGTGCGGATCTCTTGGGCTCAAAGAAATCCCACAGGGTGTCCTCTCCGTGACTGAGGTCAGTTGGCCGATCAACATTAAGTTAGGGCACTAGCTTCGAGAGCATTGCTGCCGACCCCCCCTCCTGCTTCACTGGTTTTGTATCAATTGACTCCGTCTCTGATCCATTCTTATTACCCTGAAATGATTGTGGTTAATCAATTCGCCGTGACCCCCTTTGATGTAAGCCTTAGGGAGGGGCTGCGCTGCTGGCTGTGTAATTATTCATTCTTGCTCAGAAAGTGACTCTTGCACACCCTCTGATCATCTGCTGAGAAGATGTTTAACATTACACCGTCTTTTCCTCTCGGGTGCGGGCCCCCCAACATTACCGCAGCTCATGAATATTAATGGAAAGCATGTCCTGGATAAATTGTTCCATTAACCTCAATCAGCAGGTCTATCTCGTCGATCATACTTTACCTCACGGCCTGTGTTTGCTTCTTCGAAAACATCACCAATGAATGCACATTACCAATCAAGCAAAGCATGCATTATGGATCAAACACACACTTGCATGTTGCTCCAATCACTCAGACTGTTTTTCTCTCCAAGATGTTTGCTGACAAGGTCTGTGATTTCTGCAGCATTTGGCAAAAGAACTACTGAACCAATAAAAATGGAAAATGCTGCACTAACCACAGTGTCAGTCTTTATTATCATGATCCTCAACTAGCTCATTCCACATTGTTTGCTTGCCTACATTAACATATATCCAGAGCTCTGCACAGCCCGCTGAGTGCAGATAGCGCTTAAGGTGGCCCCGTTGTTAATGTAATCTCTCTAGAATACATTTTGAGCACAGCTCAGCAACAGGCCACGCTCACTTTCTCGTACAAAACAAACCACCAATTCAAACATCGCATCTCCTCCTCTGCATCTCTAATGCAATCATTGTGACGGCTGTACTAATTTCATTCGTCTCGCCTTCAGACCATCTTCCTCCAGGACAACGCCATAGTGCAGATCCGTCTTCAGGACCTGACTCGACTTGGCAGCCTCCATTACCTCTACCTTCAGAATAATAGCATCTCAGCGCTGGAGCCTGGGGCGTTTCTGAGCCAGAGCCAGCTGCTGGAGCTGGCCCTTAATGGCAACCTCATCCACCTAGTCACCCCGGACATGTTTCGGGGTCTGGAGCACCTCAGGATCCTGTACCTCGCCGGGAACCAGATCACCCGAGTGCAAGATCACACCTTCAGGGGATTGCAGGTTGGCGAGCCGACAAAAAGGAATGAATGGACAAAATGATGGATGGATGAACAGCTATGTTTAATGCATTTTATTTTAAGTGTTCCACTGTAATCCTTTTTGGTTAAGTGAAAAAAGCATTTGCCAGCAAGGCTAAAGCTATTCCAAAACGAGATGCCTTTTTGGGGATTATATAGAATGACGCCTACAACTGTAAATCCAATTCATGACAACATGTCTGACTAAACCCTACCATACAGTAATACAGTACAGAACTGAGTCAGGTGGACATGAGTCATACATTTGATGTTTTTTTCCTTCTTGCTTTAACTTTCACATTTTCCCTCCTCTGCTTTATGTCTTTTTTGTTGTCTGCAGCGTCTGCAAGAACTCCACCTGCAGGAAAACAGCATCGAGCTGCTGGCAGAGCAAGCTCTGTCTGGCTTGTCATCCCTGGCTCTGTTGGACCTCAGTAAAAATCACCTCCGCACCCTTGGAGCCTTGTCGCTCAAACCGCTAGTCAGCCTGCAGGTGCTCCGTGTCACAGGTATGCAGAGCGAAGGCATTATGTCTTGCTGTAATGTGATAATCCTTCAAGATTCAATTGACGTCAAAGTGCCCTGAAAAATGCTTCCATACCAGGATTTTGAAGAACTGACACTGCCCAAGAATGCACCGCAACAGCCACAACCAACAGACTCATGTCATTGAAATTGAAGTGCCCTTAAACATATTTTACACATCAAAGGGTTTCACCCAACCATAAAATTTAATGAGAAAGAAACCCCTTGAAGACACAAATAAAAAATAGAATAAATAAATAACTCAAAGGAACAGGCTCTGAAAAAGCGTCTTCCTATTCAGGACAATAAGAGCTTAAACAAAGTTTAAATCATAAGCAAAAAGGAAAAGCTCCCCAAACTATGTCACCTCAAGGGCCATTTAGCAGCTGGAGCTTTACGTTTTCTTCAATAACAGTTATTTGGAGTTTGCACAGTTTTCATGGAATTATAGATGTTTAAAGTTCCATTTTTTTCTGAGCATCGTGACTTCTCAGACATCTTGCTTGTATTTGGTACTTGACCTTGAAAATAGCGGTTAACATTAACAATACCACTTTCAATCTTATCAGATATCTTTATCAGCAGATGGTGTTTGCTCAGTTGTCATGGAATTGCTCAAATTTCCATGTTTTCTGAGCACAATAGTGACTTAAAAGTCAGGGTTCAAACTTCATCATTCAATATCATACATTTGGTTCACCCCTTTCCCTTGTCTGCTTCCTTTTCTTACCTCCAGAGAACCCATGGCGCTGTGACTGTGCTCTGGGCTGGCTGAGAACCTGGATCAGAGAAGATGGACAGCGTCTGTTGAGCTCTGCCGAACAGCGTCGCCTGATGTGCTCTGAACCGCCTCGCCTTTCCCACCTCAGCCTGGTGGAGGTGGCTCCCAACAGCCTGGTGTGCATCCCTCCCGTCGTGCAGCTCGAGCCTAGCCACCTGACTGTGCGACTAGGGGAGAGCCTCCGCGTCTCCTGCCAGGCCTCAGGATACCCTCAGCCTCAGGTTACCTGGAAAAAAGCCTCCCATGGCAAGCCCCAGTTAACGCCTCGAGGCCTGGTTCAAGAGTTGGGACCCAACGGAGAGCTCTTCAGGCCTGGGGCTGGAGGAGTGGTGACAGCCCTGCCCAGCAGTGGAGGGATCAAGGTCAGAGGTGGTGGAGGAGTCCAGGGGCTTGTGCGTGGAGCTGAGGAGGGTGGCGAGAGGGACAGCTTTGATCCGGACATGGGCAGTGGCATGCTGTTCCTCAGCAATGTGACTGTAGCACATGCTGGGCGTTACGAGTGCGAAGCCTGGAACCCCGGTGGTGTCGCAAAGGTTACCTTTCATCTAGCCGTCAACATGTCCTCTTCTTCCTATTCGTCCCATTTCTGGCCTCGTTTAAACACGCACTCCTTTGTTTCCTCTTCATCTAACACCTTCTATCAGCCAGAGGTTCTGGATGTTAGCCAGGAGCCACTCTACGAACAGGACAGCATGGACTTCAACGCTTTGGGTCCTGCTACCCAGACCGCCATCGCTGTTGGCATCTCCTTACTGGCGCTCACTGCCATTCTCCTCTTGATTATGATCTACACTCGTCACCAGCAGTACCGCAAAGAAGAAGGTGGCTCCTACTGTACCAGCAAGGAGGAGAGCATCCTCTACGTCAACGACTACTCTGATGGACCCACCACCTTTGCACAGCTGGAGGAGTACCGCGACGACCACGGCCACGAGATGTACGTACTCAACAGGACCAAGCCTGTCATGGGCTCCACTTCATCCAGGTGTCCCATGATGAGCGGGTTTGTCCAGCAGAAAGGTATGAAGGAGGCTCTCCTGGACCACGAAATGGTGCAGACTCTGACCAGATCAGGGGGAATTGGGCTGCGCAGGAACCCAGCAGACGGCGGAGAGGGACCCCTGACAACAGACCCAGAGGAGCTCTTCCTCAGTCAGAGCCTCCTCTTTGGATCACAGGTTGCCTACGAGATCCACTGCTAAGAGGTTTTACTTGTTCTCTGACGTGAAACAATATGATGATGGACTTAATTAAAGACGTTAAAGGGAATCACCTCGTTGCAATGATTTGAAGTATCAGATTATTATGTGGTCTTAAAAAGAGGAGAGAGTGCGAGTTAGTGGTTGCTGGGGGAAACCTGGATGACAATCAACCTCTCAGAGATCCTCATGTGATTGATTGTATGACATTGAGATGGGTCAGAGGGATGAACAGTGATAATTGAAGGGAAAATAACAACTGAACCGTACCTTTCTGTCTCAAAATCACCCCTTTAAAGATAATTACAAGTTGCTAACATTATCAGAAATGGTTTGTATGACTAATTTAAATCCTCACAGAAGAGGCTGAGACTGTGCAGCACGTAAAGGAAACTAACAATACGGATTAAAACAGTGATTCATATTTTGTGCTTAATCTTTTTTTTTTAATGTTTCAGGTTTTGTTTTGTGTGTTTTGTCAGTGTTTTGTGTAAATATAACAGAGCTAATTTTCACTGTGAAGTACAGTTGTTGTGTGGACCTTGTTGCAGTTCCCAATAGAATTAGACCTACACCAATCCTCTTACTGAAACGGCATTGGCTTTACCCATATGTGTGAGTGGGCGTAGGTGGGTGGATTTGTTTAAAGGTTTAGAGGTTCATTTTGAATGCAGATGCAAGCCTTTTTTTATTTCTACCACAGCATTGTATCCCTTGATGTTAACATGTCCTGTTTTTTCTACTTATTATTTTTAATGTCTGAATTTGAATCTTTGGCAGAATTAATACCATTAACATCAGTCTGTAAGAACCATTCAACTGTGAATATTGTACATTTTGTCCTCGGTTTCTACATAATAAAATGTATTTTAAAAGTTTCATAATTTCTTTTATTGCGAGGTTAGGCAATTCAGCTAATTCCATATTCTATAACTGTACTGTAAGACCGTATTGTGCTCTTACTCCTTCTTTCAGGAGGGAGTACGTGAGTGTGAAAGATGTGTTTTTTACAGAGATTGAGGCTTTCAATCAGTGTAGAGGTCAGTCTGTGGGAGGTCCATGGGTTCATAAGCTCTGTATTCTTTCCCTTCGCTGCTGAGCGCCAAAGCATCAGGTGCGCTTTCAGAGCTACTTGTGGACTAAGAAAGAAGAGTGCTATGGAAAAGTGTTTAGAAATCTGTGCTTTATACCAAACCCGAGAGGGCATATCAATTCCCATTTAAAAACATGTCAATATTCTTGAAATGGCTGTTGCTGTTTCAGTTTGTATGGTTGCATCGAAATGAGTGTATTAAATGTCATGGTCATTTTATGATAGCCGAATAAGAAACACAACTGAAAGGCATGTTAAGGGTTGATAAGTTATTTCAAAACAGTTTTTGTTGTATTTGTAGGAAAAACTCTTAACATCTTGACAGCAATAACTGAGTCAATCGCCCTGACAAAAAAATGCAGTAAAAATCAAAGAAGCCCAGTGTTGCCACCTGTTTTCCAATGAAAGCAGTCAGCACTAGCTCCTAAAGTTGCTAAAAGTTGCCAATGTCATTAGGTCATTTATATCTCTATGATGCATTCATGCACTCATTTGCGTAAAGCTAAGTGGTGGTGTCGGTGGCAGTGAGGGATCACCTTAAGTCATTTAAAAAGCACAGTCATCTTCGGCCAAATATTTACAAACGCACCTCAGGGCCAACGTATATTTGAACTGAAACGACCTACAAAGGAAGGGAGAAGATCAAACCATCTAGTTAAATATTTACAAGATGAGATGAACGATACATATTTACGAGCTTTAGAAAACCCTGACTCAGAGAGAAAGAGTGAGAGAAAAACTATTAACATATTTACAAGCACCATAACAGAGAAACATTTTGGAGTGAGAGGCTCTCACTGAGAGTACCACATAACCACACAATGTCACTACAACTGAACTCCCACTCCTGCAGTGAGCAGCATCCTCCTGCCTGCACCATAACGATACACCTACTGACAGCAGGAGGAGAGGCAGGGACCTCAGCACTGTTGGCAGAGGACCTGTGTACTGCGCTCTCTCCCAGTGCTGCTTACTCTGAGCAGCATGCATGGGAATGAATAATAATATTATAACAGTAAAATATCTTATATTTCTCAGCTTTTTACAGATGGTCAGAATAAACCACCACATTTGTTCCAACTCACTTTTTAGAAATTTCATTCATGTGAAGTGATTTGACCAGCTATTTGTCTGTCCACCTTCGTACCTACCTATGTTGCCCATGCACTCATTGCGCATGACTGGTGTCTCACAAGGCTAGGCGGATAAATTGCTAAGGCTATTAGCTGGCTAGTCACACAAGTATGGCTGAGATGGGCAGTCAAAAATTCACAATACGAACATGTTAGCTTGACAGCAGTGAGTGCTAACAATATCTGTGTCCGTTGTTTAACTCATTATGATAATCTTCAGTGTTTTTTTTTTTACAAATGAGTGAGACATGAGGTTGTCAGATGCAGTTAGCAATGACAACAATGCGCTTCGCAAGCAGTACACAGTGCCTGAGCTATCAATCCCTGTCACTATAGGCAACAACAACAACCTCCTCTAACAACTGAGCTAGCAACCTACATGCGGAAATTGGCAAGCTATTATGTAACGCTAACCTGGTCGCTAACGGTTCAAATGCAAACAAGCTGGCAGCTCTTACCTTTTATTTTGCAGGGGTTTAGCCATTATAATGCTAAGGGTCACCTCCTTATGTGCGAAAACAGTTCACCCCATTGATTTATATGGAAGAACTAGATACCAGTGGCAGACCAATGAGAATCACTTGCCTAATGCATACGGCAAAACAGTTTTCTGGCTTCCTCGTTTACATCCTGGTTATGCGGCCCACTCAACACGCGTAGTACAGTTCCCTCCCTGGATGGCCCCGCCCACGAGTTCCCATCGTGCCACAGACTTAACATTGTTCATGACGACACTGATTTTCACAGATTTTTAGCAGGAAATCTATGTCAGTACTTATTATTTTCATATCATAGCCTACATTTATTGAACCTGTAAACCATCAACCATATTCAACCCTTGGACATTTTGTAGCCTATACCTGATGAGGCTGCAGGGGGAGGAGATGTTGTCCTGCATATCTCTCTCTCCAATCTTCAGTTTTGTCAGTCCTGACCTCTGCTGGGTCAGGACACAAAGGTGTAGCAAGCTTCTGCTGGAAAGTTCTGTTTGCAAACATGCTCTGAGCTGTTAGCATGCAGCTGAGATCCGGGCGGGGGTCAAGCCAGCGGAGGTGTGTTCTGGTTGGGTCCAGAGGTAAAGAGAGCTGCATCCTTTCTTTTCTTATCAACTTTCATTTAACTTAATCTCATTAAATGGTTATCAAAGTCTGTTAAGAGGTTGAGGTTTACAGATTTGAAAATGTTGCACCCTCAGCTTCTCAATGATAACAAATACATAAACAAACAAGATCATTTATTCAGAAATACATGATAAACATAATCATCTCATTAGCATTAGATACAGCCATGTATTGAGGCATTGATATCTTTAAAGGGCACAGTGAAATGAAACAGGAATTAAAATCGAAACACTGTTTACCCAACGATCGCTCCTGCTTCTCTTCTTGGAGATGAGAAGGGCTGTAGTGAGAGTTAACAGACAGCCATGAAGGTTAGCTTTGACACAGGCCAAGGCACCCTGGGGTCTGAGATGCAGGTGTCTTTTGTTGAGAAGTTTGCCCTTCCTTGTGAACCCTGGGCCATGTCTGAGGACGTGTTATTGGTGACAGTTTATCAGATAAGTAGCTGCTCCTTCCTGCAACAAACCGTCTTTCTGCCAGTAGGTCACTGAGTCCTCTGATGTCCTGGAGGACGTGTCCTGAAGACACCGGGCTAGCTGAGAGGTTCAGCAGTCGAAATCCCAAATTAGCACATACTGATAACCTAGTGCCATTTTGACGTTTGTACAATGCGTGCCACATCACGCTCACATTACATGTTTATCACCTGACTTTCATAATGAGAGGTGAGAGTTGTTGATTTATGTAACTTATATTAAACAAATGTAAGGGGATCTCAAGGCTGGCCAGCGAGAGCTACAGGGCTGTCAATGTAATCAGATAGTGTGCGTTCATGTGTTTTGGATGGACATTTTAGCTTTAAAACCACAAAACACAAATTGTTGTTTATACATTTCTGTTTGAACCAACAAGACACAACCTATGAATTACTCCTAGACTTTACGCCAAGCTAAATTACCCTTGGGTCCACATGAAAGTAGTCATCAATATCATCTAAAAAAAAGAGAATCAGCATATTTTCCAAAAAATATTGCTTTAAATATACATTATAGGTTTTATTAGTAGTGACAAAACACAACACAGTGTAATAAAACTTGTCCACAAACATGGAAAATGATCTTGAGCCATTTAATGAAATATTAAAATGTACACACACACACACAGCCCACAAAAACACTGACTTATATATGTTCCTTGTAGCCAGAGGCCTCCTGTAACACCTACCAGAGTTTAGCTTGATGGACAGAGAAATTACTGAGTGACATTTCTATAAAAACTTGGCAGGGGATGTCAGATGACAGAGTATGTACTGATTCAACAGCGGCAGCCTCACAGCAGACAGCTGAGCTAATACCAGGAACAAAATTAGACCATTTCCCAAACACTGAAAGACAACAGACCTGACCTGGAGCGCATCACAACCGCTTCTCATCATGGCTGAAGATGCATTATGCCGCCTAATCTCACACAATGAAATGTGAAATACTCTTTTTCCGGTTGTCCCATGTCGCAAATGGATTTCCTTTGTGTGTGCTGTGATGCCATTCCCAGGCTGTGTCATTACATGTCCGACAAAAGCCTCGCTTAAAATGGTTGTCATGGGCACAGTGGCAACAGCTCAAAATGTCCAGTTTTTTGGTGAGACTGCCAGCTTGATTGTCACTTTTGAGGCGTGCCTGTTATTTTGTACAACCCCTCTATCACTGATTACATGCTGAGTGTACTAAACTGTTGTTTCATTCACCTCCTCTAATCACTCCATTTTATTTTCAAAGATCCCTACCAGTGTACCTGCAGGCATGTTCTGCTGATTAGAGACCTCCATAACTGATTAAGCGGCCGGAAAATTATGCAGAAATAATACTAATGATAGCAGTAATGTGAAAATCAAGGCGTTAAAGTGATAATAAGTAAAAACACTGGACTTGTGCAAGTGTGTTTTCCCAAAATACACTCGCACTTTCTAATGCCACATAGGTTGTATAAGGGATATGAACAGAAAATGCATTATTCAAACATTTTGAATTCAGCAAGAGGTCAGTGTCCACAGATGTAATATTTAAGATTCTGGAAAGCACATTTAAAAGCTGTATTTAAATATCTGAGTTGTTTTATATGCTTGTGGTGGAGATTTCGGTTTGGGGTATTAAAAGCATTCAAGGACTGTCAAGGACAGCTGTCGGCTATAAAATTCCAATGATTTTTCATTAGAAAAGAGGAAGCAAGAAAAGGTAACAATCAAAATACACATTCACTCAACAGAGAATGGATGCATGCCGTTCTTTATTGCTGAGATGTTTCGCCGATGAGTTTTCGTTTTCTCTTTTCATGGTGAAGGTTGTCCGCGCTCCCATCAATCAACATGTGAAGTGAGGGTGCGAGCAGAGAAGAGTGAGACCTCATGGTTCTCATACTGATGCTGTTCTTTTTTTTAATTCATCCACCTCCTTTCAACTATTCCGTTCTCATCTCTCTTCGAACTCGCTTCAACACGAGGGAATGAATTTTCTTATGAGGTCAAATATGAGCTGTATGGGGAGTGAATTATTGATTTATTCCTGCATGGCCTCTACAATGACTTTTCCCAAAAGAGAGGTTTGTACAAATTTCTACCTGATGTATGCCCGCCACACGCTTAGATGTTTTCCTTGTCTTGGATGAATGCGGATTTGTTGGTATGTGGAATGATTTTGGATGTTGACATATGTATTTTTTAATGTATATATATATATATATATATTAGAGCAGGCATCTAAAGGACTGAGTGCACCTGCAGAGAAGGTGAAGCAAAAGTAGAGTGAAAGAAGAGACTGCAATCAGCCCCCGTGTGGGCTGATTCAACGCCCATGTTATTATTATATTTCTCATGGTTGATTGATTGCACTTCCCACTAGAAGGTATGGTTTTGTTTAAAGATAGAATTTTATGTGTGGTAATTGTTATTCAGGGCATGAATGAACATCATGTGATTTCACTGCCAGGATGAAAGAAAGCTCAGAAAATCAATTCAGGTCAAAAGTATATATTTTTTGAACCAACAATAAGTCTGTCAAACAGACAACAGACAAAAATCTGAGAAAAGCCTCTCCTTTTCCCCCTCACAGACAGCCTCCAGGGCTGTCAGAGTCCTGTGGAAAAACGTCAATGGATCACGCTGAACTTGAGTGTCTTGCTTGATATCTGCAGAGCAATTTCATCTCTTTCCGTTGTGCTTTCCCCTCTAATGGATCTGAGTTCTGCACAACACGATCACCACTGTAATTGGTCACCTGTGGAAAAGAGTGCATCTATTGATGGGTTTTTGTAGTGCAATGGACACGCAGTAATAACAGTGCTAGCTCAATGTTTCATGGCTACTTATTGTTCATTCATATATTGGAATTTGATTTCATTCAGCATGCCGCAGTTATCATCCATACAGATTTTTACCAGGGATGCTAAAGGGTTCTTTTGTGGTGAAAGTGGCCAGGGTGTACTTTGAGAGGGCCAGCGTGCCACTAACTCTAAACAGAGATTATGTTTTATAGGACATAAATATCCACATACTGAGTCAGCGGTAATGCCTTAACGCTGTGTACATGTTGTGATTGAGGAAGCTGTTAGCAAGAGAGCAGAGAAGTTTAAACAGCTAAGTGCATAAATGGCTGAAAGCTAAACAAGTAGAAAAAAATTGTTAAAATTAACAGTAGCTCAAAGTGTTTGCTAAAAGTAACTGATAAACATTTTAAATATCTTATACCTGCGTCTTCAACAAAAAGTCCTTAGAGTCACTGCAGGTATTTGATAATAATTTGAAAGTTTTCATTTCTGAAAAACACATTAACATGAATCCAACATATTAGCAATTAGCAATTTAAAAAATAAAATAAATAATTGAATTTAACAAAGCACTGATGATAGTCTGCCCATGATTTCTCATGCAATCATGTTAGCAAGCTAACCGAACTATGCTAAATCACCATGCGTCACCATCCTTAATAGCTAACTAGTCAGCTAACTATGAATTATTAAAACATATTGGCCAGTTATCTGTATTTACAATCCCAAATGTATGTGTAATGATATTCTGAGAGTAACGTGCTTAACGTTATTCATGCTACAACTGCTGCTGACTTGTTTATACCTGGCTCTATAGCTCCTGATCTACTGTATGTGGATAAATGGATAATGGTTAGCTAAATGAATGTATAAAGTTCGGTTAAAGTGATGGATAAACAGTGAACTAAATGATAACAGTGGGTAAAAGTGATGGATAAATAGTGAAATTATCTAAATGTATAAGACATTTGGTTGAAATGGCTGGCTAACGCTACCGCAACCACCACAGATACTTATAGTCTTCAGCAAAGTTGAGCGTTAACTAGTTTATAGCTAGCTGAACTAGCTTAGCACTGAGCTCTGAAGCTAACTTATCAGTAAGTCAATGCAAATAAATTATTAACATTATTTGCCTTCTTCTCTATCACTAAACCAGCTGATTTTTACTTTGCTGGTCTCGAGTCTGTTTTATTAACATGAATTAAAACTATCCCATGAATATAATTACTACGTAATACATTTATTGAATATGATTTTGAATATTTAAGTTGTAACACATGACCTCCTGTCATAAAGACACTGAACAGTTAGTATAGATAACCAAATGATACTGTGAATGTGTTCTGGCTAATTAAAATGCCTATTAACAGACACTTTCAACAACCAGGCAGACAACCTATTGAGTTATGATATCATGAACATATAAAAAACACAAATACCAAAAACAATGTTCAGTCACCATGACTATTATAACAGAACTGGTCTAATCAGTGACACTATGTAAATGTGTCTCTATGTTTGTCTGACTGCTGTAGGAGAAAGTCTCATTTGTCTCCAGCTCTGACAGGCTGTCACACTGTCTGTTCATTCAGATGTGGCTGCAGGCTGATCACAAGTATCAGATGTCAATATACACAACATGACATATTCACAGTTCTGTTGTAGACAGGATGTAAAGGGACAAATAATCAACTCTAATTACAAATGAACACATTTGGAACATGATGGGTGGTTAAAAAACCTTATCTGACAGACGTATGACAGACTTCGCAATCACTGTAATACAATACATGTAAAGTATTGCATGTGTTGGTGAAGAGTAAAACTGGCTACAATTAAATTATTTCCAAGCCCACTTCATTGTTTTTCAGTGGACAGTAAATAAAGTGTAGGTGAAAGCTGGAGTTGTCTTTGTGACGCTGATGGAAAGGATATTCCAGCATCAGCTTGTGTCCTTCATCCCTCACCGTCACGGTGGCTGCTTCCTTCCCATCATCCCTCAGCAGGCGAGTGTCACATAGTGAAATGTGAATGGCTGTTCGGGATTGCAGACCTTGGCAGCACTTTTGATAGCTGCTAAGTGTCGAGCCACTGAACACTGAACAGTGATGTTACCTTCCTCTGCTCCACTCAGTCTGATGCTGAACACCGACGCAAATGGGCTGTAGACAAGAACATAATCCATATGTTAGCAGAGGTTAACAAGGGAAGGTAATTGCCTTGTCATGACATGGTGGCCAGTCATACACCACATGTATCTCTATTGTTAAGTAGAAAATCCTAAAACTGTTAGCTTTCTTTGAAGACTTTTTGACCTTGTTTCTTTGGATCATACACATTTTACAATTTGTCCAGTTCTAATGGGATTTGAGAAGCTTTTTGTATAAACAGGAAGAGAATCGTCTCATTTTACAGAGCACCATATAATCCTCCCAGCCCAGTTGCCAGAATTAAACGCCAGCATTGTATGTTTCTGCTAACCAAGGATACATAACATTTTGTACGTTTCATACACATCATATGAACATTTCTACAATATACGTCACATCACGTTGAGATTTCATGCATATGAGCTGACTCACACGTCAGGAAAATGAGGAAAAGGTGGTGGTGTGGCAGCTTGGTGAGATGGCTGCCAAGCAAGAGACCGCCACTGGATATTCTTAGCGACACATAGGGATGACCCAACTGTATCTTTTTTTCAGTACTCTTTATGTAATAAAAGAAAAGTAATCTCGGCACTCCACCGTGATAAGTAGTTTTAGCATAGGGACTACAACTTGCATTCCATTCTACAATTTTATGTTGTAAATGACAATTAAATGAACCTTTAACCTGGAAAAAGTCACCAAGTACGCCCAGCATTGCTTCATAGGAAGAAGCTGATCAAAGACCTGGAGCAGCTGGAGAAAGTGTTTTTACTCTGCAGCACTTGGATAACTGGACTAAAATAGAGAAAATGATGGAATACCATCACAGTATTGGACTGTATAGAAAATAATGGCCAAAAGGAACATGAATAACAGGAGAATAATAAGCATGGAAGGCAGCAAAACACCAGATCCAAAGAAGAAGTAACACTGGCATCGTCTGTGATGTTGTCACTACAGCAGCGCTAGCAGTGCTCTCACACTGTAATATTGCCCCTAAAATAGTATGCAGCCCACATACTACTGTTACTACTGCTGTTTCAGCGTATTGAAGAGCATGTTGGTAAGGAATTTTGTATGCAGCCGATGGCTCTGTTTTGGCTTACGCTAGTACAAATGAAAGATAACACCAACCAAGACAGTAAAAAAAAAAAAGCTCAGTTATCTCCAACAACTTCTCCAACCGGCCGATTAATTACATAATGATGTCGATGAAGTTGCTGATGCCTCGTCAGTCGTTTAGGAGGGTTCAACCCTAACATCCTTGGTTCAACTCTACAGCGCCGGCTGCAGGGTTGCTGACGTCAGTTGCGGCTGCTGCAGTCGATCTGGCTTTCAAGGACATTACACTCTTCAGAGCTTATATTTTGAGTTTCACTGTGACTTATTGGAGGGATGCCATCTCACTCAACTCTTTCTCTCTGTAATGTTACTCTAAAGATGTGCTCTCTGGTACAGAAATTTGGTACCGATTGCACATGAATCGGTACCTAGTAGCACCAATGAACCAATGTAATTCAGTCGGTACCGAGCTTGGTAGCAGTCTCTACATGCACAGTGTTGTCAAAAAACGTTAAGTTGCAACATAAAGAACCATAAAGCTCCAACATATCCAGGGTTTGAAGAAAGGTACATTGCCGACCTTTATTCTGTCAGTGTGGTTGATCCTTCCATGGAGGTGATACAACAGGACTCAGAACAACTCTTACATATAATTTATTACATGAAGTTTTTGAAGGATTTATGAAATCGTTGCACTGCCAGACTGCTCTCAAGGCAGCACAGATTACATGATCATGTAATTTTTAAGCAGTGTTCTACATAGTGGGAGCATCCCTCAGGCAGTGGAGACAAAGGGAGTGGGTGGTGAATGTGTAATGTTTTGTGTGATATATACACGAATGCATACAATATTTAATCATCATAGGCAGAACAACCTTTTATAATTCATTGTTCTATAATCATACAAAAATGTTTCCAAGTGTGCTTCACTGTAGCTTCTCAGTGACAAAGTGAAACAAAAGCACTAGAGGAAGTGAACTGTCCCAGAAAACATTCAGCCCCTGCTGAACTGGAACCGTGCTCGTGACAACATTACTCTGTTATTTTCTGGAGTGCAACGAGGAAAGGCAACGGGCGGGATCAGCTTCTGAATTACCAAACTCAGCTTAATATCCACTTATACACTCAGAGCAGGTCAGAATTGAGCTGTTGCACCAATAATTTGTACAGTGCCAACAGTACTACGGAAGCATGAAATGGATATTGATCCCATCGTGTGCTTCTGTTTTCTTCAGCATCTTCTCTCTGGCAGGGGTTGTAGATGTTAGGCATACACTATAGCCTTGGGGTAATTCTCCCACCAGACTCCACTTTTATTTACTCAGATTTTAGATTTTACCTACGCAGTTTGCTGCCAATGTACAAGCAAACTTTCGCGTGTTAAATGATGATTAACTGTTTTTAAAAGTTTGTTTTGAGGAAGGTCAGTTTGCTAAATATAAGACAGCATGCTGTACGTGTTTGTCTTGGGTATTTATTCCATGATACAGAATATTATGGCAGTTTGATAGCGCTTTGGAGATTTGGCATGGTTCTGCAGTGTACAGTCTGCAGCATGTGAATCTTCTCTCTGGTGCAGATAAGGTTTTTATATGCAAATAACCGAATATCAGGGATTCATATATATTTGATAGGATTCTAAAGTCAAACGTTGTTGCTGTGAGGACATCAAACCTGTCAAAGTCAAGCTCTGAGGCTGACATAAATAACAGCAATCTCCAAAGTACAATAAACATTACTCAGATAATTGATTTATGCTATCAAAGGCACTGCTCAGTCAAACAGATAGACATACTTCTGGTGTGTTTCTGTCTCTTTCAGATTCTCTCTTTTGAAAGTAGTTCAGCAGTTGTTGTGTTTTTTTTTCCTGAGGATTACAAGAAACTGCAGCTCATTTGAAAGTTGATGTTTTATTCAATTACAGTACTTTCCTTTTGTACATTGTGTGTCTGCTAAAATGAGAAATAGGCCCAAACAAAACAAAGTTTCCCGATGTTCATACTTGCTGATGTGTAAGGAAGCTGACAATTTATGGAATACAGATGCTGAATATTTCAGTCTCTTTCCTTTCCTTGTTTTCTTTATAGGGAAGTAGAGATATTCAATGTCATATGCCTGATAAGCTCGCTCTGCTCGCTGCCCATTGTTATCGTTATGCATTTTCCGCAGACGATGTGAGCACAATGCTTCTTGACCCAGTTGGACCACATTGGAGGAATGCTGCTTCACGCCGGCAATGACATTTAAAATCACAATCCTCTTTGTTGAAGGAGCTGAACCCTGCCGGAGCCCCATCAGTGAATGGTCAAAACGGTCTGGCATTTTCCAAGATCGCTCAATAAGAAGCAGCAATTCTGCTCCTATTAGGCCTAAAGGAATACAGCTTGACCTCAATTAAATGCCGGAAGAATCCAAAATGAAATAGTGTAACGCATTATAGTCGTATTTATATTCTAATCAAGGCAGAAATGTGCTTAAATTCTAATCCTTGTTAATAATCGGATGTCTGAGGCGCTTATGACTCTTTATGTAAAGAAGACATAACATTGTGTGTAGCATCCTTGAAGCTGCTATTCTCACTCTATTACTTCAAGTGTTTTTTCAATAACTCAGTGGTTAAATTACCTCAGTGGTGCCAGACATCAATCTTCAGTGTTGTCAATGTCCAGATGGGTGTGGGTGCGCTGGAGTATAACACAACAAAGATGTTATCTCCTTTCTGTTTTTCTACCTTTTTCTATTGTGTTGCTGTAAAAGATAGCTTTCTTGGCTAAAGATGTAATATGTGAAAATTCTGCATTAAAATGTCCAGCCTTTAGGCAAAAGCATGACTGCACCTCACAGACGGGTTCAGAGCCTAGAGAGGAGGGGGTCCCTGCCTGCTCCAGCCAGCAGTCAACGTTACACAACATAAACACTTGACAAATGGAGGTCACCTCCCCAGATCACTGCTGCAGTCAGGAACAAACAACAACAAACAGGAGCGAAGATAAATCCACTTTTTAATCCCAAAAGTTCAAAAGTAATCTCCAGATTAGAATCCAGATTAGAGCAGACTTCGATGTGATCCCGGATGTTGCTTCTTCCAGGTGGTCCGGCTTTGCTCTCTACATTTGCTGGGCCAAAATACAAAACTTTTTCACCAATGTGTGCTAAGAAATACTGTAAATGTTTGTTGATGAACTTTTAATTTAAACTATTTATACAATTATACACAATCACTCTGTTCCACAGCATTTTCTAAACCCTAACCATGAAAGAGCACAGATATGCACTGAATCCCCAAAATAAATGTAAAAGGCAAATGTTTCTGCAAACCGTTGATATGTTTAAAACGTAGCATTTCTTTATGTTGCAAGTTTTAGGTACAATTTTCAATTTGATGTTGCGACAAGGCGAGGCATATTCTCAGGTTAGGGCTAGGCACAAATAACTTTGGTTGGTTTGGAAAACATGATGTTTTTCGCTTAAAATCCATGTTGTTGTTGCCACAAACAGCTGGATATGACACATTTTGTAGAAATGTCAATATGGTACGTAGCCTATGCCACGTAAAAATGTAAACATATCAGTGGGTTGCTGAAATGTTAGCTGCCATCATGTTGTCCTGGTGTCTGGGCTGAGGCACGTGGTGCTAAGCAGGACACATTAATCAATCTAGGTAACAGTGCAGGAATAAAACTATTTTCCAACAAGGGAGGCAAAACCTTCACCAACTTCAACCATCCCTTCACGAATTTCCACTCATCCTTTGGTTTGATTTTATCATACATCTGTAGCATATTGAAGATGAACAGATTACCTTTTCAGAGAGCACTTTAAAATGCAGCTCATCCTTGTCTCAAGGTGTCAGCTTCAGTGCTCCTCGCTCTTAGAAGACTACATTGGATTAGTAGACTACTTTTTAAAATCAAGGCTGTACTTTGGGTCTTTGTTGAAACTAGGACAAATCAAGCAAATGGAATTATAATACATGTTTGTCCTCAGCTGGAGCTTCCACACAAGCACACATTTGGTTGAAAATAGAAATGTTCAAAAATTCATTCATTGTGTTCTCTGTTGGTTCATTGGTCTAATTTTGGCAGCTGGTGTTCAAAACAGTTCATCTAAATTAGGTAAATGTTGTTCAAGTAAAGGTTGTGTCCCTACAGTGGGTTTAATATGATGTGTGTTCTGTAGATATACCTTTAACAGTGATGTACAGAGGAGAGTTCAGAGCCGCAGCACCACAGCAGGACCGGTCCCCTCATTTGCAGCCTCGTCATGCTCTCTCAGCGGGTGGGAGGCACGTGGGTAAGTCGCAGAGGGTCTTATGGTTGAACAAGATCTGGCAAGTGGGTACCGTTTCATTTGGTTTGTGTTTTGTTTGTGACATACCGTTACTATAGAAACACTGAGGGAAATTGTGCCTCTTTCTCCACGCAGCTTATGAACCTGTGATTGAGTACCTGAACCAAGACAGAGAATAACACTGTGAAATCACTCGTACGGCATGCTTAAAATGAATGCGCATGAAGAAGTAACTCAGTCAAATTAAAAAGATATAACACCTCGATTGATCCTGATACTACTAAGGTTTTACACTGGTTTATGGACAGCCATCATTGTCCCCAGAACAGCAGTATCCTGTCATTATCTCAGTGTTTCAGGTGGCTTATACAGCCATGAATAATAGGTTATTTTTATCCTAATTAAGAGCCATTCTAATCTCCCTGTCCACGTGGGTCTGGGTGAACAAGAATAGTGCAGTATTTAATGAGGACAATGCATGCTTGTGTAACACTTGGCCTTCATAACAATTGTCATAGGACATATAAGAGTTGCATGTCCTTCATCCTGGCCCTCCGTGTTTCCCGCTCATGCCTTATTATGTGCAACAGCTGCGCACGAGGTGAGTACAAATGTATTGATTTTTGATGCCCTCAAATGTCAAGACTCCAGGGAACAGTTGCAGAAATGTAATTACTACTGCATGCAGACATCAGCAAGAACTGGAATTTTTCATATTGAATGGGAAAGACACACACAAATGCAAAAATGTAAAATGTTTAAATCCTTTTTTTGTATATAATTCTGTGGTGATCAGCAACAGCCTCTTGCTTTTCCTTACATTTTCTACACAACGTGTGGGATGCTCCGGGGGTGGGGGTGGGGGGTGTGGGGCGATGAGCATGAATACAAACACACACACACCAGCACAAAAAGAACATATTTCATAATGGGTTGACCTCCATCTAGTGGCAGCACTGATCCTGATTCCTTTAACACATTTAGATTGATGACCTTGTGTCCCTGCGACATCAAGACCGTGGTGAAACTCAACTAGACTAGAGTGGCCTTCAGAGAGCACAGTGGAATACAGCAGAGTGGTTAAACAGCTGCAGTTTCATAATGGCCATGTGTTTAAAGATGAACTACACAGTATGTATTAACCATTTGCGAAGTACAGTATTATAAGTTGCAACTTTACAATAAAGAAATGCTTAATTAATGGTTTATAAAGCATTTCATTGTTTGTTAAAGGTGTAATACGTGAGAATTGAGCACCTTAGATTAATTCTCCCAACAAACAGGAGCCGCATATCACCAGAGTACCTGCTAACTGCTGCTACCTTTTCATAAATCCATGATTGTGGCTACTGTTAGCTTGTTAGCTCGGTTAGCCATGCAGCAAGCCGGACTAACAGGGGAGTGTTGGTGTTGACACTGTTAGCACAGGAGCTTTAGACCGCTGGGGGAAAGATAATTTCAGGCACGGAGCTAGCTGGTTAGCATGCTAAATTCAGTAGATATGTGTTCAGACATCTTTGGCATAATGTAAATTATTTCTTCACGTTCTGGTAATAAGTTTAGTTTTAGTTACTTTAACAGTGAAATAAGACTGGTACAATCTTATGATTTTACCTCATAGGCCTACATGTATTACTGCACAACTTTGATTTCAATTTAATAAAGCCAAATCCCCCTGTAATTGACCGACAATAATGGTGGATGAAAGAGTAAAATATTCATAACTATGACATTTTAAATGACAGTTTTTCCCGGTTGGACAATGTAAATAGCAATTAAAGCCATAAAAGTTTTTTTCATACAAAGAAAAGTTTCATTGTAATTGGATGAAAGAAAAGAAAAATCCCTATTCACAGAGCATGACTAATGATCTAGTGGTATCTCGAGGAATCTTTTTTCCTTGTTGCTGTAATTTTTCCCATGTCTTGAAAGGGAGACCAGGCCAAGACTGCAGCATAGAAAACTGCAGACAAAATTAAAAAAATAGACTGAAAACTTTAAGTGATATTTAAACGGGCAATAGACTGAAGTAAATAATGACTGCATTGTGAGATGGCTGTAGAAAAATGACACCATAGAGATAGGTTTGCTATCACTTTCACCATGCTATTCAGCCTGCCCACCGATTTCTTCCCCAAAAAACGAAGATAGAATTATAGGACACAAAAGACACGTGTCAGCCAGGAGTAGTTTTCCCTGGTTACTATCTCCAGGTAACGGTGGAACAGCTGGAATTGTGGGAGCTCTACACTGCAAAAGCAAAAGAACCCTTCTGATGGAGGCGAAGAGGGAGAGTGATAGAAACCAAGTAAAACAAGAGTGAATGGACATGAAATCACTTGATTGAGAGTGCTAGTCTGTTCCCTCGCTGAAATGTGTTTCCTCTTACCACCATGTCTCAAGACGGCTCAAAACCAGCATCCTATCTACTAAGTCAGTATTAAAAAAAACTTGCCTAATTTTAATTTAATATTATTGTTTTACTTTGGCATTTTTACGGTTGTCTGTTGCTTTGGATGGTAGTCAGGTTGCTAGCGGTGGCCCTATTGCTAAGGCTGCCTCTGCGACAGCGGTGGCAACATTAATACCACAGAGAAACACTTCAAAAAAGGCAATCAACAGGCACAATCAGCAAAGAAGCAATTTAGTAGTTACTATATTTAACAATGTGGCTGCATGGAGCAGAAAACGTGAAGCCTTTCTTCCCATTTGTGTCCGTGCACCCGGAACAGACAGCAGATAAACTGCAAAATGAGCTCTTTGACACGGTAAGAAAGATGATGGAAGTTTGCCCAGAAAGCGTTATAGATAAATGTATGCAGATTACTCAGCCGACTTCATCAAACCCGACATCAAATCAAAGCTCATTGAGCACAAAGTGTGCATCGCGAACACTGTTGTCGGCTCTTATCCAAACCTCTGTGGGGACACTACCCCACTGATCAGCAGCCTAATGTTAAATATCGTGTGAATATTATAAAAAAAACCAGCCTATTATAATCATATCATATTCATTATAAAATGACAGCACAATGCTTATGAAAGGCAGTAATTCACAGTCACATAGACGCATTACATGACAGCCCAAAGGAACACTGAATCTTTTCAATTTTATTTTCCCAAATTCACAAACAAGAAAGTTGCCTTTCCACACATGAAGGTAAGACCAGTTATTAATAAGAGTTCCGGGCTGGTTGAATCCACAGCTGTTTTGGTCGTCTCATTAGCCCGTTCAATTTACAATTCCTCACATGTCGTGTGACTCACAATGAGAACAGACAGTCCAAGCATGAAATGCAGAGCTGTTCCCTTTCAGACCTCATTTATGAACTCCTTCTAATAGTTTCTGTCTTCATTTGCTCTCTTCTTTTCTCAGAATAAGGACGTCTCGCAGCAGTGTTCATGTCGTGTGAATTTGCTTCCACATGTTTTCAGTCACACAGACTGTATTCATGCCTAAATGTGTTAATGAGCCTTCTCATTATTTAGTTATGGAATAAACACAGCGGTCTAGTTCTACTGAAATAGCACAAAAACTGAAAAATGTAGCTCCGTCAGTCCAATGGGCTTTCCATGCAGACAGGATTAACCTTGATGCACTTCATTTTCATTCACATTGGCCTTATTTCTTTGCAACAACAGCGATTTGGTGCGGACAACAACCCCACCATATGGTCTAGGTCCATTTTTGACAGGGCCGTAGCCAGGATTTTATGTCAGGAGTCGATGCCCCCACTCACCCCCCATTCCAGTGGAAACTTCGTTGAAATTTCCTAGTCCACAAAATATTTCTGGAGCTTCACAGCAAAACAGCGTTGCATGAAATGGCACCATATAACTAGTCCAGCGTAACACAAGTCTCCGGCCCCGAGATCCTAGATTGATTTGAAAAAATGTTTTTTACACCCTTTTCTAAGCTGAAATCTAATGTACCAGCTAAGCTAAAAGTGTTAGCGCCCGTCTGAAATAAATGATATATTTTTAAATGAATTTGGGGTCTCTGGGATTCTGGAGA
The DNA here is from genome assembly GCF_965226575.1 of Pagrus pagrus. Taxonomy (NCBI): domain Eukaryota; kingdom Metazoa; phylum Chordata; class Actinopteri; order Spariformes; family Sparidae; genus Pagrus; species Pagrus pagrus. The sequence continues at coordinate 23,826,825 of NC_140196.1, read as the reverse complement.
CTTGGATTACACAGGTCGAGCTGGATGGAGTAATCCAAGTCCTCATCTGCTTTAGTTGTTTAGCGGAATGCACTACACAACTTCACCTGACTTTTGTCATGGAAAATTATATTACTAGACTCTTGTATGAGAAATGATTTAACTCTTATATCATTATTGTGTTTTAAGTTGTCTTCATATTGTTATATGAGTGTTATTGGCATGAGAAGGACACAGGGCACTCCTTTCCCCCTATCAAAAAGGTTTCATCTGGCTCTTCTTTCTGCAGACTGCATGCCACTCTGTAAGATTGTTGAACCTTCTTTATAAGAATAAAATCCTCAAAGACAACTGGTATTTCTTACAAGTTTATTTCAGATATCTCACAAATAAGACAAATTTCCACAAGACATTCCATTGGTATGAGGGTGAGTAGAACATGGCAGCTTCAGATCGCACGTGTGTGTTGCTAGGGCAACTTAGGGTTAAATTTCTCCTGATTTGTCCGTCTGTTAGATGCCATTTTATTGTCAGAATGATAGAAAAACATGTGGCTTGTGAAAAATGGATTACTTTGGTGTGAAAGAATCGACATTATCTGTGCTCACGTTCACTTATCCCACTGTTATGAAAGGACTCCTGACCTGCAGCCAGTCTCCTAAAGGGGCGGGGCCAGTGGCGAAACTCATGTGACACATACAGGAAATGACTCTTTATCATCTTGGTTGTGAATTGTCATTGACCATACGCTACCTAACTAGCACCGAGGTCAGACACAGTTAGCAACTAGCTAATAAACATTCAGCAGCTAAATAGCCAGATATTTCCCTCAGGAGCTGGTGGAGACCAACTTACAATCATCAGGAGGAAACAAACACAAATGAATATTAATGTTACTGCACTGCTGGGTGTGTTATTAGCTCACAAGTTCTCCATATCAAATGAAAAAGCTACAGGTCACTTGTGTTCGCTTGTTTCTGCTGCCCCCAAGTGGGAGAAAATATATTATTACAGGCTTAATTCAAATAACAACAAGTAACAAATACATAGACTCTATTTCCCCCATAATCAGTACAAATAGTTCAATTCTTGCTTTCATTGAGTATTATTGGTAGATAATGGACCTTTAAAAATAAAGCGTTACTATTTTGTTTTCCCACATACAAATCCAGTGGAGAAAAAATTAATCATACATGTATTTGATTTAAAAATAGGAATAATCAAATTTAAATATACTCAGTTTCAAAACAGTGAAAATCAGCCTGAAAAATACCATGTGTAAGTTTTTAACTGCAGCGTGGAAACTGCACCAGGTTGTTTGAATCTCGACAGTACAGAGGTCATGACCTCAGGGTCCTTGGTGGTAGTGACGACGCTGCTTTTGACCAAATTAAATAGAAGACCACATAATTATGGTACAAATGCGTATTACAGGATCAGCAGCCTATGCCGACTGCACGTGGAAAGCAGCAGGCAAAAAAAAAATCATACATTTCTCTAAAGGTCATTTAGAAAAAGAAAAGTAAATTAAGCAGTGTGCACTAAAATTACATTCAATTACAATGTGTAACAATCAGCACTGGACTGACTAAGCTAAGCACATATGAACGTCCTGGGAATCCCTGTTGTGAAAAATGACAGCATTGTTCTGCAGGTCACATACACAGTGCGTCTGCGGGAGACAGAAAGAAAAATGAGTACGATAATCGCTAAAACATTCCCCTGATAATGGTGTTTATTTTGACCGAGTGTGTAATAGAACAGTGACAGATATTTCAGCGGGGGCTTACATTGATTCTTGCTTTCTCAGTATCCCTCTCCAGGAATGGATATGAAGGACCTGTAAGCCACAGACATGTTATATTCAGTGCATGTGAAATATTTCATAGACCTGTAGAGGAGGTAAGTGTTATGATTCTGCACAGATTTGATCTTAAATATTGTAAGAAATAAGTTTCCTCACTGTGGCGTCTCCACAGCTGTCTCGCCAATATGGCCATGCCCACCAGGATGATTATGGAAGCACACAGGAGCAAAGACACCATGACGTGACTGAAACACAGACACAAGCACACAGTGGTCCGATCACAGAGGCCAGCTTCAGGAGCAGCTCCTGCTTATGCTGCATCTGTTCTTTCATAGTAACGTGACAGCCGAGATGATGACAGATAGTTACTCCCGGGCAAGAATGATGCGATCATTATCTGCGCTTGACTGAGCTGAACTTGAGTGAACTCCTTCCTGATGCTATAGATAAGCATCCACAATGGTTAATAGCGTGAAAGGCATCACATCAAACATGGGGGTGTGGTAAAGGATTGGCACTTGTGTAAATTTAGATTAAAATATGGTCGATGTGTCCCTGGAGGAGTTTTATCCATGGGTGTATAATGAGAGCTGGATACAGCTTCAGAGGTGGAGCCCTGTTCATCCCTCTGAAGAGCTGCTCGGTGGCGCTTGAAGCCTGTCGCTACCTGATGAGGGTGGCATCATCACACACACACACAACTTCAGTCAAACAGGAAATTTGTTAAGTTAGTTTATGATTAGGATTATTTTTGCTAATGATTATTGCTGATGGTGGGGCATGGTCGCCTGTTGTAGCATCCTTTCAATTCTGTTTTGTTCAAAGGGGCTTTATTGACGTGGAAATTAAAGGTGCAGTATGTAAGAATTGGCCACCTGTAGAATTCATACTCCCAACTAATAGGAGCAGCACACCACAAGAGTAACTGTTAGCCTCACAGTTAACCGGCCTACCAGAGGGGTGTCGGTGTGTTACAAGCACAGAAGCTTTGGACCACTGGGAGAAAGAGGTTTTCAGGCCCAGGGCTAGCTGGTTAGCATGCTAACTTCAGTTATCATCTCTGCAACATAATACATAGAGGTCTTGGACATTAAGTCAAAACTGTTATTTCTTCACATTCTGTTGATATTTTAGGTTATTGTTTGAATGTTTTAAACTGAAATTCTTACATATTGCACCTTTATATATATATATACGCTCCACACATCAGGCAGCAAGAACAGGTAGTGACAAAGCCAAAAAAGTTTGACTTCCTGGTTATAAAAGAGATCTCCCACATTGTGGGGCCCCTGGATTGTGCGCGCTAGAGGCTTCTGCCAAACTAACTTCCTAACTTGAACGGGGACAAAATGATTTATCGTGGGGCTCATCCAGACCTCCCAAATGTTGTAGGACTGAATGGAACAAATTGTGACAGTGAAACGAGGGATGTGATGCTGAAAAAAAATTATCTGGCGTTTTACAGCCACTTCAAAGTATAAGCTTATGGGAGAAAGTCTTTTTGGGCTCCTGTGCAAAACGTGAGGCTGTAATTACACGGCTGAGTCACTGTGTAGTATTAGCGTCAAAGCCTGGTGCTCTTGCTGCGGGCTTGGTTTCATCTGAGAGCAGTTGCTGTAAGGTGCGAATGATGCAACTATCAGTGTTGGACAGCTTTTTAAAGATCAGATATACATTAACTACTTTGAAAGTAACATCAGGTTAAAGCACAATAATGACAAAGTGCCCTACATTTACCTGTGACTGTCCCAGGACTGCTGGGTGATGGATCTGGGCGGAGGCAGGCGCACAGCAGACTGACTCGGTGTAAGTGTCACGGACACTGCTGCTGAAGATAAAGATGTTACACACAGAGCTGTGAAATGATGTACTGCTATAAGCAAAAGAGTGTTTGTGACTCGTAATAATCAATACCTTGTACAGCTGGAGACCTTAGAGTCCCGCCATCTGTCACAAGCACATATTGATCTTTAAAGCTGCAATTTTCATTTCAGCGGCCACAAACCGACAAGAGGAAAAGGCCACAAAGTCGACAAAACTGTGCCTCTTTTTATAACCACAATGCCTGATTTTAATGGTCTTCAATACCAGTTTAGGAGTTCAACTCTCTGCAGTGCACTGATTGGTCTGCTCGGATCAACAGATTTCCAATTTTCCGGACTGAAATCTCATCAAAGTATGATGAAAAAAAAAAATTTGGTCTCATTCCCAGGTCATCAAATACATGCACCCTAACCCTAAGTCTACGCACATGCACAAGGTTGAATGCACAAATTATTGGAAAGCAATATGCACTCAGAGCACGGGCTGAGATGATCACAGAGTTTGTTCAGCAAGCTCTGTGATCGTCTCAGCCCGTGTGCACTACTGCATCCTGGAAAATCACCCCTGCCCGGGCCGAATACCAAGTTTTTAGGGAGTCCCCCTCTTCCACAGAGTCTGCCATGTTGCCCCACCATGTTTCTACAGCAGCCCAGAATGGAGAGATCGAACAGAAAAATCTCAATAACAATAACCGTAACTTATTATTCCACCAATGTCTATAATGCATTATAACAACAATAGTATAATGTATGTTAGTACATGTTAAGGAAAAGATTTTGTTTGCTGTTTTTGAGTTGACTTAATCTTTGTCTTTCCACCTTACTTCAATCAACACCTATAGTGACGTATAACCAGCTTGTTATGTCTACAACACATGGATTTCATTACTTTACTTAAAGCAACCAATGGCCACTTACAGTAACTTACACTCACATTATAATGCAGAATAATAGTGATTATAATGTGCTATAAAAAGATTATAAAGTATTATAACTATTAGAATTTTAGTACACTATAATGCTTGCAAAAAAGTGAGTGACGAGCAATTATGAAGTATTGATACTCAACCTCATAATCTTAAAATGCTTAACAATGTTTGATTATTGTTATAAAGCATTATAAATACTACTGACTGTTCATAACTATGATTACACAGTGCTATAGGTGCATTTTAAAGGGGCACTTTGTAGTTTTGGAGGAGAAATTCAAACTCAGAATTTTAATATTTTTCAATAGATTTATTTTTTTTTTTCCATAAGTGAATAAACAAGCTGTTCTCAAAGGAAAATAAGGTCCCCAGAACACTGTTTGAAGCTAGAAATGTGGCAGGGTCCGCCACATATAAACAAAGTTAAACAGTGTGAAATTGTTTGTCCTTTAAGGTCAGTTTGTTTATTCAGCCATGAAAATGGAGAGAGTTTGTTTATTTTGTTTGTTAAGGCAGAAAAAAGCCTGTCAATGAAGATTTTTCTCCTCTGATTAAAATGTACATAGTGCACCTTTAACACATTATAAGTATGTTTATAATTAGTTATAATGCGTCTTCATGTGAAGTGTTACCAAGTCTTGTCTATGCAGCTTGAGCAATAAATCAAACATGAACGGCTCAATAAATAAGATTGTCTCGGTCCCCACTGGATGCAAAGGCAGAAAACATTGTAACATCTGTTTGTATTAATTTAACAGGTAACCTACTAGTCGTGGGTCGAGGTGTGACCACCACTCTCACGGCTATCTTCTGCTGTCCTGCATAACACCAGTACCAGCCGGTATCTCTCAGCTGCAGCTTCTTTAAGGTTATTGTGAAAGTCCTAGTTCTGTCATCACTGATGGCCACTGAAGTGTCTTCGTAGCTCCCTTCAGAACCCGTCAGCAGGCAGGAGCTCGAGTTTCCACTTCGACACCACCTCTTCTCGCTTTCTCTGTTGACAAGCAGTCACAGGGGAGTCGGTGAAGGCTGACTGTCCGTCAGAGTTTGGCTTGAGTTGAAAATCTCAAACAAACAACCGTGTTTCTCAGGGTTGCTGCTCTATAAATGCTCGTTTCCACAAATGAGGATTCAACATGATCTGATGGTAAATACAACTGACATGACTGTAATAGGATGAAAGGGAAAATCAAATACCTGTATCTCTCACCGTAGAGGCATTCCACTGTGACTCTACTCCCTTCTTCCCCACTCACTTCACTGTTCACCACTGACAGACCTGCAGGAAAGGAATCATTTGTAACGCATGGAAATGTTTTTCCTTCGCCGTTTATCAGTTGAAAATCAGTTCGTGACTCACCATGAACGACCTTGATGTGAGTGTAAGTGACAACATCAGCTGTCCACATTCCGCTTATCTCCACGCCACACATGTACCATCCAGAGTCCCCCTCCTTCAGGTTGCTCATGGTCACACTGAACAAAAGCTGGTCCTTGTGGTCAGAAATGCTCACTGTGTCCTCAGCCGAATGGGTGCCGTCTGTTCGAGCCAGGCTGGTGCAGAACTCCCTCGTTTTCCCACGACACCAGTACTTTACATGGTTGGCATACTGAGGCTCATAATGACACGGGACTGTGATGGATTGACCCTCCAGGACTGAATGCTCTCCCCCGGAGTTTACCCCGCAGAGGATGGCTGATGGAAAGCGAAGATGACTTAATGTTGAGCGCTGGCTCGAACTGTATTCATGCTGCAGTCAGAGCACAGTCACTCACAGTGGATACAATGAGGGGACGGGGGAGAGTGGCCTTGAGCAACACTTGTACCACATTTGGGTTTCAGTTTCCTTTGTAGCAAAACACTTTTCCTACTTTCACTTCCCTCTCCATATTTCTTATTCCAAAATAGGATTATTCCTCCAGAATAAGAGATTTGTGGGGACAAATATAACAGGCCTGTGGAGACTTGACAAAATAAACATCAAACATATTCTTGCCAAGGGCCAAACAAAACAGAAGCTTGGAAGAATTTGAAAGCAAAACACAAAAGCCTCCCGCTGAAAATGGTCCGCCTGCTTTCAACAGATGATTAATACAGAAAAGCGATAGAATGGTAAAGAGAAGTGGAGTGTAACAGCATCTTACACTGTAGCACCACTATTTAACAGGAGAATAAAGAGAGGGGGCTGCAGAACAAACATTCATCATCCAAAAGAACTCTAGTTTTCATCAATTATCCAACAGCCTCTGAAAAACATAGAATATAAATAACCTCAGTATTCATAGTCATTACCTGGGATCCATGGTAACAGGCTGAGGGCGAGTGTGAAGAGCTTCGGCATGTTTCACCGGCACGGGTTGAGGTTTACCAAGCAAATGTTCTCCCTTGTGTAAACACAGACTCCAGGTTCCGCAAGGCCAGTTTCCCCTCGGTCATGTGACCACAAGTTGGATCCAGATGTGCCAGATGTTAACCACGTAGATGCCAGTTAGATTTTAACAGTCAGGAATACTTTTAGCGAACATCTAACAAACTTAGAGCATGAGGAATAAGTGAATAAGCCACTTTTATAACCTAAAAAGTGTCATGGGCTTTTCTTTTTTTTCTCAGTCATGGTGCTAATTATTCACATTCTGCTGATTACTGAATGTTTTCAACTAAAATTCTCACATATTGCCCCTTTAAAGAAAAGAAAATAAGATGAAAACCAAGCTTGGTGAAAAAACATATTCACATGGTAAGTCATGACAGTGATAGTTACGAGATATAAAGCTGAAATGAAGAGATAAGTCCGCTTCAGTATAGCATACAGACATAAGTGTGGTATCAATCTTCCCAACTAACTCCGAGCAAGAATACGCTTACTCCCCAAAGTGTGTTTTGACCTGTGAGTTTAAACACGTCATGTTTTTTCTTATATCTCCTGCTGTTATTATTTTATTTCTCCCAGGCAACCAGACGCAGAGTGCCTCCCCTCTATGACTGCAGAGAATTCATTTGGCAGGCTACAATGAAATGATTTGATTTTAATGCCTGAAAACTTTGGATTTGGTCCAGTCTTCATTTTGTTGGATTAAGCTGCTACACACAGCCCCCTCAGCCACTGAATGAACAAACAATTATTCCAAGCCTCTCAATTTAGTCCGTGAAGGGTGTCAAGGATGTCCCTAAAGTCCCCCGCTGTATGCTGTGGCTACTAAGCCTTTTATGGTCATTTCCATTTCCTGGAAAAATGTAGCCACTGTTCAGAATTGGAAACTGAGCGTACAGGCTTTTTGGAGAATCGAAACTTAACTTTCACAACACTTTTTATTTCCAGCCGGTGAGTCTCAGGAAATAATCTAATATCCTGACATTCCTTACAGCTTCGGGAATACTGAATAACGTATGTGTTTGTCTCTGTTACAAGAGACTTGAATCTTATTTTGGTGAATTTATGCATCAGACTAAGCGAGATTAACTAGATGTCACTACCTTGTGTGTCACGGGGCATGGTGTCAGGGGGAAGAGATCTTCTACCTCTGCCCTTATTTCCCAACACTTTTTTGAAAGCTCTGGCTCTGAAATGGCTTCATGTTAGTAATGGTAAAAAAAAAAAAAACACTTTGCAAACAGAATGGCTGAAGCAAAATGGTGTCATGATGCCTCCTAATGTTTGTTTTTATTATTTGGATTCTAATATACATTGCTGTGCGGTTTGAATGTGATAACAGCACTTTGCCCAGCAGGGAAAATCTCTCAACTGACTAATGTGACTGTTTTTCTTCCAGTCAAAGGAGGAGCAGCTCAGTCAAAAGACATGTCACAGTCTAATTTTAAGTCTGTGGAATAAACTACACCCTTAAAATATCATCCTTATAAGATGTGAACTGTGGTCTGATTTTTGTTTTCTTATATACACTAAGAACAAGCAGTCGTGAAAAGGGCATTTTCTCAAGTACTAAACTTGAGTATTTTAATTAGGCCTATATGAGACATTACACTTACGCTCCACTACATTTTACTCAGAAGTAAAAAGTGTTACCTACTACTTACTGCTTACTGCACTACAGTTATTTGACAGCTTTAGTTACTTTTAAAAACATATAACAAGCACATTAAATACAATTTAGTGTTAAACATGAAATAAAACCACCAAACAGTATATAGAATCTACCTCGACCAATCACATCATTAATAATGTGGCTGACATGTTAATACATCAGTAATAATGACACTAGTGCTGAAGAGGTAATCATTTACTTCAGCAAAAGTAGCAATACCAATAGTGTAGAAATACTCAAGTTACAAGTAAAAGTAATTTTTTTCAAAATTAGAATTGTATAAAAGTACAATCATCATTGTATACTTAGTACTAAGTCCTCATCATGCAGAATGGCCCATTTCAGAATAATGTATATTACTGGAAAACACTCAAGTTAAGTAGAAGTGCCTAAAAATTGTACTTCGTGGAAGTTATTTGGTAAATGTACTGAGTTACAATACTTTTCACACCTGAATCATGCAATAGTTGTATATGTATAACAATATATATAATAACTATTGTATGTACCTACTGTACAGTTCGGCACTGAACAGTACCTTTCCTTTTAAACTTCATGTAAATCTTGTGGGCAACACATAATCCTCTCTGTTCCCAGAGTCACCTCTCTTACCACTCCACTCTCTCCTTTATGCCAACCCCTTTGTCAAAAGGACTGATGCTAATGTTACCCATCTATAATGGAGGTAGGTACTATAGATAGATACCTCTTTGTCTGCTTTTAAATCAGTAAGGAAGAGATTTAGATCTGACCTTTACAGAGGAGAGACCTGGGACGGCGACAGGACTCAGTCCGTATTTCATCTCTGTATGCAACACAGTCTCATATCCAGTTCAAGCTGGCCCACACATCCACACGTTCACACCCCACAGCTCTGCACAGTTTAAAGCAATTGAGCTGGAATGTGTTCGACTCCATCAGTTATTCCAGAACAAGTAATAGAAGCAAAGCCTCTCATTGCTCTGGGGTGTAATGTTCTTGCTTTCCCCTCTCTTAGCATGATAGGCAGGCAGCCTGCTGCTGCTGCTCCTCCAGCTGAAGCACTGTGATTGGCTCCAGAATACATTGTGGCCTCAGTTCTACTTTAATAAATGATGCAATCTGTGCGGCTCAAAACAGGTTCTACAAGGGATGGAGCTCTTTCCTGGCAATTTTCACCAAAGTTTTATTTTATGTCCTGCCGACCTTTAAACATATATTTCTTTTTCTGTTACCAGCCGCTGATGTAACATGCAGCACCAACAAACCCTGTCCTGTATTTGAAGATATAATGAGACAAGAGGTCACCATAATAACATGGGCTTTAGTGGGGTACTCTTGTGCAGCTCTGTCTGATGTTTGTCGTATTGTTTAATGTAATGCACCTCTAATTAAAAGGTCCAATATTATGCTCATTTTCAGGTTCAGACTTTGATTTTTGGTGTCCACTAGAAAATTACATTCTTTAATGATCACCAGACACATTATTTTTCTCATACTGTCCATGATCAGCTCTTCACACTCTGTCTGACAGCTCTGTGTAAGTGCCGGTCTCTTTGAGGCCCCTCTCCTGAAAGCACAGTTTGTTCTGATTGGTCAGCACTTCCAGGCCTGAGTTGGCACCACCCTCTGAGTTTCTGCATCTACTCTGCCAGTGCTTTAGCACCACATAGATTCATAATATAGACAGTGAACGCAAACTCCTATTCAGTCTAATGACAATCGATTGCCTGGCATGTGCCAAATACATTACGAATTACGAATTTACTTCCTCATTATGCCACCCACTGAATATGCGTTGCGTTTAAAGGACTAGTTTCTGAATATAGGCTGCGTACATTTCTTCATGAACTGAGTGTCGTGATACTTTCACAGTATTTGTATAGCACCTTCGCCTGCTATATAATAAAAAAAAAATGTGTCAAACTTTTTTACAATATGAGACCTTTCATAATCAAAACTAATAATTTACTGTGTTCAAATATGAGAAATCTGACCATTTATTAACGTTTTCCCACTACCTGTAGTCCTCTTTTGAATCAAGGCTGAAGATTTTTCTGTTTTCCACTGAAACAATTTCAAGGCTTTGAACTGCACTGTGACTTTTATTTTCCAGTCTTATTTTAAACCTTCTACTTTAACCTACTTTTCTATTTCTTAACTTGTTTTAATGTTTTGTTCTTCCTACGTTTTTAATGTATTTTAAATGCAACTTTCAATTTCTTTTAATGTAATTTGTATGCCCCTGTAAAGCACTTTGAGTTGCCTTGTGTCTGAGTTGTGCTATACAAATAAACTTGTCTTGTAAAGTAAAAATGTATCTTTCAACTAAAATACCTGTGTATACTCAATTGGAGAATATAACTTATTTAAAAGATTTAAATGAATCCTTTACTGGCATTTCGACAGAATACACACAATATTCTAAGAACCATTCTTTATCTGTCTGGCCTTACACATTGTATTATTGATATTAAGTCTATGGCTGTGGAGAATTAAATGGAGCGGAGTGTGCTTCATTCAAGGACTGCTTCATTATTCACAAGGTCACCATTTCAGGTTTTATTTCTTCTTCTCAGTGCAAAAGGGAATGCTTTACAAATTTAATGTTAAAAAAATAATGAAAAAAAAAAAAATCAACCATTATCAGTAAGAAAATTGTACTGCGTCATATGTGACAAGATGCAACTAATTCAGTGATGATGATGATGGTGGGATGGGACTCTCCAAATCAGGGGCACAAAGCAGATGTAGCATCACGTCTTGAAGGTGAGTTCTGATGACTTCTCCTGTTGTGATCTATAAAAAAGAAGAAGAGGCGGTGGGGTTAGTGACGTTAAAGTTATGAGAGTCGTTATTCAGCAGCAACTGAGAAACAAGAGGATGGGGGATGTCCCCTCCATCTGCCCGCAAATCAAAATATTCATTACACGGTTTCTAGGAAAGCAAAAAGCAATATGTGATATGATGTTGATCTCCCCTGAGAATAACTGAAGTCTCTTATCATATATAATATCTGAAGCTGTTCCACTGAGAACGAGATGATGAACTGGTAGGAATGCTTAATGTGACTGAGAGCACACAAACGACAAGGGTATATTTCTTGTTTTACAAGCATAAGCCCATACAGTTAAAGACATATCTGTGTAATAGCAAACTTTAACATTCTTTGAGTTCATAAAATCCCCCATTTGCTGTCCATTGAGAGACTCTACACTATAAACACTGATTTATATCACACACACATCACCTCCGAGAGAGATTTTCTCATATTCAGATGCAGATGCTACAAAACTCATTAAAAAAAACACATTCTTTAAACTACTTGGCATTTGTCCTTCACCAGTCTGGTTTTTCATTATTCCACAAAGCAGAACATCGTCTGTCAGTACTGAAGAACGTGCAGGCCGAATGGATTAGTGGGCTCTGTCTATGATGACGACTGGACGTTGGATGTGATAAAAACATCAATAAATTAAAAAAGGTTTGAAGTATGACGGAGGGATTATAAGAAAAGTGGCAATTTTTAAAGAATCCAACTTTAAAAAAGGAGAAATGTACATAAAATGCACACCTTCTGAGGGGGGGACACTGTGAGTCAGATGCACATCTCTTTCAACCAATGAAGTTCATCACAACCAGATGGAGGACGGTGTGAGCGAATAGGAAGTCAGCAAAGGCTCTCTCTGGGGAGATGGACAGGAACTCTCCTTTGTTCTGTGGGTTGATCTGGATACGAAGACACACTGGGAGAAGGACAAATGATGGAGGATTTAGTATTTGTTCTGTACACATTGGACCCATGGAAAAATAATACCAGCGTATCACTTTTCCAATTTAGAAATGTGTGAACTTCAGCACTAACATTGCAGTGAAGGGAATGAAGGATTTGCTGTTGTTGCTATGGTTACATTTCCACAAACAGGTGGCTCTGTTTTAAGAATCATTAAGGCGCATCTGTCTATTTGAACATGACAAAACCTGGAAACGAGAGGAGTGAGACTTGTGACGGTGACTGTAATGGTGTGCGATTCATTCTGTTGAAGCGAAGTATTAAAACTTCTCCTTCAGTGGAGTCACAATTAGATTTTTAAAAATATTGTGATACGCAAAAATGACAGCAACATTTAAAATAAATTAAAGTCCACAGGTCATCTAGTTATCTCAGCACTGGCTCTGAGTAACAGGGTTTTAACCAGGGCCTGAAATTCAGTTTTTTCCTCCTGACCTTCAACGGTGGTGAGTCGATGAACATTTCTACCAGCTACTCAATTTTTTATCTGACACTTCTTAAATCTCCGTGGAAGATTTTAGAATTTTAAACAGAGTCAGTGGTACGAAAGTTATTCAATCAATCAATCAATCAAAACTTTATTTATATAGCACTTTTCATACACTTCGCTGTGCAGCACAAAGTGCTTTACACATAAAAGTCAAAACAATGTCTTTTATTTTTTGTCTTTTATTTGTTTTTTATTTCTAATTTGTTATTAGAAATATGGAATATATCACATCACCTTGATCCCTGACTGACTATTCTTAACCTTTTCATAATAATATTTATTAATATAATTAAAACTAATGATGGCAGGTGATCTGATTTTTTTACCTGCCACAGACAGCATTTACCTTGTATTTGGCAGGTGTTAAATTAACTTCCTGGTTTTAACTAAAGAACCTAAAAAAGAAGGAAGGGGTCATTATGCCGTCAAATCTTGCTTTGGTGCTGGATTGTGGTGCCAGATGTATTGAAGTCTATGGAGGATGCATAGAGACGAAACGAAATATCGCTGATGAGACTGTGATTACACTGCGAACATGAGATTTCCCCAAACAAACTCGAGGGATGAACCACGTGCCACTCAAAAAATAAATAAATAATAGATATTTAAAATAATCAGTCATTGACCTTCTCTCTTAAGTATGGTCTTTCATTTTCTAGAGGCATGTCTTCATCATTTCTCCGTGCATCTCCCATAGACTTCAATACTGCTGTCACCACAGTCTGACACCAAAGCAAGATTCGATGAAGTGATGACCCTTCCTTCTTTTTAAGGTTCCTTGATTTTAACTGTCCACCACTATTAGAAATACAATTTATTCTGAAATTATGTATACAAGGTAAACTTAGCTAGCAGTGTTGCAACAGGCCTGTGACAGATTCTACATTTATTCTTACAATGTTAACTTTATGGTGACAATAGACGCAGGTTGTCGTGCTGTTAAACTGTAATGCATTATATATTCTAAATTGTATGATACCTAGGTGTTATTAATTATTAAGCCTGATAAAACTGGGTGTAAAGAATACTCAACAGATCTCAGTGAAATGTAATGCAACTCAATCACACCACAAACTAAAACTTTTAAGTTGAATCAGACCGCCCAAAGAAAGGTTTTCACAAAAACTAAATATTATAACCTTCAAGAAAGATTTACTGCAGGGCTTTTGTATGGTTCAGACTACATTACAGTTTTTACTACTGTAGGTGACCTGAAGTGGCAAATGCATGTACAGTTTAATTCTAGCAGTGAGTTGGAACATTTCCATACGAAGAAGTTTTATTAATTATTCATCATTTTTCTTCAAAGTTCAAGTGAAACCATGAGGCTTTTAGCTTAGTTAGCTAGCTTGTGTACACACACCTTCACTAATGGGCCAGAAGTCCAGCGAGTGACGGAAACCCTGGAACTGAAGCTTTATACGAGTCATAGTGAGGCATAAAAACATTTAACTGAATTAATATTTACCTGCGAGGATAAAAGCGCCCACACATGAGATGAAGCCCGACAGAAAGCTATTGAAGGGGAAGGTGCCGACGAGCAGACAGTAGAGGAACTGCAGCGCTCCTGTCAGCAAGATGTACAGCAGATATGCATCCACCACCTTCAGCTTGTTGGGCGTCGTGGTGGTGTACTCCTCTAGAAACCGAGAAATGACCGAAATGACTGAATTCGACATGATTTTGCCGTTTAATTTGTGCAGAATGGGTCAACAAGCGGGTCCTCTTCCTCAGTCGAATCAGTGACGTGTCCCATTAACCGGAAGCGGCGTCGGTGTTACAAAATATATCTTCCGACTCCGCACGGGAAGAAGAACAAAGATGAGACGATCCTTGTTACCGCCCACCGTCGGACAGAGAGGTGTGAAACGTGGCAAGATGATTTACTCTGACAGTATTTCGAGATGAGACTTTGTCAACTGTATTATTGATTCTCACCTTCTTAGCCGAAATGCTCATATGCATAATATCTAATTAACAGAAACCCAAAAAGATTTCCCCAATTTTGAACTGCATTAATTATTAAACCACATAAACACACATGCGGACGTTGTTTATAGCAAGAGAAATGCACCAAATGAATACATACAAAAAATACTTATCAATTTTTCCGTTAGTTGCTAATAAATACTGTAGTATGACGTTCTCCCGTTGTCAAATTCACACTTTTCGTCGACTGTGTGAATACAATACAACGAAGATTCTGCACACGGCTGGTGCATCTTCGTAATAGACAATCTTTGTCCTTTCCGGTCAGCTGACCTAGGAATGTACGCGTTACAAAACATTGGAAACTAGCTTCACTGCTGCTGTCCTTCTATCAGACACACGGCAGAGCGTGTTTTCAACCTCACAACTTGTTTTCATTGAACGTGGTCAGTGGAGTATGTCAACCAATGGATCCTGCTACAGTCACAGCTCCGATACAGGAAGACTGTGAGACTCAGTAAGTAACTTAGAGCCTTACAACCTCCTCCAACACAGTGCTGGTCTGCTTCCAGTACATGCTAGCTAAACCTGTAAAAGCTGAATGTGTTTATTGTGTCGTTGTGACATCTATTGCGGTCAGTACTTCACTGTTGTGCTGTTCCACTGAGACTTACTCACAGACAGAATACACATATTCTCATATTTATACGGTGTGCAACATGGAGCTGAACACATTTTGTGACATTTTTAAATGTTGTCACCTAAATGTATCCTAATATAAGACAAATAACCATTACTGGTAAGCTTTATGTGACAGGAACAGGGGGAAATGTAGTACAATCAGTGTAACTTGACCATAAAGTAGTCTTATGACCAGCTCAGTGTAACTTCCTATTGTAGGAACTACATAATTGGGTTTATAACTTGTAACCAGGCGCTCAGAGCTGTGGCATAATGTGTATAATAGTGGTGAAATGAGGCTGTCTTGACAATAGGTCTTTTAAAGTTGCCATTCACTGGGGAGAAGCTTTGATTGACACCCCACTGTGAGCCTCTTGTCAGGATGACTCAGCAAATTTTGGATTGCCCATTGATTGCAATCAAGTAGGAGGACGAAATGTGAGACCGGCCTATTTACTACCTCCAATCAGAGAGGAAGTGGGGGGTAAACACACCTTTTTAGTTCACATCCTGACAATGACAAGGTCTACAATACTCTCGTGTGTAACTTAAAGAATGTGTTGCACATTAAACCACCCTGAAGTTACAGTAAATAATAGTCTCAGGAGGTCAGAGGTCATTGTGATTAATATCAAACATTACATCACTGCTGAGTTTGATTGACAGCTTGATGCTGGTGAAACACTACACTCCTGGGCTTGTACTACTATCGCTCAATGCAAATAAAGATAAGGCTGACTTTACCCTTGGACCTGCATTGACTGTCTATTCTCTCTGTACATGTCTTTGCCTTTCTCTCTCTCTCTCGTCAGGCCAAATTCAGTCTGGAGCTGGTGGCCTTCCTGGCGTCCAACCTCCATGTCCCTGTTGAAGACTACAGAGTCCAAGATTCTTGCTTGTAAGAATTGTTTGACAACTAGGAACTAATATAAATGTAGCTTAGCACTTGTAATGATGTACAAAATCTGTTAAGTCTTATATAAATATCTCTCTCCCCATGTGGAGCTTCTGTAAGTGTAATATGACACCTTGCTGGCAATTGTTATGTCACCAGCTACCAACACGGAGCCTCACTGTGGGTAAATTTATCATTACCTGTCTTTGTGTGGTCATGACAGGTATTCAGAATGACCTATGGGCTAGATTTGTGACCCTACCAAGCCAGGATCGAATATGGACTCTGACGGTCACCAACAAGGCGGTGCGCAATCCTGCAGAACAAGGTACCCCGTTGTTCTCGGTCTATGTTTGTTTAGCAAGAGGAAACGGCTGTAATCTCCCAGTGCTGTATGCATTATAAACCCCATGACATAAATCCTCTATGTCTTTTCCAACTCCCTCTTTTTTTCTCAAGCCAAAAAGACTCCCCTGGTGATGGTCCACGGATTCGGAGGAGGGGTTGGTCTGTGGATTAGGAATCTAGAGGCACTGAGTCGGTCACGGCCTGTTTACGCCTTCGACCTCCTGGGCTTTGGCCGGAGCTCCAGGCCCCCGTTCCCCTCAGATGCTGCCAAGGCAGAGGAGCAGTTTGTCAACTCCATTGAGCAGTGGAGGCAGTCTGTGGGCCTGGAGAACATGATTCTGCTGGGACACAGTCTGGGGGGGTACCTGGCTGCCTCCTACGCCATCCAGTACCCTTCGAGGTAATGATACTGATTGGATAACATGTCAAACATCAAGTTATTGGAGGTAACTTGTACCTTGTTGTGGTACTTGTAGTGACTTAGTGTTTGGCCACGGCCTCCATGCAAATCCACAATAATTCATGCTTTGAATGTTTTGCCAACTGTAGATGATTTAAAACATGTCTGTGATGTTTTATTGGAGTTGTTTACTCAATGAAAGTGCTAGCATCATCATAAAATGATCATGCTCTTTAAGGAATAGTTTAGGAAATTAAGCTTATTTGCTTTCTCACTCTCATGTTTGTTCGGTGAATGTGGAGCGATCATCAGCAGCCAGCCTGACAACAAGACTCCAGGGCTCTCGTTTATAAATATGTTCTTAGATTTATACCTGAACTTGGGTCTTAAAATCATTTCTGTGTGCTTATTTTCAATTAATCAAAGAGGCTGAGCATGAAAAACCTTACTTAAGCAGGTTCTCAGAATCCCATATGTGAATAACACACCTTTGATCTATAAATATCTAATCAACTTAAACAGAAGGTTGTTTGTGTGTGTTTTCTCCTTATGTAACGCAGCACACATGAGGGTTTAGCCAGAAATAGTCATGGGCAAAAAGAGAAAATCAAACTTTTTCAAAAAAGTTTGATTTCTCTAGAGGAGAGGAGACTGAAGCCGGACAACACGTTTTATTCAATGGCTTAACAGAGTGAACAAACAAAGGCAAACATGCAGAGTAAGAGTGTGTTGCTGCTGCACATTGGTCATAAAGCTTTTACAAAGTTGTGGGCTTTTATGTATGTGTTAAAAAACTGCACAACCAGCAGCAAAGTCACTTATATCAAGTATAGACTTTGCTCAGAGCAGTGTTAATTTTGTCGGCTATTTTTCAATTTAGTTTTAGTCTTAGTCTTAGTCAAATGCCCTTATTAGTTTTAGTCATATTTAGTCAGCTTGTATTCTTTTTTGTTTAGTCACATTTTAGTCAACGAAAAGTCCTGGCATTTTAGTCTAGTTTTAGTCAAAGAAAATCCAAAGTATTTTAGTATAGTTTTAGTCAATAGTCTTTTTTTAGTCTTTGAAAGCAGATTGACAGTAATGTTAATCACAATTAATCTAGTCAAACCACTAGATTCATTTTAGTCTTTTTCTCACTCATCTCACAAGATTTATGTCATTATTACCTGATGAAGTAGCTCCACATGTTGAATGATTAGGAATGCTACGTTGCTAGAAGAGCAGCTGCAAAGACACGTGTTGCTGCTTTCTGTCAGCCCGTGCCACACCGATGTGAACCAAAAACACTGCTGACGTGATGTCTGAAGTAAGATAGGTAATAGGTTGCCAAAGATCCCACCAAATTTTATTTTTTTAAGCAGGTAAATCGACCCAGATGAAGCTACGACATCTCAGGAATAATAAGTTTTATCAGGCAGGAATACATTTATTGAAACACAGGTTAACACGTGAAATTACTCTGTAGCACGTTTCACCAGAGAAGCTCTGTTTGTACTCACTTAGAGCAGAGCACCGGTGTTGTGTGTGCTCCTCACTCAGGCACACACACACACACACACACACACACACCCCTGGCAGCAGCGCAGGAGGAGAAAAAAACTGACGCGCATCCAGTGAAGGCACTTTTTGGATTGTAATTTAAAAGTCTGTGACGAAAAAAGAAAGAGACATTTTATTAAGTTTTTATTTGATGAAGTAGATTTTGTCTCGTCTTTTTTCGTCAACAAAAAATGCATGTTAATTTGGTCACAGTCAGTGTTTAAGGGCATTGATTCCGTCTCGTCTTCGTCTCGTTTTCGTCATGAAAAAAAACATCGTTGACGAATATTTTTCGTCTCGTCTCGTCTGACGAAATTAACACTGGCTCAGAGAAAAGATAATTTCCACGTCAAACATTTTTTTAATGCATAACTACTTCTCTGTGGATTTCTGCTTAGATGATACTAAAGATCAAAATTGATCATAAGTCAGTTTTATAACTGAGGCCCCAGGAAGTGAGTACAATGGCCCAGAACATAACCCTCTATAAAACAGATATAAAGTTGCAATTAGTGAACTTTAGAGCTGCTGGTAGGTGGATTTTGTGACTTTTGACTGAGCCAGACTAGCTTTTCCACCCGTTTCCATTTTTAATTCTAAGCTAAGCTAACTGGCTGCTGGCTGTAGCTTTGCTTTACCGTACAGATATTAGAGTGCTATCAATTTTCTCCCTAAGAAAGCGAATAGGCATATTTTTTTCAGAATGGCAAACTATTCCTTAAACATTAAGCTGCACTGATTAATATTTTTATATGATCACGGGATCAAATTACTCTCTGTATTGTGAAAGGGGGCACTCATTGTGACAAACCCACAGGGAATTCCTCTGCAGCTCCCTCAACAGTTTGGTTTTATGGACTCAAACTTCCTCCTATCAACTTTTCTTTTCAGCCAAAATGTTCTTATAAACCCATTCTCACCAGTTCACCCAACATTTAAACTTCAGTCATTATCTTCTCACCCCCGTGCTGATGGATAGTCAGGTGAAGTTTTATAGTCTACAGAACATTTCTGGAGCTTCACAGCAAAACAACGTTGCAGCATTCTTCCAAAAGAAGTGAAGTAGATGGTGACTTGGGTGTCCAGAAGCCCTGAGATCGCTCACCCTCTCTGCGTAGAGGTCTTTTCAAATTAATTTGGGATCTCAGGGCTTCCGGAGGCTTGGATTACACTGGACGAGCTGTATGGAGTCATTTGTATGTCTTTTTTTTTTTCTTTTTTTTTACATTATAAAACAAGTCCCCATCTACTTTAGTAGTTTGGGAGAATGCTCCAACTGTTTTGCTGTGACAGACAAAGTTAGCAACTAATGGTGGGGATATAATATAATCAGTTCTGAGGAGAATAAATACTTAGTTAGTTGAATGTATCTAATGGCCCAAAAACACCACTCCAAATGAATAGATGTGTTAATAGGCAACTGTTTGCTAATGTGTTCACCATGATAACTTAATAAGATGGTGTTATGTCAGTTTTGTGTTTACAGCTTGCTCTGCTGCCCCCAAGTGGCCAAAAATCTGTTAATGCTGCTTTAAAGCTATATTCATACTTAAACAGACGCAATGCACACATACATGAGAAAATATCAGATGTGAATATTCTATATATTCTGACAAACATTACATTGTAAATGAGAAATTGCATCTACAGCCACTGTGTGAGGAATTGGAACATTTTTGACTTTGGCGCCTCCTAGTGGCAGCGCCCTAAAAGTCAGCAATGTGCACCACGTCATTCAGTGCATAAGCTGATGACAGATAAATGTGCCTTGGTAAAATTCTAATATCTTCTGATCTCCTCGTGCAGAGTGTCACATCTCATCCTGGTCGACCCCTGGGGTTTTCCAGAGAGACCCCAGACACAGAACCAGGAGGGTCAAGGTCAGGGTGCAGAGGTGGTGAAGAGGCCGGGCCCTCCTCGCTGGGTGAAAGCTATTGCGGCTGTGGTTTCCCTCTTCAACCCACTGGCTATCATCAGAGCAGCAGGGCCGTGGGGTAAGATATGTCTACCTAATGGTGCACTGTGCCACATTACACCCTCTGCACACGCCTAACAGTATGTCACTGGTTCAGGTCCGGGCTTGGTGAACAGATTCCGTCCTGATTTCAAAAGGAAATTTGAAGATCTGTTTGATGATGACACCATGACGAAGTACATCTACCACTGTAACGCACAAACCCCGAGGTGAGCCAACACACGCATTCATTAAACACATTTTTCCTAACAGAACATAAATCTTGCAAAAAGCTGACCCATCTCCACCTCCTCTCCTCCTCCTCCTCCTCCTCCTCCTCCCAGTGGTGAGGTGGGTTTCCGGGCCATGTCAGAGTCTCTGGGCTGGGCCAAGAGGCCCATGCTGCAGCGGGTTCACCTGCTGCCCCCCTCCATGCCCCTCACCATGCTGTACGGAGCACGGTCCTGGGTGAACAGCTCGTCTGGAGACAGTGTGCTCCAGATCAGGAACAAGGACAACACCAGAGTGCTGGTGAGTAGAGATGCAGAGTTAAGACTCACGAGGGAGATATTATCCAATTATGAGTCTCAAGTGTGCCGTTCAGCTCTAAATTAGTGTCTTTTGAGATTGATTACTATTCGTTCTTTCTTCAGTAGAGAAACTCCATGTGGTGGTGTCTAATTACTGACTTTGTTGTGATCTTTATTTCCTCTTTTGTTCCACTGTGCAGCTGATCGATAACGCCTCGCACCACGTGTATGCTGATGAACCAGAGGAGTTCAACAGAGTGGTGGAAAATGTATGTAACTCTATAAACTGACCGCCTGTGTGTGTGTGTGTGTGTGTGTGTGTGTGTGTGTGTGTGTGTGTGTGTGTGTGTGTGTGTGTGTGTGTGTGTGGGCTGTGCAATATGACCACAATCCCATATTTCTATATAGATCATTTCATATCCAGATAAAGATGCATACCATGATATAAAATATCATATCACAGATAAATAGTTTGGATCTAAAATGGCCACATGGAAAGACATATTTCTTATTTCATTTTAAAGGCTGTGTGACATTTCACACCTAAACCACGTCCGGTCAGAAGAAGTAGCTCCTCGTCTTGTCTTGGCTGGTCGGAGTTGGGCATTGGACAATATGAATATTTCACGATTACGCTGTCTGACATAATTATGGTTCATGATATTATCCCAATGGTCATCAAAATGTTCCTAAAACTAAAATTGCACTAAAACAAACTTGAATTACTTTTTAAATAAGTTGTCATAAATCATAAGCTCTACATGCACAAATGAAGGATAAATAAATGGTGGTAGCCTCATCTCTCTCTTTAACTTGTTTTTGTGGAGGACAGGATGTGCAATCATGGTGACCGGCTTAGGCAATAAAGAAAAAAACAGGAAACCAATATAGGGCTGTATGTCAGCGAGCAAGACATTATTATTATTATCATTTCGATCTGCTGTAAAATCTTTTATCGTCCCATCCCTAGTCGGAGTCCTTCTCCTGTTTTGAAATGACCCTGTTCTGTGTCACGGTCACTCTCCATGTTTGTTTGTTGCCTTCATGCAGCTTTCCTGCCTGCATCCACGCCGTGTGGTTAAAAATATTGCCGGAAGAATGTGACTCCAAGTGCACTGAAATAAACGGTCGAGCATTATATGAAACGAAAGCTGTTTTTCTGTCATCACATAATATATCCTCATTCGGCCCAGCCCTCGTGTGAATGGTTGTGTGTGTGTGAAAGGACTGAAAGTATTCAAACAGTTGGTGTCGGTTTAAAGCACTTAGACCTTTGCACTTGAAGCAAGCGGGATGGTTTTGCGTCGGGGCGTACCAGAACTCATGTAGCTCAACACTGGTCTGAATGTAACTTGTTGATGGTGATATTATTGTGGTGAAGTTATCTTTAATTGTTAGCTCATATAAGCTTTTTTAAAGTAGTCTTGATTTATTTATAACATGAATGATTTATTCGTCAATGTGTTC
Organism: Pagrus pagrus; assembly: GCF_965226575.1. NCBI lineage: Eukaryota > Metazoa > Chordata > Actinopteri > Spariformes > Sparidae > Pagrus > Pagrus pagrus. The sequence continues at coordinate 23,804,238 of NC_140196.1, read as the reverse complement.
ATACAGAGTAATAATTGAACCACTTCATTCAGTGCTAAATCATGTTGCCCATTGTTATATTTATAACCACCACAGCAGTCTGATGCTCTGGGTTTATATGTTGCAGAGCCGCCACACGGCTACTGATTCACACGTTGTACATGTGCCTGACATGAACCATTAAGTACTGTATGAGATATTTTACTCTTTGATTCTTGCTTTTCTCGTTCATCTGTCCCGCAGTATCAGACAGCTGTTTGTATTTTATACCTTGAAAAACAATAAAGAGTATTTGACAATATTTCCTTCTCGTCTGCTGCTATAGAGGTCTACATGTGTGATGCACTTTGTGGCCCAGCCAGTAGAGGGCAGTACCAAGTGTCAGGTTTACAGTGAGCTGCATAATAGATTCAAAATGTTAACCTAGACAACACAGGGATCGTCAACAACTCCTTCAAACACAAAATGTGTCTTTGCAGAAAAAAACATCAAAATTTCCTGTCACAATCCCAAAGTTTCCAAAAATACCAAACTCAATTTTGGGGACCTTCTCCATAAAATATGTTCAAAACATTAAAGTAATTAGTAAATATTATGAAATTTTGATATTTTTTTATATTTTTCCATAACTGATTAAACAAGCTGTTCTCAGAGGAAAATAAGGTCCCCAGAACACTGTGAGAGGCTAGAAAGGTGGCAGGGTCCACCACAAATAAACAAAGTAAAACCGTATGAAACTGTGTTGTCCTTTAAGGTCAGTTTGTTTATTCAGATTATGCAGTCAATAAAGATTTTTCTCTTCTGATTAAAATTTCCTCGCCAAAACTACACAGTGCACCTTTAAGATGATGTAATTTTGATGTGATGTTGCAGCCATGAAAATGTATGTGCATCCTCGGTTTTAGCGTATGTAGGAAAAATATTTTTTAACGTTAGCAATACTTCGGAGGGAAAGTTAAAGGGACGTCCGAGGTTCAGGTGGTGAATGTTGCAACTTGTGAAGTTAATGTAACTATTTTGTTTACTGTTGATTAGTTTTTAAGACAACCTATAAAACTTTAGTATTAGTTTTCAGGATTGGACAAACAACAACCTGACTGTGAACTGTAAGTGGAGGTTCTTTACTCTTGCCTTGATCTTTTCACAGGTCAGAGGCAACAACTCTTGTGTAAACTCAGAAGACGACGTTGAAATGCGATTTGTATAAACTGAAGTCATAATGAGATCAAGCTGATACAGAAACACCTGCAGATACTTGAAGAGTGTGTACTGATACAGAGTGAGTCTGTGTTGTGAGTGACCTGTTGTTCTGTGAGTGTGATGATACTGACTGTGACTTTAAAGTGATGAAATTCAAAGAAACAGACCAAAGTTCCCTCCAGAGGATTATTTATCTGTTTCTGATTTGTCTTTACTTGTTGTCACATATATAAACAATTCTTAGGAGAGGTCAGGTGATTCATTTAGTCCCATGCAGAGTGTGTGATCTTCCTCCCCTTACCACAGTAACGATCAGTCTCAATTATCTACTGTTTTCCACCACACTCATTGGTCCCCCATGATATGCAGTCCATTTCTGCTTAAATAATGGCTCCCCAATAATCTGGAAAAGCATACATTAAAAAAAGATGCAAAAGCCACTCTGAAATCCTTCAAGCTCATCAAATGTGCTGATGGAGGCTTTGTCCTATTTTCTGTGTAGTGGTTATTAAACACTCAACAGCCTCACAAGTTATATTTCCATTCATTCTCATAAGTTTCAAGCAAAATTATAAACCAAATAAAATGTGTATCAGTGCATGTTTCCATCTACCGCTCTCCCTTTATGTAAATATATATTCAAGGGGGCACAACAAGATGAGACAATAAAACACCAGTAAGTCTGAAATAAGATCTGATTTTCTGCTGGATTGCACCCAGACATGCTGTTCAAACCCAACTATGTTTGGCTGTCTGACATTGAGAGAATAACATAAATGTGTTAAGAATTCATCACAACTTCAAGACTTCTTTAAAAGATCTTTTCACGGTGCATCTTCTGAGTTTCAATAAGCCAGCAAAGAATAAAAGAGTGAAAGCATTTTTAAATGTTTCAGGTTTTCTCCTGAATGTGTGGCGTTTAACAGGCAACTAGAAACAGACCAGGGTTTCTGTTATTGAGTATTTACACTTGCTGCACTTGAAAATCTCTTCAAGTCCCACCTAGTAAATCTCTCTGGTCATAATGGGAAAAAAATTCACCCAAAGCACAATCTGCTTGTCTCCTGGCTGGAGCAGGGCCTTTTCTGTGTGGAGTGTGCGTGTTCTGCTCCGCCCCGGTTTGTCCAGAATCACATGTACATTAGGTTGATTCCACAGTCAGTGCCCATGATCAAGGCTTAGATCTGGGAACTATTACAGAAGCAGTTTTGAGTACTTCGCCAGGTGTTTATATGTCTGTGGACAATTATTTGGGGCGACAGTAGCAACAAAAATGTGCACAATGCAGTCATGAATCTACAGTTGAGATAAAAACAAAGTCCAAGTTCAAAGATCAGAGTAGGTCGACCCACGAATGCTGATTACTGACTAATGCATTAATGTAGTTGGAACGAGAACGTGTTGATGGGTGTTGCTGCTGCTGGGATTGAGGGATCATCAGCAAAAAATGGGTTTATATCAGCCAATATATCAATATCAGCATTTTTTACTTCCTTACAATATATCAATATATCGGCCCTAGAAATTGCACATCGGTCTGGCTCTATTACACATCGCATTCAAGGCAGTTGAATTCAAAGGTTGACTGATGGTCATCTGTCTGTCTAACCCTGTGTTTAGGATGATATGGTCAAAAATCCTGGGATGACTTTAGGAAAATATATTCAGTTAAAGCAGCATTATGAAATGTTAAAAACGTGTTTTTAATCCCCGCCACTCTTCAACACAAAGTGACACTCTTAGAGTTTTTAATGTTTAATACATATCTTTAAAACCTGCTTTCTCTAAAAGGAGTTCTTTCTTCACTCCAGCACCAGAGATCACATACACCCAACCTTCCAGTTGTGATATTATTTATATTCTGAAGGTTTTTTTACTGAGAGGTTTGTTCATATATTATTCACAGCCTGATCTGTGTAACATTTTTTTCCTTAAAAACATGGCAAAAAATGATTTTTTTTATTTATTTTTATGGCTTTATGGCTTATGACAGCATTTTCTGAGTCGTGATGATAAAAAGAGATATAACAAATTCCCTCTGTAAAAACCTTTGACTGCAGTCTGTCAACAAAAATGAAACAAGAATATTGAACCTGACTTAATCCAATATTCAGATGTCTGTTCTGGACATTTATGAAAATGATCTTATTAATCTATTATTTACATGTGGAAAGATAAACCTTCAAACACATGTAGCTTATGTAAGTGAACGAATGGGAAAGTTTCATGGTGATATATGACATATTTTATACCTTTTTTGCCTGTAAAGTTTGTTTTAACACTTTGAAGTAAAGTAACTCCTATTGGCAGCAGAATCCCTCAGTATTGTATTATTATATGTTAGTGATTTATTACTGTTTCAATGTTTTATATGTAAAAAGAAGCCGGTAAATAAAGCTGACAAATAAATGCAGTGGACTAAAAAAGTCATTATGTCCCTCTGAAATGCAGCGGAGTAGAAGTATGCTGAAGTAGCATTAAGGTACACTTCTCCTCATCCCATTGTGTTTTAAAAGACTGCAGCCGGTGTACAGTCAGCCAGGAGAGAGATTATAGCACTACATTATGCAACAAGTAAAACACAGAGAGGCAAAACGAAAGAGATGAATCAGAATCTGGTGGGGACGAGCCAATCCTCACTTAACATATATAGCTTGGTCTTAACGCTCCAGTACTGCTGACCTCAGCATGCCGGAGAGGAAATGTGAAAAACCCCTGCATGCAATCCAGAGATAAAATATAGCAATCACACATTCAAGTGTGTATGTCATCAATATCTTGAATGATGAAACGCAGCAAAGGTGTGTCACCTGCCTCACGTTGCACAGAAGATATGAGTCACTACACACACACACACACACACACAAAATGGTTAGACTGCAGAAATGGAAAAATACAGGTAACCACTTGCTTCCTCTCTCATCTCTGGATGACATCATAATTTGAACCTGTGCCTCCTCTATCCAGTAAAGACTTGTTTAATGATGTATGAAGGCAGAATCACTCAGGAGTCGGCTCGTCATGTCAGTGTCGGCTTTATTTCCAACGCAACACATAAAATACAAAAAACACTCCAGGCAGATAAATAGTGTAATGTTAATAAAAATAGCTTCCTTCACATTGTGCATCAAGTTAAGCGCATGAGAACCAGGTGAACTAAAGCCCCGGAGCTCTCTGTTCTGATATGGTTTGCTGGATTCACAGCAGTGACGAGTCCAATCTTGTAGGTAAGTTGCATTAAAGGTGACGTCAGCGTCATTAAAGGCACATTATAGAGAAAATAACACGAGACATACACATCGACACCTGGCAGAATTCTTCCTAAGGGAACGTTTAAGTTCGCAGTTTCATTAGTTTTAACTTGTTGCTTTTCAAGACAGTACACACACATCATGTCAAAACTGTGTTTTTTGTATTTTTTGCTTTCTATCGCTAATTTATTTAAAACTGCTGTAACATTGTTGTCATTTTAGCTAACTTCCTGTCCATTTTGCAGTTAGCAATCCGCTCTCTCCTCTCTGCGTCACCACATGAACATCTCAGTGGTAATCGGCAGACGTAGCAGCAAACAGGAGGATCGGGCAGGATCGCTTCAGAGAGTTCTCTGTCCTGATTGGATAAAGTAGGCAGGGATTCCAGAAAATGTCTTTTCTCTTTTACTGCGTGAGCGTGGGATACAGAGCTATTTAACTCTTATTGTAATATAAAAAATCACTTACAGCAGCTTTATTTTTTGAACGTTTTCAACTAAACTTGCACCTTTAAGCAAACTTTAATGTCCTTTCAGGTTTTTTTTAAATCCATATCGTTGATTGCCGTGGAAAATGTAGTCCTCGTTCAGAGATAATTTTCTGTAATTACAATCAATCAGATGCAACAGAAATAAACGTCGGAAATTATAACGTGCCCTTTGCAAAATGTCATCGGCGATTTCGATGCCGCTCCGTTTTAAAAACATCTCGCAGCACGTCTCCTTCACGTAAGCCATGTGAGGTTCATTTTGTCTGACAATACTTTTCACGTCATCTCGTGACCAGCTACATGAGTACTACACACACAGTATTTACATCATGACACGACTTTCAGCACCTTCACATTGTTTGTTCAGTGTGTCGAAATGCTTTAGTGTTCGGACAGTAATCAGTTTTACAGCTTCAACATACAAATGCTTGTTGCATTGAAGCACTTCATTTGCTGTGCGCGCATTCAAACCCTGCTGCGTCCTTTACCACAGTTTTGACATTAAGGCAGATGTGTGAACTCCCATCTAGGATTTTAAGTTAATACTGATAATGCTACAGTTGGTAGTCGCCTTTTCATAGTTGTAAAAATATATGTAGTAAAAAATAATACAGATAGTTTTCAGATACAGGAACAACTTCTTTCATAGATATAATTAGGGTTTATATTTCATAGGGTGATGTGAGAGAAGCAGGAGGGGAAGTGGGCGCCCTCTTATTGCTCAAGAACGACGATATCAGCCACTCCGTGCACTTGTGTGAGCTGTTTACAGTCGAGAGACGCCACCAGCTTCCTGGCTCCGGGCTGTGTGGGGATGAAGTGCTCTGTCAATGTCACTGTGGAGTGACCGCCGACGTCACTGAGAGGGAAAGAGATGAGTGGGATGTTAGTGTGGGTGTGAAGGAAGAGATGAGGGGGTAAATGAGAGGGAGATGTGTCGTGTTCTTACCCCACAACCACTTCATGGCCCTTCTGCAGACCCAGGCCCTCCACTCTGAAGATCACTCCTCTTAGCATACGCGGCAGGGGGTTGGTGAAGGTGATCTTGGCTGCCATCTCCCTACCGACCACGGCATCTCCCAAAGGCTGCCGGAAGGTAATTCAAATTAAGTCAGGAGGGGTGAACAAAACCTTTCCCTACATGAATAATGTAAAAGTGTGAATGCGGTAAATCAAAAACCTACTGTGATGTTAAGGTCAGGTGTACGGAGCCTGAAGGTGGTCTGGTTGGCCAATACTTGCTGGGTCTCACTGACTCTTCCAGACAGGGTCAGCATCAGAGCGGCCTGATCCACCAGCTGGTTTTGGTACTGTTGGTAGGGCAGGGTCCACTCAATGGTCTTTTCTGTTTGAAGAGAAACAGGCTCAGTATCAAGCATATTCATCAGCAGGTTTGAATTTGTTTTGCATTGTTAGCTTTTTAGCTTAGCCAAACTGAAAAACAGGTCGTCCAAAGGTAAAAGAAATCCATCTACCCGCACCGTCAAAGCTCAATAATTAACCTTGTTCTTGAATTCAAGAAAAAAACAATGTGTAAATCTATTCCTTTGCCAGCTGATGACTTCATAAATGAACCTGCACAACGTCCAGGAAGTCACTGTGCCAAGAAATAGTTATAGTGTTCCTGTACACACACATCCCTCCATAAAAAAGCAGCAGGCTGCTGCATGTAGCTTCATATTTACTGTACAGTCACAAGAGTGGTATCAATCCTCTCGTCTGACTCTCAAGGAGAGAGATGTGTGCATTTCCCAAAATGTTGAACTGTTCCTTTAATGAGGTATACCAAATACATCTTTTACACTGTGTATGCCATGACATAGTTTAACACAGTTCATTTGACCTGAATCTACTGTGCTAGTGCCACAATGCATATAAAAAATCTATTAACTCTCTTGACTGTAACACTTAGGTTTCGGTGGCATTTAGTTTCACGGTTGATTTGCAAAGCTCCCTGCCTGCTCGAGTGCATTAACATCAATTGCAAGAATACTGTATTCGCTTGAAACAAGAAACAATACATTCTTTCTTTTACAAGTGAAAAGTCATGAGCAATACAACACACCCTCGTTCAATCCAGTTCTCTCAGGGGGGTTGCTGCTGTTGCTCTTTTGGGTTTTTTTTGTGAACAGGAGCTAATGGCTAATATAATGCATTGTTAGCATAACTTTAGATGGAATCTAAATTAGTTACACTCACCTTTGGCCAGTGTTCAACAAAGTACATCGGCCTGTTTTAAATCTGAATTAACTGACTTTTTTGGCCACTTGAGGGCGCCATAAACAACACTGAGCTGACCTTTAAAGCTGACATGACAAAGCTAACAAACAGTTGCTGAGTAGATATGGAGCGACACTAGCATTTAGCAATGTTTGTCATCATGCATGTGGCAATTTATTCCATTGTTAGCATAAAAAATGGATAAGAGGCTCGATGACAAAGCTAACTAAGCTAGCTAGCGTTACAGCTAAGCTGAAGAGGTGTCTTCTGCAGTAGATGGACGCTTCCTTCCGCGCTTTTAATGCATTTTTTGACGCTTTGAGCGTCACAAGTCGAGTGCTATCTAGTACCATGATATTCAAGGCAGACATCACTACAGCTGATGTCTTTTTCAGCAACTCACACCAAAACAAATCTAGATAGATAAATAGCACTACCTTTATAATATGTATGATATGTATGATTCTGGGGTGAACTGTCCCTTTAAAGTTTAGTGAAAAGCCAACCTTCATTGGGCAGAAGCTCCACAGGCATCTGCTCCTTCTTGATGGTGCCCTTCAGCACACCGGTGTAGTACATGACGGCCACCTGGCTGTGCAGAGTGGTCCGACGAGGCTGCGAGCTCAGGTTCTTCACCAGGATGCTCAGCTGGGCGTCAGCCCCCATCCTGGGCCCCTCACCCTCCATCTTCACCTCCACATACACATCCTCTGCCATGGGCGAGGAGTAGATATTTGGCTTGCTGCCATAGCGACTGGCAGTCTCCACTGCGATACGCTCCTCTTCCGAACCTGGTGAAAGCAGGAGGAGAGGGTGAGTGCTAGTCATCCTGTCCGATGTTTCAGGATTTGTTGACAGATACGAGAAACATGGCCAACAGTCCTCCAAACAAAGCAAACAGAGGTGCATATTTTAAACTCTGGAGAGCAGGTGAACAGTAGAGGGGTCGGATCAGGAGAGTCTACGTACAGAGAAGTGATCTATGCAGCAAGAAAACATTTAATCATGACATTTTAAGATCTTTCCAGGTAGTGTAAAAATACTTCTGTCTGCTCCTGGAGCATCAATCTGGGGTAGAAATGCAATTAGAAGTACAATATGCTTGCCACTACCTTCTTGGTGTTTGTACAGGTGTGTGATGTCTGCCCGCTCGTCAGAGCCCACTGCTTTAGTGCTGATGAAGTGGCCGACGGCTTTCTTCTCACTGTGGATCTGACTGAAAGTGCCGTCCAGGTTCTTCTGCCAGTAGATCTTATCACTGTTGACCTGAAAGAAAAGTACCAACAATCACGAGCAGCTCAAACATGAGAGTACGTGAGATGTTTGTCCTTCATACTGAAGATGAAGTTGAACCACAGTGTGCATCACACTTTTTTCGTTTTTTATTCTTTGAGCAGTTTCTTTCGTGTTCCCCTGTGAATAAGTGGGTGAGTTTTGTCCTCTACCTGAAAGTAATGCAGTCTGCTGGGAAGCACTAAATTACATATATTATGTCTGAAGGTTTCACATTTGTGTCTCAAATAGGTATTCCAGCTCCGAAGGCCACCTTTTCAAATCCTGTATATGTGCAATTTATTTTGACCACCTTCCTCTAACTCTGTTAAAGCATCGAAATTAACCCAGAGAGAACATAATAACAAAGATCTCTCCGTTCAAGCACACACTTGCCAATTTTGGGCACTCACCTCGGCGAAGACAAATGGCGTGTCGTGTTTGAGGTAGACCTGGCCGGAGCGGATGGCGCTGACAGAGGCGGGGCCGCAGCGGAAGGTGCCCTGGCTCGTTTCCTGGGGAGTAGAGTCAACAGCCTGCCAGCCGCCGTGACCCGGGGGCAGGTCTGGTCTCGCCATCCAGCAGTCATTCCATACGTGGAAGTTCCTAGATGGGATCAACCAGGGTTAGTGTGAGATCCCATTTAAAGGAACAGTTTGACATTTTGGGAAATAAGGTTTATCCGCAGAGAGTTAGGAAGTTATAGCATAAAAGAACGGTAGGCTAGCTTGGCTCTGTCCACGTTTTTACACTTAATTTTCTGAACACAATACAACGTTTTTATTTGTTAACTTCAGAGAGGCTGATGGCCTGATTTGTTTCCTCTTGACAAAGCCAGGCTAGCTGTTTTCCTCTGTTTATCGGCTCTTGTGCTAAGCTAAGCTAAACTTAGCTAAGCTAGGCTAAGCTAACCATTTCCTGTCAGACAAGTATGGTATCAATCTTCTCATCTAACTATCAGCAAGAAAACCAGTAAGACCATACTGTTCTTTAAACATAGCATATTCTCTATTTAAAACCTTTTAGCAGCATCTCAATTTCAAATTTCAAAAAAACTACGGTTTTATGAACACGTGTGCAGGTTGGGCAATAGTGTGTCAGAAGTCTGTGGAGCAATGAGCATTAAACAATGTTGGCAAGTCAAGTATCCATCTTATTCCGAGCTGCCATAGATAACCCTCTGCGGTCCTAGAGGAGTGAATAGTAATAATTGAAAGAGCCTGACGTGTCTGAGGTTTCATGTTAGCGGGAACTGCTTTCAGAGCAGGTCTTAATATACGGCGCATTCCGAAGGTATTGATTTAGCAGCAGGCAATTTTCTGAGCGTGCTGTCCCGTCAGTGTAATGCAACACATCTTACCAGACAGAGTCCCTGTTGAGGTAGTCGATCGGCTCCATATCTTCATCGAAATAGACGTCCGTAGTGAGGGATACATCAGTATCATGAGCAGACTGGAAGTTGGTCACACTGCGGGCGGGGATGCCAAGACACCGCAGCACTGTGGACAAAGACAGACGGATTAATTAAAACTGAATTTATGGGGTCGTTCAATAATTGAATTATGTTCCAAGATGTTAAGACCAGAGATGGAATTTGCACGGTGGCATGTGAACTTTATTATCCTCGCTGAATGAAAGCAACACATGTGGCTCCATCGGTGACAAAAGTAGGAGGTATGACTGAAATGCCAATGAGAGGTATTTAGGGTGTATATGAGCTACGGCTCGCTATCAGGGGCAGCGCTATGTGCTAAGGTCAGCTAGCTATCATGTGAGTGTCCCTGCATGCACGCACAATGAATGAAGTCCTCTGTTGAGAGCTGATGAGAAGGGCCTGGTGGACGGGAAGCCATGATCGTGATCATTTGTGGACTGTTAATCTAATTGACCTGCGTTGAATACTTTGTGACACACAACACACACACACACACGGTGCAGTCTCTTTCATTCAGTATAGCTCCACCACCCAGTAAGCTCCTTTGGAGCTTAGTGGGTGGTGGAGCTATACTGAATGCTCTCTCTGTTATATTTTTTCTCACCTGTTGTGGTGACCCCAGAGAAGACCCAACACTGTCCGTACGACACAGGCGTTCCGTCGGACGAGTGGTATTTCCTCAGGATTTCCACGCTGCTGCTCCACGCCGAAGGAGACACTCCATCAGAGTAATTCCCAGACCAGTTCCCCACCAGAACCCCGAAGTCATCCTGAGCGTTTATCTGAAGAGAGGATGGTGCCACAGTCAGTTACAAATGTGAAATGCTCTCATATAAATATTAAAATAATTATTTTCCATGTCGAAAATGAGCGAGGATTAGGGTTGTAGCTCGTAACAAAGACACTGAGGTCATGTCCTCCTGCATTTTTCCTGGAATTTTTTGTAACCTGAGGTTAGGTAGAGAAAAATAAAGAAAAAGGTAAAAAAAATAAAGTATCCAGTGTTTTCCCTCCATTAATGTTATTCCTGGCAGTTTGGAAAAGACTTTGAAACTAGATTTCATGTTGGGAAACAGAAATAATACTAAAACATTTGAAGCAGCCCCAGTGGACAAAAGCAGTATGAGCACTATAATGAGGATAGTGATCTCACTAGCATATGCATCTGATTTGGAAGCAAATGAAAGGAACTCACTCTACTATCTAATACTAGTTTTCTTTGTGTCATGCCGATGAGGTATCTATTCCAGCTATGTAAGATTAATAACTGTGATATGATGATAGTGAAACAAAGTAAACTTTGTGTTTTAGTGCTGTAGCACCAGACAACAGAGCAGCTTCTTTCCTCCTCAGTTCACCACAATGAAAAGTTATATAGAGGCTTTACAATTAAACCACTGTAAAAGTTCATTGGAGGACTTGGACTCATGACAGTCTAAAATCTCGGGTGACCCCGTGGAGATAGAGGGATGGGATGTGAGTATAGATTTAAACTGACCATGGCTGATATGACTCTGACCACGTTGACAGGATCTGCTCGGCCAGATGCTGGCATGTCGCTCTTCTCCAGGATAAACAGACACGCCTCCAGGACTCCCTCATGAAACTACAGCGGAAAAGAAAAAACAAATAATCAGCCAAGGAAAACAGTTCATTAAAATGAGGGTTTGATCTTATCTTGAGGTTATAAAAAGAAAGTAAAGTTACAGTAAAGACACATTTTACTGTTGAAACAATAATAAAGAATAACAATAATAGTTGTTAAATATGAGTTACTGGCTGACGATTTACATCTTCATAAGGAACAAAGGGGCTGCGTGCCACAGTTATGTAATGATTCAGAACTATACATGTTCAGCACTTTCACCAGTCACATCTTGTCTTAAAGGTGCACTATGTATTTTTGGGGAAGAAGTTTCCATCGGAAGGGAAAGACCCAAACTCTCTTTGTTTACATGACTGAATAAACATAACCTTAAAGGACAACACAATTTCACACTGTGTTACTTTGTTTATATGTGGCGGACCCTGCCACCTTTCTGGCTTCAATAGAATTTATTCAGTTATTAATACAATTACTATTTCTGAATTTTTTGTTATCATCTCATTAATATTGTAAATATTAAAATCCTAAGCTTGAATTTCTTCTCCAAAACTACATGGTGCCTCTTTAACAGCCATGCGTACCTGGCCAAAGTTCCATGTGCGAGCACCGATTTGTTTCTCTGTGCCGTAGTAAATCCTCCCAGTGTCATTCAGAACGTACTCCTTCCTCTCGTCCTCATCATCCTGGAACACTGTGTCCTCTGGAAAGACATGATAGCATTATATCTATATACTTCATTCTTATAATACTGAGAATAGAGCATTGAGAGTACAGTTTTTCGCCCTGCATTATATGAACTCATGTTTCTTTCCTTTTCATACAGCTACAGCTGTAGAGGTCATGTTGACACTCTCAAACCAACCCTGACAGGAAACACAAGGACCCGATGTAGGATTCAATTTAATGACAGAGACAAGAGTCAAGACTTTGGTTTCTTCTTTGTCTGTGAAAGTGACCCAGTGATCCGTGCTTCATTCAACTCTGCAGTGACTAAATCACTTAAGAATGCGATGTCTTTTCACAAATGATGTAAAAAGGCTCCCCAAGGCCAGGAAATGGTTAAGAAACACAATGAGTCCATGGACCTTGCAGTGAGGCCCCTGTTCTTTTTATGGGAAACAGTCTGTTTTGAGTGACATCAGCACTACAGACTTGGGCGTATATCCACCTCTCACATGAGCTTCAGAAAATCCATGTCTCTGTTTTTCCAGCTCTTTTATCTCTCTGTTGCCACCGTGATTACCGGTGGGTGTGGAACAGGAATGTGAGTGAAATAAAGAAACCAAAAAGCAGAAAAGGTATCAGAGCATTTCACTATGGACATGAGGAAAAAGTGGAAGGAAGAGGTTTAACAAAGTCATGAGGGACAAGAAGGGAAGTTATGTTTGTGAGGGAAAAGGGTGGGGGGGAGAGTGGAGCATAACAGAGAGTCTTGAGATTGTACAGGAGAAAGCAGAGGGAGGTGAGGCTGACAGCATTTGGCAGCTGTGATAATTGCGATTTTCTCTTCTTACTGAATATTTCTGCGATGTGGGGAGCGGCGGACACACACACACGCACAAACAGGAGGATATGAAACAGAGCAAGGCTAGAAAACACAGCGACGAGGAGATGGAGCGAGGGTCGGGTCAGCAGATAGCAAGACGGGAGCTGTGCTGGGTGGGAGAGGCGTATAAAGGCAGGAAATACACAAGGAGGCAGTAAAAGGGAGGGAGAGGACAGGTTGTCACCAGCTGCAAGATTACTGTGAGCTCACCCTGTGGCGGTTTTATACAGTAATTGTGGGATTTTGACTTTTATGAGCGCGAGGGGGAGATTGGTCTCGGGATGAAGAGATTGAAAGAGGGAAGAGGAGATTGGGCTCCGTGCCAAAAGCAGCAACCCCGTAATGAAAGACAGAATTTCCTTTTATCAGAGCCAGGTCCTCGTTTTTTCTTTTTGTTTTGCTGTGTTGCAAGTACACTTCTTTTGGTCAAATATCCTGTGTGCATAGTTTGCAGTGCTCAGCAAACTCAAAAGAAACTCTGCAGAATAAACAATGGGCCTCATTTCCTAATGTTTTATTGAGAGAATAAGAGAATATTATGTATTATTTTGAAAAACCAAGACTTATTGAGTGGACAAAAATGATATACATGAAGCACAGTCTGTTTTATTTTACACCAGGAGCTCCCATGTTAGTAACAAACATAGTTAAAGCTGCTATAATACATATTTTGATGTTAACAATGTATCTATGACTGTTAAACGTGTGGCTGGGAGTGACAAACCTGATAAATATTATCCAACTCTGCAGTTCCACTCAGCTCTAAGGAGCGTTTAACCATCTTTTAGCTCTTTGTTTTGGTTTATACAACCCATTCTTTGTTTGGATTCAGCCTCAGCGTCTCATCAGTGTCGTCCCAAGACTCAGAGAGACTGCAGCTGCACGCTGGAAAAAGCTTGAACATAATTCAGACGTCCTTGAGTTTAAAGGGGAGACTAAAGTAAAAAGTAACCACTGTGACATTGCTAATGGCCTCCACGGTGCTTTCTACTGTTCCCTGTTTGTCGGTGCGTACGTGATGTTGAACGCAACACACAAACACAAAGAAACAAAAGACGGAGAAAGGCAAATGCATATACTTGAAATGGGAAAAGAGTCAATCGCTCATTTTCAGGCAGGTTTACCTGCATTTTTAAAACCTCATTTTGGCATTCTGATTGTCAAAGGTGAGCTTAAAGGTAGGGAAGACGATTGCGGAGAAAGACAGTTGATTGTTCAGTTGTAATACTAATGCTTTGGGCAAGAATTTCAGGCTGAATACCAACCCAAAGTAGTATTTCACAACCTTGGAATGAGACTCAACCATGAACTATCTTTCTCCAGAATTACCTTCAAGCCAAAGTCTGTCTCTGTGAAACAGGCCCCAGAGGTAACAGGAGAGTGAATATTGGATACACTCCTCCAAATTAATGCTAATATTGCTCTTGTGGATGTGTAAATAAGCAACTGTCTGCGAACACCTTAGCCTTATTAACTTGGAAGGTGATACTATGTCAGCTGTGTTTCCACTGACCCTAGGTGGCCAAAAAAACAGTGCAGGTTTGGATTAATAATAGAAAAATTGGTATGCTTGATTAAAAAACCAAGATGGACCTCTTTTATCTGCGAACGTTTTGAAAATAGGAATAACATAAAGTACAGATAGACCCTTAAAAGCGTACAAATCATATCTGTATGCAATGGTCTATTTAATCTTACACACAAACTGTTTTGGTCACACACACACAGTTCAACGTGGTGCATAAGTGGCATAGCCAAGTGTGCCGGCAGTCTTGACTCATACCCAGCAGTTACATAACCCCCACAGTCACACACAGGGTCGAGCTGCAGCTGCTTGATCGACAGCAACACACTCCCAGATTAAGTTGGGCTTTCTCACTCATGTGTAACGTTATATCAGGATTCCTCTCAGAGGTGGACTGACCAAACAGATCTACTCTGTACCAGTATCTGCTATCAGAACGATGACGCCATTCATAATACAGCAGCTATGTTCTTGGAACACTCTCGCTGGAGATCGGGCTGTAGCAGACAGCTCTGCTCAGAGAAAAATGTTGACTTTTTGAGGATTTTTTTCTGCCTCAAAGCTAATAGTATCTCCGCTAGAATGTAAATCGCTCCAGACATGTTACGCAACACTGCCTGCCTTTTCCCTTTTCATTTTTCTCCCTTTATCACCCATCACTTGTCTTCTCCTCCACATTCCTGCCTCCGATCTATGTAAACCCTCTGCCCCCGCTCGCTCACAGCCGCTGCCAATCTTACCTTCACACCAAGGGTTGAAGAGCATGACGATGTTCTTGCTGGAGTTGTGAGTGGTTGTTGACCCGCTCTTTGCGGAGCCACATGTCACCGTGAGACCGTACAGGCCGCACACAGCAGTGGCTGGCGAGTTGACGGACAGCTTGACCGTGGTGTCGTTCTGCTCGACGATCTTGGCCTCCCAGCGCTCATCCTCCAGTTGATCCACCATTGGAATGATGACATGGGTGCCTTTGGACACCATGGGCAGGGGACCTGCAACACACAGGTTATCGTTGAGTCGTGTCACAGAAACACTGTCACAAAAGTTTCAGGAACCAGAGATTGATGTATTAAAGGAGACATATCATGCTTTTTTCCCTTTCCTTCAGTGTGTTGTTAAGGTTCTTGTGCATGTAAAAGGTCTTGAAAGCTAAAGTCTGCGCCAATGGGAGCCCCACAGAAAACACTGCTCCTGAAACGCCTCACTGTGACTTTGTAACATCACACTGGGTCATCAATGCCTAGCAGCTAGTTTGGCATGTAAGAGTTAATTTAGCATAGCTGCTCTGTTGCTGTTAGCGTTGCTGGTTCAGGTGTGTGCAAATGTTCTACCCAATTAAAGGGCTGGATTGACATTTTGGGATTATGCATATCATTTTTTTGCAAAAAAGTAAGATAAGAAGATGGAAAACACTCTCATATCTGTCTGTTAAGCTAAAACAGCTAGCCAAAACTGCTAGTATCTATACTAAGACATAGACAAGCATTAGTACCTGTCTAATAACTACATTATTGGCCAATTAATCCAACCTGTTCAGAGTTTCACACGTAACAGTCAGATGTGTAAGTGGTTAAGAGATTCTCATCCAACTCTTGGCAGGAAACCAAATAAGCATATTTTCCAAAACACTGAGATTAAAGTTAACTGCAAGCAGCTGTTTTGCCGTGAACCACGAGAGCTATTAAAATGATAAAGAAAATAATCATCATAATGCTTAAGAAAGGCAAGAATCAGCATAACGAACTGCATGAACCTTTCAGGGCAAAACAACACAAGTGATGCTCCTAGTGTGAACAAAAACCCCCGTTCATCTGCTACGATCTGCTCCCGAGAGAGCGAGTGCACTCGTGTGTAAATGCACATAAACTTGCACACTTTGTGTTTGTTTGGAAAAGTATCTTTGAATAACATTTTGCTTTTCATGTCAGAGTGATAAAGTGCTTTTCAATTCTCCCCTCTTCCCGATTCTCGGCTAACCTTGAAAATTTGGATTCAATAAAGTTAGATAGCAGAGGCGGCTGTGGAAGGGCTCCACTGCGACATGACCAGAGTAAACTCCATTATTCACGTCACGGTAATTGTTAGTGTGCTCTGACAGCGGATCACACAGCCATAGCGAACCATAAACCACATATGCATCGCAGCGCGGCACCCGGCTGTGCATGGTTTGCAAGAGTAAACAAAATTTCAGGGCTGTAAAAACTCCCACACTGCACACACACACACACACACACACACACACACACACATCTCTGCAGAAAGTAAACACATGTGGGAATGTTTTATTTATGACCTTCAATGTTCCTTTTTGTGTGACTTGATGTTTCGCTCGAGGCTAACAAATGAAAAGCTAACAAAACTTAATATAAACCTTCATGCTAACCTTCTAGCTTGATTAAGACTTATTGAGTGCTTTCCTCCTGTGGCACCCTGCTGGGCTTTAGCCGCCGTTTGCTGAACCGAACATGGAGTTTACCGAGAAACCATTGTTCTCCATTCGACTGCAGCCAGGACTTCCTCTCTTACGTCTAAGTGCTCTTTCTAAAGGAAATCAATGTAAAACACTCTCTTCTTGGCTTTTCTGTTGAAAATTGACTTGGATTCTTTATTCGGCTCACTGATTGAGCAAAATAACATCTTACAGAGCTGCAATGATACAAGGCCGTGCTTTTAGTGCAACACTTAAACCCTTTTCACAGCAAATGTGACTGTGAAAGCAAAGTTAATGAGAACCTGACCGAAGTGGGTGGCTCAGATTGTAATCTGCGTCTATTCTTTTTCTCAGCCACTCTTCCACATGTAACTATGTGTTGCGTTCTCTGCGGTGATGTAATGGCCGTTTATTCTCAAGTGAGCAGTGGATGGCTGTAGTATGAGGCCTGCAAATACCAGAGCGAGGTGTCCAGTGTCCTGAGGTCTGGAAGCTGTTAACGCTGTGGGGCGGTGGGTGGAATCCAAACCTTGCGGTGCAGTTATGGTTGAACTGCTGCTGGATTTAAATGTGCGAGCTATGCAAGGCATTTGGACCACATTTCCCATGCTTGTTTTGAGACTCGTCGTTCAGTCCTGCAGCAGGTACTGGTTGAAGGTGCACTCCACCGATTCAGATCAGTTTATTCATCATGGACAGAACTGCTCCACCAGTGAAAAGAGTTCCTTCATGTCTTCATGTGTTTGTATGACATACTTCCATAACCCTGTTAGATGAACCCCTTCATACCTGAAGGCTTCAATTACACCACCCAGCACGTTCCAGACGTGTTCTATCTCAACCATTTATGATACATTTAGCAATTGAAACTATTTTTCCATTACAGTATTTCAACTTTTATCCATCACTTGTTGTCATTTCACGTGATGAGCGAGCACACCATCATCTGTAACTGTTACTACAAAGTTATCTATAGAATGGGCGGGGCTTAAACTGATCGTTGCTATACTTATTATTATTTTATGAAAACTTTAGTACTATTAATAATTTACAGAACATCCTCAGCTTTACCAAATAAAGATTTTCCTTCATTACAAGTAAGGATATTTACACATTTTACTCAGTGATACTAGTAAAAAATGAACTATTAAGATCTTGCTCAACACTATATGTCACTATTTATCCATTACTTTCATCATACTACATTTCTGTAGTTTCAAATGTTTTTATGTACCCTTCAGTGTTTCCAAATATCCCCTTGCGACTGCCGAAGTACCTTGTGTTGGAGTTACTGGTCTGGAGGATAAAAATAATAAAATCGGGGTTGAGATCTCAAATTTCTAACAGAAAATCTGTTTTATGAGCTTGGGGTTTGAGTTTGAGAGAACTAGATATTTACCAGGCAGAGAGAGTCTTACTTATTGCGGATGAGTTGCATTATGGGGAGTGTAGGAGACCATAGCAGGAAAAAGTCGGGATATCTTCGCCTCTGATGCTGTAATTGTGTTCATTATTCTTTTTAATCTATCTATGGTGATGAACCCAAGTTGATGAGAGTGAAATGCTAAATTGCTTGAGAGCGCCTTGAATTTTATTCTCGCTGAGTGTGTTTGTGAGATTGTTCTTTGGGGAACCTGAGTGCATTCTTCTAAATTAACCAACCTGCTGCAACCCAATGTGATATGTGTTATACAATATGTGCAAATGATTCTACTGAATGTATTTATTTATAACATTAATCATGGATTGTGTTGGAAGGTATGATGACACACAAACAGACACTTTCCATCTATTGCATACCTGTTTTCATGTCCAGGTGCAGCTTGTCGGTGTCAGCATTGAAAGGCCTGTTGAGCTCCATCTCTATCTGGAAAGTCTGTCCTCTACGGATGATCATCTCATCCCCGTGGTACAAGTCGGTGTGATGCTCCTGTCTGTTCTGACCCGTCTTTGAGCTCAGCAGGTCCACAGAATGCACCGACAACTGTATTTCTGAGGGAAGGGAAAGTTTATCATAAAATGTAAGTATGCGTCTGTATCGCCGCTGCTATGGATTTGATATTTTGAAAGGGTCATGAAGGGTCACGGTGATATGAGAGAGTTGAGTTAACCTAGTCCAAACAATTTCATACCACAATTTACCCCAAACATCTCTGACATTACCTTCCATTTCCCTTGCCTCTCCATTCTCAGGCTTTGGCTTGACAGGCTCCGGGGCCGGAGTCGGAGGTTTGACCAATTCCACCTTATCTGTGACATCATAGGAGTGGCTGTTCTGGCGCTTACAGCAGCACGGACACATCTTCCTGAACCAGCGGCGACAGCCTCCTTCCTCCTGTTTCTTCTCGCCCTCTTTATGAATGGCCAGCTCCACCCTGGTGGGCGGGGCCGCTCCGGGAAAACGCCCCACCTCTGACGTTCCTCTGACTGACAACCGCTCGCCTGGCATTCTAGGAGACACATTAGAAAACTGTTGGTTCGATTTCAGGAATAAGATCGCGGCCTTTGTCATTAGTTGGTTATGGTGCACAGACATGATCACTGAATAATCCAGGTTTTCCTGAAATTGTAAAAATATACAGCAAAGGTCGTCATTGTTTAGACATTTTAATGCATTACATATTATATCTCTGTGTGGGTCTAACAATAAAGTAGCTCTTTATACTGCATGTTCTCTGTCCAAGGGTCCCTAACCCTTAAAGTACACTACAGTCCTTGACTGATTACCTGCTCTTACAAAGGAACGTCCTCATAAGAACACTAATGACTGCGCTGTGCTTCATCCAGATTAATGGGTACACTGTATCTGGAAAGAGATGTTGCTGGTGAGTTTGTATTTTCTTTTTCATGATGTGAGAACCACTTTAACTTCGATTTTATTAGGCTGAGAGCAGAAATCTCACAGAGGGACAAATAAAACCAAACCTACTTGCAAGGACTACACGTGAGTGAGAAAACGTTGAAGCCCAACAGCTCAACAACACTTTACGATAAACACGGAGGGATGCCAACGGTCGAACAAAGTGGTATTTGGCAGTGTGCGACCGTACATTTCATTCCACCGAGACTTTGTATAACAAACAGAGTAACAAAACATTCCTCCAGTGCTTCTTCTGCCTTTCTTTCCTCTCCCTATCATGAAACAGCCAGTGCACGTCTTATTTTATTTTTTCCCACAATTACCACGTTCCATATATGCACTCTCCTCAGCTGTCAGGCTTTCTCAAAGCATTCTGGGGTATTTAGGCTGCCATGCTTGTCCGCTACACTCCCTGAGCAATTTGTCATGCCACCTACAAGCAGCTGGATTCGATCTGCCTCACACCAGCTGTTGCAAAATAATGCAGTTGAGACTGTATGTCTCTGTGTGCACATACACTGTGGGCTTCAGTGTCCGGTGCTGTGGATCATATGGACATTTATCACACTGTCACATCCCCTCCCTCATACAGCGCACTAAAATCACAGCGGAATTAGATCATTTGTCACACTGAAGATAAGCCTGTCCTTCCTGCCCGTACTCACATCTTAAACTCCGGGTCACATGTTATAAACCAAACGTCAACATTAGGAAAGTGAGCACAAAGTAATGTTTACGAGAATCAAAGGCAGATGGAGGAGGACTTTCCCTCCCCTTCACTCCCCTCCTCTCCCCTTCTCTCCCTCCTTTTTCTCACCGTCTGCAACTTCTCTATCTCAGCATCATATACGACCTAATACATGGTTAAATTACCTAAACAATTAAGCACCGCTGGAGTTTTGTTAGCTCTTTTTAAACACCCATAAACTGTAATGAGCTGCAGTAATGCACATAGTCAGGAGAAATTCAGCGTTGCTAAGTAAACAGAAATAGATGTTGGGTTTATAGGGCGATATTCTCATTTTAAGGTTTGGGAACACCCTTCACCAAACCCTCCTTAGTTAGTACTCCTGTCACAACATGTGTTCCTGCACAAAGGGTTTACAATAATAATAGCGGCAGATTTACCGCTCAGATATTCCGTCGCCGCAACGCGCTAGCAGATTTTATCAGCTTTAGCTAGTTAGCAAATTAATGCTAACATCTCCAGCTTACTTTTTTAATGTTGTCTTAAATATGTAATTGATGGCACAAAAAAATTCTTAAAGGCTGAAGATGAAGTTAAATGTTCAACACAGAAAGTCATCATTGGTAATCCATGTAAATAAAGAGTAGCTTGCTTTGAACGTGAAGTCTAGTTAGCCCTTTAGGGAAATGTAAAACTAAAATGCTATTTTTCAGCTTACAAAAGCCTGTTAGCATGTTGCTATAGAAAAGTCTACTTTGAAACAACTTAATCCAATAATAATCCAATACAAAACAGGCCAGAGCTTCTAAAGTTGGCTAAACTCGATATATAGAAACATGTAGGCTTCCAGGTGGTTGTCCCAGTCCTATACACATATTTTTGTAGCATCTAACTAATAAGTCTAACTACAACCCTAAAAAAGCCAACAGTGACTGGCAAATTTTGAAATGGCTCTTCCGGGAGTAAATTTCCCATCATCCACTCCATTTATGTTTCAGAAAATCCTCATTTAAAGAGGTTTAATCCTGGAACTAAGGCAACCAATTATGAGTGGTACTGTGACCACAAAACACTTGATTTTGGAGGGAATTATTATTTAAAGATTGAAGGACTACTTATCCCATAAACCATTGCAAATGATTCCTTTCCAACAACTTCCAACTCACAAACCCTAGTACACGGCCTGACTTTGCATTTTCTACCCCTTTGGACACATTTCACGGGTGTGGTAAACACTTCCGCGGTGATATCAAGCTCTACCAATCAGAAACCTCGCTGTTTGGCTCTAGAGTTGTGGGTAGTGTGGTACTTCTCCATGACAATGCGAATAAAAAAGTGCTTTTCTTAGTTGATCACATACCGTTGTTTCACAATCTCAGAGCTCATAGTAAGTCTATCTTGGATGGTTACAACATTATGGCTAATAATCAACCTCCTTGATAGAGATCATGAATGGGTTTTCACTCACAGACCTCACTGTTGGCCTCTGAATAGACATGCCGCTGGGCTTTGGAGGTAACGGATGGCATGAAGCTATGATCGGACGATTGCTGTTGTTGAAAGCTAAAGTTAAGGCCAGACAGATGATGTTAGAGTCATCTAGCTGCATATCTGATACAGGCAAGCATCTGTGAAAGTCTTTGATTAAGTGCTGCTGCTTTTCCATTGATTTATTTGAACTGGACCGGCTGAGCACAGTGCTTCTGGGGCAAGAAAGGCAGTGATAGTGAAGGTATGTGGTCCGGTTCAAAGGGCAGACAGCAGCTGAGGGAGAGGTGGTAGGGAGGGGCGCCATCAGAGTCTATGTGTGTTTCTGTGTGCGTGCAAGACTTTATAATTCACTTCTGATTTTTCGACTCCTTGACTTCCTGAGTTCATCTGCCGGTCGCATGACCCTCCCCGCCCTTCAACTGTTTCCAGATCCTCTAAATATTTGGCAAAGACATCCACAATCATTATGACTGACACAATGGATCAAGTCAGCTGCGTGTGTTGCGACGCGACCTCCACCCAAAACTAAAGTCACGCTTTCTCCCTCATTCTGTACTCCGTCTCTAATTTCAGTAAAAAGGAACCACCGTGCAGATTAACGAGAAGTAAAAGGCATGACACGATTAACCATATTTGACTTGAAGAGCGAAATTAATTCCTTTCCCTTCCTTTTTCTGCTCCCTCACAGACCAAATATGAGCAAATATTTGGGGTGATAAAATGAAAGAGACAATTATAATTGGCCAAATAAAACAGCGCATGTGGATTCTTCTGAAAGGCAACAACTGAACAAAACCTTTTCAGGCTGTTTTGTTGGTAATGTGTGTCTTCACAGGCTTTGAAAAAAGCAAAGTTATCTCACTACTGCACCTTAGGTGGCCTAAAATTGCCCAATTAAAGTCATCCACTCAGCCCCCTAAAACCTTGAAACGCCATTTCACAAGACTAATTTTTTGGCAGCCTTGCTCTTCCCCCACACTTTCATGCACAAATTTAAATGGATTTCTAATACAACCATCAGCCAAGCTTGAAAACAAGAGTTAGCCTGCTTCATCTCTTCTCTCTCTCT
Source organism: Pagrus pagrus (assembly GCF_965226575.1). Classification (NCBI taxonomy): domain Eukaryota; kingdom Metazoa; phylum Chordata; class Actinopteri; order Spariformes; family Sparidae; genus Pagrus; species Pagrus pagrus. Next base: position 23,781,175 of record NC_140196.1, on the reverse strand, counting down.
CTCTGCCTATCACCACCACATGTATCACTTCTTCCAGTACACCATGCCCTCTCCCTCTGCAGCTTGGTACCTCTCTTCAGTCAGTTTGTGTTGGCACCCGGTATATACAAGTATCAAGAAGTCTAGATTGAGGCTGCAACTGGTTGGCCATCAACCACCTATGGGCTGTCAGTTGCTTCTTGATGAACAGATCAGTTGTTCTGTCTATGAAAGAAAATGTCAATTAGTGTTTCTCAAAGACCAAGATGACGTCCTTAAATGTCCTGTTTTGTCCACAACCAAAGACACTTAGTTTATAATCATAGAGGAGTAAAGAAACCAGAAACTCAAACTGATTGATCCATTATCAAAATATTCAATAGTTGACGACTAATCGATTATTCGGTTAATTGTCGCAGCTCTACGACCAACAAGGCTAAAGGCACGCACATGCTTTAACTAACTTTTAAAGCCTGCAGTGCAGTTCAGCACCAGCTTTTCAACATCCAGCGCTCACACTGCAGTTTCCTCAGAATTTGCCTTCACTAGTTTACGGTGCTCTTTGTGGGAAATGAAAAAACACAGTTATAATAACAGTAACAGACCAGAGAATATTCACATTTAAGAAGCTGGAATTAAAGAGTTTTGGATTTTTTCCCTCAAAAAATAAAACTCAAACTGATGAATCCATTATCAACACATTTGGTGATTCATTTAAGGGTTGCCGACTAATTGATTATTCGATTAACTGTCGCAGCTCTACAACCAGCAAGGTTAGAGGCATGAATGTAGTTTAACTTTTAATGCCAGCAATGCAGTTCAGCACCAGCTTTTTAACATCCAGCACTCACACAGTAATTTCTTTATAAACTGCCTTCTGTGGTATACTGTGGTCTGACTGAACATGAGGAAATGTTTTGTTTTTTTAACAGTAAACCAACTTCATGGAGTTTGAAGGGCTGGGTGGGGGGGCCCGGGGGGCCTCCGTAACAAACAGCAGGAAACCAGTCTGTGGAGCTGATTAATTGGATTTTTGTTGCAACAAAAGTTCAGCAAGTTCAAGCTTAAACTTTAAAAATTCAATAAAGGCAAGAACAACTGACTTGTGTATGAAGTAAACCCAGATTCTGTATTGATATATTTTGATACGGTCTGTCTTCAGTGAGAATCAAGGCTCAGCTGCTCAGGGGAGCCTCCCTCTGTCAGCAGGAGAAACCGTTATGTCATTCGCGTCATGCCTCGCTTCAAGTTTACTCTTCACCTCACGTCTCCTTTATAAGAAACACAAAGTTGTTATTAAAGTGACGGAAGATCTTACTTGAACTGTGTTGTTTCTTGTCTGGATCAGCGGTGAATCCTCTGCTTCGTCCTCACTAATTATCTCTCTGCGTCAAACTTTTGGAAACTTTCCTTCTTCTCTCGCTCCGCTCTCGGATCAGAATACTTTATACGCCCGCTCTGAGACGGTACTTAACACTGATACACACTCACACACACCCCCTTTCTTTCTCACAGCCCAGCCCACCCCGCCCCACCCAGCCCGAAGTTTCCACAACCACACCGCGAGGGTTCCGTTCTGGTGAGCGGGCGCACGTGTGATGAGAAGCACACGTACACACTGTCACACACTCACACACTGTCTATCTCACACACACACACACACACACACACACGCACACACTGTCACTCACACGCACACACACACACACATACACATACTGTCACACACAGACACACACAGTATATCTCACGTACACACGCACTGTCACACACACCCACACACGCGCACCCACACACGCACACACTGTCACACACACACACTCACACACATACATACATACACACACACTGTCTCTCCCTCATGCACACACTGTCACACATGCACATACACGCACGCACACACACACACACACACACACACACACACACACACACACACACACAAGGAAGACAGAGGAGATCAAGTTTGTTACACAATGTTCAGAAGACACTATTTTAATGTGTGCTGAGCAGTGAAAAGTACCCAAAAGTCACACTTGAGTAAAGTGAGAGTCACCCTTATGAATATCACCTGAGTGGTCTTACTGTAAAGTAGCCTATCTAACATTAGATGTACTGAAGTATCAAAAGTAATATTTTGGCAATAAATGTACTTAAGTATAGACAGTAAAAGTAAAAGTAAAGTATACTTATGTGTACATGTATTGTTGACCCATTGTTGGCCTGGCTCATTATTGGATCTGATATTAAGCATTTTTCTGAGTTTTGTTTTTAAAAAATAATCAATGAAATGCACGACTTTGGCTCTGTTGCAGCATGTAATCTGTAAAGTAACTAGAGTAAAACATATATTATTTGCCTCCAAAGAGTAGATGAGTGGGAGTATAAAGTAGTACCTCAAAATGTGTACTTCAGTAGCCTGCAGTACCTGAATAAATGTACTTATATTCCATCACTGATGGTTTGACCTGATGTAAGAGTCCAATATAAAATAGTTAATCATAGCTCTAACTCCAGCCATATGATGCAAACAACCTATAACCTGCACAATAAAGCCAAAAATAATAAATTCAACCAAATTCAGTGAGAGGGCATTGTATATACATTGTATATATATGTAGGCTATATTTCGGTAAATGGGGTTAAAAACCACCAGAACAGACTAAAACCACAGTTTGGATGGTACAGTACATGGATGAACCAAGGTGGATCCTTCCCTGTAGGAAACCCCCCTCTGTCAGTGTTGGTGGAGTCACAACTTCCCCCTCACACTTTCAGTTCTCATCTGATGGTTGGTTTATAAATGACAGGAAGACCTCAGAGGAGAAAAAAACCCAATCTGACCTCTCATCCTAAATTTAAACCTGATCACTAGTCCAAAAAGGCTAACTTGATTTCATAAGCATCCCTCAGCAAAAAGCACATTGTGATGCAGAGTTTGTTCCAGGTAATCTGTCTCACCGCCTGCAGGCTTTCCAAAGTGACAGTAACCAATCACAGCAGACGGTGAGTGAATGACTAAAGCGTACCTGAAACATTGTGGCTTGGCAGGAGATAATTTAATTAGGTCATTTCTGATCAGTGCGATGAATCGGCATGTTTGGGAAAACTGACGTCTTGTAAACATTAAACTGTCAGTTTGTGGTAATAAGTTACATCACGGCAGCTGAGAGGTACAACAACAATTCCATGGAATAATAGGATCAAATGTATTTGTCAGTGTTAGTGAGAGTGAACTGCAATGCTAGCCCTGTGCAGATATAACACTGTATAGTGCAACTGTATTTTAAACTGAATGCTAATGTTAGCATGCAAACATGCTTACAGTGACAATGCTAAAATGCTGATGTTTATAATGTTTACCATGTTCAACATCTGACGTGTTAGCATGCTATCATTTACTAATTAGTATTGCACAATAAGGGAAAGCCGAAGCAGTTGTAATTAGATATTTGTTCATCAACCTAAGCACAAATTTTTGAAAAGTCAGATTATCACGTAAATTATCAGAATTTATCTTCTTGGTATGACCCCACGATAATCAAAACTGACAGCGCCAGTCACAAGATCCTCTGGGGACCATGAGTGTCACTAAATGTTATGGTAATCCATCCAGTAGTTGACAAAATATTTCACTGATTAGGCGAAAGCTTTGACCTCATGGTGGCCCTAGATTAAAAGTGAGAGGACTACCAAAGTCACGAGGCCTCATCCTCTGGGGACCAAGAACATCTGTACAAAACATCATGGCATTACAAAACGCAACAGATTTTGAGCCTGTAATTGTTATTGTCTACCTTTAATGGAACATTTGTTTAAACTGATGCAATCAAGATAGCAGAGTAGTTGTGAGGTTTTTATCTAATAGCCCTTTTTCCTTGTCAGTCTTTGAGATATTTCATAACAGGAAAGGCACAGCTGCCATTAATAACATTAATGATGTTAAATACCTGTCAGTTGGGTATTGTGTATGCTGCCTCGGTCGAATGGATCACTGGGGCACTTACATGGAACACAATGCTTTCGTGAAATAAAACCTACTCACAAGAAAAAAGTAATGAGTTAACCCGAAGGAATTTCTTTTGATGAATGCTACTGTATTCTTTGAAAAACTGATTTTTATATAAGAGTTGTAGCTCGGAGCCATGCATTACATTTTTGTCATGGCTATTTGTATTTTGAAAAATGCAGACCATTTACCGGACTTATTGTTCATCCTGCCCGCTTGACAACGCTGTGATAAATGACACAGGCAACATTCGCGGCTTCTGCAGAGCAGTGGGCGTGAGGGGAAACATAAAGGTGACTTGGGTTCGCTGAGTATCTGAGCATAACAGATGGGACCGGGTCCTGGATCTCACACTGTACGTGGGAAACCAAACAGCCAGCAGCCGGCCAAAGGAAACTTCCTGACTTTCCAAAAGATACTTCCTGACTTTGGGAAACATATAGGATTGTATAGAAATGTGGACTTTGTATTATATATTTTCACTGAGGAAAAAAGAAAGAATACAATAAAGGTATCAATAGCTGTAGTTCATTGTATGTGCACAATATAGGAGCCTGAATCTTTCTGCAAACATACAGTTCAGCAGGTCTGCCTCTATCGAGGAGTGTCAGTGAGAACATTTTAGGTATGTGCTGTATTGACACGTCTCTGTTAAATAATAACCAGGTTCCTCTGACCTTTTCTCTTACTTAGGAGGATCAAAAAGGCACACGGCGCCACAAGACACAACTAAATGAGCTGTTTTACGTAAAAATAGACAGAAAAAAAGAATGAAGTGGATAAAAAAGCACAAACTTAACTTCCATGTAGTGTTAAAGGAGCTTTGTATAGCATTTTGTGGCAATTTTCATGTTGAACTCACTTTTTTTATCGCCCATGTGCTGTTCTAGTTGGCCTGTGCCTCGTCTCAGAGAGCAACAGTAGCTAAGCTAACGTTAGGGTAGAAATGGAGTCCGCCAACATAAGCTAACAACCTCCTTCCAGCATCAACTCAGAAGCTCCTTAGAGCCGCTTTAAAGGAATAGTTTGACATATTATACAGTACGTTTATTTGCTTTTTTTGACTGGTTAGATGAGACCGATACCACTCTCGTGTTTGTACGTGAATGGTAGAGATAACAGCTGGTTCGCTTAGCTTTACATAAAGACAGGCAGCAGGGAGAAACGGCTAGCCTGTTTCAGCACTTCAGCACTTCTGGAGCTCACTAGCTAACATGTTGCATCTTTGTTTAATCTGTACAAAACAACAGCAAAAAAGAGAGAAACCTATGGTCTTACAGGACGGTTATTGGTTAGGTGAGCTAATAGCTTATTAGCCTACACAGTATTTGGATAGCTAACTTGACAGAGCTAGGCTAGCTGTTTCCCCCTGCTTCCAGCCTTTAAGTTGAGCTAAGCTAACGTTAGACTTAAGATTGGCTCCAATTTTTTCCTCTAATTCTTAGGTCGCAACATGCTTCTTTCTATCATCTAATGTAAAGTCGTGTTATGGAATGTCAAATATCACAATATTTGCAATACCATTACCATTACTGCCTTAACCTCTCACCCTGTTTCACAATATCTTGTGATGAAGAATTTTTTCCAGCTTAAGTTGTTCACTCCTTTAATGACTGCGGTGATTCGTATGATTCACAACAAGATTCAGCTTATGACATCAAGCCATGTGTATTTTACAGCGGTGTGATGAAATGTGTCTGCGAGCGACTGTGTGACTCTTACGGTCTTAATCAATTGCAGTACTCATTCACAGTTTGCTGTGCGGGGGCTGATTCATGCGCTGCAGTTGCGCCGGAGATGAACACAAACAGACAAAGCCCACAGGAGCACAACAGATGATTTATCTGCCTCTCCTCTCTAAATCCCCCCCCACCCTGTTCAGCTTGTAACACTCAGTCTCTCCTGTATTAAAGACACACAGAACACAAATTCAGACAGGTAATACGTTTTGTTCTGAAAAATATTGAACATTTTAGGGAGCCAGCTAAGTGCAAACCAGAATGTAATTTTTCATTCTATTGCAAGATTTTTGCTCTCTCCACGTGTCCTCTGTACAAAGCATTACGACTATCTTTCATCGTGTCGCAGCTTCATTTGAGCAATCCTTGTTTCAATGATCTAACAGGATTAAGAGTGTACAGTCATGCTTGCAGCTCTATGAGACAATGAGTATTTAAAAGCAGAGCTAAATGCTAAAATCAACATGCTAACATGCTCACACTGACGATACATGCAGATGTCATGCAGGTATAATGTTTACGATGTTTTGCGATTGTCACAACCTGAACCGAGTTGCCGCCCAATCTGAGCTAGCACGTCCACCATTTGGACAAATCCCTGCAGAACAGGAAAAAAAATTTAATTTTGCAGGTATTTAAAAGTATATTTTCGCTTTTCAGTCGCAGTTTGGTTAAGTTTAGGCAATAAAACTGATTGGATGTATTTTTAAAATAAGTAAAAAGTTAGTTTAAAGCAATAAAAATATTACTACTTTGGTTTCACACAGGATAAATAAAATCAAATTAATAAAAATCATTAGATGAGAGATTTTATCTGCTTCGGCAGTTTACTTGTGAAAGGTATGGCATCATAAAAGACGCCAGCACCTCCAACTTGCCTCACCTTAATTTCACAAACATGTGCTGTAGCCAGGAGCATGTCACTTTTCCAAAGAAACCATAATGCTGTCATTATCGTCACAGAGTGGCGGTGCCATTATTTCGCAAGACAAAAGCAGGGCATAGGTCAGAAGTCCTGAATGTTAGATTTTGAGTCTTAAACATGCCCATTTAAAATAATAAAAAGTTTTAAGATGTTAGTTTTTAAAGTTTTAAAAGCAACAGAGCAGACGCACAGTGTCACAGTATCACCACACAGCGCCACAGGAAATCATTCCTGCCTGTGGAACTGAGTGTCAGACACTCTGAGTCAATAGGAGGACTCTGGACGCTTTGTTTCTCTTTAATGTGCAATAATTAAGAAAAACAGTGTGCAATAACCCATATATTGTCAACTGTAGCATTTTTTATTACACTGTATAATATACAGTGTAATAAAAAATGCTATACGGATATATTCTAGTAGAATGTACATTTCTTGTATGTTTGTTCTGTTTTTGTTGTTCTTGCTTATATATAGTTTATTATTATTATTATTTTTCTGCATATTTCTGGACTTTGAATGGGAGCAGCTGTAACAAAAACAACTTCCCCTCGGGGATCAATAAAGTATTTCTGATTCTGATTCTGATTGATTTAGTCTAGTACCTGACAAAATGTGACTGTTTTTAAAACAGCCACTGACCTCGACAATTAAACATGTGAACCGATCAACACAATGTGAAAACATGAGGAGGGAATACAGCCTGTTTACAACCTTGATTCCAAAAAAGTTTGGACAACAAAATGCAGTCATTTGTAAATGACCTGTGCTTACTGACAACAGCTTCATGAAGTGTTCCTGAGCGCACATAGTAATATCCTTTATACAATCATCTGTTTCTCAAAGTGTTGAACCTCACCCGTCTTTGCTTGTGAACGACTGAGCCTTCAGAGGATTCTCTAAGGGCCTCCAAGAGGATCACTCAGAATGTGTTGCTGGCATCAAAGTCAACATAAGAATACATTTAGAAAGATAAAGGGTTTGATGAGGTAAAACATTAAATGTGCGGGAAAAAAATGAACAACATTGTGCTCAAGCAAAGACAAAAAGAAAGATAAAGTGCATTTCTCAGTTTCTCAGAGAGCAACAGTAGCTAAGCTAACGTTAGGGTAGAAATGGAGTCCACCAACATAAGCTAACAACCTCCTTCCAGCATCAACTCAGAAGCTCCTTAGAGCCGCTTTAAAGGAATAGTTTGACATATTATACAGTACGTTTATTTGCTTTTTTTGACTGGTTAGATGAGACCGATACCACTCTCGTGTTCGTACGTGAATGGCACAGATAACAGCTGGTTCGCTTAGCTTTACATAAAGACAGGCAGCAGGGAGAAACGGCTAGCCTGTTTCAGCACTTCAGCACTTCTGGAGCTCACTAGCTAACATGTTGCATCTTTGTTTAATCTGTACAAAACAACAGCAAAAAGGAGAAAAACCTATGGTCTTACAGGACGGTTATTGGTTAGGTGAGCTAATAGCTTATTAGCCTACACAGTATTTGGATAGCTAACTTGACAGAGCTAGGCTAGCTGTTTCCCCCTGCTTCCAGCCTTTAAGTTGAGCTAAGCTAACGTCAGACTTAAGATTGGCTCCAATTTTTTCCTCTAATTCTTAGGTCGCAACATGCTTCTTTCTATCATCTAATGTAAAGTCGTGTTATGGAATGTCAAATATCACAATATTTGCAATACCATTACCATTTCCAGCTTGTAACACTCAGTCTCTCCTCTGTGTATTAAAGACACACAGAACACAAATTCAGACAGGTAATATGTTTTGTTCTGAAAAATATTGAACATTTTAGGGAGCCAGCTAAGTGCAAACCAGAATGTAATTTTTCATTCTATTGCAAGATTTTTGCTCTCTCCACGTGTCCTCTGTACAAAGCATTACGACTATCTTTCATCGTGTCGCAGCTTCATTTGAGCAATCCTTGTTTCAATGATCTAACAGGATTAAGAGTGTACAGTCATGCTTGCAGCTCTATGAGACAATGAGTATTTAAAAGCAGAGCTAAATGCTAAAATCAACATGCTAACATGCTCACACTGACGATACATGCAGATGTCATGCAGGTATAATGTTTACGATGTTTTGCGATTGTCACAACCTGAACCGAGTTGCCGCCCAATCTGAGCTAGCACGTCCACCATTTGGACAAATCCCTGCAGAACAGGAAAAAAAATTTAATTTTGCAGGTATTTAAAAGTATATTTTCGCTTTTCAGTCGCAGTTTGGTTAAGTTTAGGCAATAAAACTGATTGGATGTATTTTTAAAATAAGTAAAAAGTTAGTTTAAAGCAATAAAAATATTACTACTTTGGTTTCACACAGGATAAATAAAATCAAATTAATAAAAATCATTAGATGAGAGATTTTATCTGCTTCGGCAGTTTACTTGTGAAAGGTATGGCATCATAAAAGACGCCAGCACCTCCAACTTGCCTCACCTTAATTTCACAAACATGTGCTGTAGCCAGGAGCATGTCACTTTTCCAAAGAAACCATAATGCTGTCATTATCGTCACAGAGTGGCGGTGCCATTATTTCGCAAGACAAAAGCAGGGCATAGGTCAGAAGTCCTGAATGTTAGATTTTGAGTCTTAAACATGCCCATTTAAAATAATAAAAAGTTTTAAGATGTTAGTTTTTAAAGTTTTAAAAGCAACAGAGCAGACGCACAGTGTCACAGTATCACCACACAGCGCCACAGGAAATCATTCCTGCCTGTGGAACTGAGTGTCAGACACTCTGAGTCAATAGGAGGACTCTGGACGCTTTGTTTCTCTTTAATGTGCAATAATTAAGAAAAACAGTGTGCAATAACCCATATATTGTCAACTGTAGCATTTTTTATTACACTGTATAATATACAGTGTAATAAAAAATGCTATACGGATATATTCTAGTAGAATGTACATTTCTTGTATGTTTGTTCTGTTTTTGTTGTTCTTGCTTATATATAGTTTATTATTATTATTATTTTTCTGCATATTTCTGGACTTTGAATGGGAGCAGCTGTAACAAAAACAACTTCCCCTCGGGGATCAATAAAGTATTTCTGATTCTGATTCTGATTGATTTAGTCTAGTACCTGACAAAATGTGACTGTTTTTAAAACAGCCACTGACCTCGACAATTAAACATGTGAACCGATCAACACAATGTGAAAACATGAGGAGGGAATACAGCCTGTTTACAACCTTGATTCCAAAAAAGTTTGGACAACAAAATGCAGTCATTTGTAAATGACCTGTGCTTACTGACAACAGCTTCATGAAGTGTTCCTGAGCGCACATAGTAATATCCTTTATACAATCATCTGTTTCTCAAAGTGTTGAACCTCACCCGTCTTTGCTTGTGAACGACTGAGCCTTCAGAGGATTCTCTAAGGGCCTCCAAGAGGATCACTCAGAATGTGTTGCTGGCATCAAAGTCAACATAAGAATACATTTAGAAAGATAAAGGGTTTGATGAGGTAAAACATTAAATGTGCGGGAAAAAAATGAACAACATTGTGCTCAAGCAAAGACAAAAAGAAAGATAAAGTGCATTTCTCAGTTTCTCAGAGAGCAACAGTAGCTAAGCTAACGTTAGGGTAGAAATGGAGTCCACCAACATAAGCTAACAACCTCCTTCCAGCATCAACTCAGAAGCTCCTTAGAGCCGCTTTAAAGGAATAGTTTGACATATTATACAGTACGTTTATTTGCTTTTTTTGACTGGTTAGATGAGACCGATACCACTCTCGTGTTCGTACGTGAATGGCACAGATAACAGCTGGTTCGCTTAGCTTTACATAAAGACAGGCAGCAGGGAGAAACGGCTAGCCTGTTTCAGCACTTCAGCACTTCTGGAGCTCACTAGCTAACATGTTGCATCTTTGTTTAATCTGTACAAAACAACAGCAAAAAGGAGAAAAACCTATGGTCTTACAGGACGGTTATTGGTTAGGTGAGCTAATAGCTTATTAGCCTACACAGTATTTGGATAGCTAACTTGACAGAGCTAGGCTAGCTGTTTCCCCCTGCTTCCAGCCTTTAAGTTGAGCTAAGCTAACGTCAGACTTAAGATTGGCTCCAATTTTTTCCTCTAATTCTTAGGTCGCAACATGCTTCTTTCTATCATCTAATGTAAAGTCGTGTTATGGAATGTCAAATATCACAATATTTGCAATACCATTACCATTTCCAGCTTGTAACACTCAGTCTCTCCTCTGTGTATTAAAGACACACAGAACACAAATTCAGACAGGTAATATGTTTTGTTCTGAAAAATATTGAACATTTTAGGGAGCCAGCTAAGTGCAAACCAGAATGTAATTTTTCATTCTATTGCAAGATTTTTGCTCTCTCCACGTGTCCTCTGTACAAAGCATTACGACTATCTTTCATCGTGTCGCAGCTTCATTTGAGCAATCCTTGTTTCAATGATCTAACAGGATTAAGAGTGTACAGTCATGTTTGCAGCTCTATGAGACAATGAGTATTTAAAAGCAGAGCTAAATGCTAAAATCAACATGCTAACATGCTCACACTGACGATACATGCAGATGTCATGCAGGTATAATGTTTACGATGTTTTGCGATTGTCACAACCTGAACCGAGTTGCCGCCCAATCTGAGCTAGCACGTCCACCATTTGGACAAATTGCTGCAGAACAGGAAAAAAAATGTAATTTTGCAGGTATTTAAAAGTATATTTTCGCTTTTCAGTCGCAGTTTGGTTAAGTTTAGGCAATAAAACTGATTGGATGTATTTTTAAAATAAGTAAAAAGTTAGATTAAAGCAATAAAAATATTACTACTTTGGTTTCACACAGGATAAATAAAATCAAATTAATAAAAATCATTAGATGAGAGATTTTATCTGCTTCGGCAGTTTACTTGTGAAAGGTATGGCATCATAAAAGACGCCAGCACCTCCAACTTGCCTCACCTCCGGATCTGTTCATTAATTTCACAAACATGTGCTGTAGCCAGGGGCATGTCACTTTTCCAAAGAAACCATAATGCTGTCATTATCGTCACAGAGTGGCGGTGCCATTATTTCGCAAGACAAAAGCAGGGCATAGGTCAGAATTCCTGAATGTTAGATTTTGAGTCTTAAACATGCCCATTTAAAATAATAAAAAGTTTTAAGATGTTAGTTTTTAAAGTTTTAAAAGCAACAGAGCAGACGCACAGTGTCACAGTATCACCACACAGCGCCACAGGAAATCATTCCTGCCTGTGGAACTGAGTGTCAGACACTCTGAGTCAATAGGAGGACTCTGGACGCTTTGTTTCTCTTTAATGTGCAATAATTAAGAAAAACAGTGTGCAATAACCCATATATTGTCAACTGTAGCATTTTTTATTACACTGTATAATATACAGTGTAATAAAAAATGCTATACGGATATATTCTAGTAGAATGTACATTTCTTGTATGTTTGTTCTGTTTTTGTTGTTCTTGCTTATATATAGTTTATTATTATTATTATTTTTCTGCATATTTCTGGACTTTGAATGGGAGCAGCTGTAACAAAAACAATTTCCCCTCGGGGATCAATAAAGTATTTCTGATTCTGATTCTGATTGATTTAGTCTAGTACCTGACAAAATGTGACTGTTTTTAAAACAGCCACTGACCTTGACAATTAAACATGTGAACCGATCAACACAATGTGAAAACATGAGGAGGGAATACAGCCTGTTTACAACCTTGATTCCAAAAAAGTTTGGACAACAAAATGCAGTCATTTGTAAATGACCTGTGCTTACTGACAACAGCTTCATGAAGTGTTCCTGAGCGCACATAGTAATATCCTTTATACAATCATCTGTTTCTCAAAGTGTTGAACCTCACCCGTCTTTGCTTGTGAACGACTGAGCCTTCAGAGGATTCTCTAAGGGCTTCCAAGAGGATCACTCAGAATGTGTTGCTGGCATCAAAGTCAACATAAGAATACATTTAGAAAGATAAAGGGTTTGATGAGGTAAAACATTAAATGTGCGGGGAAAAAATGAACAACATTGTGCTCAAGCAAAGACAAAAAGAAAGATAAAGTGCATTTCTCTATTGAAACTGAAAGAACAGAATTAAAAGCACCCTGAATGATTTGGACTCAACTCTTACCTACTGGAATGAATCTATTAAGCTGATTTTTTTCTGTTTTCAAACACGGAGGGTGCCAACACAATCTCTCAGTCTAACCTCTCTTTTTGCTGCCACTTCAATGAAATCCAGCCAATATTTTTATTTCATTAAAATACTCATCAAATCAAGCGCTGGTGACCTTCAAGTACACCTGCAAATTGAAAAGTGGTTGTTGATTTTCTACTGAACACAGAGCTGGCACCCGCCAAGGCTCTTCTGCTTTGGGCTTGGGGAAGGTCTTCCAATACCTGGCAAAGTCTCGAGTCACCGGTGTTGTATTGTTGGACTGCAGGTCTCTTTCTGATTGAGTCAAACGCCCTGGGCTCAAATTCACACCTCTGATCGTTGCCACATAAAGTGAGGTTTTGGGTGAACATGGCCCCTGAAACCTTTCTTACAGGGCAGAGCAGCATGGTTGATTTCCTGAAGTTACCATGCTGCCCTCTGGTGGTCACAACCAAAGCCGAGTTACCTTATGACATTATAATTGACACACTAAAGTACAACAATTATCAAAATCTGTGTTAATTTAGGCAACTATAAACAATAACTTAGGTTTATGCCAAGAATGCATAGTAGGTAATATTAGATGTAGGCTATATATTGTTTAATGGGAAAAAATGGTGATATTCTCACACTAGATATTTGTCTGTAGGCCACAAGGAAAGTAATACACCACAGTAGCACTAATGGGGCCAGCACAGATGACACCAACTAACACCTTGTGTGAAGCTGCACATCCAACAAAACACAATTTAATGGTATTTATAAACATTTTCGGGTTGGCTGTGCTCTGTCAAACTGTGCTCGTTGATAGCAAGTAAATAAAACATCACACAGGTACTTTATTATTTTCAAAGGGCATAATTATGTGACTAAAGGAGTGATAGGCTGGCTAGTGTTTGTTTCTTTCTGAGGACTGGTGGGAAAACTGACACAGAAAATAAATAAATAAATAGATAAATAAATAAATAACCGTGGATTCAATACAAATAAGTAAATAGATGATTAGCTATTTAAAAGGCAAGCAAGTCCTAGATATCCATAAAAAATCGTACACATGAAAAAAAAAAGTCTGAACCAGAAGTCGTCGCCCAACACTACGTCATCACAATGCGCCCACAACACACCGCCAGTGTCAGGTCTACACTTTTCACACGTGAGTTCAACTACATTTTGTTGCCTTCCATAAAATTTGTTCGTATCTTTTCGTTTTTCTACACATTAAGTTAAACGTATTAACTAAATGTTCGTCGACAATTTGTTCAATATGTCCGCTTCTTCGAAAAACGGTCGAGCTAGTCTGTTACTGCTCTCGTGCAGGGAGTTAGCATGAACGCCACCTCGTAGAGCTCGTCTTTCAGCCAAACTCCTCTTCCAGGATATGTCAATTTAACGTGTCACCGCTTATCTGCAACTATATAGACCTCGTATGACATGACTTCTGACACTTACTGAATCATTAGTTGCCTGAGGTAAATTCGGCATTCATTGCTGTTACCCAACAACCAAAATTCCCTAGTTTACGTAGATTACACAACTTTTCTTCACTGACATTGCCCTCAGTCTTACCCAACCAGTAAGAAGAATTGGTAGATTGAAAGCACAACAATCTGTACTGAGATACGCAGTAGGTACAGGAAATACTCTATACTATAATACTTTGTCTTGCCTATCTACTAAAATGTATTGATAAGAGAAAAAATGTTTAATGTGCGCCCATTTTTTCAGTTCACATTTGACTGACCTTTCATAATCTAATACAAATTGACCTGAAAGCAGAAATGTTGACTAATTTTCTATTGCTATTTGTACAGTTTAACAATACTAAGCATATAAAGTACAATATCTCTCATATGATTACACAAGATACCAGTATTTGTTTGTATTTGTATCCAATTTCTAACATTCGAATAACAGACTGCTTGTGATTCAGGTGAATGTGACTTTGACCATCACTTCCTAATGATTACGTTATGTCTCACCCCTCATCTGTTTCATGTGGCAGCCTGAAGACTTGAACTGAGCTCCCTCTCAAACAAGACCAAGACATTCTGCGTGTTCGGAGGTCCAAGCTATGCTGGCAAAAACAGAAGAAAGGAAGCAGCAGAAAGGTGGAGGAAAGAAGAGGAGACACCCCGGTGAAGATGGAGGAGGAGGAGAGAGAAAGAGGAGGGGAGGCGAAGAGGGAGAAAAGGGTCAGGGAGACGGTGGCAGGAAGCGTCTGGACGCCCTGAGTGTTGGTTATTTCCGCCGAGTCGGGGAAAGACTCAGTGAAGGCTTTGAGGATAATGAGGAGAGAGGTGAGAGGGATTACTTCTCTGGAGATCTGAGCAAGCGGAGGACTGGAAGTTGGGAGAAAGGCTCATTAGACTAGTACAGCATTAAGTTTGAACTAAAGTCTGGGCTTTTGAACTGCCCTATATGGGGAGAAATAAATCATTAAGCCATCTACAGATATAAGTTTTGTGATATGTGTTGAGGTGTGGAAAACCCCGCTAGTTTGTCTGGCTAAAGTTTAAAACATGCCGTTTAAACAGCTAATGAAGGACTTATTGTTTGGGTTATTTCTCAAACAATTATGCCATACATTTGCGTCTTCAGTTTCTCGAGTGAGGATTTTCTGCTTTTCTTTGTCTCATATCGTAGTAAATGAAATATCTTTGGGTTATTGTCATTGCAAAAGAAGTGGAGAAATGCCACCTTGTGCCGTTTAGTTTACACTATTTTCTGACTTTTTGTAAGACAAACATGAAAAACAAACAAACAAACATAAATTGACAGATTATTTGATAATGAAAAAAATTGTTAGTTGAAGCCTCGCTCTCATTTTTAGTGCAGAATTATTAGAAGTGAAATCAGACATTGAAGCGAACCAGAGATTCATTAACAGTTAAATGAATTATGATATTATAACAAGAAAACAAGCAATGACAAATATTAATATATTATCCAGCCCTAATGTGCATGTATTGCTTTATATAGCTTTGCCGTCTCCCTTTCTTTTCAGGGCTGGTTGTCAGAATTACTTAAAATGCTTTTTTCTAATACAGGCTAAAATGAACAAAGGCTCCAGATAGTTTATAAACACTTTTCTAGCACAGAGTGTGAAATACTGTGAACTCAAAAATGCCTGGTCACATTCCTTCGTCGTCTTTACTTGAACTTGAACTTGAATCAGACGTTCTGAATTAAATCATATCTTCACCCATGTTTTACACTGTATTTTATTAAGGCACAGTTCATGTACAGCTGCTGGTGTCAGGTAACATATATATACACGGATGTCAAAACACTTTAAACTGGGGCTGCATCTAGCAATAACTTTCATTATTGATTAATTGGCTGATTATTTTCTCAATGAATCGATCAGTCCTTTTGTCTGAAAATCTCAGAAAATATGAGATACATACAAAAAATATATAATTTCCCAGAACTCAAAGTGGCATTGTCATAGCCTTCAGATATCTTGTTTCAATGAACCGATCAACAGTCTAAATTCATAAGCATTCAGTTTCACTACTACAAGCTTCAAATCCTCACGTTAGAGAAGCTGGAACCAGAGAATGAGGAAGCCATGTTTGCTTGAAAAATAAATGAAATGGTTAATCGATTATTACGATTGATTTCAGTAAATATTTTAATTGCCTTATGATGAGACGGCTGGATGGAGACAGTTTTGTTTACGTTTATTTAAACGAGTAGTAACCACTAGGTGCTGCTAACTTTAACTGCCCTTAGCTGGTTAGCTTAGTTAGCTGTGCAGCTAGCAGTTTGAAGTAGGAGCTCAGGGAGCAGGGAAGTGTTGGTGTTTACACGACTGGTACAGGAGCTTTGGACCAGGACGGGCTTGGGTTAGCTGGTTAGCATGCTAACTTAAATAGATATCACTGCAACATAGACACAATTAATCTGTTGATAATGCTATTTTTGAATGTTTTCAACTAAAATTCTTATTGTCCCTTTAAGTAACCAGGTTACAGTCGACCTCTTGACAGTAACTGGAGTAAAGGACTAAGGACACCCGATTTTTTTATCCAGATATGTTCACCTGGAGAAAACAGATTTTCTCTGCCATGTGTACATTTTAGGGCTGTAGCTATCGATTCTTTTTGGAATCGATTAATCTAGCACTTTATCGATCGATTAATCGATTAATCGTATATATATATATATTTTTTTTTTTTGCATTTTTAAACAACCAAAACAAATAATGCATGACGAAAATGATGTGGCTGTAAAATGATCAACCATTTGGCTTTTATTTCTTTAAAAAACAGAGGTATTTCTTACAACTCCAACATTTGGCTCCAAAACTTTATTGCAATTTACACATTTAGTGCAAGTGCAAACAATTAAATAACAATACAGTTTCAACTTACTGTAAAACATGTATAACATGTAACACTATGAATCAATACAAACTTAAATAGTAACGGCCATTTTGCCTTAGTGTTGTCTTATACAACATTACAAAAAGGGATTGCACCTTCTAACCACCTACTAACAAATAATATATAATCTCTGGGATAGGCCTATTTGCTATGGTAACCTAGCAACCTATGTGTGTGCACGCATGCTGTGTTATATATAATTTTATGTTATACATAGCACCAAATCACAACAGAAGTCATTTAAGGTCACTTTTCCTATAGAACCGGTCCGGACCGTGTTCATTTAATTATTAATTTCTTCATCGTCGCGCATCTACAATTCTCCTCCGCTCTGTTTTACGAAGGGAGGAGCTCCGGACCGACGTACAGTAAACAAACACACGTGCACACACACTTACAGACAGACAGAGAGAGAGAACATGTCACGTCGGTCTCAACTGTCTGTAAAGCAGATATCATATCTACGTTTTTTAAACGCGCACAAACTGATTCTGCTCTGGCATGTCATCTCGAGCCTTCGCAGTTCTCCGTCGTGGTGGCGGATACGCAATGCAATCCCCCCCGGGCTGCTGGAGAACTGGAGAAGTGACGGACACTCCGCGCCCGGAGAGTACGGAGAGGCTCTCCGTCAGGCTCTCCGGCGACGGAGAGGGCTCTCCGTGTCCGTGTACGGCACTTTACGCAGTAGTATTAACAAAGGTCCGTGTGGAACATTCAAGATCCCTGCGCGTCATAGGAATGTAACGACGCTTCGAGGCAGAGTTTTTGCCTCGACCAATTTTTGTAATCGAGTAACTCGAGTAACTCGATGAATCGTTACAGCCCTAGTACATTTTAACTAGCTTTCTGATTGGTATAACATTAATCTGCTTATTACAGCCTCATTGCATTATTTTACCTGAAATGTAACAAGCAGCTTACGCTGCCTCCATCTGTCCAGTTCCATTATAGTTATATTCTTAGTTGACTTCAACCAGTGTCCAGTTTCTCATTTCAAATGTTTCTTTCCTTTTACTTAATATTTGTCTCGATTACTCTATCTGTAACTGTGTATGATCTCTCGCTGTGTCTCCTTATATTTCTTCCATAGAGATGTTTGTGGAGAATGTCCTCATAGAAGTTAAAGGTAAAGCAGCCCTGGTGGCGATGGACCAGACTGGAAGCATCACTCTGCAGCGGCTGCTCCCACTGTCCAGTCCTGACCAGGTGGGGGAGGTGATGGCTGAACTGGGAGGAGAATCGGGGTCCGGGTTTAAGACGGTCTCTTGTGACCGGTGCGGCGGCCATGTGGTGGAGAGTGCCATCAGACAGATATCCAAGTGGATGGGTAAGATTACATGTTTCATTGAGATAGGAGAAAATAGGTGAAATCACACAAAACCAACAGCAGACCCCTGACCCCTGTGTGCCTCCTCTGTATCCATTCATGTTTAGAGTCCTCACAGAAGTCTGCTACCACAGAAGAAGAAGAAGAGGAGAGTTGTGGAGTGTTGGAGGCCCAGGTGTTGTCTTTTAGCCAGGTGGTGAGAGACAACTGCGCTGAGTTCGTCAAACATGTTCATGGCTCACACGTGGTGCGCACACTCCTACATGTGCTGGCAGGTTGTCTCGGACCGCCACGTACCGAGTCTCGTCCAGGTACGCACACACACAAACTCACTGCTATGCATACCGCAGCGGTTTTCAAAGTCTGACTCTGTGCCACTGTTTTCACAGCCTATATTGGAATCAACTAACTGGCATCATTAAAAAATATGCCGAATTAGCTATTAGCAGTTACTTTTTGCTGTCAACATATGGATGTATAGATAACTATCACTGGATCATTTTCATATGGAAGTTCTGTTGTTATAAGCATCATCTTTCTATGATTTCTAAGCATATAGACATGTGAGATATTGTTACCCCTTTTAAGTGTCATATGGAATCTAAAAATATATGGAAGCACAAAAACAGGAAGCACAGTGTTGCTGCTGTTGATAAGCTATCAGCAACAACTTGAGCCATGTTTTTCAAAGCCTATATTTGGCATCAGCAAACTGGCATCATTAAATGAATGCCGAATTAGCTAGCAGCAAGTCCTTCCAGTGTACACATTGATGTATAGATTATCACTGGATCATTTTGATAGAGAAGAAAACTTAAAAACATGATGATTCCTAGGCAAGTTCTGTTGTTATAAGTGTCTTTTTTTCCTTTGATTTCTAAGCAGATTTATGTACATTTTCTTTGCGATGGACATAGAGATATTGATATCCTCTGGAAGTGTAAGTCCATGTCTGTGTGTCCATGAACAGCCTCCGTAAGCTCCCAAATCTGACACTGCCCCATCACGCAAAATAGAACTGTAACATCGCCCAAATCCCCCAGTGTTAATGGGAACCTCTGAGCTTCTGTAATGTCAAAAAATATTCACAGTTTAACATGAAAAAAAGAAAAAACATGAAAAGGTTTATATTAGTGGCTGATCACACAGAGATGTTTCGCTGCAAAGGCGTCACGAGTAAAACCACTGTTGTTTCTTTATAAGGGCACGTCTGGTGTGGTCCTAGTCCCTAACGCTCCAGGATGTTGAACTACAGTTCAAATATTTAGGGGCTTTGGGAGACGTATACTGTTGCTGCAGTTGGTTTGCTCAGTGTTTTTCTTACCCTGTATTTGGCATCAACAAGTTGGCATTTAAAAGTACGCCAAATTAGGCAATTTCTGTAGTTCTATGGAGCGTCAGTTTTGCTTGATTTCTTAGCAGATGATGGACATTGAATATAATGATAATCCTCCGAGGGCAAAAGTCTCAGTGAATCTAAAAAGGTGTTTGTGTATTCAGTTGTGACTGTGTTTTGACTCCGAGAAGGAAAATGATTTTTGAGGCGACCTGAGACAATCTGAGACCTAAGAGGGTTTTAAAGCCTCCGTGAGTGTGAGCTGTGTGTCACAGTTGTTGCTGCAGCTCCAACAGCAGCCCCCCTCCTGTGAGGTGCGCCTCACAGTTTGAAATCTCAACATCAAGCTGTTATTGTTGTTGTTGAACGTCTGTGACCCAACATTGCCCGGTGTCTGGCAACAGTGGCACAAGTCGACCCTCAGCAGACAGATTAAGAGCTGCCTGAGCTGCTAGAAAATAAGTGACTTCACCCATTCGATGTGCTTTTTCACCTCAGTCCGACAGATCAGAAGTTTAATTTTCTTCCTGACAGTTTCAGTTCTTCTAGGCCACTCCAGTATGACAGGACTTCACCACACTTGTGGCTTTTCCCTTGACGCTTGCATTCATGTCATCGTTTGTCTTTTGTTGTTCCTGTTTTTCTCCAGGTGCTAAAGAACGTAACATTGCTCCCCAGCTGACAGACTTTGAGATTCCCACATCATTTTGGTACGAGCTCAAAAGCCTCACAGAGACCTTGATGGACAACGTTAATCGTGAGTCAGCTCTCATCAAACGCTTAGTATTGCCAAGCAAATGATACGTGCTCACACTTCAATGACTTTTTTTCATTTGACTCTCTTTGCCTCTTTTCTTCAAACGTTTTTCTTTGCTTGGTCTGTTTGGTAGTGTAAGCCATCACTGTGAGCGCTGGAAACGGTAGCTTACCCTTTGTGCACGAACATTTTGAATACTTGGTTAATGAATGCCCCATGATCTTTTAAAAGGGAGCGTTTGAAATAATGTGGCAGACTGTCTACAGTGCTGCTGCCTCCTCTTCTTCCTCTTCGTGCTCTCTGCTCACTGATCTGACGTTTTTCTTGGAGTCAGAAAAACATTTGAGCCCATTAAATGCGAGTGAGGACTCTTAAGCAAGTCATAGTGGAAGTGCCCAAGGGCAGCTTTTCTGAATAGAAAGTCGTCTAGATTGTGTTTAGAATTTCTACAATGAAGCTGACCTCTCGTGTTTGATGTCAAAATGAAATGAAATAATCAATAAGTAACCTTGGGGCGAGTGCACACGCCAAAGAGAAGCGTAAGTGGCTTTTAACAGAGCTCTGCTGCACAGGGACAAAGAGTAACTCTGTTTTGTCCACATGTTTAATCACATTTAACAGCAGTTTCTAGTCAACAGAAGCGTCTGGATAACTGGAGAGAGAGCACATGTGTGTCTGAGGAAGCAGCTCTTGCAATCTTCCTTGGAAGAGTCTGGCAAAGCAAGAACTAATAAATATACATTTTCTGTCCAGCAATTATCTGGTTCTTCTCTGCCAACATACAGTATACACTGACACTGATATATGTGCAATAAGCTACTGGCCTGATTTATTGGTGTAACTCGAGAGGAAAATGCATACAACACATTAGTTAGACCTCAGGGGATACACACCGGGTGTTTTTTCTGAAGAAACCCTGAATGTTTTGTTTACTTTGCCACAGGGCATTTTTAAATTGGCAGAAAGTGTTAACAAGCATTTTTCTCTCCTGTTGTTCCTCCTTTTCCAGTAAGTGTGACAGATGCTATTTCCAGCGCAGTGTTCCAGACCATGTTGACCGTGTGTCACAGAAAACGGCCCAAACTCTGCAAACAGCTCCTCAAACGCATCATGGAGTATCTGACGAGCCGCAGCGCCGCTCCAGGAGTGAGGTCAGGGACGGCTCTCTTCCGTTCGTCCACAGATGAGTGCCTATTACCATGAAATGTTTTGTTAAAGGCTGCTCTTGTTTCTGCGCTCCTTTGCAGTCCTCTCCTGGTCTTTCTCAAGGACCAGGCCTCCAGCCGCCTCATTGAGACCGCCATCCAGCTGTCCCACAAGGCCCTGCTCCGCGACCTCTACAAGAACCACCTCAAGGGTCATCTGGTTGACTTAGCCCTCCATCCCATCGCCAACTTCCCCATACAGAGGCTAACAGCAGCCTCGGCCAAATACAAAGTGGTGGGTCATAATGTCTGCATGTCACACGGATCACTGTCAGGATTTTTTCATTGCGAGAACGATTCAATTCTCTCTCTTTCTCTTCTGTAGTTCTTGAGGTTGTTTGATGAGCTGATCCAAGGTTTGGAGGCCATCTTGGCCGCAGGTCACATGGGTGTGATCGTCCAGCTGGCAGAGAGCTGCGCAGAGAGCGAGGAGAAACAGGAAGAGTTGATGCAGTGCCTCCTGCGTGTAAGTGTTTGTTATTGAGACATAATGGCCACAGGGGTCTTAAATCAACAGAACAATACCCTTGTTTCTTTTCATTTCTCCTTTTTTATGACTGAAATTGTGCAAAACAGCACAATGAAACAACTTAATGTTTGATTTGTGGGTAATGAAACCCCTGTTGATGTGTTGCCTCCCAGGCGTTCCACTGTGCTGAGCCTGGCTCCCGACACGTCAGCTGCCTCCCGCTCTTCATGTCCCTGCTCGCCTATGAGGTGTACTACCACTCTGACACAGCAGAGGGCAACACACAGACGGAGGTAAACCACTGAGACAACTGGGTTTTCAGTTACGTCAACATTACAGTTTAGTTACTAGTGCAAAACTGCAACACCACTGTCAGCCCGTTGAAAACAGATGCAGTGAGGTTGATTTCCAGCCTTCTTGATCATGTCTAGGTCCCGCTGTCCTCCATCTGTTACCACGGCTCCCGGCTGGTCCAGGCGCTGGCCCGGTTCAAGGAGCGCTCGCTCCTCCTGAGCAGCCTGCGCACCCTGACCCCTGCTGACCTCCTGACGCTGGCCTCGGACCCCGCAGGCAGCCATGTCCTCCAGGCCCTCATCACTACATCCAGCGACAAAGGAAGAGGCAAGATCCTCAAGAGACTGGAGGTACGAGTCCTCAAAAAACACTCAAAACTACAGTGAAGAGCTGTTTAAGGGAATTATTGAGCCTTTTCTACATCTTCAGTGGGAACAAACTTGCCTGGGGCTAAGAGACAGGCTGAGGAAGACGTGGAAAACCAGCACACTGTTGGTTTTGGTCTTTTTAATGGGATTTGTTAACACCAAAACTGTAGAATACCAAAAGTGGGATTAAGATGTGTTTATCTTAATGCAAATGGTTGGTGTTGCTTCTTTTTGAGGGAATGAATTTCACAGTAACTGCTGCTCTACTTCAAATGCGGCTGCTGTTTCTTATAACTTTTCTACATATGCTTCTAGTCTCTGTGTAGACTGTGAAAATGAAATTTAACTAATAGAGAGAGGAAATGGAGGCTGAACTTCCAGGTCCTGATACAGGATTAAGAAAGCCTCCTTCAAGATCCATTAGACTTTTGGAAAAACACTAATACAGAAAATAAAGCCTAAGGAAAAAATACATTTTGCAACAGTATGTCATTTGGCTCTCTTTGTTCAGAGAGAGGGTAGATGTTTGAACAATTACCTCATGTTGTTCATTCACTGCCTTTAATGAACACCTCACCTGACGCGCCAGATGGTTTGAGTCACAGAACCATCTGGAAAAGAGTCATTAGGAACTGTTTGGAAAAGGGCAGACACTTTCAAAAAACTACTTGACAGGTGATTGACAGAAACATCTGTCTATCACAAGCTGACAGTAAATCAAACTCTTATCGAAGGCAGTCGGGATAAGAGCAAAGGCTTCTGATATATCTGATGCTATAGCAGCATCTATGCTAACCTCTTGAGGAGCCGCCATTGTTGTTTACAAAAACAACCTCGCTGTCATCACACCAAAACCAGCGCTGTAGCTGCGAGAAACTCCTCATAGGATGCTGATTCATTGAACCACCTTGGTTCAGCCAGAAGTCCGCAGATCTCATAGATCCAGCTGTTTTCAAAGGCAAACTAACATGTGGGGTGATAAACATCTCAACACAATTAACTCCTTAAGAAGTGCACAATGTGGACATCTATCAACAAGATATTACTCACAAACTTTTTTTCACTACAGGAGCAGTCAGGTCATTATAATTATGTTCCCCTATGCTCGAGTCCTCCTTGTGAGATAGTGTATGGAGAGAAACATTATCAACAGTCTCAATATTATGTAAGTGTTCTTGCTTCTTTAGCTTTTATAAATGGATAACATGTTTCATTCTGTCTTCATTTCTGTCCCCACAGGGTCAGTATGTTCAGATGGCCTGCTCCAGGTTAGGAAGTCGGGTCCTGGAAGCCATATGGAACGGTGCTTCAGTCAATCACAGGCAAAGCATCGCACAGGAACTAGGTAATACAAATCATGACACCAATCCTGACTAGTTCTTTTTTTTAATTTGGTTTCACACCTTGCCTGTAGTTCACATCTCTGTAAATGACCTCCTTCCTCTCCCATCTCTCCTTCCCTTCCAGTGGGGAGTGAAAGCCAGCTGAGGTCAGACCAGTTCGCTCGCCACATCTGGGCCAAATTCGCCCTCTCCCACTTCATGCACAGAAGAGCCCACTGGCAGGAAATCCAGACCGGCGAGTCTAAGAAGCGGAAACTCTTCAGTGACATTCTTGAGTGAAAGAAATATATATTTAAATAGTTTGTTAGTGTTGTTTTTGCTATGTAATTGGATAAAAAACAATAAAAGAAGAAATGTTTCCTAATTTGTGTGAGCTTGGGTCCCTAAGAATGGCAATATACAGTGGTCATATATACGTTTGCAAAGAGTTACTTGGCCACTAGGGGTTGCTAGCGTAGCATTTATTCTCCAAGTCTTGTCTGGTGGTGGTCCAGGTCCTCAGATGAGTGAAGCAACACCAATTCAAATGTGAGAACATATAGTCACTTAGAAGTGCTGACACTACATCTGTTTTTTAAGCTGCTTCATTTTGTTGTATTTGCTTTAAGTATCACTGCCTGATAATGACACAACATAAACTAATCCAGTCTGCATATATGCATACTTAAATATAGAAATGTGTTTTTTTACATTTAGACATTTGGGAGAAAACGTCTGAAGTAAGAGTGAAAAAGATCAGAAAATCTTTGAAGCTCCTCTGTTCCCCTAAATGATTTAATGAGTTCCTCCCAGAAACCAAACAAATTCAGGCTATTAGAAAACATTCTGTGTCTCAGCAGTGAGTCTGTTTGGCCTCAGGCCTGTTGGAGACACATAGCTTAGTGACCAGGGAGAACATTGATTACCTATTGATTTGAAGAAGGAGGGCCTTTATCTTGGCAGAGAAACAAGTAGCAATGCTTCAAGATGGCACATGTGACCCCCAACAATAAGGGCCACCAAACCTCTTGGTCATAACTACACTGGCAATTCATTTACAGTTTCTTGCAGTTTGATTTAATTTAATGAGATCATTTTAAAGTGAGTCTATCTACTTCAGTTGTTTGGGAAAGTGCTGCAAGGTTGTTTTGTACTGAAGCTTCAGAAATGTTTTCTGGTCTAAGAAACTTCACCTGACATTCCATTGGTCATTAAAATTGAGATAAATACTGAATTTCTTGAAACTGTTCGATGTTTTTTAGGGCCTAGGTTGAGTTGGGTTGCTCCACTTTACTGTAGTTTATTACCAGATGTTACTTTACAATAAGGAACACACAATTTTGAGTAGTTACTAGGGGACGAATAAGGAACTACCCGCTCGTTAATCATTAGTTAATGAGTAACTCCTAATACAATTGTATAGAGTAGAGAATGATTAGTTAATGATTAGTTGATTAACTAAGTGTTAACTAATGGCTAACTAGCAGTCTTCAGTCTTCATTTGTTTCCTAAAGTAACTACTCAAAATTTTGTGTCCCTCATTTTAAAGTATTACTATGTTTCTAATGTTTTTGCCCTTCCACTTATATGAATTAAAAGAGGAAAAAATATTCAAAACATCTTTCACTATAGTATAGCACATGACATTAACACCAAGGTACAGGCTCAGGTAGTTATTAATGCAGGTTCTGCATTGCGTTGTATTACATCATGAGTGTTTCTCTGGTCAGTAAGTGCGCAAGGTATGATAGTATTTCTGCGCACCACAAAAGCATGACAGGGCCCTGAGAGAAAACTGAAGCAGGATCTGTCATCAAAAAATATTTAATAATATTTAAGTCAAACAGAGAAAAAACTTAACACTGTCCCACTTACCTCAAAGAGCTCTGAACTATGGAGATAGCCCGGAGGTCTTGTTGTAGTGAAGCTTTGAACGTCCTTGTACATTTAAGCTGAATGAAATTTTGTTTGCAGTGATCAAAGCAAGTCAAAAATGTTACCCCTGAAAACTCAACATCAAAGTGTCCTGAAACACTGTCCTGGTTACTCAGTGTTTCCCACAGATGAGGAATCTTTACAGGCTTTTGTAACTCCCAAACTTTTCTATTTGCATAATATAACACCAAATAGTCAACTATACACATAGTGCTATAACTAGTGATATAACTATCTTAACTAGAATTCCACCAAATGATATGGAATCCATTAACAAAGATGGATATTTCAGAGCCATGCATTCGATCAGCCGGTCAGAAACAGAAATATGAGGCTTTTTATAATCAGACTGGCAGTGACAAGCAAACACCTCCTGTACACGTCACTGACTGATCTGGATTCTCTGGTAATGTTGACAAGCTACAATCAGATTTCCGATTAAAAGCCAGCTTTTCTTTCTCACTTCATTACAATGTAAACATGATGTATTGTTTAAACACGTCCGTCCATTCTCCCCTGACTTGTCAGCTGGCAGCTGCTCCATTATTTTAAAAGTCATTAATGGATCACCCATTGAGCCAGTCACATAAACTCATAGTGACTCGATCCTTTCTTAACGTGTTCATAATGCATTACTCCACACATTAAATAATCATGAGTGATACATTATGCATTACTTTAGCATGTGATTTGCACTCAACATATACAATGTTAGCAGGTGTTAAGTCTACAGGTCAGACTGTTAGTTCATCTCTGTATCAGAATATTCATATGCATGATGTTACTGAACCTGTGGCCTTTCTGTACCATATTCATACATCTGTGTCTCCTCTGTGTTTCCCACGGCAGAATCAACAGTATGGAATATTCCATCTGCACTGGTAACAAATTCTGAACCTCCAGAGACCAGTAATTGGATGCACTTAGTTTTAATTGACATTAGCAGCTGTTCCGACTTCTTGAATAATCCCATTTCAGTTGAGACTGTTGCTTGAATGAAAAAAACATTTGAAGGTGTCACTCTGAGCTCCAGATAATTGGGATAGGCATTTCTTCCATTTTTGAATCCATGATGAATAACCATTAGTTGCAGCCATATGTGAAACAATAAAAACAGTTATTTAATAATTAATGCATAATAATAGAGAAATATATGGTATATAAACTAAATCACTATTAACAGCATGATATTTGTGCATTTACTGAAATGCACAGTATGTTATTTCTGACACTAATGGGGCTTTTCTATGCATATGTGCTGGCTCAACAGGGATTTGCATTACCATTACAACAGGGCTACCTGCCTCAGGGTGTGTCTTCAAACAGGCAACATGTAGTTTTGGAGAAGAAATTCAAACTCTGAATTTTAATATTAACAATATTATTGAGGTAATAAAACAAACTTAAAAATATACATTTTTCCATGACTGAATAAACAAGCTGTTCTCAGAGGAAAATAAGGTCTCCAGAACACTGATTGAAGCGTGAAAGGTGGCAGGGTCCGCCACATATACACAAAGTACGAAATTGCATTGTCCTTTGAGGTCAGTGTTTAAATTAAGTGAATTTGTTTATCTAGTTTGTTCAAGCATTAAAAATGTCTTCCCCAAAATGATATAGTGCACCTTTAACTGATGACGTCAGGTGACAGGTGTCCAAATGTAACGCACTATAACGCTTCTGTGATATTTTAAGAACACAACAAAATATATAACAAAGGTCTGGTCATTTTTTGACATTTCATGTGGGATGAAACGTCTGAATCTGTGCGGTGCAGTCATGTTTTTCCATTTATTCGGACTCCCAGACACAAGTTTTTCCATTAAATCAATGTAAGCTAATGTTGAGATCAATCCTAACCTCATGACGCCATCTCGTTATCGTTTGCTCTTTCTTTGCAGAGCACAGGGTTTGCTCTCGTCTGTGGACCTGTCATTAATCCACATTAGTGGAATGTGTAAGGCCTTCAGCTCGGACGCTGATTTGTGCCTTCTTCTTCTTCAACCCGTTATTACAATCAGCTGGCCTGATGTTTCCTTTTTGGCTTCTTGCTTTGACCGAGCCAGTTTTAATTACACGTGCTCTATTCTGAGCGCAATATTGAAGCGAGGCTGGTCTGGCTTCCTTTTGTTGTTTGGTTATTATAGCCCTGTGCATGTATAATCAGCTCTGCGCTCTGGAGACAAAGCAGAGGAACAGTGACCTTTTGGGGTACAGTGAGACATTCCTCCTTGAAAACAAATTGAAAACACATTCCCCGGGGATTGAGCAATGCTTCCTTCAATGCCACTCAATGTCTGGCCACACAGGCGTCTGGCCAATCTCTGCAGCGTCCACGTGTCCCCAAACACACTTCCAAAGACCTTTTCCATTATTACCTCCTAGCTCACATGCCTCCACCCACACTTCAGGAAAATATGCATCTCATTAGTTATACACAGTGCTCACTGGAAATAGCCTTTCTTTGGCGCAAAGTGAGGAGCAAGTTCGACAGGCTTTCACTGGCACGCAGTAGGTGGCTTTTCGTCTTTTTGAGCTGCCTCTGTCTTCCCTGCTCACGAGAAAGTATTCTTTTGCCCGGAAATCACAGCGAGTGCCCACAGAATGAGTCAGCGACAGAGAGAGGGAGGATTTTCTGTCACGATTTGAGAGACTGATAGGGTGTCACAGAGAGAAACTCTATCATATTGTCCCCGTGCCCCTCTCTGTTTCCTGCAGGCTTCTGTGCAGCTGTCAAATGTATGCTATTATCTGACAGTTATCTGACCTGTTTAAGTGTGATAAAATCCTTTATGTGTCATCTCCCGCTCTGTGAGACGCACTGTGAAAGAAAAAAAAGAGAAAAATCCAGGCTTTTCTCTGTTTAGTTCATCTTATCCGTGCGCTCATCGCCGCCTGTCTCTTATTCACCTACTATGAGGGGAAAAAAAGCAAAACAAACGGAAATACCTCCTCTTTCTGAAAATCAACATAAATATAAATATAAATATAGGACATCTGAGATGCCAAAGGACTCATCGTCTCCTTGACGACAGTCTCCAAGCAACCATTACTCCTCAAAGCCTTTCTCCAACCCCGTCTCTCTCCCTCTCCCTCTCCGTCTCTCTCCTCACCCCTCTGTCTCTTTGCCAGTTTGCCTTCCTCTCAAGAGTCCTCCCATTTATCCACTCCAGATAGTTACTGTACCAGCCTCACAAGCTCAAAGCTATCTGATGTGATCTCATGCGAATGGCTGGAGGGAGCAGTGCTCTCGCTTTTTGAGCCCGAGGCACTTCTTCTCTACACCTGCTAAAACCAGGGCGGAGCTGGCAGAGATGTGTTCATCCTTGTTTGTGCCATGATTTTGTGCCTTTGGTGTTAAAGGAAGTGTTGGTGAACCGACCCGTTTAGTGATCAAACCCCAGTTTCCCAGACGATCATTAATGCTATCAGATTACACCATGTTGACTAAAAGTAAAAATTAGATGTAAAAGGAGTGGCTTTTAGTATTTTTAATCCTATGTGTGTACCAAAAGTGTTGTTTGAAGGATACCAATCCATATCCGTGTGACTGATGCCGACTTTGTTTCTCAAACTATTTCAGGTGAGCAGCCACTGCAGATGTATTTTTAGCAGTAGACGGTCCCCTCTGGCTCCTGTCTTTAACTTTCTTAGGAAGGGAGGAAAGTAATACCAGACTGCACGGAAAATATGACAATTTTATCGAACAAGTCTGAGGTAAAACTGTGGCATTTAAGATCGTGTTCGCTTCCATTAAGCTTGAGAAGTGCTTGACGGATTACGCTCAAAGGTCGGATCGCTCAATCACTGCTGGTGGTATTTAGCCGTGCAGACAGTTTTGATTTTAATCGTCCATGTTTTTGGATATCGCTTTGTGAAATTCTACCTCCAGAACTGTACAGCTGAGGTAAAATAACATCTGTGGTTTCTTCCATTAAAGGGAACATTTAAAGGGCAGCATCACTTTCTTCTCTTGTTACTGACAATCAACAGAGCACACTGTGAACGTTTTTCCACCAGAACTACTTTCTGCCGAAGTCACTGTAAAAGCCTTTCACAGCATCTTCAGTGGATTATTCAGAGCAGTGGTTCCTAGAGTTTCTCTGTTCTGCCCCCATTCAAAGCACCCAATTCATGCTCCCTGATGCATGCACTGTCATTCTGAGGCGCTAACAATATTAAGGAAACAAGGAGCTGAATTTTAATTTAGTTTTTTCACAAAAGACACAATGAGGCTCCTCTGATATTTTGACAATGAACATCTCGTACTGTACTTTACATGTCTTGTGGCTTTCTGTAACACCCTGATTATCCTGAATCATCAGCACTTTGAATGGAGGAAAAGCACAAGTGACACGAAAAAACAGTAACGATGCCCTTAATTCTAGTTATTGTTGCTGTGCAACGCAGCACTAACTTTATAAGAAACACCTGTGTAAGCCAAGTTAAAATGTCTGTTGTGATTATTGCCATTAAACACCATCCAGTTCACACTTACAGCCCCGGGGCCACTTCAATTCATTAAAAAAACTCAAAATTACAAATTATCATATTATCACCCTTCAAGTTGTTAGCAAACGGCTTCTTATTTACACAACCAGAGTAACATAAGTATTTATTCGGAGCTGTGTCTTCGGCCATCTGATGAATGTAATCCAGATCCAACTCCCAGGGGAAATATCACGCTTTGTAGCTGCTGAACGCTCCACCGACATATGTTAACCAGCTAGTTACTTATTGTGTCTGTGTGTTGTTTACTGTTTGGGTTCACTCTCAAAGTGTCATTTCAGCCTCAGTAAAGTTCAGTCCTGGAGGGTTAATCTAGC
This sequence comes from Pagrus pagrus, assembly GCF_965226575.1. Taxonomy (NCBI): domain Eukaryota; kingdom Metazoa; phylum Chordata; class Actinopteri; order Spariformes; family Sparidae; genus Pagrus; species Pagrus pagrus. Next base: position 23,750,153 of record NC_140196.1, on the reverse strand, counting down.
TAAAAGTTACCTAAACATTTCAACTTTAAGTTTATTAAAACATTATCGTAACGATATACACTTGATTTAATAAACTGTGTTAGAGAACATCCAGTTCACGAGCGCATTCGGACCACGAGAGGTGCTTCTTGAGTTAATCTGTTATAGACCATATTCACATGGCGGGAAATTTTCCTCTGATGTCACATTCAGCTCGAAAGCTGGGATAATACACTGCTGCTGTGTTCCTGGTTGCAAGTCGTATAAATGTAGAGAGTCTGACAAACTGCTATCATGTAGCTACTTAAAGGATAACTACCGTTTTTTACAACCTGGACCTTATTTCTAGCAAAATATATGATCATTTACTCACCCAGATAACTTTGGTGTCATTTGAAGTTGTTCGGTTGACCTACAACTCATGTGAAAAGCCATTAGCGACTTTCTAACATCAACGTTTCCGTTTGACCACATCCAGTGTGTCACTTCCAAAATAAATGTGTCCAAGATGTGTGTGTTGATATTTCAGAATTAATTTACGCCTCTCCTAGCATATCGTGTAACACCATCAAACAGTAGTGGTTGATGCTAATGTTAGCTGTTGCCTAACAGAAGCTTATGAGTGATGAAATATGTTGTTTTACATTGACAGAAGGCCCAGACGTGCCTCCAGATCATCAACATCCAAACTCTTTCAGTTGCTGATCAATCAGAAAGCAGGTGAGATGATAACGATCTGTCAGATTCCCTGTGTTTACACGACTCGCAACCTGGAACACAGCAGTACGACATCTGAGCTTCCCACCCCGAGTGTGAAAATGGCTACCATGTGAGCTTTGGGGGTTCGCCATAGACCAAGACCATCAACTGTCACCTGAGACACATTTTGTTTTTACATTCTCATCATTTAGCAGGTAACTTAACAGTTCTCCCAAACGTCATGTGATCTGCATGAATCTTAAAGTCTGGACAGTTATATATTGCTTTGTCTTGGATCATATTCTCCCTGATCTGATCTATTCTCATCCTGAGATTTAGTTTCAGCCGCAGAGCGTCGACATTGAATCTTTCTTGCTGCTTGGACCTAAATGGAACAACTGTCCTGAGAGGCCGTCTCACAGTCTGTCTGGAGCTAATGTGAGTCATCCGATGACCTGTCGCGCCGTCCCTCAAACTAGTAACGACTGTGCTGACACATTCATTTCATGAAAAAAAAAGGACAAGACACACATTCAGGATGTCAAACAAAAATGAATTTATTCTCGGTGGAAAGACAAGAGTGCGGTGACAAACGAGTGAGCGTGTGTCAGTACGTTTGACGAAATATCCGAACAACGTTTCCAGAACGTTCTAATTTGGGTCACCTGTGTGGCCAGCCCCCACAGAATCCAGTCTTAACACACATAATAATGCCGGTGGGTATAAAGAGAAAAATGAAAAACATCAAACAGCCACAGGTAGATTAGGTTTTCTCTCGTTTGTCCTCCTGTGCTTTCGAGAACATCCCGGTGTTCTGTGACTCAGAAGCCTCATTGAAGAGAAGTTCAGTCTGGTCGTCGATGCTAACGTCTTATTCCTTATGGCCCCTTTGACCTTTTGTTTACTTTCGCTCCACATCTGACGGTAAAGGGTTCCTTGTGCTGACAGCTCGTGCAGCCTTCTGCGAGAATATGGCTTGGGTGCTGATGTTTGTATCCTTGTATAAAAATCACAGATGAACGAATGCAGTCGGTGGCGGTATCATCAAACACTTCGGTAAACCGGTACTGGACACAAAAGGTGGACGCAGTTGTGAAGACTGTGGCTTAGAAAATGCACAGAGAAGGAGCTTTTTTTTTTAATAAATAAAGGGTTTTGCCTTCAAGATGGCATCGCTAGACACACTAGCTAGATTGTGCATTAGCTATCGGCCACTGAGGCACAGTCAGTATCATGTAACTGTAGAACCTACAGGGTCAAGTCTTAGATCGTCTACTCAGCATGCTATAAAACAGGGTTTACAATAGCTATACATTAGATTGCTATCAGTCTCTACATAATCAGTGCGTGCTACTTAGTTGTGTGTTTATTTGTGACACCCCCCCCCCACCTCCCGCTTCTAATTAGCATCTTGAAGTGACTCCATCCGCTGTCACTGATTTTCTCTCTCCTGCTCTCATCAGGAAAATGCCACGGCTCTCCCTCCGTCTGTGTTTGTCTGTTTTTCTCTGCAGCCCGGCCTCCTCGTTGGAGAACCTCAGTGCTGTGTTCCAGGCTCATGTAGGCTCCCGCTTCCTCCCTTTCCCCTCCACCATTTCTCTCCTTCCACCTCGCTCATGTGAGTCTCCTCCTCTTCTTTAATCACCTGCTCCTCCTCCTCACCTCCATTTTCACCCTCTTCTCCTCCTCCAACTCTTCCACCTCCCCCTTCAATCTGTTGTGTGTGTACATGTGTGGAAGTGTGTCTCTTTGCCTGCGTGTGTGTGTCACAGTGCGCTGAGGTCGTGGCAGGAGCGGGACTTCTGGCGGAGGATCTTGCTGCCCCGGTGGCGGCTCATCTCCCTGTAGCGGCCCCGATCACGGTCCCGGTCTCGCCCGTACGAGCGCGGTACCAGCCCCGCCAGGAAGCGCTTCGCCCGGCTGGTCAGGCTCTCCCTGCGGCCCGAACCGGGGTCGCCGTCGGTCCAGCCGGGGCCCACGCAGTCGCCCCTCGCAGCCCGGACTGCGGCCTCCAACAGCTCGTTGGTCCCGTGGTCCAGGGAGGCGGAGAGCTCCATGTAGACGCAGTCGAACATCATGGCGCTGGATTGGGCCTCTGGTGAGAGAGAGGGAGATTTAAGAAATGGTCGTATGGCGTACATTTTAAATAACTGAGGCTTCACACAGTGGCATCTGGGAAAAGCAATTAGTGGCAGCCGTTTGAAATGTAATGACATAAGATCAAACCAGCAAACCATCGACAGCTTGTTTACGACCCAGCTGCCGCGTGATGTGTATCACCAGCAGGTAATACCTCTGCATCGACAGCTCCCGCCCTGCTGTTTGAGAGACTCTGTTCGACTCCTTAACTGTTAATTTGCCACTTGTTCTGCACCAAATTGTGACAAATGGAGTCAATCTGCAGCATCTCACTTTGTGGGGAGGAGACACTGCTCTCTGTTTACTGTGGCTTTTTAATCTTGTCTGATAGCCGTGACAGTGGAGGAGAAACAATCAATATAAGTGAAATGTTTTTTGGGGGGACTGTGATTTATGACAATGGATACTAGAGAAAAACACGTCTGTAATCAAACTATAGATGTATCATCGTTTGTTTACATTCTGTATGATTGATATCAGCCATTAGATAGTCCTCTGTTGACCTTGGAAATAGTAGTTTGACACAACAATCCCCAGTTTGAGGTCTATTCTGGTGGAGTGGAAATGCATTTTCCATACATAATATCATACTATGTTTTATTTTTCATTATTAGTGTCCATTAAAGGTGCCATATGCAAGAATTGGCCACCTGTCAAATTCATACTCAAAACACATAGGGGGCAGCATATCATAGCTGGTTAACATGCTAACTTCAGTGGACAGACATTATAATGTCAAACTGTAATTTATTCACATTGTGTTGATGATTTTTGTAGAATTTTGAGCGTGTTCAACTTAAATTCTTACATATTGCCCCTTTAAACAGTGTTATGACAATATTTTCCCCTTGTAAATACATATTGCACTGAAGAGGTAACACAGGCTTATGTTTTAAACTGCTGTCATCTTCTTACACATTGAAATTTGTATTTATTAATGCACTTGTGTATTATTGAATATATCAAATGACATATACTCTATACATTGACATATATACCAATTATTGCAGTTTTTAATATATTGTAAAAAAAAGGACATGTTCTCTGTAAAACATATTATCTAATTAATTAAATAGTATAAGTATATATGAACATTGTATTATCAAACTACATTCATTCTTGAAGCAAAATGACAATAAATTGGCATGTATTGTCAAAGATACGTGGATTCCTTCCATATATTAAAATGTATTTTATATATGGAACATTATATTTTTAAGTCAACAGTATGTCAATATGTGCTTGTTTGGTACGGGGCTAACTAGCTTTTTTTCCCAGAGATTTCAACCATATCACACTTTTTGTAATTCAATTAATTTTGCTCAGTTGTCATGGAGACAGACCTGTCTACATATGTCTGAGCAACCTCCATCCCCTGATATGCACCACGTGATTCAGTTGTGAGCAAATTTTTAAAAAGGCTAGTACATGGACCTTGAATCGGCTTTGTTTTCTAAAAGTACAACTTACACAGGTCAAGAAAAGTGCTGCGGGTAAGATCACAAGAGCTCACGCCACCATATACTGCATCTGCAACTGAGCAAATGTCATCCGTTGATGAAGAGCGTGTAAGTAGTATGTGAAAATATGCAGATTTATAATAGGAGTTTGGTATCAACAGATTTTCAATCAAGCATTGACAGCAGAGACAAGGATTTGTTTTTCTATGGATTTTTCTAACCAATTTTCATCGCCTCTCTAATGTAACATCAAATATTCTTTCTTTCCCCATTTAAACTACAGTAATTACCCTGTATTGCTTTGTAATGTTTGTAAAATGAACATTCTGTGTATTCCGTTTGCAAATCGGTCATACCAACAGTTATAAATGAAAACAAAGAGCCAGAGCGAGCGGCAGTGAAGGCAGGATGGGGTTAATGTTGCCACAAGCTGAGTTGTTTAAGCTCAAATCTCTTGGCTGCAACACGAATGGGAAAATGGTGCCTATCTTGATGTGACTCCCCTGGATAAGGACAGGTGACTCAACGTGTTGTTGACAAGGCTCAGTATCTCAGCTAAAAGCGTCTGTTTGTTCCTGGTCAAACAAGCCTGGATGATAAGGAAAGCTGACAGATAGAGATCACTCTGCAACAAATGGGATTCATTGTCAGCTCAAATACTATTTTCTTTTCTACTATTGCCACTGCACTGCTCAGAGACAGCATCTTGTGAGCAGCTATGTGCAGAGAAGGCTTCTGAGGTTTGTTATTAGTATTCATAACTGTATAAAACTTAAAACTGCATGAATTTAAAATGACATCAAAGTGTTGGCAGCTGGAAGAGGTCGCAGCCATAGACGGATTTTGCATTTGTTTCAGAGATTTTCTTTTTTTCTACACTGACCTTGATTCTTTGTCTATTTAGAAAATTGATTTGAGGTACGCTATAATACTCTGAAAGTACAACATCTACCTGCAAGAGGCTAAAAATACAGAACAAGAGCAAAGCAAATAAAAGATAAGCACTTAAAAACTTTACTAAAGAATAATATCAGGAAAAACAAGCCCAAGCAGACGAGAATGTTATTTAAATTAAACATACTCATACATAATCTACTGAGCAGACAAGATGTTTTTTTTTTCCATTATTTTATTATTTTCTGCTGCAAATCAGAATTGCAAACAAAGAATTAAAGCTGTCTTTGAGACAAGGTGAACATTAAAATAAAAACCCACTGTCAGATGTAAATTTGTGTTCCGTTATGCACCAACTTTGACCCACTGTACCTACTGTTTTATGCATGAGCAGTGCAATGGAGGGTTACTATGGGTAGTTCACTATGTTCATGTTTATTCACGTCCAGGTAATATGTTCCTGTAAAACCTGTCCATCAGTTGTTTGGTTGCCCTTTGTGTTTTACAATAAACGGCACCACTGTGATGTTGTCACTTCTGGGTAGACAACTGACACTTCATGATGGGAGTTCTGAGATGTGTGAAATCGGCAAACCCAGTTTGGAAAATAACAATATGTTCATGTTAAGGTTGCTGCAGTGTCTAAGTTTCCCCACTGACTAATAAGATCAGACAACACCGGCAATATACATCATTTTTTTCTAAGAGGCCCTATCTGTAGGGCGCTGTGTTAATTGACTGTTACTAAAAAAAGCATTTAACTGGCGAAACACACGTTGACTTTTATTTTGAAGTAGGATACTCGCAGGAAATACAAAGTGTTCAATGAGTGTAGCTACCGCTCATCAAAAATGTGTCTACAAACTGTCATTTTCGGCATTGTTTGACAGCAGTTCATTTTTAAATATGTCTGAGCAACTGTTCGATGAAGAGCATCTGGTGACAGGCTGCACACCTCCAACTTCTCAGTGAGGTAACCAACTCTCTCTCCCTCATTAACGTTATCCGGTTCCCTATTAGCATCGGGTTTAAATCCAAAATATTGCCACGTCATTTTTGCTTTTGACAACAATGTGACTCCTGCTCCACTGTGCTGCTGCTCTGCTGCTGGCATCGTACAATTAAGTACCGATTAAAAAAGCAAAACGACCGTGTGTGCCCGCTCAACGTGTAACACCGGGAACACCGAGTACCGCGGCAAGCCTAGTTCATGTATGGTTAGATATGACCATCTTAAGTCGAGGTCCTCTCACTAACCCTTTCCCGAAGCTTCCCACCACATGTTCCATCCAGTTTGCTCTGTTGTCATGGCGATAGTTCTATTGACATAGGACTGAGCAAACTCCATCTGCTGATCGAGACAATGTGAAGCTACAGAAAAAAAATCAGCAGTTCATAAGCTACACATCAGTGTGATTTACTAAATACTCGTGCCAGGTTATTAAATCTAGTTAAAACCTTGTTAATAATCTGAACTACGGTCATTGTAACCTGTTAATCCTTCTTTTTATTGTGTGGCTGTATTTGGGAGGCATCAACCTAATGAATGTGCCGGTGTTACACAGGTATTACATAAAACAGAGGCAGATTTGATCATGTTGTGATAAAGCAGCCGCACAGCAGCTGTTGACCCACAACAGTGTCACCTAATGGAGGGTGAGGTAAGGGAGGGAGGACAAAAAACAAATCCCAAACCAGATCAACAAGGCTTATCCTAATACCTGCGCGGCTGATTGAATTGAACTTAGTCTTCATGACCTGTCAGAGGAGAGTTTGGGAAATTAAATTGGAGATGTGAGAGAGAGAGGCGGAAAACAGAGGGAGGAGGAGAGCAGAGAAGAGTTGTGAGGACAAGGAAAGGAGAGAAAATGAGAGGAGAGGAAACAGTGAGAGGAGATGAGGAGAGGAGAGAAGGAAACAAGAGAAGAGGAAACAACAAAAGGAGATGGAGCAAGGAGAGGAGAGGAAATGGGGGAAGGAAATTAGGAGCAGAGAGGACGAAACAAGAGACAAAAGGAAAGGAAACAAGGAGAGGAGGAACAAAGAGAGGAGAGGAAACAGGAACAACAGAAGAGAGAAGTGGAGAGGAGAATAGAGGAGTCAAGGTGATGAGGAGAGGAAATGAGAAAATGAGAGGAGAGGAAACAATGAAAGGTGATGAGGAGAGGAAAGAAGGAAATGAGAGAAAAGGCAACAAGAAAAGGAGGAGACAAGGAGAGGAAAGGAAAGGAAACAAGATGAAGAGAGAAGAGGAGTGGACAAGAATCAAGGGAACAACAGAAGAGGAGTGTATAAAGGAAAAGGTCAAGTCAAGGAGATGAGAGGAGAGAAGGAAATGAGAAGAACAAGAGGAAACAACAAAAGGAGAGGAAAACAAGGAGAGGAGAGGATTTGGGGTAAGGAAATGAGGAGGCGAGAGGAACAGACGTGAGACCAGAATAGAGGAAACAATGCGATTGAACAAAGAAGCAAGCAAAGGAGAGGAGAAGAGAGGAGTCAAGGAGATGAGGAGAGGACAGGAAATTAGAAGAAATAAGGAGAGGAGATGAAGAGAGGAGAGGAAACAAGGAAACAACAGACAAAGAGCACAGGATGGGAGAAGAAACGAGGACAGCAAACAAGGAGGAGAGAGGAGGAAACGAGAGGAGGCGAGACGAGATGAGAGGAGAGGAGCGGAGGGGAGGTGAGGCGAGAGGAAAGGAGGGAGAGGTTCACCCAAAGGTCACTCACCTGTCTGCTGACAGAGAGACAGAAAACAAGGGAGGGAAGAAGAGGCAGACAGACTGAGAGAGGCATGGAGACAAACAGGAAGAAACATGAGTCACAAAGACAAGGAGGGGGAGATGCTGAAAGGAGATGACAGGCAAGATGGCAGATTGAAATGAGCAAGCAGGAGGAGAGGAGGGAGACAGAAGGAGACAGACGGACAGACAGAGGGAGGGGACAGACAGAAAGAGTGTTGACTAAGCAAACTGAGCCAGAGTGCATATTAATCAAAGCCCAGAGGAGCCGGGCCATGCCACGGCCATATTGAGCAAATGATGAATACGTTCCCAGTGTGACAGTGTGTGCATCACTGTGTGTGTGTGTGTGTGTGTGTGTGTGTGTGTGTGTGTGTGTGTGTGTGTCGTGTAAAGGATGGGCACAGATGTAGCAAAGGGGGGGAAGGTGAGACATAGCAGAATAAAAGTGTCACTGTACATGCCATAAATAGACTTTATGACTTCAGCACTCTGAGCCCTGGGTTCTTTAAGGAGGATGTTATACCCAGTCAGCCTCCTCTGTCAGGCTCACATATCAGAGAGGATACATGTGGGCTGTCCAGAGACAACATAACAACATCCTTGTCAGGCGCCGCGGGAGCAGAGATGGGGCATTTCCATATCGCTGACCACATCGCAGCTCCTGGGTTGTTCTCTTTTCATAAGGAGAGAATATGCTGAGTATGGGCATCTCTCATTATTCCCCCCTCGCCTCCCTCGCGCCCTCTTCCACCCGTGTCATTAAGTATACACCGAGGCTGAGGCCGAACTTGAGTCGACAGCGATGTGCAGGCACCGATGTGAGCAGATTTTACACTTGCTGCCTCTGTTTCACTTGCAAAACAAAGCAAAGTAAACAAGATTTGACCTCAGACTGTAGTTTCTACACTTCCACACACACACACACACACACACACACACACATCTCTGTTGTTACGTCCTTATGAGAACTTCACACCGACTGTACGCTTTCCCTTCGGACCCAGACGCACCAAACCGACATCAAAGAACCAGCCGAGATGAAGGCTGACTGTTGCGTCGCCTCACATCACCTGTGTCTCAAAAAAGCTGCACTTGAACGCACCACAAAGACAAACAGCCAACTAGATCGTACGTTATGTGCCCGGCTGAGAGGAAACAGAGAGGACAGACTCAGGATTGTGGATATTCAAACAGCAACATTCGCCTGTAATCTTCACATCACTCTCTCTGATAAAGCCACTTCTAATCGAGAAGATGTCGATTAAAATGTTGCAAACGGGACTAAACCCTGGGATAAAGCGTCTGTGCACTGAGAGAAAAAACGCTTGCACGTGCGTCTCATCTCTATGAGGATACCTTGACAACGGTTTCTGAATGATCGATAATGACTCTGCTGTTTACTATCCGTTTGTTTATGTTTGACATCGGGACATCAGAGCAAGAAGGATGTGTGTGCATGACATGATGCATAGGAGACAACAGTGAATATTAACGCCTAGGCCAGAAGAAAGAAAAAGAGCGATGGTGACGTCACCAAAAGGTGCTGCCGCTCAGAAAAAAGCGCCTAAAAAAAAAAAGTCCCAAGTAACTCTGTTAACATTGTGAAACGGTGCAGTTTAGGTAGGTTTAGGCATCAAAAGACTATAGACTTATTTGTTAGGTTTAGGAAAAGATCATGATTTTGGTCACAGTAAGTACAATAACTACATGATGACTTGATTAATTATTTAACTGCAAGTAAGCAAAGATCAATGGACAATGTTGGGATAGATGGGCGGGTCACTCCTTTACACGGGAAGCTGAGGTTAAAGCAATGCTGTTTTAACTCACCCATGACTTCTTCCTCTTTCCTGAATATCCTACAACTGTCAGAAGAAATGGAAATACGAAGCTGCCGTGCACTGAGCCAATCTCTTTACAATCTTTTGTATACTAATTAGGTAGGGTTAACGACTTCCTGGGCCACAACCCTGACTTGAACATTAGCATCCTTTGTGTGTCATGTTTCTGGCCCTTCCTTTTAGCCCTACTTCAGCTGGACTCTGGAGGAATATATCTGGCACTTCAGCTTTAAAGATCATCTTCTTTGACTCTCTGCTATTTTGTGATGCTGGTTCACTTTGCCAGCCTCGCTGCTTTGCTGGGGTTTTATATGGCGGTTTAATGAGAGCTGTGGGTCTCGCACTGAAAAACCAAAAGAAAGAGATCAAAGTAACATGTAAAGAAAGAGTGGAAAGAATGTGGGTCATCGGAGGGTTCGGCTTGACGAGCAGTCTTTTCACATTACAGCGATTGGTTTGACTCAGCGGCAACATCGGAAATGTTTAAAAATTAAATACTGAGTCAAGTGACGGCAGATTACACTGCTGTCTGGACTAGATTCTTGTAAAGAGACACTATTTAGACTTTTATTTTAGCTGGAAGCTGGGTTCATCCCTGGTCACCGACAAAACACACTGCTCTCGGGACCAGCAGCGGTTAATGGAGGTGATTTATTGGCTAATTTGTGAATAGGCACTAAAAACTCAGAATCTGACTGAATAGGCAGGTGAGGATCGTCTTTCATTAGAGCGACAGAATAATCTCTTTCACACAGGCAAAGGAAAGACATGGAGACGGATTATAAGAGGTAAACATCACCTCGCTGAAGTACGGAGGAACCGATGCATTGATGTAACACTCGCTGTATAGCAAAAATATCCTCAGTCTGAACGTCTGCAAACTCAAAGTGGTTCTTTCAAGGACAACAAAACAAGCCCCTCTCTCCCCCAACCCCACGTCTCCTCACAACCGAGACTCCCTTTCATACATCCACCCTTCCCTCCATCACCCCTCTTCTCCTCGCCCCTTTTATCGCAGTCGTCGCTTTGAAACGGCCTCGCAGACATCAGGCGGCGAGAAGACGGGAGAGAAATGAGGCCGTGCGGCGGCCGCGTGCGCGTCGTGCACGTGCGGTGAGCACAAACATACATAAAGATAGTAAGAGCAGCGGCCCTCTGTAAGAGGGAGATAATCCAAACAGAGATATGCCATCTGGACAAAAACAAAACAGCAAAACATAAAACGGAGGAGCTGAGGGACATGGAGAGATGGAGGCCCTCCAGAGGATTAGATAGGGGAGGATAAGGTGATGTTTGTGTCAGCAGCGAAATGTGTCCTCAGATTTGACGAATGAGACTAAATGAGCACTACGAGCGCTCTGAAATTAGAGATGACCGTGACGTTTTGAATTTATGCACCATGTAGACCGTGAATACCAGTTCAGATCAAGGTCAAACTGTGCTGTCAGTCTCCCCTCCCTCTCACACACAGTCACTCTGCACCCACTGTCTGAAACATTAATGGGATTCAGACAATGGGACGGCCTGCCAGTGCTGCATGAAAAATTCACTCACAAAGTCCAGCGAAACTATAACCTGCCTGTGGTCTGATCTCTGTTCAGTGGAGTTTTTTTGTCAAGCATCACTAAATGGATCCGGTTCAGCACTGTGTCTTTCTTCTTCAGCGAGTTTGTTTTGCCAAGCTCCAGCTTCAGTGTGGCGAGCCAAAATATGACAGAAAGTGATTTTTACTAGAGTAATGTGAGCGCTTACATTCACAGTCTTATTCATTTTGCTTTGAGAATTGTTGCATCAAAACAACACATGCCCATAAAAATATCCCCATGGACTTCTTACTGTGTATCTATTTTACTGCACTAAATTACATAATTTATCAACAATGATCAACCAAAAAATACACCGCACAGAAAACCATTTAAAGTGTACTCTTGGTATTTATCACCGTCAGTGTTTAATAGGGGAAACTTTGGCAGCAGTTGCAGCCTTGAGCCTACTGAATGTCGACCACCCTGTATGTAGATGATCACTTTTTTCTTTGTACCAATTTATGATTGTAAGATTTTCAATAATCTCATGGCAGATTATTCTGGAATCAGTTTTTGTCCAGTTGAGCATCTACACTATCCTTCAAAATACAGGTGTATTAAACCTGAAATTATTTGGCACGTCATTTAATTTATAACGACGATTGGGTGATTCATGTCGGTCAGTTAGCTTGCTAACATTAGCTTCGTCGTACAAAGGACATCTGAGGCTACACTGTAAATTTTAAAAGTTGACTTTACTTTAAAAAAGTCAGGAAACTATTACATAAAATAAAATAAATGTAAGTTGTATGAGCTAAAAAGTTTTAACAACTTAAAATTTAACAACTTAATTATTACACTTTTCTTACTTACTCTGTTTTATCAATGTTTTTGTAAGTAGAGTCACTTTTGTCAGATTGTACAGTGTAATGTAAATGTTATGTTGTGATTATCTGGTCATGAACTGAAGTTAACAAATTAACAAATAACTATAATACAATTGTAATTTGCTGGGGACACGTCTGGACCAGATTTATGGCAATCCATCCAACATACTGTATGTTGAGACACTTTGCTTCAAACCATATATGTCAACCTGCTGGGCAGACATTACCAGCAACATCAGGTTTCAGGTTTTCTATGCTCGAAAAAAAAAAATGTTTCATGATAATCCATACAATGTTTGTCGAGCTGTTTCCATCTGGACCAAACTGACTGACCGACCCTGCGGCCCCACTGCAGGCATGGCTAAAATCACTATCCTGTTTGGCTTCATGGTAGGTAGATTGGCTAGTACACTGCAGATTTTGCTCCATTTGTGGATTTCTTCTTGTGCATCATTGTCAAAAAGCGTAATTACAGCCTGTGTAATCCAATGGTAAACCAATAAAGCCAAAGCCATGGAGGTAAGTAGCATTAATAGACAGTCTATATTTCCACCCTTTTACAGCAATAACAAATGATGGTATTTTCTTCCCATGAGGAGTTTACCAACCGGGCATTTATCCCTGGATATCGTACACTGAAGAAATTGATTAAGCTAATCAAAGATAAATCCCCCAAGAGTCTCTCTAATGGAGACGTTGTCAGCTTGGGGGAAGATTTATGGCAAAAATACCAGAGCAGAGAGACGGATGAGCCAACACAGAGGAAGACAGAAAGAGGGTAAATAGAAGGTAAAGATGAGTAAATGCACAGAGCACACTACCATTGTTCTCTAGGGAAAGATGTGTGTGTCTGTGTGTGTGTGTGTGTGTGTGTGTGTGTGTGTGTGTGTGTGTGTGTGTTCCTACATTTGTATTATGGGCACTGAGGCACTGTTATCCATTATAAAAAGCAGAAAAAAGCATCACGATCTATTGGATCAGTGTAATCGCAAGTTTTTTCATTCGAGATGTTGCGTTTGGTGAGCTGCTTGAGAGGCAGTTGAAAGAAGCGAACATTGGAGTCCATTTCAAATGTTTCTGGTGTGTTTCTGTTCTTGCATCATTCACACAGCAGCCTGGCGTCTGTTCATCATAGCTGGTGTCTGGGCAGAAGCAAACTAATCATTTGCCAAGCCCAGCACCCAATGGTTTTGCTATGCCTGTCAAGCTTCCATTCTCGAATTGCACATACAGTGTGCAGTTTATAATGATAACGGGGGCGGTTTTGTCACAATGGGTCTCGCTAACTAATCAAGCTAACGTCGACTCCTTGACATCAGTCTTTGGCTGAATTTTTTACGTTGTTTTTAAATAAGGACCCAGTAAAAGGGGTCTTTAATAGAGAGCCAAAGTAAACCCTGAACTTCGGGTATCTTTTTAAAGGACTAAAATCTAGCTGACATTTCTAAGACGCTAACAAAAATCCAGACATGGAACATTTCTTAACAGTCTGCAGTGTGGCTAGCTTTATATGCCAATAAAAAGACAGTAGTTTTGTCAAAAACACTTCATGGCTAGCTAACAGAGGTGAGTTGACGAGCGAGTCAAGGGTTAGCTAGTTACCAAACGTAGCTGTGTGTAGCCTAATAACAGAAGACTGAGAAAAACAGAGATTACAGCTACAATTGTTGGATAAATTGCTTGAGAAGAAACGTTGTGTATTGAGTTTCGAAATGAAGTTACAATGATGTGAATACAGCGCCCATTGCCTTAATTTAGCAAAGCTACTGGAACAGACGCTAGCGTCATGACTTTGGCTGTATATGACCATGATGGCTAGATTTTATTTGACAAAAAGATTACGTTCTAGCCTGTGGTGGTCCACGTAAAAGACAGACTGTTTTTATATTTAACTGTAGAGTTAACTTTGGTAGTAAAGTAAGTTTGAAAGCAAAAACGTGAGACCGAACATTATAACATAACTCCCTGCTGCTAGCTTGCGAACTTGGACAGGCAGGAAAGAGTTTAGATTGAGATTTGTGGAACATTGCTGCTAGCATAGCGTAGCCAGGGCTAGCTTCTCCAGAATAGGGAACAACTATGCAGCCTGTATCCCCACAAAACGTAGTCAGCCATAGCCATGGAAGTAACACTTGGATAGGATACGACTGTAGATAGCGAGGACAGTTAGTCAGATATATTCCTTGCATTTGTGCTTGTGTTTTGGTTTTGGAAAGGCTTACAAAAAATTCACCACTCTCCATACTATACAGAGTACCTCTCCAACTTTATCCACACGCTTGACAGATCTGCCACGCCGAGTTATGGGTTGCTACGCTATTATTGGATAATTGCTGTTAGGCCGAGAGGTTCAGCAAACGGCTAATTGACCCCGTTCCTCCCTCTACCTACCCTCTGAGCTGATTTCACGGGAGCGGACAAGGTCACTCTTGTTGCCCACCAGGATGATTGGTGTGTGTGGCTGGGACTCCCTGAGGAGGAGGCGGAGCTGGGCGGTGCGATGGAAACTTCGCCTGTCAGTCACCGAGAAGACCAGGATGCACACATCACACTGCAGAGTGGACAGGTCCTGGGGATACAAAGACACAAACACATTAATAAGACAGCACCTCAGTGGAGGAGACTAGTACCAACTACATAAAGGACAGATCCAGTGACAGCTGAATAGGTGTGGGATGTCAGATAGCTGCGACACGTCACACAAGATCCGTTACAAGGCGTTTACAGAGTGGCAATTTCTCCTTGGACAGCATTTATAAACTCCACCTCGTGTCCTTGTTTTGTTGTGCTGGAGCTTAGCCATTCAAAGGATGTCAGTGCCAACGCCGGGCAGGCAGCACTCAAGTTTTTATCACTGTCCCATGAGAGTACGCAGAGGAGACTTTGCTCAACTTGACTGTACGCATGTCACGCTTCACTTTGAATCTCCTGACCCTTTTAGCGGCGACCACTAACATCCCGTCGGGGCTTCCTGTCACAGAGGCTCAATTAGCCCGAGTGGCTCTAGCAGAAACAGCAGCTTGGAACTGCCTGAGACCATCGTTGTCCTCGCTCGCTTTCTCTCCCTGATTCTGTCAGCTACGTTTACGTTGGACTGAAGGTGGTTCAGGGGTGCAAAATGGGTCATGACAAGGTCCTCCTGGCTGTAACTTGGATGAACTTAAGTTTCAATATCCAGGGAGCATTCATGGGCAAATTCCTCCCAGTAGATCTCACTGACCTCATTATGTTTTACAGCGCCCAAATAATAATGTCTTGTCAATATTGCATTAGTCAAAGGTTTGCTAATTTGATGTGTGATATTAGATGTAGGGACTTAGTGAGTATAATTCCCTGTGGTTGTTAACTGCAAAGTAATCCAATTTTGGATTTAAGTCTAAAGCCTGTGGTCATGTGGATTCGGTATGCACCATTTGTGTCACATAGCATTAAAGCTTTTTAGGTGATTCACTGTCTTTGTTCAACCTTTTACCACGTGGTTCCTAGTATTCCCCCTACAGCTGCACTAATAAATATATTCATATGAACCAACCCGCCAAGAATTAACACACAAAAAGTTCTCCTCAGCCCCGTGGAGCTTTTTAGCCTCTATCAGCTTTTTGTTTTGTTTTTTAAGCGCCCAAAACTTGACTGTCTGTGTCGGTCAGACCGCCTCTATCGATCCCGCACCAGGCAGCTGTTGTTCTATGATAAAGAGACGGAAAACAGACAATGACAGCAACTAGCTGGTTCACTCAGGCGAGCACTCAGCTGCTAAACAGCCAGACGACCAAAAAACAGGTGGAAATGTCTGAATATTACCATTTTAATTAATGAATATTGAATGAATACTCATACAAATAAACACTAACATCGTCTGCCGGATGTCTAAACAAGCAACTGTTTGCTAACACATTAGCTGAAAAAACTTTAAGATGATAATTTGTCAATGTCAGCCCGTCCTCATCAAAAATGACCATGTAGGTCCACTATGAAAGCAGCTTATTGTGACCAATATACTGAAGTTATATAAGTAACATGGTTATTTTAAGCCAAACCACAATGTTTTCCCAAACCTAACCAAACTGTGAGCCTATGAGGAAGGTCTGGTTGGCCAGGTCATGTGTTTTTTGGGAGTAACTGGCAATACCTATTTAGTCTTTCAGGTATGAGGATGTGTTGGTCAGTGTTGTGTTTACTGCCTCCTCCACTGCAAAATTAGATATGGAAATGTGTTCACTCTGGTTGACAGCCTCATATTTCATCTGCTTCATCCAGAGTCTTAGTGATTCAGCAGAACTAGGATGTGTTTTTATGTCCGGAACATAGAATTGCAAAAAATATTACAAGTCTTGTGCATTTTCTACACACTTGCCTTCTAATCCACCATCACAATATGGATATTATTGGAAGCATTGGCATCTTCACTGTACTTAAAGACGGTTGATAATGTAACTCCAGGCAAATGTGGTAAGATATTTGATCTTAACTTTGACAGGCACAATCCATACAAACTATTTCTCTCCAGACCAAACAGTGTTATATCAGTCAAGTCCAGTTGTCAGTGAAATAGAGACCCAGTATAGAATCAGAAGACATACGGGAGAAATTGTTTTATATTCAGATGGAGTTCTTACAGTGAAGCACATCTTTTAAATGAAATCTGAAGTATTTCCACTGTGTCGACAGTATTTCTCCTGTTGAGCAACACCAGAAAATAAACTTTATATCAGAGTCTTGAGCCCAGAAGCTTTTACTTCAGTTAACTGCGAAAAATGCTGAGAGGGAATTGGTTAAAATTTTATCTGAGGGCTGATTTGAGCTTTAATCTATCACTTTAAATCGTATTATTTCTAAACAAAACCCCATGCTGTAGGACAGCAAACACAATCAAGTTGTATTTGAAGTGGAAATAGGACTCAGCTGCACACAGTGGTGACTAAATCAATATGAAAACACGTTTTTCCTGCCAGATAACCCAATCTGCCTGCTAGCTTTGGACTGCATGTCGTCTCTGTGTGTGTGTGAGTACGCGGCTGCCCTTGCCCTACATCCACACCGCCCTGAAGGTAAATTCCTGCCCTCCAGAGAGTTTCAGACGCTTGAAAAATTCATATTGTCTCACGCGGCCAAGTAGTATCGGATCAGACCCCGGAGCAGGAAATTCATGGGGAGCCCCTTGGCACTCTGTCTGTTTGACGGAGCACAGGAAAAGACAGGGAGCGGAGAAAGGAGGAGGAGGGGGGGAGGCTTTGGCGTGGAAGGCGGCTCCGCCACCTGTCACTGTCTGATTTAGGGATGAGGATGAAGAATGGAAAGAAGACAGAGAGAGACAAACCGAACGAGAGAGAGCGGGAGACTAATCTTTGTAAGCAAAGGAGGACATACACAGAGTGGACATCGATTAGGAGACTGATGGAGCGCCTCAGGGGGAAAACGGTGACCAAGTAAATACACCTCTCTGTCAGACAGAGGCAGAGCAGTGCAGGACGGTGCCAGCTCTCCCCCTCTCTCAGTCTTTCCTTCTCTAGATTAAGCAGCTCCTCTCCGTCCACAGAGAGCCGGCCATCTGTCAATACCTACTCCCCCCAATACACACACACACACACACACACACACACACACACACACACACACACTCGCATGGACTTACACGTAGATACAGAAGCCAAGTCTACACGCAGTAATATTCAAATCACAGATACACACAGCTCATTCAGCATTCAGGGAAATATTAATGACATCATGTAAATAACAAAGAACTCGTCTGACGAGGATGAAATATGGATGCTTTGTGAGGTTTCACGCTTCCTGTACACACACCACCTTAATGCACGCCATGGCCAAAAGTGTGTGGACGCAGTCTACATACGACATTGTACTTTTGGTCTGACTTTTTAAATCAAAGTTAAATCAGTGGTGGTTATTTTACATGTGAGATTTCTGCCTGTGATGCTTCGCCTGCGCTCTTCTCTCTGGTCTGAAGTGGGTGGAATTAGATTGGAAAAAGGTGATTTCACCTACACTGATTAGCAATATTTGAATTAAAGTGTGATGATGATGTTTGTTGATGTTGAACCACACCAACACAGTCCTGATGAAGGAGATCTCTGGAGTTTTTAAGTGTTAAACTAATAATAGAAATTACCTCGCAATGATTGAATTGACATTTAGCATTTTCAGGGGCTTTAACGCTACAGCATACTAGGGCTGGGCAATATGTATTATATGTATCATTATGGTGATTTGAGAATATGTATCTTCTTGAGTTTTGGATATTGTTATATCACGATATGACATAAGTTGAGTCTCTTCCTGGTTTTAAAGGCTGCATTACAGCAAAGTGATGTCATTTTCACTGCTCTAACACTTGCCTTTACCCTCTTAGTCATTATATCCACATAACTGATGATAATTTATCAAAAATCCCATCGTGTTTATATTTTCTCAAAGTACCAACAGTCATTCCTACAATGTTGTTGTTGCTTTTGAGGAGATTTCAAAATATCGAGTTAACACACACACATTAGGGTTACCATAGCCCTGGTATCGCAAGACCAGCAGCCTGTCAGGCCTAAACATTGTGGATTTTTAAAGACAATTAATTTAAAAAAACAAAAAAACGAAAATGTGTTACACAAGGAGCAAACTCCTGTCAGGAAGAACTAAGCGAAGAGGCTGAATGTGTAATGTTAGCGAGTGTGCAGTCGAGAGAGAGTGAGAAAGTGTGTGTGTGACAGTAGTTTACAGTAACATTACAGTGAATGTAACAGTGCAGTGTGTGTACAGTTGAATAAGTTAATAAATGCTTCAGCTCCTTAAAAAAAAAGCCAGGCCGTGTCTTGCTTGCAACCTACTTATTAAAGTTAAAGCTGCTGTATACGACATTCAGCAACATCTGGTGACTACAACATCTGCAGTAAAAAAATCACAATATTGGTAACAGCTAATTAACTATCATGCCGACTCTAGCCTGGGACATTATGTACCCATCTAGTTATTTGCACTTCAAGGAGAAGAAAAAACAGCCTCGGGTCAAGTTGGAGCAAGTTGTTTGCTGCTATATTAATATTTAAAATTGAACAATAGAACCTTTAAGGAGGGTTAGCCATGGAGTTACCCAGGCTCACTTAAGGTGGACTGACCTTTAAGGTGGACCAGATGTTCTCGTTTAAGTGAAAACCCCTTCTCTGACTCTCTGACATATCGACTTTTTGTATCAAAGTTAGAAATTCCAGTATCAAAACAACGCTACAGCTTACAGCCTGTATCAATGCAAAACAGTATTGATCCAAGAACCAGAGGCATACAGTCCAAACAACATATCAAAACGAGGGAGGAATCACTAAAAAGCCTTCATGATAGTGCCTGAATCACTAAAAAGGTAATCATTTAAAAAAAAGCCAATATGTTGCAACCATTATGTCTTCATTAGTGCTCCAGACGTGAGCAACCAGTCATTTTCTTTTTCCTGCAAAAAAATATTCTTTGAGTTGCTTTGTGAGAGATGTTGACTGGCCTGTCCGACCTCGAGCCAAACACCTTTTGCAACATCATCCAACATCAGTGCCCAAGTTGAATAAACTCTCTGAATGGGAGCAAATCCCAACAACCAGGTTACAAACTCTGGTGGGACGTCTTCCCAGGAGAGTGGAGGCTTTCATAACAGCAGATTTATGCTCATGGCTATGAAATGATACGTTCAACAATCCTATATGGCAGTAATGTTCAGGTTTCCACCCATAGTGCTCTAATACTGCAGTATATGTGAACATTTTCCACATACGGAGGTAGAGCTCCTCATACTCACATTATTACACTGAAATAAGTTCACGACTGTCTTAACGACGCCTGATTTGTATTCAAAGCGACACGTACATTGCTGGCTCTGTATTGTAATTATGAATAAATAATAGCTTTATTTTTGGTGGAGGATTGTTGCTTTGGGCTACATCCTAGTGTGCCTCTGCCAAACGCCTCGTGTTTATGTCCATCATTTATTTATGACCGTGTATCGTTATCTGTCTTACTAATGGCTTTAGTTTCAAGAAGCATACCACGAGTGCTGAATTTCCGAGGCAGGAAATGTTACACAAACTCGTGATGTAAACAAAATAATGCATCTTATGTCTATGTCGGTCGAGCCGTTCTTACCCCCCTGCTGCTGCTTCTCACTCTGATTGAACGCGGTCCAATGGGGCAACGTATCAGGCCTTCAAACAGCATGATAAGTATCATTTTCACAGTCCAACAGGCCGGTCTCTTCTACTAATAAAAAGGTTACAAACCAGCCTTCTAAGGATTCATTTTTCCCACAACTTCCTGTTTCTGGCGCGGATGAAGATAAGAAAAACACATCCAATAAAACCCGACAGGAAGCCATGGTTCTTAACCCTGTGTTTTTCTTTTTTTTATCACATGACGTTTCTCTTTGAAAAGGAGATTTATCATCGTCTGTGCAAGTCAGCGAGACGCTGCAGCTGAGTTAAAAGTTTGGTTAGAAAAACAACCTCTAACAAACCGCTGAACTGGAATGAACTTGTATTTTCATACGTTCACAAGCTCTCTATGCACACACATACGTTAACACGCACTCAAAGGCACACTCGCACCAACTTGCTAGAGCCGGGCACCACATCAGCAACCATTAACAGTGAGGACAATGAATCACTTATCAGACTTCATTTGCATAACGTGCCGTGGCTCTGCGAGCACTCAAACTATTATTCCTTCCAGTTGTGGAGGAAAAAAAAGGCAAAAACTACATACAAGAGCAAAGCAGCTTACGGCCTTTACATGGAAACAAAAGGTCAGACACATCCCCACCTGCTTGCACAAACAGTCGCTCACATGCACAGATAAATACATAGACGCTCGTGCTACCAGTTCGCTTTATCAAAAGCAAACACGTGTGCTTTGCACACATCGGATTCTTTGGCCTGGGTTCTATCTGTCTGACCGCCTGTCACAGCCAAATGAAAGAGCCGGCGGATCAATAAAGATGCAGGGGTGATGGATGAAGGAAGTGAAAGACAGACTGGAAAAGGGAGGAGAGGAGGGTGGCAGAGGCAAGAGGGAGGGACAGAAGAGCACCTTGCTCTTGAAGCTAAGTCAAAATCTGATAATAGGATGACGAAGCTTAGTGCAGACGGAATGATGAGTCGGTGGGTTTGCTCTTTCTTTCTCACGTACTTTCTGCTGCACAGAGACAACAGTTCCCCAAGGAAATATATTACAGAGGCCATCTGGCCTGCACTGGCTTGGACACACACACACACACACACACACACACACGTACACATGCGTAAGCACTGCGTAAGTCAAGTACCACTGACCACGGATGGCCACATCATCAGCAGACATCACAGCACAAACATTCTGTAGTGCACCATACAGACTATTGTTTGCCACGAACAGCATCCACCTCAATCACACATAATCACACAGGAGGGTGGTGCAGCGGGTGCCCCTGCATGACCCAGATTCAAGCTTTAATATGACGGCATGGAGGATGGAGCCTCCATCCTGCTGAAGTGTCCATTAGCAAATCCCAGAATCCCTACTGTACCAGGTTCAGGGATGCTGTTCTGTGGAGGACCTCTGACCTCTGTGGAGGGAGGATAAAAGAGGATTTCCCTCTAGGTCACAAGCATTAGCCCTCACCTTAACCCCAATCATTGGTAAAAACCTTTCAGAATATTATGAGGTTATGTTTAGTCAGAAATTAGTTCTTAACATTTCGTGGTGGTTCACTGTGTTTTAGCTTTATGCGTTAATGGACTTATAATTTTTAAAAAAAATGGTTCTACCAACAAAGTAGTTCTCTGACTAAGGAAATCAGGACCAATCAGGTTCTGCCTCTTTATTGTCCCACTGAGGTTGAAGCTCCTCGTGAATCATGACATAGTGCACCATCCAAAGTTTTAAAAGATGAAAACATATGATTATATTGAAGCCACTGTGACTGGCAGTAGCTGGGTTTCTGTCCAAATGTAACTGAAACTTAACCGATTTTCGAGAAAACTGGCAAAAAACATGCAAATGAATGTGTGTTTCCATTCTATAGTTGGCTCATCAACATAAGCAGTAGGTGGCGCCAATTCTCCCGCCCTTTGTGCTTCTGCCATAGCAGAAGAAGAAGATGTAACAAGCTGACGTGCCAGTCGCACCTTAAACAGTAAAAACAATGCGTAAGACATGATGGACATAATTACACCAACTTTTCCACCTCTACCTTACGTAAAAAAATTTTTTTTCAAATTTGTTCACATTTCCATTCAGGTGTTTGATGCAGAAATTAAAAATGTGAATTACAACAGATGTATAGAAACATACCTTCTGTTAGCGATGGCATTTAGGTTGAGCATTTTTTTGTCTTGTTTGAACACGAGGTAAAAATTACCAAAGCTCGATGTAAGCTGACAATTTTGACCATCATCAACTATCTTGCGAATGTCAGTTGCACAGCTCATGCTAACATTTACCGGCAAGATTAACGTCACAACACAGACACAGTTGAAAATGACTGTTTTGTTTTATCTTGCTTGACATGATGGAGCGTTTATTTTTCACCATAAGCTACAATGCTAGCTTCCTACTTGCAATTTCAACTCATGCTAATGTTTGTTTTTGTCATTATTAGCTCAAGTTAGAGTGAATACTTCACTCTTTTGATAATGCCAGTTAAATCAAAAATAGTATAGATGTGAGATGAATCCAGTTTTCAGTTAGGCTAGCTAGCTGACAGAGTTTGTTCAGCATCACATCATATTTTGGTGATGTGATGCTAACTTTACTCTGAGGCTAACTGAGTTTGTGTCCGTCTGTTACTTGTGTACATTAGACATACATTAAGTAATGACTGCATTGCATTATTGATGATAATAAAAACTTCAAACATAACCAAATGTCAAAAATCAGAACTCCTCCAGTAACTAATACATTGATGTTCTCTGTTAAAAACAAAGTAGACGTCCTAAGTAGAATTTTCTGTGACTCTTCAGTATTAGAAGATGCTTGATTCAATGCACCTGATGTAGGAAACTCCATCAGAATAGTAAAAGCTTTTCATGGTGTATACTTATCCCTTCAATACAAAGCAGCATTTGAGATTTTAACTTCAGCCTCTTTGTTTCTTGAGTTTGGTCCACAGTGTATTTTAGACAAACAAATTGAGTAATTACTCCCGGCGGACACTAAAGCAAACAAACTGTGTAGGTATAATAGCTTATATGGATTAGAAAAAGACATGAGAAACTGTAAACAGTCCAGAACGACTCTAACAAGGCTGCAAAACAGCAAAACAGGAAGGAGAAAAAATGTCCAGGGAGGAATAACTCCCTGGACACAACTGCAAAATCTGTCCCTGTTCCAAGAAATGGATGGTGGAACGATGTTTTCCTTCCCTCCTAATAGAGCAAAAGAATGTGGTCAAGCAGCAATTATCTTCTTCCAAATTACATCCTGGACTTTTTCTCTAATTTGCCGTAACACAATAAAGCCTCGTGTCCTCCTGGGCAGCAGCAAACTCTCCTCACCACACACTGAGAAACACAAACATATACATAACTGGCCTACTTTTATTCCAGGCCTCAGGCTGTACCTTTTTGTTGTCTTTAATAAATATTTCAATTTAAAAATATCAATTAATAATGGAAACTCAGAGCTCGGAATATATTCGGACGCACAGGCGCTGAGACGGACAAACTCACATTAAAGGGTGAGAGGGCCCTCTGGTCGTCAGTGACCTCAATCTCCCACTTGGTTCCCTACGTACAGAACCCAGTTTGCTGTTTAAGAGATATATTACACAACCAATGTCAGTCTAAAGGCGAAGGACAGCCTGGGCTGGCTAGGTCAAGGCCAAGTGTGCCAGCGTTTCTATTTTAGGCGCACGGATGACTTATTTAAAACATCCAACCCCCGTGACTTCGACAACACTCACAACGTCCCAGCATCTGGCGGAGCAGACTCTGTGCATATGTATGCTGGCATGTTTTACACATCTGACATTGCTGCTGCAGCGTGTGCGCGAACACAGTCGCGCGCCTGTCCCCACAGTCACTATATATTTAGGTGTTCGTGCACCCACAGTAAGCTCTACCTGCAGTTTGTTGTGCACCGCTCCCTGCACTGCAGTTGAGAAAATTACAGCTCAAGCTCGACCTTTGTGTGTCAATCAGCTGTGAGCAAGAAAGCACTTGGAGGAACAATTGCTGAATGTGAATGTAACAGTTTTTCCTCGTTTCTGGCAGTTTGTATTGCAGGCGAATGATGAGGCGCTGACTGGGCTGGACACGGAGCCGATGGAGCCCCCGGAGCCAACGCCGTCGGATGCTGACTGTACTAGCATGATCTTATGCGCGAGTGAGTGATTAAGTCAGCCCTGCATGCATGTGCGTATGTGAGAGTGCATGTGTGTGTCTTTGCATGTTGCTATGGCAACTTGGGTGTAGGCTGGGGTGCCCCACGGAGAGCACTTGCAGCTTGCTACAAGGCCAGAAGCCTTGCCTCTTGGGACTGACAGTTTACACTGTGCCAGCTAAAGGCCGTGACACTTTATTAGTTAGCTGGACAACATCTGTCTCAACACCTGGGCCTCTGTGTGAAAGTGTGTAACTCTATATGTATGTGTGTTTTCGGCACGAGTACAAAAAAAGCACAAAAACATGAGCATGAATTGGCGGATGATCCGGGATGCTATCCAGTCCTCTCTGCCTCCCCCCACTTCTGTGGGCCCTGGAGTTATTCCAAGCTTCCCGCTGGCCTGCGTCTGTTGCTTCAGCCTTAATGCCCTGCCTTGTATTTACACGCACAGAATAACAAATGTAATTAACTCTCAGCTAGATTCAACCATGGCAGAAAAGGGCCAGTGGAGAGAGAGAGAGAGAGAGAGGCGAGCAAACGCACACACACACACAAAAACAGAAAAGCCGACGGAGAGAGTGAATGGACAGGGAGATTTGGAGATGATGACAGCTGCGCCGAGAAAGGGCAAAACAAAATTGTGGGGTGAGAGAGGAGGAGGAGAGAGCTCGCAGAGAAAGTGAGGATGTGAAGAAATGAGACTAGCTTTCAGTGGAGTTCCCCAGAGCCAAATGTAGCTGCGTGTGAATAATTTAACCTTAAGGGGGGAGCCTCTGAAGACCGAGTGGACATCAGGAGTAAGATGCATCAGGGACGATCCACCCTACACACTAATTACAGCGCCCTCCCATTCCATCACATTATTAATAGGCCATTAATTACTGCATGCTCTTTGATTCCGAATAATGTAATCAGTGTCACAAGGAGCTTTGTGACAAGCTGTTATTGCTCTCCGCCGCTGCCTGCTGCAGCTCCAGTCCGTCCGGCTCAAAAATCATCGCCACAGGCTCGCGTTAACTCACTGGCACTGCGCCGCTCAAAAGGTTGATGATGCGTAGCCGCAGCAATTTTAGCCCCTCGCCGAAATATTCCCGTTAACTGCAGATTTGAATTGAAACAAGTAAGGTTAACAAGAAACTGATTTCCACTTTTACGCTTGAGAGAACTTCAGAAAGCTCAAGTACAGTGAGCACAGCTGCTGCCGCCGGATACTCGGAATCGCACAAAAGCAAAGGCACGAACACACTCTTTCCACTCGAACCAACACAAATAGTTTGCCCATCACAGAAAAAGAGCAAATTCCTTTTTTCCATTTCTCAAGTACAGGCAAAGGATGTTAGAACCAGAGGAAGTTAAAGCTGGCTTAGAGAGCAGGAGGTCACCGGAGCACAGACAGACAGGGACTAGGTCGAAACAAGACAGAGTGACTGAGGTGTGAACTGACAGCCACTAACTCACCGGCTTCCAGTTGTCGAATATGATGACCTTGCTGTCCTCGTCGTCGATCGTCACATTGCACTCGTAGCCTTCACCTGCAAACATGAGCCCAAGTCACACACATCAGCAAACACTGACACTGGCATCGCACTGTACTGTACATTGCAAATGTGTGAGTATGCATTGTGGAGTTGTAATGAATTGCAGTATTTACTAAAATGAAATATCAGTTGTCTTAACCTCTGCCTGAAAATGTTGTCGACTTAATGTTCTCGACCTGCTCCATAAAACTTAAATCAGTTTTGTGCAGACGTTTGAATTGGGTGATGTGGCCAGCTGACATGTTTGGAAAATTCAGACATTTGGTTCTAATCTTTTTGAGGATATTCTATTTTTATACTCCAATTTAAAGGCTAAGCTTTGCTGATATTCTTCATCAGAAGGCTTAACAGCAGGATTTTCTTATTGTCAACTAATCCCAAGAAAGGAAAACCGCGACAAATACTTTCTAACTTCCATGGCCTATTGTTGGCACTCAGCTCAAAGCCTGTTTGTTCCCACTGAAGATAACATTTTTAAAATTTTAGATATATAATTTATAGATATAGATAAATATCTATATCATTAAAAAAGATTGGGTAATTTCCTAACAACAGCTGGACACCTTAGTGTTCAGCAAAGGTTTTTGTTGGGGATTATTTCCAGCAGCTGATTAATATACTGTACATCTGCTGCGTTACTAAGTCTTTACGTAGTATTGACCAGAAATAATCTACACAACCCATGCTCGCCATAATGAAGGAAAATGTCACCCAGTGCCGCCCAGTTTGGACAAAAAAGTCCACCTCCATCCTCCGCACTCCACCATGGAACTTTAAACTGATACTGCACATAATGTAGATACTTTCTATAAACGTGTATAGGTATACATGTATACAAGGCAGGTATGTATGGCTTTAATTTTATTGGTAATCAAGGAGACCAGAAACAGATATTTTAAAACTAATATGTCTCCTTAACTTAAATTCAATTTTGAGGTACTTCACATAAGTATTTACATTTTCTGCAACTTTATTCTTCCATTACTACATTTATTTGAGTTAGTTGGCTCCTTGTTATTTTGCAGATTCAGATTATTCAGACTCCAGACTTATCATATTAGGAAACAGCTATAGAAAAGCTGCACTTTCATACAAGCGAAAAAGAAGAACAAAAAAAAACAATTAAAGAACTCCGTAATGACAAAACTGTGACAGCTTTTAAAATACACATTAACCTTAAACAGCTCACAATAGACTGGAGAAATAACGATGATGAATGACATGTCTATTTTAAGACACGAGCACACCAGATCTCCTGGTGTTAATCAGACCTGTCTTTTACTGGTAATTACCTACTCACGTGGGGACACGTATTGATTAGTGAGGTGTTATCCCTCTCAAAGGGCTAATATGGTGCTTGAGCATCTGTTTAAAACTACCAAGAAAGTATAATTACATAGCTGTTGATTAGTGTGTTTTCTTTTGCACATTGCAATTTTGACATGTAGCTGATGGAATAATTTAGCACATTGCTAAAATTCCGAATGAGGATGAGAGCGTCATCATGGAACATGTACAAACTCCTCCTTGGGTGAAAGTGCTTTTCCGTCCATTTATGATGCATGAATCCGAGTGTACTACATGGGCAGGAATGAATACTGTATGGCGTGAGTCAGGGGCAAGTTAGCTTTATGCATGAGGCAGAGACCCAGTCGTCTCCTAGTGACAGGGAGTTATTGATCGGCTGGTGGGATGGCTGAGGACCAGAGCTGATTGTCCTCCGTGCTGCAGTGATCAATGTGACGGACAGACCTACTCACTGATAGATGCCAGAGCGGAGGAAAAAGGACAAAAGAGAATATAACTTAATGGTTATCCTCTTTGTTTCTGAGAGTTGGATGAGAATATTGATACCATTTTCATATCTGTCTGTTAAACATGAGGCTACAGCTTGCAGCTGGATAACTTAGCTTAACAGACTGGGTGAAGGCAAAAACAACTGGCATGGCCCTGCCCAAGGTAAATCCACCTACCAATATCAAGACCATTGTTATGTCTGTTTGCTAAAATTCTAGTTTAAACCAGCAGCCGGTTAGCTTAGCATAGCATTAAGACCATAGACAGCAGGAAACAGCTAGCCTGCTATGGGACCATTTGCGAAGAAGTCCAGAACATACTTCACACTGATGGTGCAGGCAGGCATGTTGTGTTACCTTTGGCTAGCCATTTCTCTTTCAAGTTGTTATGCTTGGTTAAGCTAACCAGCTGTTAGCGCAGGCTACATAAGCACGTACAGACCATGGATCTAATGTCTTTCCAGTTGTTATGCTAGGCTAAGCTAACCAGCTGTTAGCTCAGGCTACATAATCACATACAGACCATGGATCATTTAGGAAAAATTTGGATACAGCATCAGAGGTGGATCCCACTGCATCCCTATGAAAGCTGCTCAGTGGCGCATGAAGCCAAAAGGCAAGCCACTAACTTGCAGTTTAGCTCTGCTCACTTGAATGGGAATAAAACAATTTAATGGTGCGGCTCTTCTACACTTTCCAAATGTAATTGGGCTAAAGTTCTCAAATTCGGATCATTGTGCCGGGGTTTTGATGCTCAAAAAAATGTATCCAGTGTTTTACAGACACCTCTTTCACAATGTAAGCTTATGGGAGAAGGTCTTTTTGGTTTCAGTGTGTGTCAGTTGAAGTTGTAATTACATGGCTTCGCCACTATGTCAAATTTGCTTCAAAGCCCAGCACTGTTCCTGGGGGCTTGGTACAGACTTGAGAGCCATATCTATCTTATCATCAAGCTCATGGCAAGTAATTGTGACCGTTTTAACTCCGCGCTAAGTGTCTAAATGCAGCTTGTTAAACCTTGAGACTAATTTAAAAAGGTGTTTCAGCCATAGCACAGTCGCACAAACACACAACAACACACTCCACAAATCCCCACCCAGATCTTTACCACATGCTTGTGTCTCAGAGTCTATAGAGAGGGACCTGTCCGACTGCCCAGCCAGAGACAAGGCTAGCGACGACTTGCCCACGCCATTCTGTCCCAGTAGCACTATCCTCAATGCCCCACCATGGCTGTGGTAAGCCGGCTGGGCGGCTGCCGATTGGCTGAAGGACTCATCCCGAGGCACCCCTGTGTCACTGATAGGCAACGTGGCGGGCTCCTCCAAGCCCGGGATCCAATCGCAGTCCTCGGATACAGCCTCTTCCCTCCGCAGCTGGTGTTTGACAGGCAGGGGTGTGCTTCCGCGGCGGAGGGGGGCCGCCGTGGTGAGAAACATACTGTACTAGAATAAGATTGGAAGAAATAACAAGCAGACACATGTAAGTCCCACTGAGCAACGCACATTTAGCATTGTTGTCTAGTGTATTTTAAAATAGTCCAAGAAGTGTGGCTGCACATCTACCTGTAACACTGTCTATTCTGGTAAATCTTATCACTGAGGGATGGGGGAGGGGTGTTTCCACTGTGTGTGCCTATATGTGTAAAGAGGAGGGAGGTGATAACAGTGGAGGTGAGACAGATGAGTAACAGTGTGAGAGAAAGATGCTGATGAAGACGCAGAGCGTGGCAAAGGGGAAAACCTGTGAGAGAAGGGAGAGGGGAGGAGGGTGAGACGAGGGAGACAGGGCAGGTGAGGGGGCTGGAAGAATGACGGAAGATAAGAGGGATGCTGAAAGACAGCAGGTTGGTAAGAACACACAGAGAAAGGAGAAGACAAGAGGAGGAGGAGGAGGAGATTTACAGAGAACCAAACTCAAGGGAGGGCCGGAGGAAAAGAGGCTGCAGCTGTGTGTAATAAGGGCATACAGTAAGTGCAATCAGGTGGCGCTACAGTGTACAGTGTGTGCACGGTGACTTCAGCATGAATTCACACTAAAATAGGTCAGAAACATAAAGTCTAGATCTGCATCCCGCAGTTATTTAAGAAAGGGAGAGCTGTCAGCAGTTCTCTCTAGAACAACTTGGCTGAGAAAAGTGTGTGTGTGTGTGTATGTGCATTTGCATAACAGTGTGTGTGTGTGTGTGTGTGTGTGTTTGCAGCCACAGCAGGTCAACCATTGAAGACCCTCATCAATATTAATACAGCAATTAATCTAGCTCCAGCTGCCCCCCTGGGCATCTTAGGCCCAGTGTCTGCTTATGGAAAATATAAGTACAGTATCGGTGCTTAATTAATGAGGATTGACACCAGAACATGAACACATTAGACTCTAATACAGTCCAATTCAGCAGAGAGAAAACAGAGGGAAGCCTCACAAATTACCATGAGCTGAATCAACACCTCCCTGACACAGTGTAAACAAAGGCTGATTACAAACTTCACAGTGTTAGGATCTCAGTTGTATTAGACTGCATTGGATGTTAAACTGTGTAGGTGTACATAATAAAGTGGTTATTTTGCCTCCTGTAAAATAGACATTTCATGGTTTTGTTTTGTTTTCACAACCTTTAAATAATGTAAAATAATACCTGTAAAACATATGCAGTAAAATAATAGTAAACTTGAGAACTATGTTTATTTACAGGATAGTATAGTATAGTATAGTATAGTATGGTATGGTATAGTATGGTATAGTATAGCATAGTATAGTGTAGTATAGTATAGTATAGTATCGTATAGTATAGCATAGTGTAGTGTAGTATGGTATAGTGTCGTATGGTATAGTATAGTATAGTATAGTATGGTACAGTATGTTAGAGTGCAGTTGTTTCGTATAACTTTTGTTGTTTAGTATCATACTGTATACTGCAATTTAGTTTAGTGTAGTATAGTATCATATAATGTAGTTCAAAAGTTAAGTTTAACTTCAGTAGTTTAGTATAATAATATAATACTGTATAGTCAATTGTTGTGTAATATTGTGTAGTATTTTTGTATTATCTTGTATATGGTATAGTAGAGTCTGTCCGTCTTTCTGTAAAGTGCAGTCTAGTATAGTCCAGTTCATAATGTTATGTACTGAAATATAGTATAGTGTATAGTTATAGTATAGCACAGTACAGTATAGTATAGTACAGTATACTGTATGTAGTGTAGTGTATGGTTGCATGGTATATTGTGTATTTTACTGAACTGTAGTGTGTGTAGAGCTGTGCAGTGTGAATATATTGTATATAGTGTAGTGTTGTGTAATATGTTATTTGTATAATGCAGTAATTTATACTGTTTGTAATGTACTGCATTGAACTATATTATGTGTAATGTGATGTACAGTAATATGGTATAAAGCAATATTGTGTAATATATTGTTGTACTGTATAAAATTGTATAGTATAGTAGTGTGGTTATTTGTTGTGAAGTGTAGAATAGTATAGTTCTGTAAAGTACACTGTTATTATCTGTAATGTTTGGTGTGTTATGTATCGTGGTATAGTACGAGTATAGTAGTGTAGTATACTGTAGTATAGTATAGTATAGTATGTATAGTATAGTGTAGTATAGTATAGTTAAGTATAGTATAGTGTAGTATGGAACAGTATATTACAGTGCAATTGTTTCATATAACTTTTCTTGTTTAGCATAAATTGTACAGTAAAGTATTGTGTAATGCAGCATAGTATTGTTTATCGTAATCTAGTAGTATGGTACAGTATAGTGTATAAAGTAGTTAATTGTACACATTTAGTGTGTAATTTGATGTTCTGTAAAGCACAGTGTAGTATAGTTGCACATCTAATGTGATGTTCTAGGATATAGTATAATCTATAGTTGTAGAGTAGTATAGTATATTGTACTTCTCTAAACCACACTATACAGTATTAGTAGTAACACTGAAGTGTAGTAAAGTACAGTTGTACAGTACGATGTCCTGTAATATATTGTATATAGTTTAGTGTGGTGACGTGTAATATATTGTTGTATAGTATAGCATAGCATAGCATATCATTGCATAGTATAGTATAGTATAGGAGCACAGTAGTGTTGTGTCGAAATGTGTAGAATAGTAAAGTATTGTACAGTACACTGAACTGTAATATATAATGTAGTGCTGTATAGTATAGTATAGTATAGTAGGTGGGGCCGCTTGTGACAATTTTGCAGCTGCTCACAGACACACACACACACACACACACACACAGTCATACATCACTCACACACTCTCACTCAGGTTGCTCAATTAAGTTAATTGAACGAGCTAATCAATTAAGCATGGCCTTTATTGCGCGCGGCGCTCAGGGGAGCTGCGCAGGCGGAGAGAGGAAACTGTGACCGCGGGCTGAGCCGGCGTGTCAGGGGTTAATCTGCTCCTCTCGCCAGGCTGTCGAGAGAAACTAGGGCAAACAACAGCGCACAATACAAAATTAATACTACAGGCAGTGTTTCCACTGTTCTGTCGTTACAGCCCAATTACACCGACCGCTGCTTCTTTACCAGCCGCAGCCTACTTACTGTCTCGTGCACTTTAGATCCTCCCAGAGCATGTTTACTGAGCGGCTCATTATGATGCAGTTAGGAGGATCTATGAAACCATCTACAGTATGAGGGCTGGACCGGTCCCTCAAGAGGCAGAGACGCAAGGATCGATGGATCGACCAGTGCATGACAAAAAAAAAACTGCACAAACATCCACAACACATCCTTGAACCATCCTACAACTATGACAGAAAATCCAATACAGAGAGCGTAAAATACTATCAGAGGTTACTGTGGAGTCACTGCTGAGTGCCACACGCTGGAAGTCTCTGCAATAATACCCACTGATGGAGAAAAAAAACGCTCCAAATTCCCACACACAGATAGTGAGAGAGCAAGGTGTGCTGCACGGAACCTG
Source organism: Pagrus pagrus (assembly GCF_965226575.1). NCBI lineage: Eukaryota > Metazoa > Chordata > Actinopteri > Spariformes > Sparidae > Pagrus > Pagrus pagrus. The sequence goes on along the minus strand of NC_140196.1, from coordinate 23,717,370 downwards.
ATCACATCTCGTGCCATTGTCTATGTACACATCAGAGTGTGTGTGCGCGTGTGTGTGAGTGTCTGGTCTACCTGGTTTGTGTGTGCTATTGTGCAGAAGCGCACGAGGTGGGTTGGAAAATATGCGCCTCCTTACCTGGTCAGCCATGGTTATCAATAAGTCTTCTCTTTATGGAACAAGTGCTGTAGTTGCAAGCGCCTCCGCCGCCCGGTTCAAGTCATCGGTGCTGTGCTGGCTGCAGACCCGGCATCACATTCACCACGGCGGCAACACACGGCGCACAAAAGACACGCGCCACATTTCATTTAACATGTTTTTCTTCCCACCCCGGCGCGTAAAAACCCTCCTCCTCCTCCTCTGGTGACTGGAAAGGAGAGGCGCGGCGCATGGACAATTGGGAAAGGTGGCAGTGGGGCTGGAGGGAAGGTGAAGCGGCTACACCTGCGTCTCCGTGTGGAAGAAGAGGCGAGTTGTTGTAGGAGGAAGAAGAGGAAGAAGAAGAAAGACCATCAGCACAACAACACATCACCTCTTGGTCATTTGGTGTCCCCGCGTCCAGCAGCGACTGCGCCCTCCTCACCACCTCCAGTTAGCACCTGAACATCTCTCTCTCTCTCTCTCTCTCTCTCTCTCTCTCTCTCTCTCTAGTGCAAAGTGTGTGTTGGGGGACGCGTCCTTCACTGATTGTACAGTGATCCTCCCATTGGAGGTGGAGGAAGGGATGGTGATGGTGATGGTGAAGGAGCGCCCCTCATTTCCCTCCTCCAGTGCAAATACCAGCTCACATGCGCAGGTTCCTTCAAATGTGTGCTGTTGTCAAACACCGGTCCGGGCTTCTCCCGGTGTGTTCCCTTCAGGTCTCACGGTGGGTTGCCCGTTGTCGTCGCTGTGAGGTGAAGCCGCCGCTAGAGGGAGGCAGAGGGACGCATCGTGGAGAGGGTGATGTATGGGAATGGATGTTTTCACAGAGGGACGAGGTTTTACTCTGCTCACACTAACTTAGATAACCTGAGTGAGATGTAGTTTTCAAATCAAGACTAAGGGCAAGTTCAACAGGATTCATGATGATCGCCTTTAGAATTGGTTGATGATTTTATCTTTACATAAAAAATGATGAGGTTTCACATTATTTGTCATGAGGATTCAAAGGGCCACTCCACAAAGTTATACATGAATACCATAACTTGTCACAGGAGCACTATTCATTCATTACACATCATCATACCAAGATGACTGAATAGGTCGATTGCAAACGATTCCCATAACAACATGACCATTGAAGCGTACCAGCGACAGGCGAACCGGACCTTCATCGTATGTGTAATTCGGTTACGTTTACGCACTAAAACCACATGATTCGGTTTGGGAAAATATTTTGGTTTGGGTTAAAATAAGTCCTGTAACTTCATTTACAAACATACCTACGTGCCTTCCTATGTACGTGACATTGCTTAACTATGTTCATAAGATAAGAGAACTCTTGGTTGACTTCTGGTTTCACACTGGACACCAGCAGCAGCCTCCCGAATGAAAGTCCTGTGTTCGTTTAGTCTGATCATCCACCCTTTCTGCTCCCTTTTCACTCATTATACTTCTTCACCTGACTTCCTTCTTTGCTGCCCTAATAATTACTTCAGCTGATGGAGGTTGCGGCCTAACAAGAAACGTAAATAAGGATATTATAAGCTGTAATAAGCTGCATTCATACCTGAATTCTATACAGTCATTTTACTGACCGGTGTAATCTGTAATATAATGCCTTCTGTGGCTCTTGATAGTTTAAAGTCTGAAACAATAACCCTGATACTGTCATCAGTTTATAGTTATGTTGATAAAAATACATGATATAAGACCAAAGTGTCCTCAGTTTTATTTTGGTCTGGGACCTTTGTCCCATCTCATATCCATCTGTCTCTCCCCATTACTCCTGACTGGATCTACACTGCACCTGTGAAGGCAGTTTGCAGGTAAGGGTGTTTCTGAGAGACCTCATGTTTTGCAACACTCAGCTGTCAAGTCCATCCCAGTGCTGCCAGCATAACACCTCTCTGTGACTGTGTGCATTAGCTAACTGGCACTCACATTGGAAAATTCATTGGTCCAATTTATTTACAAAACCCCTCTCGGACTGACAACATCTCAGACCGAGATTACATCTGCCAAATATGTGAGAAATAAAATCAGCCTCCCATAACGCATCAAGTCCGTCTGTCACACACTGTTTCAGACTTCAAACCTTATTTGGTCACAGTTACTGCTGCCAGTGACTGGACTCTTGGAAACTTGAGAGAAATGTTAAGTTATTCTGTATATTGTAGACTGATTCGCACATTCATAAGCAAAATGTTCTCTGATGCTGAATACAAAAGCTTCCATATCAATAACGGATGTTTGCTGCTGAAGCTTTTAGTGACGTCCTCGTCATCGATGGATGTACGGTTTTAATGATGTTGCATGAATTTATGCCTGTCTACTGATAAACATCACAATTTTTTTTATTTGTTTTCTGTTGCCTTCTGCAACACATCGTTTTTGTCTTGTCTCCTTTCTTATGTCATTCCTCCAAACTCCCCATGAAAAGGACCTTTGCCTTGCAAAATATATGCCAATATAGTTCTGGTTATAGGAGTATACAACACATTCAGAGTATGAGTCTCAATTGGGGAAGGACAAACACACCGTCTTTCAAGCATTATGAAAGACTTGGATATGAACAGATTTTTATACCCACAAGTATCCCTCCACCAACCTTTTCCAAGAGGTGGTTTTACAAATGAAAGAGTGACGCTGTGTATGTTAGTTGAAGTATGCACAGCTGCATGTCAACAGGAATATTAGTGTTGTATTCATATTCATCAGCCATGTAAACTGTTTAGTAAGAATATCGTCTTTTCAGAATAGTCATTGGTGTCCAATCCCAGTACCACCTGGAAGCTGACCTGTCAGATGTTCATCAAGATCATACTTACCGTCTTTAATCTGAAATGAATCCAGCATGAATAAGAGTGATCCACTTATTCCCCCTTACAGAAAAGGAAGAGAACGTAGCTGTGAAAAGCTACTTGCCGGTAATGTTAAGCAGCCTATTCCTCTGGCTCAGACTTCTGTTATTTAGGATGACTTTCGATGAGTTGCAGTGTTAATACTTAATGTCTTTGTAGGGCGATGTGTTTTATAGCCAGTACCCTGAATCAATAAGTAAATCAATAACTTAATCAATTGATCAATTCAGCACTACCAGAACCTACCTGACCCGAGATAACTACTGTGGTATAGCTTAACACAAACAGCCTTTAGTAGTAATAAACCTTTTAATATGTAAAGCAGACACATGTATTTTAAAGAAGGACTACACACTTTACCACTGTTAAATATAATAAATATGTTCTATGATGTTTAAGTAGCAGCATTACCAACACTCCAGTTCCTTCAGTTTAAGGCTATTTAGCTCTGTTAGCTATTTCTCAACTAGCTAGGCTACAAACAATTGATAGACTCATTACATCCTCAACTACTAAACCTTAAAGGTTTTAAAGCTAGATTTACCAATGATTCTACATTAACAATCAATCAAACAAAGCTCATTACACCTGCTGTAAGCTAGCTTACTTCTAGCACAAAATGGTATATTGACACTGTTATCAGCTAGCGTGAGATCTTAGTGGAGCTTTCAGAAGCTAAAGACCAAAACAAAGCAGGGGTAGCTAAATATTGGACTTACGTTCATTAGTTGGACAGACACAACACTTAACATAAAAGCTAATTTTTCTCTGATAAAATCCATGCTTGTTGTGCTGGAGATCAAGAGCAGTAATTAGCCAGTTAGCATGCCAAAGCTCCAAGGAAATTATAATACCGGAAGTTTATGTTGTTAAATTCAATCTTCAACATCACCATCCTTCAACTTTTAGCTCTGATGCTATTCAAAGAAAAAGAATGTGTTCTTTTTGAATGAATACATTAACTGGTCATTGGTAGTAGGCTGTTTAACAGCTAACATCAACAATGTTAGCCGTAACGCCATATTTACCCTGAAATTATAGTTTATTGTTAAAGTTAACCTACAACTCAACTCAAACAAACTATCTGAATGTCTTCTTGTCTAATTTAACATTAGTTAGCTAAATAACATTAGCATTTCGACAAAACACATCAACAACGACCAATACCTTTAAGCCAACTACAGAAAAACAAAATGACCTCTTTGACTCGTATCCAAGCATGTGTGTTGAATTATTTGTATGTATTAACTCACCCATCAGTCCACAGTTGCTAAGTTTAGCTCGGACTGCCATTTCATTTTCCACCATTCACTATTCAGAAGTTAAACGTCTCGAAGAGGGGAAACATGAAATTATCTTTAATCAGTTGTTGGGGTTAGTAGTTTAAAGAGGCTCTATGTAACAAGTTCTAGCAATTAAGTGCTTCTCTCCGCTTCACTAACAGACAAAAATAGTAGCTAACATTCCTTTAGGAATAGAGTCTGCTAACATAAACAAACAACTGACTTCCAGCACAACACAGAAGTCCCACAGAGCCCCTTTAAAAGAAAAAAATACATTGAGAATTATTGTTTTCTCATGAAGTACAGTCAATCTGCATCTACAAACAGACAAACACTGGTGTCGGATGAAAGATGCATTCATGCAGAGTAGGTATCTTCTGATTATTATAAATGGTTGCATATGAAAGACACTGTGTGCATCCTGCTTATTTCAATTGTACACATACAGTAGTCGGCCTACTACTGAGAGGAAGTAGTCGTGCTGTTTGAACATGCCGACCTGCCTGAAGGCTTATTTGTGAATCATTACTTGTCTATAGCTTTTTATTACACAGATCCTCCCCGGGGGGCTGAAATAGTCTTCCATGACAGTGAATGACCTGACATCCTTTTAAGTCTATTAAGTGGTAGGTGTTCGTTCCTGCCGTCACACTCAAAGAATCAATACCTCTCCCAAATGCTCATCTCAATGATGAGAAGTCCCTTCCAATATAATAACCGTCTCCCGAATCCCTTGAATGTTAATCTCCTCTCAGCCTCACTTTGCTCATTCTGCTCTCTGCCGTTCCAGCTGATCTCACTGTGATTTCAATAACTACAACAGGCCTCCACACATGTCAGGGCCTCGGTAAACACACTGAATGGAAATGGGAAGGATCCTTTCAATGGGCCCGCTGAGCATGACTTTTAAGATATTTTAAGCTGTCACTAATCTGCAGACTTAATTAAGTCTCATCAGGACATCATATCATGCTAGTGCCTCGCACTGTGTGAGAGGATCATGGCGCAGACAGATGACAGAGATAAGTGCTCTCATTAGCCACCAAGACGGTATCGACTAGAGCTGCATGCTCCTTGTTAATGGGAACACTCCAGTGTGTCATTAGAACGTGCAGCGGTGCAATGTGGGAGATGTCACAAGGTCGAGAGGTAACCGAGGTACGATTTATGGGAGATGACATCTGCAAGGTCAAAGACTTCTTTATGTATTTATTGTAGTGCCATGCCTGTCATCAACAAATCATCATATTGACACAACTGAAGGTGAATTACTTTTTGCCATCCGATAAAATTAAACAGTTGTAAATGAAGTATCAGTGCTACGAGCATGTGAAACCTTTTGACAACTATTACATACATAGGTGTTTCTTCTTAGCTTAGACAAACTTATCTGTTCGCTAAAAGTGAAGCTACAGCCAGCAGCGGGCTAGCTTAGCTTAGCTTAGTTTAGCATAGCGTAAAGGCAGGAAACAGAGGAAAGTATTCCTCTCTCCAATAGACCTTATACACGGTTACACCCCGGCTTTCCGAAACCCCGAAAATAGACTTTCATTCTTCATAATGGCGTGGTTTCCCATTTTTTCTAAAGACCCCACTATTCCGAAAAGGCTATTGGGGCACCCCTGACCCTAACCCTAACCCTATTGGGAAGTAATTGGAACTTAAAAGTCGGATTCGGAACAGCGGGGTTTCGCAATGGAGGTGTTTCGGAATGGAAGGCCGTCCCCCTTATTCACACGGTGGCCATTTTCTTCCAATCTGACGCTCAGGGTGGGAAACTTGAAAGCTTGGATAATATAATGCTGCTGTGTTCCAGGTTGAAAGTCATATAAACATATAGGTAGTCTGACAAATTGTTGTCATTTTATAGCTTCTCAATAAATCAGCAACTGAAAAGATGATGGATAGCACAAATCTGGAGGCACATTCGGCCATATTTCAAGGTAAAACAACACATTTGATAACTCGCTAGCTGATGTTAGCATTCAACAATTTCCTAGCTAACATTACAGTTTGATTACATCTGGTGTGTTTCACTTCTAGGTTTAGAAAGATGTCTCCAAGACGTGTGTTGATATTCCTCAATTAGTTTATGCCTTTCCTAATCACAATCAAGTATCAACAGTATCGTATCAAACAGTAATGTTAGCTAGAATGTGGTTGAATGCTAACATTAGCCATTGTCTAATGGAAGCTAGCAGGAAGCTACAATAGCTAACATTTAGAAATGAGTCTGGGACTATAAATTTACCACCGACTTCTCGCAACACAGAAGTTGTACAGAGCCCCTTTTAGCGAAAAATGGTACTTGTAGGCAGATTTAGTTGCCTTCGGACAGTGTCAGGCTAGCTGTTACCCCCCTCATTCCTGTCTTGGTGCTAAGCTAAGCTAACAGGCTGCTGGCTGTAGCTTCATTTCAGATAAGTAACTGATATGCGAGCGGTCTGAATCATCTTTTAGCAAGAAAATATAATATATATAATATTTTCCCAAGATGTTGAACTATTGCTTTAAAAATGCTTTTGTGTTTGAGTTTCTTCCAGTTTAGTTGCAAAACAAACTCATTATATAACATTTCAGGGCGCCTTGAGTGATTCAAACTTCCCAATAAATTTGAATCACTGCTTTACATCTCAGTATTAAATAGCCCGACAACAAAAAAATCCAATTACTCACCCGCAGCCAATTTGTCAAACAAAGCCCCCGTCCCCTGGAAGTAGGCTACATGACATACCCTCAACATGTGTCATATTAAACCTCTCCGGATGCAGATGGGCTCCACTTGTTAAGAAGTAATTTTCGCATGCAGTCGTCTCCTGATGTGATCCTTTGTGTCAAATCCCTATTTAATAAGCACTTCTCCGCATTCAAGCTCAGAACAAAACAAATCAGCTTTTATTAATGCTTCTCATAAGTCAAAGAGGTCTTATTTCACCAGGGTTATTAAGATGACATTGAATTTAGATAATGTCGCACCAAGAGCTTTACAGGGAGACTGGCATGGCGCTCTGTGTCAGACGGCTTAGTAATAGAGTTACAAGGTTGTATTTCTTTCTGGGATGTAATGACATCCTACTGTATGGAGGCTTTTTTCATACTGTACACATGCTATATGTCATACTTATCAGACCCTCTCTTTAGTGCAGCTCAGGGACGGTTGTTTAAAAGCTCCATTGGGGATTTGGTGTTTGCATGCTTGAATGTTTCAAGGGCTCAGCAGACGTCCCTCACTCCCTGAAAAAGGCTGTTAAGATTTGTCCACGGTCCCACGTGGGAGCTCTAAAGACGTCTCTTTAGGTTCAGTGACCTGGATTTGAAAGATAATGTGCTCTTTGATATTAAGAAAAACTCTTTTGTTCTGCCCTAAAATCTTCTCCTAAATGGTTTTGGATTGGAGGCGCTCCTCCTCTGCAGGGCCGGTGAGTTGCTGAGTGATTTAGGAATTGTGATGAGGGTTATAAACCTTGTGTTTTTTATGGCACATAATACGTTCTGTTTATGATACAGTCATCTGTCTGAGAGGCTCACACACTGTTGCCTGGAGCCTTTTTATACATTTACTGCTTTGTGCAAAAGCAAAGCTCATGTGGCAATGACTGCATAGGTAGTGAAACAAGTACCTGTGACTCATATGTTTAGATGTACAGTGCTCTGTGTGATAGCAAATATAAATAATATGTCATGGGGATATGTTGTGTGTGTTAAACTTTACTGAGTCAGTGTGCGTGTCAGGGTTTGGTGAGTGGGTGACTGTACAGGAGGCTGTGGGTGAGGCAGGTGTGGGTGAGGCAGGTGTGAGGGGGGAGCAGGGGCGATACGCCAGGGCTGCACTGCTTTTCTGCCCAGGTGCTTTTGAAAAAAGGAAGGCAGCAGAGCTCGGAGCTGGCGCACAGCTGGACGTGACAACAGGAAGTACAAAGGAGGGTTCCAGCATGGAGCCAGACACACCAACAAAATGGCCGTCAGGGACGCCACCTCCCACAGCAGGGACACCATCGTCTCGGTGCCCACACTGGGCCCAGGCGAGGTGGCTGTCACATACGGTGGAGACAAAGTAGAAGACAGCTCATGCCCAATTCTGTTTATGGGAGAAGCTGCTGAGCTAACATGAGGGGACATAACATTGACAAACTCAAGTGCATAATACGGCAGCCAGCTAATTGCAAACACCAGCGTTGAACCAATCAGCAGAGCGGTAGCCTTCTTGTTGCGCCTGTCGGCGGCCAGAGTGCCCCTGCAGCTGTGGAGGTGAGAGATGATGAGGCCACAGTTGACGGCGATACAGAGGAGAGGGGCCACGTAGTAGAGCAGGAACGCAGGAACAAGGAAGAACAGCCACTCGTCTCGGCCCACTGACCACGTGCAACCCCCATCGAAGTCGATGTAGGTGACCTTGGGTAACGCCATGGTTACGGAGACCAGCCAAATGGCCACAACCGTGCATAACCTGTGGAAGAGGAAGACAGGGCACTGGTTTGTTTGTGGTGCAGGAGGATCAAAAAATAGGTGTCACACATGGGTCTGATGGGAAAGAAAAACAGTTTGATTTTATGGTATTACCTGACAACTCCAACGTTAATCTATGATGTCTGCATTGTCCAGTGACATATAAGAATGCTCATGGTTTCTTGGGGTTTTCTGCTGTGTGAGCTGCTTTATGTTTGAATGATTTGTTTAATCTTCACTGCCTCTGGGCTGTATTTAAGTAACTGATTTCAATTCACATTAAGTTCTGACAATAGATTAGATTAAAGGATCGCTGAAGCAACTTCAAGAGATTGATGTCTTGTTTATTGTGTCTCACAGTCATATTTATGAAGCCATTGTGTGTAGAATTTGAAAATGTGCTAATTTGTTGCCCCTCTGCATTAGTATCAGACGACACTGACAGACAGTAATGCCTGCCACATTTTTCTTCAAACACAAGGAATCAGGAAAAAATGTGAAAGATACTGTAATCACAGAAAAATTATACATGATGTATATTTAAAACCCATATTTATTAGTTTTTAGGCCACAACAATCACATATTATCAACTTATAAAGTTCATGGTGAATGTCAGTGGTGGACTCAGGTTGTTTGTTGGGCAGGGGCGAAGAAAATAAAAAGGGCACCACATGTATGGGGGGGCACCAGCGCACATTCTGTCCACTTTTGTTACCTTCAGACAGTGTCAGGCTTTGCTGTGTCCCTCTGGTTCCAGTCTTTTCCAGGAGATGTAGCTTCATATGTACATATGTGACAGATATGAGAGTGGTACCGATCTAATTATCAAACTCTTAGCGTATTTTCCCAAGATGTTGAACTATTGCTTTAAAAATGTTTTTGAGTGTCTGATCAATTTATATTTTACAAACCTAATTTATAAGATTTCAAAGTGGCTGCAGTGAAATGTGATATATTTTTCATCCTGAAGTTGCCTTTTTGCACGACCGCGTAGACAAACATCAGCATTTGTTTGGTTCTTTAGCTGCTAAAATGCTCCAGGTTCATTGGCTGGGTTCTGTTGGGTTTATCAGAGCTAAATGGATCTAAATCAGTATGCTCATTGCATTCATCAATATGAGCCTTTCAGTCATTTCATCAGTTAAAATACTGAATAGTTTTAAAGAACAGTTTCACACATAAAGGTCTTGCCATCGTACTCCCCACTGAAAACAGTTGGAGCTGCAGGAAATCTGACATTTAACCTGACAAGACTTAATGTCAACGGTTCACGATTAAGTTCAAAAGAGAAAAAAAATCTGGGAGTGTTAAAAGTGAAAAGTGAGCCCCTCATCTGTGCCTGAGGCTGCGGCTCAAGGCTACAGCCTCAGTTACCAACATAACACACACACACCTGAATTTCAATCAAGCTGCTGCTGGTGAGTTGGGTCATGGTCGAGGCAGGCGTCAGTTTGACAGGGAAGAATAATCATGGACTAAAAAAGACATTATCTCTGATTCTGCTTCATCAATATTAATCCTTTTTCAAAAAAGATTATACATCATGAGTCCTGGGAGGGCACAGTTGAATCAGTGGAGTACTCTTTTAAAGTACAAAGTTGTCAGCCCCAAGCCCAATGTACGGAGCCCGGGAGGTGACATGGATGTGTTTTTTTACTAATGTTCCTACTGGAGACATAAAACATTTCAAACATGCCACAAAACTGAGGCTAATCCTTTAAAAAAGGGCTGTTAATTTCCTATAATAGCCTGGCACATGCAAAGTAATACTCACACTTGTATCATGCTAGCTGGCGGTCTCGTCCGCGGTGCAACGATGCGATACCTCAGCACCGACAGCGCCGCCAGGCTGAAGATCTCCGCTCCCACCGTCACTGAAGTCATGAAGCCCAGGAGGACGCAGGTCCCGCCGCCAAGCTGCCAGTCCTGGAAGCTGGCACTCAGAAGGACGCAGGGCAGCGTGAGCAGGGCGCCCAGGTCCGCCAGGCTGAGGTTGAGGAGCAGGAGGGAGCTCGGCTTGGAGCGACTGCGAGGGTTCCTCACCAGCACCAGCCACAGCAGGAGGTGACCTCCGACCCCGACCACGAGAGAGATCAGGCTGACCAAGGGGAGGACCACGGTGAAGGCGATGATGGTGTTGGTGGACACCATGTTGAAGAGGAGGTTGACTATGGCAGGCATGGTGCAGGCGAGGCTGTGGGTGAGACACAATATCACGGGGATGAGGGCAGATTTAAAGAAAGAGAAAATGGTGCTTCAAAAAAACAAATTGGAGCAATTCTACAAAATAGGATTGCGGCTGAGGAGGGAAACGCCAGATGAAGGGAATGAAGCACTGAAGGTGACACGGGGGTCGAGAGGAGAGAAAAAAACAATGTGAGAAACTGCAAATGAGATGAGACAGCAGCAGCACAGCGCTGATGAGAAAGAGAACGAGCAGTAGAGAATATTTAGAGGTGAGAATTGCCAACAAGTGTGACAGCGAGGTAGACGAAATCAGAAATATAGAGTGAATGCAGAATGATTATAGTTTTGAAAACTCATTTAAATAATGAGCCGTCTCCATGTATTATTCATGTTTATAATAGTCGTCGCTCCGCGGGCCCCAAATCACCTGTAATTCAGAGCTCACCAGGCTCCTCCTGCCACCGACAGGCCTGACGAGTCCCCCTCTTCACTCTCAGGAGGATTTAGCAACAAACACTTGATGACATCAGCGAGTCGACTGCGTCGTGTCAGAAACTCACCTTGCACACGGCACGGACAGAAGACGGGAGCTTGACAAACAACACACAGACAGTTGACCAGAGTGAAGCCCTGCAAGTAAACCAACCATTTATCCCCATAAAGTAAACACGCTATTCATTAGGTGACTTGGCATCCTATGCTCTGACATTAACGAAGGATTTCTGAATGATTGATTTTACATCAATGCCTGAGCAGAGTGTCCAACATTTGCCTTAATCCTTCAACCTCAAATGCACAAACAGGAGAATACCACTAAGTTTCAGCAGTGTCACGGCGGCTCCGCTGATCGATTCAGCTCGTCGCTATGAGCGTCCCAGAGGAACATCCTCCACCAAACAAACCACAACACTTTGAAGACGGATTAAACCAAAGGCTCTTTAAAACACCCAGGGAGACGTCTCCTGAGACACGTCGGCATTAAAACGTCTTGAATCCCATACAATATCCAACTTTGACACATTTTGTTAAACCTCATGAATACTATATAAGCTTAGACAGCCACGCAGTGTTTGCCAGTTGAACACTTAAAATGTGAAGCAGTGGCAGCAGGATGTAACCTGGTGTAAAGAGAGTGACCGGTAACCAGTATCAATGAGATAGAATTGCACTGGATTACATGCATGCTTCATTTTCTGTAAATCTGCTCAGGTTCAGGTAGATAATCCAAATCCAGAGGGGCTTTACCTGCAGACTTCACCGTTACTATTAAAATCTCCTACATGGAGACATAATTACATAATGTAAACTAATTGAATAGCAGGAAAAGGCTGATAATAGATTAAGAGATAAACAATAATAAATGATATCGAAATGACTTTAAGGAATTCATTAATCTTAAATTTTGAAAGAGGTGCTCAAAGTTACAAATCATCACTTAGTGTTGTAGGCACTAACAGCAATACCATAGTATACATTTTGATAACTACTTGTAACTCATTATGCAGAATGGCCCCGTCAGCGTTTTATTATTTTCAGTATGTTCTAACGTTGATATTGTTACATCACACACAGCACCAACAATGTCTGATTTTGGTGAACTGGATCGTGAGCTAACTCTTCTAGCTGCTCTTCACTCTGTTAGCTAACTCTGCTCAGAGCACTGCCGGCCAGCATTGGAGATTACATGTACACAACCATCACATCAGCTTTGGAACACTGACAGGAGGACTTTTTCAGGTGCGGGGCCAGAATGGGAACCAGAACCAGGTGAGCGCGTAATGGAACCGGGCTCAGAAGCTTCTACGGACATCGTGACAGAGGTAAAGAGAGAGAAAGACAGAGCTAAGTCACTGGTTTGTAGTCATTGGTGACAGCTTGGCTAACTAAAAGGCTGCAGACAGACACTGAGCTGTTGCTGCTGTTGCGTTTTGCTCGATGGACTGCGTTAGCAAAGTTGTCAACCCGCTAGTTTTTGATGGAAACCATCTGGCATTTGAACTTTGCTCCATAGATAAGCTCTTCAACCATTAGTTGTGTTCAATGTGACATCATCAATATAATTTGAAAATGCCAGTGTGTGGCGGTGGGATGCATCATTACTCCCACTTCTGTCAAAACCTGATCAACTGTGTCCCGGAGACTGTGTGAGGGACAGATGGACAAGCAAATGAACAAACGTTTGTTCATTCATTTTCATCCATCTGTCCCTTTCATGCTGCATCTCACTCAGGCCTAACATGCCTGTCCAAATTTCATCTTTGGGGGTGGGTGATATTGTGGGCTTTACAGGTCAGAGAGGCAGCTCAGTTGGTGCTTTGAACAAGGATTCATCATTTACTGACTGTCTATGTTGAATAAAGGCCTTATAAGAACACGATTAAATCATTTCTTCGAGGGGAAATAACAAATTAACAACCTGCCTCCAGCCTTTACTATATTTGACATCACACATCATAACACAGAAGCTGACGACAGAGCTACATAGCATTTACATTTTCTCTTGTCACTGTGGTTTAGTGCAGCACCAGTTACAGAAACTGAACGAGCGGTGGAGAGCAGAAGAAGTGGAAAAGAGCTAAAAGGGAGAGCTGTAACGTGACGGATGAGGAGAGACAGCCGAGAACGCTGTGATAGGAAGTGCACCGACACGAATTGAGCAACACAAGGCTAAACTAATTGTGTTTCATTTTAGTCACACTGACCTTCATGTGAACTGATTTACTGGTTTAGAAGTTGTGATGGGCTCAGGGCTATTTTTAGTCCCAACACTTTCACTCCTCTGACACAGTATGGATTAACATCCGTCTGCAGCATGAAAATCAATCAATCCAGGTTGTTTACAGAGGAAAGAGAAGGAAACTAAAAAAATATTTAGAAATACACATGGGTGAATCATTTTCTCTGGCCTTCAGAGTCACCACATCTAAACTCAAATGAACACATATATACAGATTTTGGAGCACAGTGCAACACAGCACTCTGGATTACCATCAGTCATCAAAACACCAAATAAGGGGATATGTTTTGGCAGAGTGGCTCTGATTCCTCCATTAGAGTTCTCGAGATTTGTTGAATCTATGACCAGGAAGCTGTTCCAGCTCAGCCAGCCAAGTCTCAATTATCTGCATACACATAACACAAATCTAGCCAAAGTCCCATTTTGCATGCAGGTGATAACACCAGTCGTTCCCACTGACTCCTGTGGAGGGCAGATGTGTCCAAATGTCAGGTGACATAGTCTACAGATTGTGATGATCTTTGTAATGATCAATAAAATACAAGAGAATAGCTGCACATCATATCAGATTTACTGGCAACTTTTCAACCCAGCACTAAGTCCTCCTCTGCACGTACTGTAGACCCACAACAGGGAAATTACATAACAGGCTGTCCAGTCACATCATAATCACTTAATCACATTCATATGTGCCAGGACATCCTGATCAAGATTTAAATGTTAGGGTGCCCAGTAGCTCAGTTGGTGGAGCAGGCGTCCTGTGTACAGAAGCCCTGTCCTCTGCAGCGGCCCAGAGTTCCAGTCTGATGTTTTGCTGCATGTCATCACCCCTCTTTCTCTCTCTCTCTCTCTCTCTCTCTCATCCCATTTCCTGTTACTGTTGTAACAGTAAAGCCCTGAAAAGGCTAAAAAGTGCATTGAAAAAAGAAGATTTAAATGACACACTTCCACAAGGTTAACTCACAGATTTGTAACACATCATTCACTCAGTAGGTCTCAGGAATATCCACCCAAAATATAAATAAAATACAAATTTCATCAAGTCATCAAACCTAAAGTGGGTTAAATCAGAAGCAAAGAATGTTGTGCAGCAACTCTGGCCCAGGTGTGGACTAAAAGTAGAACTTTAAAGCAAATGCAGAGGTCTGAAATGTGCACAGAGCCACAGGGAAATATAAAGAGGTTAAATGTATGTGGCTCACTTACTGCTCAGGGGAGAAGCCCTCCGCTCACCATCAGCTGATGTGCTGAATGAAGAGGAGAAGAGAGGACACACACCTGAGGTCCTCCCTGTATGCCCTCCTCCTCCCCATGCTGCCCAGTATGCACACACTAACACACATACACACATACAGTGTAGTGTATTTATGCAGTATGTGATGTGACAAGGAGGGAGGCTGTGCTTTTTTCTCTGTCTTTGGTTTTTGGAGCCACAGTGACCATATTTGGTCAGGAGGGTTCATAATGTGCTAAATGAACATCGTGCAGTATTGAACAAGATTTGAAGTTAGTGATTGAGCCAATAAAATAACTAGGAAACTGTTCACTGAGGTCATAAATAAAACCAGTGCAACCAGTGGATTTGCCCCCCAGCTAGAGAAGAATGAAGCTTTTTCTGTTATAATTACTGTTTTCCGGGTAGCCATTTATGCCTTTTTTGATTGGAGGGCTAAAGAACTGACAGGGAAGAGGGAAGAGAGAGGGGACGACATGCAGCAAAGGACCACAGGTTGGATTCAAACCCTGGAACACAGCCTTTGTCCACACTCCAGCTGAGCTACTGGAGCGCTCCAGAAAGATCAAGCTTAAAGCTCCGCTATTCCCAGAAGACCGGCCTGCAGAAATATACATTTGAACAATTCAATCCATTGTTTCAGCTGATGTTCAGGTCAAAATGGGAGAAAACCTTATCAGTTTAGTCTTCAGTTCTGTATGACAAACACTACAAACAACTACCTCAACAACCACGTCAAGGACAATACATGGCTTGAGATTGCCCAATGAAGATGGTAAAGAAGCTGATATTCACCTGATTACATTATGGGAAGGGGCTTTGGGGTCCACGGGGAACCAAATCTGATCATTGTGTACCTATGAATGTTTCCACAAACGCGGCGGTTGGGGACGGAGATGAAAATGGAACACGGTGTGTATAGTTGTCATGAGGAAAAGTTGTCTGCAGATTTTCCATATTGCTGCAATGCATTTTTGGCATCGCACTGGTGGGAAACCTTTTTTCTACCGTCTGTGTCAAATTCTGTAACACCTTTATAGACTATAGGGCCAAAGATGGACACATGCTTCATGTACTTTTAGCATGGTTTGGGCTTATTTCCATTTAAGAGAAGTCTTAAGGTTATAACCAGCAGTTGGGAGGGAGGGAGGGCCCTCTCTTGTTCCAACATGACAAAAAGAATCTGCATAAATGCATAAAGACATGGTTTTCAGGGATTGGTATGGATGAACTTGACTGGCCTGTCCTGCCCTGTCAACCATAATGAACACATTTGGGATGAACTGGAATGTCGACTGAGAGGCACGTCTTAAATGATATCAGTGCCCGACTTCACCAATGCTCTGGTGGCTGCACCAGAGGCTGGATTCAACATGACTAAGGGCCTGAACATACTCCCAAGCGGATACGTACATGGACAGCTGCGGACATCTGGACGCATAGTCGTTCTGCTTACAATAGAGCCTGGCAGATACTTGATTTTTGGGACCAATCAACACCGGTCATGCTCTAGCTTAAACTACCTCCTGGAGTTCGCTTGGAGTGTGTGATTTACGCACAAGTAGCTGTATTCTGTAGCTTGTTGTAGCGTCGTAGCCAAGATGGCTTGGACTTTGCTAATGTCAAGAAAAATTGGAGGTCTGTGGACGTCCGCACCCTGGCAGACCCTTCCGCACTTGCAGACTTAGAAAGTTTTATTTCACCTTTATTGTCTATAGCGATTGTAGCAGCTCTGTGAGGCTGTACATAGGCACAGTAGCTGTTTGAGCTAAACGCAAACATTGGCATTCACGACAATGTCAACATGCTGGTATTTAGCATGTTAGAATTACAGCATTCATGATCTTAGTTTAGCATGTTAGCATGCTAATATTTGCTAATTAGCAGCTGACACGAAGTAAAGACCTAATGATGGCGCTAGAAAAAGCCTGGTGATCACCATTATTTATACAATTCATCCTAGCTGGGACATGAATGTCTTTAAAAGAAAAGGGCCAATTCATCTGTTAGATGCCAAGATGTTTGACTGGATAAGTGACAACTCTGTCCTGCTTTTAGACATTAGATCACCAAGATCACTGAGATTCATCCTCTGAGGAACATGAATGTGTGTACAACCCAATAGTTAGGATCGACCAGACTGAAATCAAATCCTTAGAGCGACACCACCAGCACAGCCAAACTCACAAATGGTGTCTTCTGTAGGGTTTCCAATTAGTTTTGTCCATGTAGTGTGTCTTGAGTACACAACTATGCTGTCTCAAGTGTGAAGCCTCACCTCTCCTCCGTGGCTTTGTTACCTCAGTCGGCCTCTGTGCCTCCAGGTATTTGTTGTCCACAAAATATCTCACTCCCACTAAACCTGACACTGCCTCAGCTCCTCCAACACAGACCTCGCTATCACTTTCTTTTTCACTCACACAAACTGACACACACACACACCTCAACAAAGGAGCACACAAACACAACACCTACACAAGTGCAGAAACACCTAGACATCCGCACACAGCTTTAATCTCCACTAATTGCTGGCAGTGGTTATTATCAGACTCATTTGTTTGCAGGGAAAACAAACAGGTATAAATGAGAGAGAGAGAGCAGGGGGGTGAACAGGGCGAGAGAGCCTTAAGAACAAGGCAGATGCAGAGATGAGAAGGACGGAGGGAGGGCGATGACTGCTTCCACCGAGGCCTGCGTGGAAAGTGTCAAACACGCCTCCTCAGATCGTAAAGACGGATGCAAAGTGAATAGCAGTCTTTTATAAACCTGAGAGGAAAAACACAGCGACAGCTGCGTCGGTGGGAGATGTCTGACTTCAGCATGGAGTCAAAGGAATCCAAGTGTGTGGCGCTCTGTTCATTCTTTTAATGGAGGGATGAAGGTGCTAACCTGAGCTGCGGCAGGAAAATGAAAGCAGTAAAGTTTATGGGTTTACTGGTTCACTTGAAGCTCCGGTTGTTGCATCTTGTAGGATTTACGGCACAGCGGGGTTCAAACCTACACTCAGTTTGACTGTGTTTATTGTCTTTGTTTTTGCTATGTAATCTGATGTTTCCTTCTGTTTATAGTCTGTCTGCCTGGCTGCAGTGTCATTCAGGTACAGGGGAAAAAATCACTCTGGCTTGTTTGTATTTTTTTTTAACCAATCACAGTTATCAGATTGGTTTAAAATTGTCACAGGTGCAGAGAGCAGCAATGGTGCGCCTGACAAATAACACCAAGGGGAACTTATTTTGCACACGGTGAGGCGAGACCTGCCGTTGAAACAACGACATCACCTCAAAACAAAATATAAGAGTTATTAGCTTGTTTAGATTCGTACCCTCAGCGACCATGTTAGGGTTAGAGCAACTTGCACCATTTTCAGGCAGTGGGTTGCTAACTCTGAGGTTAACACGCAGACGGCAGAAGGGAGGAGAGGGCCATCTGAAACAGTCGGCCAATAGACCATATTCCCGGTTACACCCCGCCTTTCCGAAACCCCGCTGTTCCGAAAATAGACTTCCATTCTTCGTAATGGCGTGGTTTCCCATTTTTTCTAAAGACCCCGCTATTCCGAAAAGGCTATTGTGGTACCCCTGACCCTAACCATATTGGGAAGTAATTGGAACTTGAAAGTCGGATTCGGAACAGCTGTGTTTTGGAATGGAAGGCCGTCCCCCATATTTCCATGACGGCCATTTTCCATGTAAAAGTAGTGAACCTGACAAATGATTATCATTACACTGCTTCCTGAGTGATCAGCAACTGAAAAGACAATTGATAGTGAAAATGCAGCGGGACATCAGGTCATATCTCAGTGTAAAACAACATTTGATAAGCCGTTCCATTGGACAACAGCTAACATTAGCATCCAACGGCTTCGTAGCTAACATTGCTGTTTGATAGTGTTACACGATATGTTGGGGAAGGCTTAAATTAATTCTAAAATATAAACACACATCTTGGACACATTTATTTGAGCCTGGAAGTGAAACACACTGGATGTAATCAAACAAAGTGGGTGAATGCTAACGTTAGCTAACTGGTACCATGAAATAAAGCCTGATGTCCCTACAGATTTTCACTATTCATCATACTTTTAGTTGCTGATCAATCGGGAAGTGGTAAAATGATGATGATTGGTAATTTTGCCTTCATGACTTGTGACCTGAAACATAGCAGCTGAACATTATCCCAGTTTTTGAGCCTCCCACCCTGAGCGTCACATCAGAGGAAAATGGCCGCCACGTGAATTTGGTCTATACAGGCTCATACTCACAGTCTACATGAAGGCAGTCAGACTATACTCTTTACTACCATTTAGCCAACGCATGGAAGTACCGCCATATTTCCATCATTGACAAATGTTACCAGCTAGCATTTCCATTAGTCTGCAACAGCATTTGTGCTCATTGTGCTCACATGTAAATACTCCACTTGTGTTTCGGCTTCTTCTTTACACATAAGCAGTGTTTTAGGTGGCTGAAACCAAGATTTTAAAATACAGATTTCTTTGTTTTTTATTTCGAATCTTAAAGTCTGAAGTCGTGCAATAAATGACTCAAGCCCTCACCTCTAGGTTTGCTTTTGTGCGACAAACAGCTCCACTGCTGCATTCATCTGTCTTATTGTCCACTTCACCAAACCTTAATCAAGCTGGAGACTATTTTTCTGGACCTCAAGCTTTTGTCTGTCCACAGCACAAAGAGCTACGATTAGATTAAAAAAGAAGAACTGCACGATCAACCCAAACAAAAACACTAACTACCACACGGACCATAATAATAAAGTGTTAGTCATGAAGGATGTGAAGGTGAACTGTTGATCTGTATCATTCATTCACTCTGTAGTTTTACTGTATTTCATGCTTTGTAACAGATTTCAGATAATGGTCATGATGTTGTTGGGGTATTATAGTAGGATCATCTTGTCTTCCTGATAATCTGTGACAAACTTGTCTCATGTGTTTACCATCAACTTCATGTTGTTGCAATATGTCAGAACTGACCGCCTGTCCAACTCATACTCACAACAAAAAGTGGGCAAGCATATAGAAAACTGCTAACTGCTGCTAGCTGCAGCTGCTGTAGGCTAGTTAGCTCGGTTAGCTGTACAGCTAGTGGTCCGGACTAAAAGTTCAGAAAACCAGGGATGTGTCAGTGTTTAGGCAGCCAGCACAGTAGCTTTGGACTAGGGTGGGACTAGCTGGTTAGTATGCAACACAATACACAGACGTCATAACGTCAAAACTGTTATTCACAGTCTGTTGATGAATTTTGATAATTTTTCAATGTTTTCAAATAAAGTCTTACATGTTGCTGCTTTAAAGGGACATTGTAGTCTTAGGGAAGAAATTAAAAAAAATATTTGGATATTTGATTCTACAGAAAAACTTATGGAAGATCAAAATGTCTGAAAATTGACTTCCTTTTCTTAAACTTCGACCACATTATTCCATTACTCATTGACTCTATGAATACACATAACATCCTGTCATTCAACCCATCTGTATTCTACTCTTTTACAGTTCCCTACTAATAAAGTAGGTCACACCAATGACGTCAACTCAAAGCTTCATATGAAGTCTTGAGATAAATGTGAACATTTCTTAGAACTGGAAAGAGACAGTGGACTTAACTGTGTCCTTTCTTCACACATCTTCAGGAAATAGGTCAAAGGAATTAAAGTGATGTCATCAGTGCAATTTTATTTCAAAATAATAGACTTTTGTCTCATGGTAACACCAGTGACCGGCTCCAGGGGGTGATTACTTTCATTATATATTTTATAATTTTGTATTTTTTTTTCTTTAAATGTCATTTCTATCATACATTTGATAGTTATGTTTAGATTATTGCATTAAGTAGTAGAAGTCGGGCCGATCAGGTCTGGTTTCTTTGTTCCAGGAAGTCTATACGCAGTGACATTCGTCTCTTTTCTTTGAGACTCTGACTTGTGTTTATTCAGTTTGCACAGAGTGTTACAAGGTTCTGCTGTCAGCCTGTATTTGCATCCTTATACATCAGCCTCACTTTGAATGCTTGGCACATAGGATGCATTACAGTGATCAGAGCACCTAGAGGGTACAAGTCCGCTCCTATAATGTGTGATCAGGGTCTTTCAGAGCGAATAATGTCCAAATTGTCGGTCATAAGCCTTTAGAGCTCTGACTGGAGGGATTTTAATAAACACTGCTCGTGTGCAGGTAAACTAGGATGCACTGTAGGTGTTTGGAATCACACTGACACTGAACTGAAATCCCTTCTTTTTCCTGCTGTTATTGCCCACAGAAGCTCACCGTGCACACAGCGTAAGCCTTCACGTGTCAGGATGTGTCACCTGGTTCTGTGCTGCACAGTAGGCTGCACGGTGGAGCTCACTGGCTCATAATAAACTCATTACCAGCCCTCCACTGTTGACACAGCGAGTCAAATGGCTCGCTGCTGACCCATCTGCTGGTGCTGAACACATGCGACTCACACCAACACACACACACACACACACACACACTTCTTCAGGGTAACACAAACTTTCCCTCCAAAGCACAGCTCACATCATCTGACACGCATCAAGACGAATGAGCTGGATAATAAATAATGTGTGCACATAGTTTTGGAGCGTTGTGTTTATGCATGTGTGAAGCGTGTAGGTTTACATATACTGTGATGAAACATTCAGCAGAGCATATGTTGTGTGGGACTGTGTGCAGATGGAAAAGCCTGAGCGGGAATTAAGCGAGCTTATCCGGTGACCCAGTGAATGTGAATGCAACACCCCTGGCTGTGATGTGGTCCTGGCTGTGTGGGGGATCAGGTGACCTGGATGGAGGGAATTAAAGGCTTCTCATTTTCACGAGACAAACAGGCTCATCATTGTTTGGGGAAAGCCTGAGCTCACCTGCGAGCTGGAGATATGTGTGCGTACTGGTATAATCTGCTGTCTG
The DNA here is from genome assembly GCF_965226575.1 of Pagrus pagrus. Taxonomy (NCBI): domain Eukaryota; kingdom Metazoa; phylum Chordata; class Actinopteri; order Spariformes; family Sparidae; genus Pagrus; species Pagrus pagrus. Next base: position 23,695,555 of record NC_140196.1, on the reverse strand, counting down.
TATGACAGAGGTGGGGGTAATTACTTTGCATGTTTAGTCTGACAGTTAAGTTCTGATGCTGCTCATTAGGAAGCCTCCTCCAGACGATCCGATGATCTCATCTGCACAACACCACAACAGCTGCAGCATCATGCATATTCCGCCTTCATCAGTGCAGCGACAGCGACTGCTGCCGAGAGCCATGTTCACGGTGATGTCAGCGCATCATGACATGTCATCGGATCAGTGAGCAGGATGGAGGCGAGCGCAGTCTCTGCTGCCATCTGCTGCCATCTGCTGCTTGGAAACTGTAACAGTCTGTCAAAAGGTGGATCTGAGGTCATCACAGCACCGAGAAATAATCTGTCACCATCAGACTGTTCACTCATTGTCTGCGCCTAATGAGTTCTGCTTTTAGACACATCTTTCAATCAAGTCTATTTGGATTTTTTAAGAATATTTCTCACATGACCTGTCTGATAAGAACATTAAATATATTGTTGTCAGAAGAAACCTGAGGTCACTGAACTATAGACCCTTTCCATGGCAGACATTTTGATTGTCAGGTGGAATTTCTAACATTAATGATGGCTGCATTCAATTTAGGTGAGCTCGTTCCAGGGCTCTGGTATTTACTGAGACACCTAATAGAACGGAGCAGTTGTTAATGTTGTTAGTCACACACGTGCTTTTCCTACTTTGACAGGTCAAAATGTCTGCTGTGAAAAGGGTCTGTTGTAAGGCAAGCAAAACTTGTGTCGCCTCGGTCCAAAGCTTAAAAACTACAGCCCTGATCCAGGTAAGCTGGATGGATGGTGGTTCTTTTTAGTGACACTCAACCGGGTTGCAGCATGCTTAAAATGTCCCTCAAAAAGAAAGAACGAAGACGATCTGTCACGTTGAGTTCTGCAGCATGTGAAGGAAAGAACCAAATGCCTCCTCACACCCTGATTGGCTGTGAGGGAAAAGCCCCCAGCTACTGCCAATCATTAATTAGGAGTCAGTCTTCACATCCTGCTCAACAGCTGATCTGAATCTACTCCCATCAATCCAGAGGGATTTGGACTTTCAGCTAAAATAAATAACAGCAAGTGCCAAATGAAAGGCCCGCTAGGTCTTTATGATTGTTGTGTGAAGTGTTTCTCATTTAAAGGAATGTTCCACTTCAGCTGCTTCAGCTCCGCTGTCGAAGGGACAGATACAGGAAATCTTTCCTGCCACATGCCATCACACTGTACATGTTGTAAATGTTTTTACACTGTTCTGCACCTTATATTTTATTTTGGACTACAATACTGCTTGTGTATACATCAACACTGCCCATTTATCCATTTTTATACATATTTTTTATATATATACATTTTTTATATTACATTTTATATTGCTATGTTAATATGTCTAGGTTGTTCTTTCTATTTCACTGTGCTGTCATTCATCTGCGTGAAATGCTGCTGCTACACCTTAATTTCCCAGCTTGGGATCAATAAAGTATATCTATTCTATACCAGTTTATTACTGCATTTCCATAAAGCTGAGGGACGCACAAGAGAGATAACAGAATAGTAAAAGTTGAATCAACAAAGGGCTGAGAAGTCCTGAGATCTCCTGGTTTATATAACCACCAGACATGATGGATACTGCACTTCCTTCCCATTAGAGGCATGTAATAGAACGGAGCCATTGTTAACGTTATTGGTCACACCTGTGCCTCTCCTGCTGTGAAGGAGCCCTCCCTGCATGGTAAACGCCTGCATCTTTCAAACTCTGCACCTCCACATCATGAAGACAAATGAATGAATGAAGTGTAATAAGTGTATTTTTTTTAAAACTAATTTTGGATATTATTTATTATTATTTTTTTACCTTATTGTGATTTTTATCTAAACTTCCTGTTTGTATCTTACTGTGAAGGGAAGGGTAGGATCTTTAGTGTATTATTTTATATACTATATTAAACAACTACAAGATAACCACCTCATGGCTCCAGTGCCATACTTAACAGATCTACATATCAGGGTGTCTACAGGTATGAGACACTGACATTTAATGTTTTTAAAGCTTTTTCAAAATAATCTACATTTTGCCAACACGTCAGTGCAAGTAAAGAGACAGTATTAGTTCAGTGGTAGAGTTAAAGTTTAGCGACATCTGAAATTTGGAAGAGCTCGACTCATTTTGACAAAAAGAACTTAAAAGATGAATAAATTAAATCAAATCAAGTTTGTAGCATGTATCACTATGTAATGACTTTCATGACTTTGAATTTACTTAAAAAAAAAAAATTAGACATTTTAAGACCCCATGAAAGTTGTATCACACTCTGAGAAAAGTGCAATCCTTAAAATCTCTAACTGTTCCTTTAAAATGTGTAATTACCAAGCCCAAGCCAAACGAACCCTGATGATCTGATTAACTCGATCTGGAATTATTCTGACCCGACAAAGCTTCTCTGCAACCACACAAGACTTTAAACAAACCCCACCAGCCTTAACCTGACCTTTATGTGTGTACAATAGGTGGAATTCCCTGTTGGGTAATGCATGTTACTCTCATATTATAACATTTCATCGTATATGCAGGAAAACGCATACTAAACATAACTTTCAATGATGCAATGATTCGTTGTGTAAAGTCAATTTTATTTATTCTGATTCATAGAAGCATTTTTAGAAAATATACTCATTTCCAGGCCTGCAAAATCAGATTCAACCTGTAAGTGATCCACTGACTGACTTAAATACTCTTGGAGAGATGGAGTGCTAAGTGCATGAAAACACATTTCTCAATCATCAAACGTCAGCATACACCAAAAGCATACTTACAAACACAGTTATCAAATGGTATATCATCACAAATAAAAACATGATTGTTAACTGGTAGAGTACCACAATGGTTAGTGCAGTTTTATATTCAGTATTTACACCTCCATCAGAATAAATACAGTACAAACTCACTCTTAGTCGTCACAGATTGTCAGTAAAAGACAGGGAGGGGGTGAGGAGACGGAGTATTTTCATTATTAAATGACTCTGCACAAATGCATAAAACAACGGTTCATGATGAGCATACTGGAGAGACATTGAACTACTGTGTGTGCTTGTGTGAAGGGTACTTTATGTACTGCAGGTCAGAGCTTCCCTTATGCCTGAGAGAAAAAACCATAGCAAGTGCAACCAGTTAAAAACAGAAAGCATACAGTACATGCATTTGCAGCGACGAATGTCTATATGGATTAAAAAGGAAAAAACAGCTGCGGTTGGATTTTTGTCAGGTGAGTCCACAAAGTTTTAAAAGCTCGTCTCTCTCCAGTCCTCCGCGTTCCAGTCTTCCCTTCCCAGCACACCTCTTCTGCTCTGCTGGTAATGTCATAGCGCGTCTCTGTTTCCGAGCTGGGGACTGTCATAACCTGTAGAAGCAAATACAATGTCAACACACGGCTTTAAAGCTGCACTCATCACAATGATACACTCACAAGTGATTATGTGTGATAGGAGTGACAAGTCTACAGTGCGTCTTCACCCAAATCTGCAGTTCTCTGGTTCTACGGAGCATTTTAGCGTTGTTTTGGTTTAAAAGTCAACAAATTCCACTTTCATTAACAAGGTCTCTGGTCGCAGCAACGTGCCAATAACCAGCTGTACACTACCTGCTCAGCACCAGACAGAGTTAGTGGCTAGCTAGTGAACATGGTGGAGCATTAAGCTGCTCAGGAGGTGGTGGAGACGAACACAGGGCTAGAAGAAGAATACAGTCAGCAAAGATCAACATATTGACTTTTAAAAAGTTTTATCTGATAACCCCAAGTTGCCAAAAACATCACTTGTTGCAGGTTTAAAGCTGCACTACTCAATATTATATATTAAGAATGGATCAATAACTACTGTATGAATAAGGGCACAGACAGTCATCAAACAGTCATCAAACAAGACGACTAGACTTTCGTAGATAACCCACCAGCCTGAGAGGAAAAAATTCTCCATATCGACCAGGTAGCTGTGGTCTACATTCATCTTTTAAAAGGGAAACTGGAGGACTCAGGACTGCAGATATACAAACCGCTGAGTTTTCACACCATTCTCACCAACATAGCTTCTAATCAAGAAAATGTCTGATAAAAAGTTGCAAATGGCCTTGGTGAAGAATAAGAACCCGCTCCAAACAGGCTCAAAGGGTGTCCCTTTTTTTTTAAGTCTCTGTAATTGTGTTTAGCTGAACAGCCAATCAGTCATTTCTTTCACCACTGGGCTCCACCGCAGATTCAACATGCTCAGGCTGCCGAAAAGCTGCCGACAAGGGCTGACTAGTGCCAACGGAATGGGACACACGGCAACAACTAGGACCACAGACGCACACACTGATTGACCAATGGCTGATCAGCCTGTCCGTCTGGTGTGTGAGGGCCCTAAAGCGAAAGGACTCACCCACAGAGTCCCGAAGTCACGCCCCTTCTGGTGGAAATCCTTTGCATGGTAATGAATGAAGAAAGACAAATACATTCCTGATCCCGCTTAAATTGTGCCATGAAGTACACACATGATGTTTGTCAATTTAAAAGATCATTTTAAAAGTCAATAAAGTTTCAGTTTGTCATAATCAAAGTAAAATACCATCTAGTTTCGCGTTAAACCGCTCAGCGAACTACATCGTCTTGCTAAACACACGTCACCAACACCAACATGGCCACCTCGGATCAGAAAAGGTACTAAGAAAGAAGAAAATCAGAATAAATCTGGTCATACTGACAACTGCAGTTATATGAAAGGCTAAGGTGAAGGTTTTAAATTGACAAACATCATATGTGTAGTTCATGACACAATTCAAAAGGGACAAAAAAATATTTGTCTCTCTCCATTCACCATACAAGGTTTTTCTGAAATAAGGTCCCATGGGGCAAACAGAGAATAACCTTCAGACTCTGCAGTTACCCTGAGCTCTGCACAGCCTTAAATCTAGTTTGGATCATGGTTTCTGGATTTCTGGCATGAAATGCAGCTCCCAACAATCTTCTTTTCAACTACAGCAGACAAATGTTTCCAAGCAATGAAAAAAAATAAAATAATAATAAATAAACCAACTGTACTCTGCCTGCTCAGAAATAAACACTGGATAGACAAAGTTAGCTGAGAGGCTGCTAAAGGGAAAAAGGAGAAATAAAATCAGATTCACACTCGTGTGGAAGAAAACACAACTCCAAATGCTGATGTTGCTCTGTGTGTGCTGATGTTTGCCAACACATTTGCCAGATCAGTTTTACATCTTATAAGATGATAACACTGTTCGTCAGATGTGCTTTCAAGTGGCCACGGAGAAATCAATTGACGCAGCGTTAAGTTGTTCGAACTGGGAATTAAGAGCAAATTGATTTCGCCACAAACAGAATGAATCTCTCCAACACAGACGTTACACAACCAGCGGTTACAGGAAGCACATGTGCCTGTCCATGTCCCTGCTAGATGCATCAGCTTACCTAAAACGTACCCAGACAGGACACAGAGGAGCACTCAGCTTTCACACTCGCTATATAACTGCCTTTTATGCCGTCATTTGTGACATGTGGACCCTTTTATCATTCTCGCAGTGCTGCTAATTGAGTCCCCTGCAGCAGGTTGCACACACACAGTTCAGTATTACAGAGCTTATTGGCAGTAGTTTTGCCGTGTCATTAGCGGCCCCTTGAATTCCAGCACTTCAGGGTTTTCATCTTCAATGCCAAACGGCTCCATGTAGAAATGGCTGATTAATCAGCAGTACATGGCTGCCAATTATCTCAATAATGGGGCCGAGTTGTTTTAAAAAAGAATCAGCTCCAATTAAAGCAGGAAGGATACAAGGTCCTTATTTCAAAAATGCTAAAGTTCTCGGCTTATAGCGCGCTCATCCAGGCAGTGTCACATCCGGCTGCCAGCTGCGATGAGACGTTTTGGAAAACAGCCAAATTAGATCTTTAAATGATGTTTTATGATCTCTTTTTTTTTCGGTCAGCCATTTATAAAATACCAGAACAAGCATGCTTTCAATATGTATGGTATGACTCATCCATGTGCACGGCCAGGAAACGTTTATGTTAGCACAACTTTCTCTTTGCTTTTAATTGACTTCGTAAAGATTAACTGAATTTCTTGTAGTAAAATTTAGACCTAAATCATTATTGCAATAATTCTCCATGGTGCAGACGGCCACATGGCTGTCACCCCACACATATTTGCAGGAGGAGAAACAGATACATACACCTGGTCCCAGCAGGGCAGTCCAGAGATCTGTTTCTGTACTGGGGGAAACAGGGCTTTTTCAGAGGGAATCTGCGATCTGAAGACCTCTCCAGATCGTAGGGGCTGTCCGGTTCCATGCCTGAAGGGAAACGGCACGAGACAGACACACAGAGAGGGGTGTGGGAACTGAAAAAAGGGAGGTTGCAGGATAAAGCGTAACACAGTACACAGCCGGCAAACTCTACGGGCTTGGGAGCACATCAAATAATGGACCGCCTGCTGCTTCCATTTGATAAAAAAATAACAAAGGTATTGCACCATTGTTATGAATTATGAACAAAAGCAGCAAGATGTGCACTTGACTCAGACAGCCGCGTGTTTGGAGCTGAACAGCATGCATATTGTGCGTGTCGTGTGTGCACAACAGCAGGGGAGTGTCAGGCAGACGGTACCTATGTCAAATGAGTTGGACTTCCTGGTGTGCTGTGATGTTGCTGGAAATCCATTACGACCTTCATCATCTGGTTGGTGGAACAATCATAACCATCATCATCTTCATTATCGTCTGCACTTACTCTGGCTCCTACTTACATCAATAACATACAGTATTCCATCTTCTACATGCAGTTTGTTCTACCGAGCAGACTTGGAAATCAGCATTAGCAGCTACTGAATTTCAACAGAAAATCCAAGGAAAGAAAACTCATATCAGGCCCTTTTCAGACCGGGTATTGACATCCGTCCTGAGCGATCTGACAGCTGTAAGTACAGGTGTGAAAGCCTCCAAGATGCACTTGAGATCTGATCAGTCAGACCACATTCAGAAGTGTTCTGGGCCACATGTGACCACGTTCTGTTAGCAGTGTGTACACTTGTCCTGGGCCACATTGGAGAACAAGAAGCAAGGAGCCACAACAACAGGCAGAATGGACTACACCCTGTCTGACTTCCATGTAGTTGTAAATGTAATGTAAATTATGTGGTTGGGCTCTTTTAATCTGGCAGTGTTAGCAGCAGATATTTGTGATCTCACTGTTTCAACCGATGAAACCATTGAACTAGAAACCATAATATCCCCAGACTCCCTGATAAATTGCTCAGTTTTGAGAGTTTTTAAGTGAGGAGAAACATAAAAAAAAGTCTGCTAAACAGCTACGGCAAATTCTAAATTATTCACGCCTTCTTGTAAACTCTGCATTAAATGCATAAGATTAAGTTGCATCCCTTGTGAAAAGCGTCGGGTTGCCACAGCATTGCTGTACCAGCCTGTCTGCTACTCAGTGTCAATAAAATGCGTTGAATCTCCCAACAGCTGTTTGAACATGCAGTTTGGACAAGACAACATGTCAGATTTTACAAATAAAGTTAACAGTAACCAATATATACACCTTCTTTGTTGCCCATGGGTAAAGTCCAGACTCCCTTATAAAATTGCACAATTTTGTGACTTGTTGAGTTTGGTGAAACTTTATTAACGTTGTGAAAGGTTGTCTCTGACAAATGCCCACATTTTGGGCATTCTTGTAAATTCGGCAAATGTTATACATGGAGATATTTCTTTCTGTGTGTAAACAACATCGTGTCCGCTTGTCTCAGGGATGTACGTGTTTATTTACATATAGAGAGGGAAATGTGATCTGATCACAAGAGGTCACTTGAGGTGCGAAACTCAAGTGAACTGACACACTAAGGAGGTAGGATGTTAATACAAGGTCTGAACAGGGCCCTGAACCAAGCACACTGTCAGACGTTGTAAAGTGGTAGATCACTCATAATTAAAGACACAGTACCTGGACTGGCAGGATCTGCTGCGTCTGTCCCCGGCCTGGCAGATGCTGGTGGTGGGCTTTTCCTCTCAGGTCCCTCTTCTTCAATGATTGGCTGAGCAGAAGGCAAGCTCCTCTGCTCGTTGGTTGCTTCTCCAACTGGACTGAGGGGTGAGCTTTTGGGAGAGGTCACAGCCTTTTCCGGAGAGGTTTTGTCTCTTGAGAGGTCGAGACTGGGCTAAAGGAAGAACACAGAATTTGTACATGTTATGTATCAGAGAGTTACTACAAAATGTGTCTTCTTTTTCTTCTTTCTTCATGTTTTACATGCTGTTCACACACACCTTAGTGGGTATAAGAGGACGCTGTCCCTCTGGCCCTCGCGCTCTCTGCTTCTCTTCATGCCTTCTCTCACTCAGGTCTTCTTCTCCCATCAGCCTTCCTGCCTCTTCTGGAAACACAGTGAACAATGATGATGATATTACAAGGATGCTTTAAAGCTTTGTTTGAGAACTAAAAGTAAAAACACACCTTTCACACGTATTCAGTAATTGGAATGTAAGCCTAAGCTAGGCTGGGACTGAATCATTGCCAAACATATACAGCAAAGAACAAAACAAATATAAAGTAAACAACCGACAGTGTAATGGACCAGGTTGCTGCTACATCTGTGTGTTAAGTGCTTGCTACAACTTCAAGAGAGAAGCATTGATATATAGTTTGCTAATTGGCGAGTAAAAGAAACCGCAGCAGCTCTTATTAATAACCTTTGTGCTGTCCACATCTATCAGCAAGATTTTCAATCAGAGGATGAAAGTGCACTTTTTTGTATTCTACCTCTATTCTTAATGTCATTCTGCATATTTTCACATTGATTTTTATGGTCTGACCCGTTCTGGCCTCGAGCTATTGTACTGACCTTTTGATTCCCTTTGAGCCAGAGTGCAGTCGATGGCTACTTTTGTAACTGAGATGGTTTGGCTCATTAAAAAGTCTAGACTTGAAACTGATAAAAAGACTTTAACAATGGCCCTCTCTCTTTAAAGGCCTCTATAGTTCGGAGCAGCGTACCTTTTCAGACAAAGCCAAAGACCTATCTGTCCACTACCATGTCTCTGATTGAACTCACTTTGACAGATTTGTTTTGAACAAACCTTCTTTTAATGATGTTGATGTATTTTTTTTTTTTACAGAAGTTTGTTCTCTTACTTTTTATATGGCTTCTTCTGAGCTTTTTTCAACAGAACAGTGCCACAAAAATGTATCAGCTGACATCTTTATATTTCTTTGTATATGTAGATTTGATAACGCATCATTAAAGTAACATTTTCGCCTGCATTTATTTGTAATTGAAGGCCCCAGCATGATAAAAGCAGGTGCCATATGCTGCATTTTAACATCAGCTAAAGCAGTTTGGATAAAGTGTGTAATTACACAGAGGCAGCCAGCTTTCTTCCTCATTTGTTTACAGTAATTATACCATGGCGCTGCACCACAAATATCTGGCTGATTCTGAATGACACACACACACAACCATGACAGTATACAGCAACTTCTATTGGCTCAACTTTCCAAACAAAGTTTAAATATGCAACATTTTTAAATGCCACATTATACTGGTCACTTATCAGAGCATCAAAATATTCTGTTTATCATAATGTTGATTTGCTCTAAATTAAATGATTGTTTTATAATAAAGTGGTGTTTATCAAATAATGTCAACAATAGTACTGTTAGCCCTGTTTACACTGGACTAGAATTACAAGGGGACCTTGTGATTTAGAAAATTGCATCCCTACATCAGTGTTTCGCGCATTCGCATGGAATAAGCTAATTCTATATTTTACGGACATCATGCCTCGAATATGATGTCGAGGCATCAGCAGAACATGTTATCAGAGGTGAAGCATCAGTTTTTCAGCAGCCACATTAATAAAATAGTTTAGAGTTGTTTCTCCCACTGAGACATAGCATCTGCAGCTCGTTCAGATCTGATGCTTTGTGGCTGGACTTGAATATGATCCTGCTCCTAACCTTCTCTGTCATCCCTCAGTTTAATCATCTATGTACCCCATCTCATAGCTCAGCTGTTTACTGCTCAACATATTATGAGCTGCAGTCACATTTCTGAATTGTGACAGCTGAAAACAGAAGCTAAATAAAACCAGTTAATATTGTCACATGACCTCCATGTTTAACAAAGTATGGTAGGTCATTTGTGGTGGAATACTTTGGGAGTTACAGACATGGCAGATTTGCACGGGATTAAGATCGCAGAAGTGCTCAGCAATTATTTCTGATTACTACAAATCCCGAAGTAATACTAGTTCTGTGTGAGTGGAGCTTTAGTCTCATCAATACAGAATCTGCAACAGTCATTTCCTCAAGATTATACAATTAGCACTGAGGAAGAAACGGCACAATTTTGCGAAGTCAGTGTTTGAAACGGCGTGGTGAGGATGACCTCGGGAAACTTTGACTTTATGTATTAAATTTGCTGTAATAAGATAATTATAGATAATGAATTCAAGAGATAATGCGTGTGATTGTTTGTCACTGCATCAATTTACTTTTCAAACCTAAGGAAAGTTTCATCATCACCGTAAAATAAAGTAGACTATAATAACACTGTAATGCTGCAAAGCATAGAAAATTAAACCACAATTTACACTAGTGCAGCAGTGATCTGTACCCTTCAAAATAAAAGCTGAAACTAATTGTCTGTATTCTGAGGATTGAACATGTGATTTGTAATCTCTATTGATCAAACTGAGCCATATCAATCACAAAATACTGTGATGCACCTTCACTTGCTGTCTAAGTTGCAGTACCTAAACTCTCCTGCAGATGTCTCTGCCTCATGGCAGCCAGGCTGGGCTTGGTGCACTGTGGAGGAGGCTCCGGCCTCGTCCCAGAGGGGGCCACGCTTCCACTGCCGCTCTGTCTGTCCTCCTCCGTCTCAGTCCGTGAGTCTGTCAGGGGTACGATCCTCTCCTGCCGGCCTGTCTCCATCTGTCTGTCCGTCTGCTGTTTGGAAGACGGCACGTGGCCGTTACTCCGACTATCCGCGGGGGCATCTGAGATGGTGGTCGATCCGTCAGTGTCGTCTGTCACTTTGATGTCACAGGTGCTGCTCCCATCTGAGTCCTCGATTTCTGCTCCGATGCAGCTGTACACCATGCTGACCAGGTCTGTGGACTGCAGACAGATAAAAATAGATCAATAAATGAGTCAAATATTCAGCACATTGTTCACACACCTCTTCATTATACAATAAACTGACTAGGATTCCCTGCTACTGATTACGTACTGAATCATTTAACTGTACGGTCTGGTGCTGACAGTAGACAGTGAAGGTGATGATTCAAATTTGCATTTCAAGCAAATTCAATTATACCAGAATTCAATTATCACTCATTTTACTGTTGATGTCCTCAAATCCCCTCATGGATCGGTGAGGATCCCTGGACTCCACTTTGAGAACCAAAGGATTTGGATGACTCCAAGTGTGTGCGTGTGTGTGCACGTTTTGGCAGAGATTTAAAATAGGCCATAAAGTCCTCCACACCTCTGACAAGCTACACAAGTACAACAGATAAAAAAGGCTGGAAATAGCCGGTGGTGGGCAGCATGCACTGTGTAGTTCCATGTTGAACCATAGAAACTGGGAGCAGGACTCTAACATTTTGATTTATGAGTTGGATTGGAAACGGGCAAAAGATATTATATGAAAATAGTTTTTTACACATCTGCATTCAAACTGTTTGTTGCACCAGCCTGGTGCATTACTCCACAAAAAGGAATAATAATACAGTGTGAGCCACAATGTTTCGGCTATTTGAAAGTTTAAGACACACTTAGGGAGAGTCACCATAGACCACATTCACAGGGCCATTTTCCTCTGCAGGGTGGGAAGCTCAAATGTTGTGTTCCAGGTTGCAAGTTGTATAAAAGTAGGGAATCATACAAAATGTTAAAAAATACAGCTACCTGATCGAACATTACAGTTTGATACACAAATTCTGAAATATCACATCTTGGAGACATTTATTTCAGCCTGGATGTAAACAAGCTTAACATAAACTGTCTTGTTGTCCCTTTCTTCACCTACCCTCCCAAATATTCTGGTTATGTCAGCAACCTTATGTGACATTAAGCTCACTGAAACGCATATTTCTGCGTAAGGTTCATACATATTACATTTACCAGAGAAGCACTTTAACAGTGAGTGTTTTGTGTGGCACGAAGAGACCGGCAATCCACGCCTGCTTCAATACATGACATTGAAAGTTTGATTACATCCAGTACATTTTTCTTCAAGGCTTAAATAAATTTGTCCGAGATGTGTGTTGATATTGATCTGTATGCTGGCAAAGGTCAAAGGTCACAGTTGGCTAGAGCACAGTCCCCTCAGACCTGGTTGAGATTCACTGTCTGTAGCTGTTTGCTTTTCATAAGAGTTTGGATTTCTCTCTGCACTCTCTGCACCTGTCTTTGGATGAGGCAGGGGGGGCTGGCAGCCCTCAGTGCATGCACAGGTACGCCCTGTGTCGGCCGAGGTGAAGACATGGTCCCGTTTGCCCCGGGAACAGCGCTGTCTGGCCTCCCAGCGTCCTTAGGGTGCTGAATCATCGAGTAGACGTTCTCTAAGGCGCTGCTGGAACAGACAGAAAAAATGTAAGAAATTTTGATGACCGAGTCATATTTACTCACAGTGATGGGGTTCAGGTTTATTTATTTATTTTATTTATTTCGGCATGTTATTAGACAGTCATCATCACACATCATCTTAGTTAAAACAAGGTAGTACACATGGCCGAAAGGGAAAGCGGAAGAAGCAGATGCTTATCTAGTCCCGCCCCCTGAGCTGTGAGGCGGAGGTGGGTAAAATTGTAAAAATGTACTGTGGCACAAACTTCATCTGTCATCCATTTGAAAATGTTGTAGTTAATGAACACATCTTTGGTCCAGATGCTGTTACACTTCCCACACACACTGTGCTGTTGTAGAAAGACAAAAGAGACGGATGCAGAGGGCAGCCAAGTGTATGTTCTGACAATCTCTTTGATTGCTTAGCAACAATCTGCGGGTGAAACACTACAAAACATGCTAAACTGTCTTTAAAAAGCCGTTTCTATCTATAGCTGGCTTTAAGATGAGTCATCTGCTCTTTTATGCCTCCCCACCAGACAGCTGTAGGCTGCTGTAAAACTTTGTGTCCGTGGAGGAGCTGAACTCCTGCAATCCAGCAGACGCGATGGCGTCACCCCTTTTTAGCCTTGCCACAGTTCCTTTAAGTTGAACTTGTTAGGGCCTCCGTCAGCTGAAACACACGCCGTCACTCCCACTTAATGCCTTTTTCGCCTCCATTTTGTGTAACTCCTTTTAATGGGGAAGTTTCCAAAGAGTGCCTTCAGAGTGTTGTTCTCTCAGCTACTCATCTTTGTAATTCAATTTTAACAATAAGTTTGCCGCCGTCTACTTTATACCTCTTTGCGACACTTTTTAACTATAGGCCTTGTTATGTAACAGCAGATTAAATGTATGTAATGCCATAATTTTGGAGCGAAAGAAAACAGTTGGAGACGGCGAAATATTTTCTCCCATTAAAATATTTATGAAGCTGGGAAGTGACGTTAATGCCCTGCGCTGGATTAATTTAACAGCCATCTCATTCTCTGCGTCCGTGCACTTAAATGTTACTTTCTTCTCCTCCTTCCACTCAGCCCCTGTTGCTGCAGACTTACTCTGAGTCCTGATTAGAGATGGTGGAGTTGCGGTTCTTGCGGAAGCCGGAGAAAATGGACAAGACGCTGCGTCTTTTCTTTCTCCTCAGTGACTGGCCCTGATGGAGGGATGACAACTGACTGAAGGGGAGAAGAGGAGGAGAAATGAGAGAAGTTATTGGTGGTAACAACAGAGTAACAGAAGAAGTGGATATATACATCCTATATAAATCGTTGTTGGCTAGCAGAGTTCATTGTTTACAGCCGACTACAATATATGTGTTACTTATGTTTAGGTTTTTTATTTGTCATATGCACAACACTTCCATGAAAGCAGCTTTAGCAGTGTAACTCTGGTCCATTCTTGTTATGCTAATGAACCATTTGACAATAACAGAGTTCATTCTTGCTGAGCCTGTGCACATAGTTTAATATATTTGACAGGAGGCATAGTTTATGCTCCCTCGCTGAATCTTTTTCATGCACTGCTGGTGCACATTAAGCACACACTGTCATCTAGCCTTAGATAACAGTGTTTGTGAAAAACTATTTCCATTTCAGTTGTTTAGTCGTTCTGTTTCAGATCTGAGCCATGTATGATTTTCTTGCGATTTCAGTCAGTGTTTTTAGGCTATGATGAACACAAATAAAGTCAATGACAAGCTTAAAAACAGTGCTTTAATGTGTCAAAATCTTCATTAACCCAAACTACTTGTAATATAACCCCATTGAAGAATCACCAACTCATACAATACAGTAGATTTTCCAAATGTAGTTGGTAGTTTGAAAATAAGCGAGAGCAGCATTTGCCCCTAGGCGGTGGAGTTTTTTGTTGTTGGCAAAACCTCTGTGGTCGGTTTTATTTTCACGGTAGCTTGAGCATTTCATTTACCAATTTCTATCACATTTCTTTAAGCATGGATCTCTTTTTGGTCACATACTAAAAATAAAATACACCGAGACTCAGATGAAGTGGTCACTTGAGGGCAGCGACAACAAGCTGTAAATGTTAACATTAACATATCATGTTGACATGGAAAACTTGTTAGCAGTCAGTTGACTTTTTATACACCCTGTCTACTGGATACATTAGCATAATATTAGCATTCGCATTCATTTGGAGCTCTGTATCTGTCCTCCTGAAAAATGACCGTCCAAATTCATCCTCCTTTTAGCTGTATTTCCACAAACTCCTGAGGGAAATATCTGACCTTTTAGCTGCTAAATGTTCCACTATGTTCACAGATAAAAGCCAACTTTGTCTGCCTTTTGGTGCCAAGTGTGGAGTGTAAAGTGTGTTTTTCTAGCTTAGTCAGTGAAACTAGCCACCTGCTGAGGGCCTGAAAACCCAAACAATTACATTAAAGATGCACTCTATCTGTGGGCTCATCACTTTACTCTGCCTTTTCAAGTGTGTACAATAAGTGTATATAAAGAAATATTGATTATAGCTACCTTAAACTGACCCAAAAGCATACAATCATATCTGCACTGCACTAAATGATGACTGAGTGAAGTGTATTGATTATGATTGTAATGGTTAGCCGTCTCTCTGCTTTCTCCCTTGCTGATGAGCAGTTTCTTACAAAACTAGTCATGAAATCCAGGACCACCATGTACTCTTGAGACCATGCCCACTCCTCTGATTAATTTAAGTCTGCCTGTGCTCTGCCCCATGCTGACGAAAACCATTAATGCATCTCTCTTGTCTGGCTTTGTTCCCTACAGTTTGAAGAAATGTCTGGTATTACCACCGTCCTGGAACTGACCTGAAGGTCTATAATAACTTCAGACCAATATCCCATTTCTTGCAAAAACTTCTTGAGCAAACTGTTGGCAGTCAGCTCCAGGCTCATATGTCTAGTAACAAATTATGGGAAGAGTTTAACTCAGGTTCAGGGGGGGAAAATAAACATAGTATAGGCTGTCTTGCATGACCTGCTTTTAGATGCTGACTCTGGTTACTTTAACATAAGTATCCTCCTAGATTTTACTGCAGTGTTTGATACGGTCTGTTATAGTTTTCTACTAAACCGGTCAGCATCACTACTTGTCACCAGTACTCTGCTATCCTGGATCAAATCCTACCTCACAGATAGACAACAGTTTGTTTCTATGAGTAAGTATACTGCCCCTCTCCCATGGCAGTCAAAATTCGGGGTGTCATTTTTTATTCCACCCTCTGTTCCACCCTCCCTATCCAGCCTTTTACATCCCTACTCCCTACAATTATCTGATGCCCATCTTCTCTCCACTCCGCCCATAGAGTTTGCACTATTGGTGACAGAGCCTTCAGTGTGGCTTGTCCCAACATCTGGAATGCTCTCCCTCAGTATTTGTGTCAGTGCACATCTGTTGCTTCTTTTAAGTCAAAACTAAAAACTCACCTGTTTAGACTACTGATGCTTGGTAATGGTTGTTGGTTGTTGTTAGGGGGAGGTGTGTTGTTGCTGTTGGTTGTTGTTGGGGGGATGTTGTTGCTGTTGGTTGTGTTGGGGGGGTTGTTATTGTTGGTCGTTGCTGTTGGTTGTTGTTGGGGGGGATGTTGTTGCTGTTGGTTGTGTTAGGTGGTTGTTATTGTTGGTTGTGTTGGGGGGTTGTTATTGTTGGTTGTTGTTGGGGGGATGTTATTGCTGTTGGATGTTGTCGGGGGGGGATGTTGTTGCTGTTGGTTGTGTTGGGGGGGTGTTGTTGGTTGCTGTTGGGGGAGTTGTTGTTGGCTGTGGTGGCTGTTGTTGGCTGTTGTTGCAGGATTTAATGATTATTTTAATGAGAGCAAGTAGTTGTTTTTCCTCAGTATATAAACACTAACACAGATTGGTATATGGAGACATTCAGTGCTGTCTCTAACACAGAAAAAGCAAAGGAACAATTTTGTGTGGGCCACTGTACAGTTTCAAAGAAAAGAAAATTTGTTGAAGAGGAGGGCTGGACCGTATCTGTAAACAAGCATTTATTTTATATAAAGGAAAATGTTGTAGTTAGTTAAAAATCGGGCTACAAATTAGGCTTCTATTTAGCGCAAATGGAACCTCTTCACTACATCTGTATTCAGCTGCTTTAAGAGCATGCGGTTCACTCATTATACCAATACAAAAGCATTACAGAGAAGGACATCTTATAGTCCTGGTTTTAATGCGTGCAGTATGTCCTTGCCCTACGTGGGTTCATATTAAGATATTGCTATTCTTGGTGCAGCAGGTTCATAGATGTACTTTTATTTTGTGTCTAGTAGATGTACCCTATAGTCAGTCCGTGCATCTCACCCACTAGAACCAATTTGATTCACGCTTTTCTTACACAATTAATTTGATGGATCTAGATGCGTGTTAAGCAACCGCAGTATCTACATCACTTTCTTCAACCCTATCTGGATGAAATGTATGAAATGATTCTGTTCAATTCAATACAACACGATGGACTCTGATAACATTTCCATTCTAATTATACTGATATAGTACTGAGGCACATCACATTCACGAAAGGGAAAAAAAAACCTCGGAGGCCTTCTAGCGTCAGTATAAATCTCTCATAATTATGACTCAGTATCTCATGATTACAAGTTTGCATCGTGTAATTATGAGGACTCATTTTCATAATTAGGAAATCTTAATGTGATAATGATGAGCGAACTATCCCATATTTTGGATAAAGCAGAAGACCAGTCACCATTGAGAAGATGGACTGTGAGACATACAGTAATATATCCTGCTTGGTTAGAGGCTTAGGAAGACACTGAGTCACTGACTATTCCTCATGGAGATATTCATATTGCATGTCAACACTGCCTCGGAATCATTACAGTAGTTATTGGACTTGTTAATGTGAAGAACCCTTTAAGATTTACTCAGACCTGTGTTAGGTGATTTTGTGCCCGCAAAGGGGGCAGCTTGACATGGCAACCTTGCTTAGAGTATTCACACATCTAGCAGATACCGAGCAACATTGGCATTTGTTCATGTTTGTCATGTTTGTTGCCATCTGGTGACTTTTCAGTCTGACTTTCACTCTCCTTTTAGCTCTTTTTAGCTTCTTAATGCTCCACTGTGTCCATCAGCTAGTTGTTAACTTTGCATTTTTGCCATTAAAGGTGTTCTGTGGACTTGAAATGTATTGCCTGTATTCTTTAGTTGTTTAAAAAAAAGTTGAACGCATTTCCTTCATTTTTAAGGCCAATTTTTCTAAAAAAAATTTAAATCTAAATTGTTTTGCTAGCTCGCTGGCTTCCTCCTCGTCTCTTCCGCCACTTTGTCTCATTTCTAGTAGTGTCACTGCTGACTGGGATAGTGTGAAACCATTGGCTGGAATGTGATGCATCACTCATGTGTGCATGTGTCCTCGTGCATGTGCACAATATCAAACAGCATACGCCGTGTTCAGACTGAACTGAATTACATTAGTTTCTGAGATCACTTCTTTAAGATAGACTGTCTGCACTATCCCCTGCAAGTAATCAGATTGGATTTCTGTGTCCAGACACCACAAACCTATCTGCATGGGTTGCTGTGGTAATAACACAGGCATCAGCAACTACATTGAAGCATGAGAAATGAAGATCCATCATCTCCCTCTCCAAACAATCTCGCTTCCAAGTCGCGGAGTAAACAATTTATACCAGTGTAACTTTCCACAGACTACTGTTCTCTGTGTTGTCTCCCGTTTCACTTTGTTGGCAGTAGCAGCTCTGATGCACTCCAGTCTCTCTGGATTTAACATCGTCAAAGACGTTTTGAAATATGAGAGCCCAGAGCGTCTGGACTGAGATGCATCTGTAGAAATCTGATTTTAAACCACATTTCAAGCCACCTCCAAATGTGGGTTGGATCTGATCGGCGAAAATCACGTGTTTTTCTGCTGTCCAGACTTCCTAAGATCAGTCTGGAACAACCGACATGGATGAGAGTGAACCAAGATAGTTAGCTGTGCTGATGGCTGTGGCTTGTAAAACCAAAACAATGACATGAAAGACACTAAAATGCTCCATAGAGCTGAGGGGAACTTCCATGTTTTTCGATAATTCACTTTGGGTTCACCATTGCAATGACTTCATTCAACACCAAGTAGTCTCTTGATCCACTGTTCATATAGAAATATTGATTCTAGCTGCTTTAAGGTTTCTCTAGTAATCTACCAGCCCCAAGTCACAGTCACCAGTGTAACACTAATGAGAATTCTCTCACATAATAACAAGATTAAGTTCTTACATGTCTGCCTAGATGCAAAAGAATAAAATATCAGGTTTTACTGATCCACTGGATTTGGAGCGCAGCGCCCTTAATGTTTGTGCTTTCACTCTTGTGTGTGTGTCATCCTCAGGGGCCACTGGAGTAATGATACAGCTACTGCATTTTTAAACGACTGCACAAAAATAAAACTGAATCTGTGAGCTACCTGTCTGGTAGAACTCTCTTGCTGTAGAAATCAGGCAATCCATCCTCCAGCATATTGACTCCTCCGTTCTCTGAGCAATGCTACACACAAACACACAGGAAACGGATAGAATAACAGGATAACAATGATCAATCCACCATGTCGTCAGAAAGCTGAAAGGCTGACAAAAGGTATTATCATTTCAAATGGCTGGCTGGCTGGCAAAATCCAATCGACTGCCAAAAGAAGTGTGTTTGTAAAACAACTCCTCATCATGCTGCGCTAACTGAGTTTGTACCGATTTAGAAAAAGCTTTTTACAAAGTCTCAAAACAAACAAGCTGCTAAGTTAGAGGCTGCCCCGGGGCCCTTGGGAGATGCTTGTTCATGATTAACATTTGAGTCACAGAGACACATGCGACAGCTTCCTACTTTAAAAGGAACTTATTTTTAGAAAGTGCCACTGGCATGGAAAACAAGATAAATAACAACAGTTCACACAGAGCAGTCACAAGATAAAACAACAACCTAAAACCTATACATGTCGGGTTTACTTTTTCACCTCTGCACCCACTCTTTTGTGGAAACATGGACGCGGATGAGGTAAAAAATGGGGCACTTAAACTGGCACAATAAAAACTCCTTTACCTTCTAGGTGCCATAAAAAAGACCAGACACCATTTTAAAAGTGCTAGCTGTTAGAATCTGGTGAGCATACAGATCCAATACATTTGTTCACGTTGGAGAAACTGCACTGCAGATTTATCTTCATCAGCAGAAGCTCGAGGGAAAGGTGAAGCTGCCTACTGAAGCTCATAATGAGGTTAAAGGTTTGCCAGCAACTTACAGATTCTGGGGGAAGGTGCCCTGCTCTGTGTCTCCGTGGTGGGCGAGGCCTTACGTGGGTCACGTGACGCAAGGGCGAGCCGTTGGTGGGGAGGGTTGACAGACACTCCCATGATGCTGAGTGGGTGAGCGGGGTTGAGTGCGGTGGAGCAGAGGGCGTCGGAGAGGGACTGGCCTCGTCACCTAGACCTACAAATAAGCACACAATTATTTTCATATCAGCCCACATTTTGAACTCTTTGATTTTGATTACACAGACAAAGTTGCTTTTAAAATGATTTTGCATTTTAAAAGAAGCTGGTAGCCACACTAGCTGCCCTCTGAGGCAGAAAATGGATGAAAATGGAGAGGGGCCTCTCTGTTATTCCTGGACCATTACCACTAATGGGGCAAAAAATGTCAAGTTTGGCCTGAGGGCAGTATCAGAGAAAAGGCTGTGTTATTGTTAAATAGGGTTAATCCATTCATTCTAAGATATTACATGCTGGAAATAACACAGTTGCTATTAGCATTAGCATAAGTATGACCACGGGGTGAGAAAAGTTAAAGGCAGATTAAATATTGAAAGACCAGAGTAATTTCATCATGGCAAGGTGCACACCACTTATATGGCTGAAGAAATACAGTACTTCTCCTCCTCATTTTACTACAAATAGAGAGTCAATTGACCCTGACCCTGCTATCACTGTAAATACATCATGCTATATGAGCACTTCAGGGAAATTAGCTGCGCATCGGGGCACACAAACTCACTCAGTCTGGTGGAGACGGGACGAATCCTTCTAGTTCTGGAGCTCCGCTTCTTAATAGCCATCGTGTCCTTTTGTTAAAGCAGAAAATGTTTAATGAGCGGTGACTTGTACCGACAGTGCATTTCGAAGTATTAGCGTAAATGTTTTCAACAACAAACAATGAAAAGCACTTTGCCTTTATTTCACAGGAATTTAGCTTGGTTGCTTTACAGCACATAACAGTAGAGTGGAGAAAAAGGTTTCAGACATTTGGGAGAAGAGCGGAGGGAGTGAAAAGCTGATGAGGGAATTACTTTCAACAAGTTTGTCCTTCTCAGTGAAGAAAAGAACACATACAATGTACAAGAGTGAAGAGGAGGGAATCAGCAGCTTCTTTGCAGTGGGAATCCACAGGGATTATGGGAAATGTTGCCTGATTTTGAGAAAAACTCACACTAGAAATACAGCAGCAATTACATGTATTGTACGGAAGTACATGTATAAGCACACTACAATAACATACTAAATTTGGTCTGTAACAAATGATAATTGCAATCAATGTATCAGTCTTTGTTTTGATTTGACTGATTCCAACATTAATCTTAAATAGTGAAAATGTCAGACGTGTGAGAGGACGAGGGCACTTTCTCAAATTTCAACAGCCCAAATCCAACAGTATTTAATTACAGGATTTACTACAGAGGGAAAACAGCATCGTCTCACATTCAGAAGCTGAAACTGGTGAATATTTTTCATTCGAGAAATGATTTAAACTATCAGCTGATTGGCAAAATTGTTATTCATTTGATGCAAATCAACCAATTGAATTAAATATATTGGTAATTTATTCATGATGAATAATTCTACATTTATTTTCACCTTCCAAGCACACACACAGACATTATCAGCATGTCCTCAGACACTTACAATTCCCAGGTTGACGCCCAAGTCCTCATCAGGAAAATCCAGAGACTCTATTAATCTCGACTGTCTGATGGTGCGCCTGCCCGTCCCGACGTCATCCCAGCGTTTTGCCTGCGACACCTGCCGCAGCTGATGCAACACACACATCAAACACACGCATGAACACACACACACACACACACACACACACAAAGCACAGATGACACCTGAAATGACCTCCTTCAGCACAATCTCAGAGGAGAAGTGTGTCTGCCCTCGTACTGCAGAATTTCACAAACAAAACAAAGGGTACTTTGCTGCAGTTTGCAGAGCCCAAGAAGAATATGAATAAAATACAATATCTTGATTATCAAAGTGGAGGGAGGCATGATAGAGGACAAACTGGCACTGCGGTAAAACAGAGGCAGGAAAATGAGATGTAACAGTAGCGGCAGTGAATGGAATGTAAAGCAGAGCGGGGCAGGCGGTGTTATTGCCAAAAGTCTATTTTTTGCCTCCTTTTCCACTGGCTTCATTTTAAACAATTCTGTTTTATTGAGAGGAGAACCTGCAGGGTCTAATCATAGCCTCAATGGACTCAAATCGAATTGTTATGTTGTTTCAAAGCGTAATATTCTCCTTAAAAAAGCTGCTCTATACTTGTAACCCTTCATCCTGATATGGTAATGACACAGCAGCTCAGACGTGGTGCCTACTCAATCACTTAAAGACACTTCATATTAAACACACAACCTTATTGGCAGCACAGGAGGTTTCTATCACAAATTTTAACACATAATCAGAATTTTATGGCTCCTCTGCGCTACAGGAAGTCTTTCATACGAGACCAGAGAGTCATAAAGAGCTTCTGCTCTTAAATCAAATTAGCTCACTAGTGTTCCTTATCAAATTATAACTTTTACTTTAAGTTTTGATTTAGTAAGCCAAGTGTTGACTTTTGATGCTTCTGACATGTGCTGTACATTGATGTGCCAGGAGGCAGAGTTTACTGATTTCGCAACATTTAATAACTAATGTGCGTGACACACTGACATATTCCATAGTTATTGTGAGACCGCTCACACGAATCCATGACTCATCGTACTGTAGAAAAATATTGACCTGCAGCCCAAATGAGTGAGCGTACACAGCAGTGATTCAACTGCAGAGGGTTACTCATAGATTATATAGAGAAGCAATTAAAATAAATTGTTGTTTTGGTGAGCAGCAAGAAAAGATATAAGACTATGGCCCTTTTCAAAGCACGTACCTCTGATCAATGTAAGAGCTTCATTCATTGAGCAGGTTTCAATTTCTGCAGATTGAATGCTTTACTCCAAAAATGACTTTGAGATTGCGGGTATAAACCTAAAGGAGTCGCTTTTTGCTGAGAGTTAGATGGAGTCTTGTCATCGCTGTGACGTTGCCAGGTAACCGGCAAAGTCTCCAGGAAGTTGTTGTTTCCCACTTATCATTTTTAAAAGTAGGTGTTGTTAATTAGTCAGCGTTGCAGCTGCAGATAGGTAGAAGTAGGTAAGTGGAAAGTGCAAGAAAAGGCTTCTTCTCTCTGCTTCCTGTCTGTATGCTAGGCCACCATCTCCTGGCTCCAGATACAGATCAAGCAGACAGACATAAGAGCCTTATCAATTTTCTCAACCTACATGTAACTCTCTGCAAGAAGGCAGATAAGGCTAGTTCCCAAAAAAACACAATTTAAAAAATATGAAATTAAAGCTGAAATCTGTCTTGAGATGAATATAATGCCCACCTCTTAGTTAACATTTATCAAAAGGGGGGATTCTTCTGTGGATTGCACCACTCTCCAAACTTTGCTGTGAAATTTCATCATGTCCTTCAGTGATAAATAAATCAAAATCAAGGTGAAACAACTTTGTGAACCTCAGTCTAGAGGTGAGGGAAAAAAATCTTTGTTATTGTTCTGCTTCGTCTCTTTTGAAAGACTGTCTTGATGCAGAAAAGTCAATTTAAAACCCAATCTCATCATTACGATCCCCTCTAGGTTCCTTTAAGGGTACCTCCACCAATATTACACATTAAAACATTTTTACAGGTCTCGGGGAGGACTACTGCGTGTGAAAAACTAGTGTAAAGTCTTTTGTGGCTCCAGATGAAGCTGCATGTAATCTGATAAATTGCCTTCAGTGATCATTGGCCAACTTAGAGTATGGGTGATGTAGTCGGCAGGTTTTGAAAAGGAAGAGGAATGTGTGAAATAAAAAAGGCGACATGGATCATTTGTTTTCAAATTGTCTATAACGAGTCCAACAGTGTTATAGGAGTGCAATACTAGACCAGTGATTGCTTTCCAAAACCTTGCTCCTACATTACCCACGATGCAACTTATCCATCGAGCGATCACTGGAGGCATTTTATCACATTAATTGCAACATCCTTTGGAGCAGCATTTTCATATATGCAGTAGTACTCCCCAAGACCTGTAAACACACTTTAATGTGGTAAATTGGTGGCATTACGTAACAGAAAAGACGTAAATGTGCATCACATTAGCGTTTGAAGCTACTTCCTGAGTTTTGGTGAGTAGACTGAGCAGAGATAATGGAAATAAATTAATCTGTTTACTTTAATTATGGGTCATTACAAGTATGTTTTAAAGTGGCAAGGAGTGACACATGAAGGAAAAATAAATTGTGTATAGAAATCAAACATTCTTATGCATGTAAATGCATCGAAAATCAGGTTATAATTGCATCTTAGCCCTCTGAATCAGAATTGAATTGAGAGGTGCACCCCTAAAGATTTCAGCTTTAAACAATGAAACATTGTTTTTCTACATCACTACAAAGAAGTCATGCAGTAAAGCGATATTACCAGTACCAGGGTTTTATGAGTGGTATACAGCTCTTGTAGAATCTGATCCACGATTGTGTTGGTCAGATAGGAGACCACGGACAACTTCACCTCCCTGAAAAGAGGAGAGCACAGGACAAGAGAAGAGGGAATACCAATTAGACCAGTGTGTTAGCTCAGGTTCTCCGCTTGACCTGAACTGTTTGACCGACTCTCGTTCTTACTCCAGGGCTCTGTTAATATCCTCGGCCGCTCTCTCCATGAGGGCGCTGCGGATGGCCGAGCGAGGGATGGAAACTTGCTCAGAGATGGACGAGAGAGGCGGGCTGAGTCTCTCGGCGGCCGAGCAGGACATGGGACACAACTCGCGGCACAGAGACACCATAGAGTCCACGACCACCTGGACACAATTGATCCAAAACACATATATTTCTTATATTTTTAGATATTTTTTCCCAAAGCATTGAATTATTTATGCAGTGTTTTTTTAACTGCTACTTGGTCTCATCTTTTATTCATGTGCATTGCTGCAATCCATTCATCCATGTATGAACTAGTATGATCCATTCACACCTTATTCCAGAGCTTTAACTTTATCTGTTCACACCCAAGTTGAATATTTGTGCATGAATACATCAGTCAAAATTCCCCAGATGATATTATTGCAGTTGTATTTATCTTGACCTCCAAATTAGAAATGTAGCCTGGTGCATAAAAAATAAATTGTAAATTGAAATGTAATTTGTGCTCAATTGTGCTGCAATTTCAATACAAACTATTCAGATTTGTCGTCGGGGTGTGCCGTTTCTTTATCACTCGACTCCACGGTGCTACTGAACCCCAAAGGGAATAGAATGGAACTAAAAACATATTAAATCGTTCCTTCCCTGTGAATTTAAATGCTACATTTCTTTTGAAGTCAGCATACCTGTGCCGCACACACACAGCCGCACGCTATTAATGGGCAATTTAAATGCAACTAGTCCAGAACTCAGCTACTGTTTAAAATACAGATCCATCGGGGAACGGCCGTTTCTGCAATTAGAGCCTCGGCTTCACCTCCCACCTACCTGCAGCTCTTTGTCTGCAGCTTTGGCCAGTTCTCCAGCCAGAGTGTCCAGTCGCTGTTTGACGGGGCCATCTACTGACAACACATGGGCCAGCTCGCACAGAGAGGGATACAGCTGATACAAACACACAGAGAAAAGGGTCGTAACCAAAAAGGAAAAAGCAAAGCAGAATGATCCTTTTCTGAAACTTCCTACACTATAAATATACCATTATTGTTGTCATTAATGTGTAAGAAGTATTTTGATGTAGTAGCCAGATGGATTTACCTTTGGCTATATTAAACTGTTGACTGGTTTAATAACAGTAAAAATGTGTTTAATCAATAAAACAAAATCATCATATTTTAGAAGCTGCATTGTTTTGTGTACTAAATTGGTACCATTTTCTATTTCATTAATTTATTCATGAATAATTATGATTTAAAAATACATTAAAAAGAACAGATGCCAGGTTGGGAAAATTCTCGAGCTCTACTAACTTTTGCTTATTAGAAAGAGAGAGACCTGTGAGCATTATTATTATGACTTAAAGCTACAGGTAATTCATAATCTTGAATGTGTGGTTTAATAGGTAATAATATGTATAACATAATATGTATATGGATGTGAAATTCCTTTGTTACTGTACCAGTGTTGCCATAACAACCCAGACGCTCATAACAATTTGTGATTTTCATTTTGTCGTTTGATATTTTCTGTAACTTCAAATGCATTGCAATGCTCGCAGTAAGTCACGTGTATTCCTACAGTACATATACTGTATATACTGCCGACCTGAGGGCTTATTTTCTCTATTATTGAATTTATTCATGACAGACAGATGTCAACCTAAAAGTCGTTCTTTCCTCATTCTTTCCAAACAACTGATCTATAAAGTATAAGTTATTAATTAACTATAATAAAGTCAGTAGTTGTAGCTCTTTAAACCATTTATAAAGGGTGCCTCATTAAAGTGTAAAAATTCTTCAGCTGCAAGATAACTAAAATACCTATGTATATTAGTGTAATGAATGGAATGGAATGGGCTTTACAATATTCCCCAATAAAACTACAACGTACAAGTACAAGTACAAGAACCTCAAAACTGCACTGAAACAAAAAAATACAAATAGATTTTTTGGCCACTTGGTGTCATTCACATATCATCACTTAAGAAGCTGATATGGTGAACTTGCTTATTTACACGTCCCACAAAACGTTTGCATTCATTCCGAGTTGACTCCTTCCACAAAGAGTCATGTCATTTATTCTGAATCTCAAAACATATACAGTAGTGTCGGCCCTTTAAATACACTGCCTGTAGTCTACTTATCATCTACCATTGGCTGCAATATGTAAAGAAGCATAAAATGGACAGCTGACTAGAGATAATGCACACTTTCTTGTGATGCCTGTACCACACATTATAATACAACTTTTTGTAGAGATTATGATGAACGATGTGAGGTGAGGTTTACTGTTTCAGTGCACTACTGTCATGTTAGATAATAGTTTATTGTTGAACTGTAAAATGTCCTGCCTCCTTAACATATCAAGTGTTTCATTACCACATTTGAGGGATCATTGTAAAACTGAGTGCTAATTGGCCAGTAAATCAATATAGGAACTGTTTACTCCCCAATATCGATAGTGGCCAGCTCTAGTGAGTGTACACACTGTCAAAAAACGGTTCCAGTCCTCGCAATGAAGCAAGTACACCTGCAAATACATACACATGACCACATACACATAAAATAAAGCGGTAGTCTCCTCACAGCTCTTGAGTCTCTGGCTTCTTTGAGGATCTGTCTGGCCGTCTGCACATCCTCTCCTTCCTCGCAGCCTTTCAGGACGCACACCTGCTGCTGCACCCGCACACACAGCCGCTCCATCACCTACACACACACATGAAACAAAACAAACACGTGAACGCACGTCATCATATGCAGAAATGTCAGTCAAATAACATTCAAGCAAAACATCTTGACTTGTTCACCATCATGTGCATAAACACCGACACACACCTGTTCAGCAGTGCTGGTGACAAGGCCCTGGTGCAGCCTGAGAGCCTGTTTCTGGGAGAAACGCTGAGTCTGGTTGTTCCTAAGCAGAGCACGTTGGATCTGTCACACACAAACACACACACGCACACACACACACACATTGAAAACAAACAAGGAGAGAGAGAGAGCAGTGGAGATGACAGGTGTTTACAAAGCGCAGTGTGCAGGAGACAGGAGACGAGTCCATTTGCATGGTAATAAGGAGGCTGGAGAGAGAGTTTTGATCCCGAGAAATAAACGGGATGCCATTGATTTATTTTCTTTACTCAGCAGGTGGGAGTGTTCACTGCTTATTCATCTTATGCAAAGAAAGGTGGAATCAAGGGTTGGCTCAAGGACTTAGGATCTTCGCTGACAATGCGCAGACAAATAAGGACCCCAACCTCAGTGACAGCCTTGTACGCTACATACTCACTCTTAGACGAGAACCAGAAAATGATCTATTAGGCTAGTTCCACAGCAGATAGAAAATATCATGTTAAACCAATGCACAGATAGTGTTTCTGGAGACGGATCAGAAATGCTCCTTCACTATCCAGGCCTCCGGGGATGTTAAGCATGATTGACTGACAGCCGAGCCGCCAGGGCAACAGCGTATGACACGCAATGTAAACAGACTTGCTCTGTTAACTGCAGTCTACAAGCCATGTGACAAACAGCATCTGGCTAGCGATGGTACTAAAGAAAAATGACCGCACCACTCAGTATCTAAGATGACAGTTTCTCTTATTTAGTCACAGCCACCACTCTTGTCTACTCTGCCCATTTTTCCATTATGAATATTTGTTTTGAACAAGCCAAGGTGCAAGATAAGATACGTGTCGAGGCAAAAAGAGACAATACGCCCAAAAAGATAACATTCATTGTTTGCACACAGTCTTTGTCTCTTTTGTGTATTCATCATAGGCTGTCAGTAAATATCAGTCAGAGAGAAGGTTACTGCTTTAGGTGGATGTGCCTTGAAAGTTAAGGTTTTCAGTGTCTGTATGAAAAATCAATTTCCAATTACTTAGCTAGATAACAGCATGTGGACACGTATATGAAAAGACAGGGTCACCACCTTCGCCCCAACACAAGCACATCAGAAATGTTGAAGCAATCTTACAAATCAGGAGCTAAAAACAGCAAGTTAGCCGTAAGAGAGATACAAAACTGTCCAGTGTGAGCTGGCAACAGGCCGACATCTGAATCACAGATGCATTGACTGACAAACTTCTAGACAATCTTGATAACATGCCATATGACAAACAGTGACACATCAAACTGATAGAAAGGCACACACTTGTTGCATGTTGCTGTCCACTGACTAGCATACAGCTGCTAACAATAAAAGCATAAACAGACCCAGGCTTGACAAAGTCTTAACACCCCTGTTTTAAAATGGGACCTACTGTGTGATTAACCCAAGTTCCCAAAATGAAGCTGACCTCCACTTTAAGCTAAACCTGCAGCAACCTGCTGTCAAGTCTTTTAGACAAGCAGGTTTTAATTTTTTTTTATTTTTAAATAACAATTTGTCTGCTGATGATTAATTAAATTTCTTTCTAACAACAATATCCGTTTACAACTGTTTCCAACAGTCCAAAATCCACAGATATCCAATTTATTATGACATGGCAATGAATACTCACATTTAAAAGACTGATTTAGGAAATATTCAGCGTATTTTCCTGAAAAATTACCTAAATGATTAGCGAGTTATCAGAGTGGTTGCAGATTAATGTTTTGTCAGTCTACTCATCGTTTTAGCTTCAAGCATGGTGCATAAATCAGTGGCGCCCAACAAATCAAAATCTTTTTCTGTAGCTCATCAAGAATCCCTGACACAGCGCTTTGTAAGTGTCATATCTGCATCCAAACAGTCAGTCCGTGAATGTTTATTAGTTGTCACGTACTACCCCCTACTGGTTGGCTAGTTCTGAACATGCAAAGTACCGCGGTAACCTGAAAAACAGAACACAGTCTGACAACCCATGCTGTGCTGTGAGCCGAGAATAGACGTACAGAGCCCAGCTGTGCTTGCTAAGCTGCGGTGTTAGCATTCCTGTTTTTTTAAGTAGGCTGCAGAAAAACGAAACATGGACACTGGAACAGATAAGAAACAGAGGACCTCTTTCACTCGGAATAGGAATTTTTTCTTCATCATGTCAAAGTGAAAATGCGTGTGCCTGAAATGCAAAGCTTGCGTTGTGCTGGCCAAGAAGGGCAACCTGGATTGTCAACTCAAAACAATGCACAAAACCTAAGAGAAGGATTTTCCTGCCAAAAGCACAAAGCTCCAGCCTACAGCAGTAACAAGTAACTGTATTAGACAAGCTAAGAGACCATGTTGAACGTAGCAAACTAGCCGTTACAACCATCTCCCAGGTGGCCAGCGAGAGCCACGGGGTAGATTGTCCATGCAGGCGTTTCTGAGAAGTGGCTCTGTAGAGAGACCTGGAGAGACAGGGTGGGATTTTTTCGGTTGTCTAACCAACCCTGGCTTTAATAATTGGCCTTTTTTCCAAGGAGTTTGAATTTAAAGTAGCTCTTCCTCATTCCTTAATTGAGAGAGACTGAGATATTTACCTGCCATGTGAACATGATAAACTGAACTTCTAAGGCAGGTATCAAGTGCTTCAGTTTATATAAAGGCATTTGTAATCTCTCCTGTTGTACTGGTTAGATACAGAAAATCGAATATTCAGAAGGCATTAGCAACTCTGTGACAAGTAATTGATAAAATTGGCATTCCAGGTGCAGGTTCTCCACAACAGCAATATAATAACCTGGGAGAAACGTTCACATTTTATCATCACCTCTCTCACACTCAGGCAAATTAAAGTCATTCATCAAAGCCATTATTCACTCTGAGCCTAATTGTCAGGTAATGCCATTATTCACCACCTGCAATTTTCAGAAACATGACACAGCAAATTCAGACGTCACAGAGCGAAGGGAACAAAGCTCCTCTCACCTTGGTCAGGGCCTGGTCCGTCTTCTCCGGGGCGCTGCGGTACGCCTGAGTGACATCACTGAGGGGGAGGGGCATGTACTGAAGGGTGAAGTTGCTGTTAAGTGGAGGGAGAAGGGAGAGAAAGAGGGAGGAAAGAAAGATTACCCTCACAATAAGAAGGTGGAAGAACTGTGATGTTAACAGGAACAAACAGGAAACACCCAGAGCACTTAGAACAGTTGTCTCCAATTCCCTAATACGCAAATACACAAATCCCACACACATACACACACACAGACACACACACAAACTTTACACCCACGCACACACATAAAAAAAGGGTTTGACTGGCATGCACGTCAGACGACTGATGAAACACTGTGTAATAGTAAACACTGTACAGAGATGGGTATCAGCCTTTCATATGGGTCTGTGTGTGACTCATCCTTCCTATGTGTGTATTCCCATCTTCAAACGGTTTTTTTTTTTTTGGGATGTGTGCGCGCGTCGTGCTCGACTTACTGCTCCAGCGCTCTCGCCACATCTTGGAGGCCCGTCGCTGTGGTGTTGTTGCGATCCCACGTCACACTCCTGAGAGGGATCAAACCGGCAGGAAATCGGGGAGGACAGGCACGGAGAGGAAGAGGAAGAAGATCAGTCGCTTTCTGAAGCTCCCAACACACACATACACACACACACGAGGCATAGTATCATCGTTACAGCACTTATCTGACCATGCAGCTGCACAGACACATCACAGATGGATTAACAAGACATTTGTCAGGACTTTTATCCCCCTTTTTTGTATTGCTACATGCATAAAACCAGTTCGTATCACAACATTAGCGATGCCTGAACAACTGCCTTGCAACTAATGAGCTTCTGTTATTTCACAGCGCTAGTTCTCCACCTACACTCCACGCTGTCTAACTCCCGTTTTTAATGTATCAGTCATTTTCAGCCCTTCTTCCCTTTCATCCATCCCCCTCCGCTCCCTCCCCTCCCTCTCTTCCTTCCCCCACCCCCGACTCTCTCTGCCCTAGAAATTCAATCAGCTAAGCCCAAATCTCACTCCTTAGGTGGTCTCCCTCTCCCATTCCTTTGCAACTTGCTTCCTCTCTTGCCCACATCCATCCTAACACTTGGATCCTACCTCCTGTTTCACGTGGGTCCTTTTTTACCCCACTCTTTTTGAGCATCTCTATCTACTCTTTCTATCCCTTCCACCTGCAACACACCTTCAAAAAGACGCACACACACACGTTCATTCAGTCTCTTCTCTTTTCTAACATTGTATGCCTGAAGGCCAGTATCCCTCTTTCCCCTTTTTCCACCGATTCTCCTCGCTATCCCTCCAACCTCTGAGTCTTACCTTCTTATCTCCTACAAGGTTCACTTTGAAGCGCTGCGTTGAACTCACTGTTCTGCCTCTCAGCAATCTCAGTATATCCGCTCTTCAAACCATACCAAACATATTAATTTTCTCTCTGACCCCATTCTTTCATCTGTCCTCTAACACCTCTATAACAGAGCCCTCTGATCTGCAAGGAGAACCCTCCTTTAATCACTCACACACCTGAGTGTTGTGTTGATCTGCAGGGCTTTGCTGAGCATCTTGGCCCCGGAGTCCTCCAGGAGGTTCCCGCTCAAGTCCACCTTCCGCAGGCAGGCGTTGGAGCCCAGAGCGTTGACGAGCACCGTGCCTCGCTGGCGAAGCCTCGAGTCAGACAGGGAGAGGGACTGCAGGACCTGGAGGAGGCAGGAGGAGAAAAGATGGAAGATGTTTTGAAAACGAGAACTGTCATAGGTGAAATAAATGTGCGTGGTCATGTCTATGTTAGAGGGATAGAGGTTTTTACGAGACATGGACTTGTCATTAGGTGAGGAGCAGAGGCAACAAAATTATACATGTATTCCAGGTAGATTAAACTAAGCACGGCTTGTTGAATTAAACTTTTACTTTCAAATTATCTGGACATTTATCTGTGTTTTGATCATTTTTACAAAACGTATCAAATGTAAATTTTTAAGCAAATCAATAAAATATCATAGCAAGAAGCTTGATGAAAATCTGATTTTAAATAAACATTTTCAGCTCAAACCTTCTGCAACTGAATCATTTATTGTTTTTTCACTCAGAGATGCCTAGTGCATAATAATGCCCTGCTTATTTGCACTTTTCATTTTTTCTCCACGTTCTTTTATCAGAAGAACTTTCTGAGCAGTGCCTTTTGTGCTAGGGCCTCATCTACTATAAACTTTGAACAGTGTCATCTTGCAGCGAAACATTACAACTGATGAGAACAAAGGGAAATCATTTTGGTGGAAGGGTAGGACTTAACCAACCAGAGAATAACAAAAAAAACAACGTCTCAGTGGAAAACAAGGTTAGACTACAGTGTAATCACATTTTTCAATCTCTAAAAGCATTTTAGATGAGTTCAACATATTCTACTGGCAAGTCATTTTTAGGCGTACACAGCCTCCCATAACCATTTATGTTAAGTTGTTATGGAAACAGAAATTGAAGTCCCTGGTGGGTTTAAAACAGTTTGCTACTCTTGTTCACTTTCTAGGCAGGAGTTAGACACCATACAGCGCTCATGTCAATAAGCTAAATTTGAAGCTGGAGCTAACAGCTTAGGTTAGCATAAAGACCGGAAACAAGGGGAAACTGCAACTTGTCTTTTGCGCAGCTTAAAGGTGCATTACGTAAGAATTGGCAACCTTGAATTCATACTCCCTACAAACGGAGGCAGCATATCACCAGAGTATCTACTAACCGCTCAGTTAGCCGTGCAGCTAGCCGGTCTACCAGGGGCTACTGGAAACTAAATGTTCAGAGTTGTTGGCTGGTGGAATTTGTTATCTTTGGAATAAGTGGGACTAAATATCTTGGTGGAATATTGAAATTTTCCTTAAAAACGCTTCTCAAAACAGATTCCCCTGATAAGTTGACCTATCGTCACTACTGCATAACTCTTTGTGGTGTAAACACAGACTGAAAAGAGTTGAGCGAGGCATAGATGTATCCTTCCTTTAAACATTTGAACAATTTAAGAACTGTTGTACTTTCTGGCAGTTCAGCCTTTTTGCCAGTTTGTGGCTATTGTACATAGGGATGACGACACACATGGACAAGATGCAGTCAGTTTGTGATAAAGAGGCACAAAGATGAGACTCTATGCACTTTTTTATACAACGTTTCATCTCAGTTTCTTACGAATTCTGTGAAACTGACACCACAAAGTGAATAAATCCATAATTCCTGCACTCTGAAGAATGCAAAATAACTCAAAAAAAGCAGTTAGACTTCTTCAGATATTGTGATGTATCATTGGATGAATATCTAGCAGTGTATGAATGGCTATATCACGATACTATTGTTATCATGGACAACTCATCTTCAAGTTACTCTGATTCCCACCCCTACTTTGAACAGAGCCAGAATAGCAGTTTTCCCCTGCTTCCAGTCTTTTTACTAAACTACAGAAAGTTAAGCGCCTCCTTGTTCGTTTTCTTTTTATTTTCTCAATTTTAATCCTCGCAGCCTTCTGTGACTCACATTCTGAAGTGTTAGCATGGGGCACTGGACCAAAGCTGTGCAGGGTACACACACAGATGATTCTGATGTTTGTGCTGTTATGGCTTGCTGGGCGAGTTGACTAACAGGCCAAATCTCTGACAAACTTGGTGTACTTCCTTTGAACTTGCATATTTACACCCGTCTGTGCTCCTGTTAGTGGGCTTGCGCAAATGCATCAGACCGTTCTCACTGCGAGAGCATAGTTGTGAGCTATCACCATCAACAGTGGTAAATAATTGAGTAAGCTACTTGTCATGCTGCATTTGCAGAGCGGAGAGCGGAGAGCGGAGAGAGCCCCGGGAGCCTCGCAAATAAACTAAGACCAAATGAATCATCCGTCAAGCAACAACAAGGTGCAAACATGGCTTGTGTGCATGTTTGCACCTTATGTGTGTGGCAAGTGGGACACTCATCTTAAATGCACATGAATGAAAGACACTAGAACTTAAACGGTGACAAGTGTGTGTTTGCGCGTGCGCAGGATGTGTGTGTGGCTACAAATCTGTGAGGCGTGTGTAGGCGTGCATCGGTGCAGAATGTCACAGAGGATTTTAGTGTGTGTGTGTGTGTGTGTGTGTTTGTGAGCGCAATATGTTACATAATCCAACTCACACACTCTTCCTCTTGCACCAAATGAACCAGTTTCTGCAGAATCTCATCCAGCACCCTGAGGAGGCAGCGAGAAGAGGAAAACATTCATCATCAGTATCATCTTCGCCACCATCTGTATAGCTGGTTACCCGCGTGCTTCGTACCTGCCCTTGATGTTGAAGTTCTTCCCCAGCATCAGGTGTTTGAGGGAGGGGTGCCTGGAGAATGCTGGGATGACAGCCAGCAAGTCAGCATCCAAACCTG
This sequence comes from Pagrus pagrus, assembly GCF_965226575.1. Lineage (NCBI taxonomy): Eukaryota > Metazoa > Chordata > Actinopteri > Spariformes > Sparidae > Pagrus > Pagrus pagrus. Next base: position 23,660,709 of record NC_140196.1, on the reverse strand, counting down.
CACACGACACACACACACACACACACACACACACACACACACACACACACACACACACACACACACACACACACACACACACACACACACACACACACACACACACACACACACACACACACACACACACACACACACACACACACACCAGGGGAGTACAAAGTGCAACGCCAGCAATAATACACTCCATTGAGCCTTTTGTGAAATCTCACTTCTAGGTAGATGTTTAATTACAAGCTTGTCAGCAATCACACGAGACAACAGGCATGAAACGTCGAGTTAATCTTTCATACAAAAAGGCGAGATATTTACTGAAATATTGAACTGAAGCAGTCACATTTTTAACTACAGAGAAATGAGAATATCTGGGTTGTCATACCAGTGACTCACTATTTACTGTGCCAGGTGCGAACATTTCTGGCTTCAAAAGCTCAATTTTGTCTCATGGTCTCTTTTGGAACAAAATCTCACTGCCCACTGAGATTCCAAAATACTCCCAATTAACCCCCCCCCACCCATCCCCCACTCACGCCCACTCACATTTACAAAAGCTCAAGGATGGAGGATTCTACTAAAAGGATGTAGTTACCATGGCAAGATATCCCAGCCACAAAGACCGAAACAGCTCATTCAGAGACTGAAAATATCTCTGAGTGAATAAGCTTCATGCCTCTAATGAGAAGTGACCTTATTCTTATGGCAATGACAGGAAATTATGCCACGACAGAGGAGGAGAGGCACATTAATGTTTCCTCTAATACTACTAGATTTTATTAAACTAATAAAATGCTTAATGGCTGTTTAGGAAGTGAGGCAGTGGTCATCTGGTGGCTCATTTTAGTGAGTGGGAGGTGGTTGGAAGTATAAATGGTAGAAAAAGGACTCTGTCTGGAATATATGCCAAGATGTGCATTTGGTGAAGTTCAGTGATTGAGGCTCCAATGAATGCTAGCAAGCAGCAATGTTAGTTCATGTGAAGAGAACTCTGATAGAACTTTAGTTGAAAATCCGTCATCAATTTTGTAACTTTCAAATAAAACTGCTTATTCAGATTTATCATGGAGACAGCACACGCTCCACTTACACTTGCATGAGGGGATAACTGGGGACGCACAATATAACAGGCCGATAATGTATTAGAAAATGTATATTATTGGATATTTATCTGTATTATTTGTATAATTGGCTCTGTTTATTGCTATTAATCATTTCATTACAGAGTATATAGTTTGTGTAGACCCAGGGAACAGTGGTTGTGCTTTAGGGCATAGCTAATGTGGAGCCAAATTGCTCCCACTGACTAACAAGCGCAGCATCTATACACTCTGATACAGTTAAAGTTGGTTTGCGATTCGCCAATAAACACAGAAGAAACAGGAGAGGGAGAAGAAGCAGAAGATGGAGGAGAAGCAGCAGCAGAAGAATCAGCAGCAGAAGCAGAAGAAGAAATCGCTTTCATTGCCTTAACAAGCACGGGATCTAACAGCTCTGATAAAGTGGGTGGTAGTCTTTAAAGTTGGTTTGCAATCTGCCAATAAACACAGAGAAAAAGAAGGCGAAGCAGAAGTAGAGGAAGGTAGTATTGACCGGGGCCAGGTAATTATCAGTATCAGTTGAAAGAGAACATATCATGCATCCCAAGTGATAACCGTCTCGTTCACTGGCTGCCTGCAAGCCAGCTGACTAGTAACATCCAACCGTATTCATGTTTTTGAACAGCTCTGACAGTTCTCACTATTCCTCTGCTGATACATTAATGTTAACATGGTTCCAGATGTAGCTCCGTCATCCACCCCCGCTGCTCCTCATGTGATTAGTTTAATTGGTATTGTTGATTAAACTAAGCTTTAATGTTCATGTATGTTTACTGAGGGGATTTAGCACTCCCAACAGAATCCTTATTGCTGCTTGGATTCATCTGAGATTCCTCAAAGAGCAGAGCCCTCTCTCACAGATCTAGCTGTATAAGCATTTGCTATACATGATCAAATCCTTGACTTACTTCAGTGTCTCTGACTGTTTTTTGAGGTGGTGTTAGTAAAAACATTTCACAGATGAATTAATAGAGTTAGAAGACCTTTAAAGACATTTGTTTCTCATGTGACTGTTATGCAGTCCCACTCCTTTAAAGGTAGAGATGCACAGATCGATTGACCAGTGACCAGTGACAGGCGACAGGCATTTTGAGCATGATGAGCCATGTCCAGTGACCGGCCGATCAGCCTCAGATCATTTTGATTCTGTGCTGAAAATATACACACACGTCACCTGCCCCCCAACGGGACTGCGAGCCTGAACTGAAAGATTGTTTATTTCACCTGATTAATGTGCACCTCGGTTATTTCTCCTTTTCTCTGCTGCCTGTCTGTGTTTCACCGTGGGTGCTGTGTTACCTACAGCATGTTAGATAAAGTGGAATATACTGCAATAAATTTTTAGTTGGATGCTCTTTGTACAAAAAAATGCTCTGTCCAGTAGCAGAGCACTTGAGATTTCCTTCAGTGAGAGTGAGAAACGGTCCTGCAACCTTGTGCAGTTTAGGAGAAAATGAAACAGTTATTTAATTGTTTGCGTATGCTGTCAATTATTATTAAAACTGGAATTGGACAAGAAAACTGCAATCGGTGCATCTCTATTAAAGGCTATCCTTTAAAGGGATACTCCAACAAATCAGTATTACACTTCAATTCAAGAAATTTAGGAAAATGTGTCAAGCAGCAGAGGCTGAGATGTCCTGACATGGTAATCTCTAGTGTGGGTCAAGCTCTAAAATGCTGGAATCGGACAATTCCAAATATTTAATTCAGTTCAAGATCGCCATTAGACCCCCACTGCCTCCTAAACGCCCACCTTTTTCAAACCCCACACCTCCAGTTTGTAACCCCCAGATTCTACCGGGACTGTCACGGTCCCCGGGGCAGATCGCAGCCATTTTTAGACAATGCTTGTATTTCCAATGGCTGAGACACAGCAGGTTCCAGCAGCGTCCCAGATGCGGCCCTCCGCTCTGCTCCGCGGAGAATACACGTCGAAATCAAAGAAAAAATATGAAATAAACACAATCTGCGCAAGACAACAACATCAGGCAGGCATGACGCCCCGCTTCTGAATGCTCCCAGTGGGATATGAAGCTGTGTGGAGGACAAGACAAAACAGCGTCGGACAATGCAGGTAACACAGATGTGCCCAGTGGAATCGAGGGGTAACACAGGCTTCCTGATACTAATTTTTAAACAGTCACTATGCTATATTTGCCTGGAATGTTTCGCGAGTGCGTGAGTCTCCCTCACTGCCGCTCGCACTACGGAAGCCGCGCCAGACAAGATCAACAGAACTCACGATAGATACACACCAGTATTTACATCCAGCTGTGAGCGACCCAGAGCGACACACAAACACAACTACTAGTAGTGAAACTCAGGGCAGCATGTAAATACCGGTGTGTATCTATCGCGAGTCTCGTTGATCTTGTCCGGCGCGGCTTCTGTAGTGCAAATGGCTGTGTTATATGGATTATTGTTGCCGGAGGGTACCCCCGCGGGTCTCCAGCTGCACTTTGAGGAATAAGAAACTACACCATACTTCTCATCAGCATGAGGGTGAGTCGATAATGACTGAATTTCGTTCTAGAGTGAACTATTCCTTTAAGTCGAGTAGTCCTTCACATGAGGAGTAAACTGAACTTTATGTGTAAAATCTGTGGAGTGGACCTCTTGGAAAAAGCGGGTTGTTACGCCAGATTTAAGTTTTCTCATGAAGGCGGTTGAGGGAGTGTGAAAGGGAGCTTGTGCTCGGATGGTTGAACATGTCTGTCACAGCCGGAAAAAAGTCTTATTTTGACTGGCACAAGCAAATCCAGCCGTTCCACTTTTCAATATTTTGACGTGATAAACGACATGTTGGGGCATGTTAAGTATGCACAGCCGTGTAAACGGCTTACTAGGAATAAGGGCAGAAATCAAATAAAATGATGCATTTCAAATTAACATGACATTTGCAGACTGTGATGACCAGGGCTGACATGATTTCACATCGTCTGCATCAGTTAAATTTAAATGTGTCCTAATCTAAAATACACAACTACAAACTATCTCAGCCTGTCCCCTGTGGGTGAGTGTGCAGGCGTCGTCTCTTACCATTATCAGAGATGTCTAGAGTCCCCACGCATGAAACTCGAGGAAACAGCTCCTGAATCACCCCGGCACCTGCTGACCTCAACTGTGGGAGGAAGACAGAGAGGAGCGGGGCATGATGGGGTAGCCCGGAGCGTTAATCTATGAAGAAGATGAGTGAATATACCCAGAGCAGCACAGACCGACAGAGCGTACCTCACAGCTGCTGATGTCCAGGTGTAAATCAGTGATATGAGGGTTATTGGAGAGACCTAGGAACAGAGCCCTGAAGGGAAACACAGGCAGGGTTGGATGGGAAGAGAGAGATAGAAGAGGAAAGGGAGAGGGAAGGAGAGATTAGTGGAAAATCAAACAAGGAAAGAGAAGTGAACAGAATGATGGGTAGATAAGAAGAATCGGGAGCGAAACAAAGGGCAATTAATGGGCAAAGTAGAGGCGAAAATGAAAAGGTGAAAAAAGAGAAAAAAGAAAGATCAATCCCACATAAATCCAATTGCTTCTTTTCCTCCCACTAACAACCTGAACAGATGATCCGACCCCTCCCTTCCAGCCCCGCGTTCTCCTCTGCACACCTAAAAGTTTTAGAGTCATCTTAAAGGATTTAGAGAAAAGTAGCTTAAAAAGAAGATTCATAGCTCAGAAACACCGCAGCAGAAATCACCTTAAAAACCTTCATTCAGGAGAAGTGGCCAATTGTTGCTGATGCGCACACACGCGCACACGCGCGCACACACACACGCACAGCTGGATGCAGAGAGGAAAACTGCATTTGCACATCAAGGCTCTGCTGGAGGTTGTTCGTGTGCACTGAACACACATTTAAAAGTTATGCACCATGAGAAGGTAATGAGGAGAAGTGCTAAGTGGGGAGCCCGCTCTGTCCATTTTGGCCGAGATCCATCATGCAGCACACAATCATCTCAATTGTTGGCAGTTTGCTTTGTTTACTCGACTATTGATTGTGTTTCTTTGGCTGTGAGAAGCTAACAGCAGGCTACACACCTAACAGAGAAACACTAGTATAGCAATATCCCATTCAGCCCCGGAGGGAAACATGCTTTTTTGCACGGCCGCTCTCTGAGCCGGTTTAGCGACAGATCTCCTGAAGCTGGTAGGGAAACAGAGTGCTGCACAAACACACGTCAGCACAGTGGACGCCGGCCATCACGGGGGGCTTCAATCTATCTATGTCGTCTGATTGAAGGCCAGTCTACTTACATCACAGAAAATGTCTCCGCTGTCGAGGAACAGCGTTTGAAACCTGATGCGGGCCTCGACGATTAAATCTCACTGATGGCTTGGATGCGAACTGCGCTCCGTATGGTACAAGCTATTTTAGTATTGAAGCCTGAAACAAATAACAACTGAAAATGTAACATCCCTGTGTGCTGAGAGGCTCTGCTTCTACTGAGGGTGGAATAAAGCGCTGTCCTCTCAAGGCCACCGTGCATCAGCTTTGCATTAAGGAGCACAGGCTGAGTAAAGCTGGAATAATGCATGTGAATTCTCATATTCTAAGAGTCTCATCTTTAGCTGTTTGCCAAAAGGTTGAATACAAAATGCAAAAGGCCTTGTGTGTCATTTAAACAGTGTTTCAAACTAAAGCACCTTACAGCATCGTGAGTGGACACATTTTTAGTACGAGTGGCCCCAGTGGGAATTCATCTCACACTTTAACACTTACACTCCATGTCTGACTAAACATTGTCAGCAGCACAAATGGTTGTTGACTCAGAGAGGCGGCAGCAGTTAAAAAACTGCTGCAAACACTCAAAGAGGTGGGGAGATAGAAACATGAGTCATGTCAGATAAGCTACTGCTATCACAAAAATATTTCAGATCTCCCCCGTTCACCGCCAGACTCACATTTATAAGAGCATACAGCTAAACACTGGCTCCAGCATTACACAGAGTCATGCCTCCTACTTTTCACCTCCGAATTGGCTTGTTTCAGTTATTAATTGGATTATTTTATGGATTTCACTTACTCCTACTCTGTGTGAAATTCATTACAAAATGCTGGAGGACGCATTGTAACAATTAAAGGATTTCTTTAATTCACTTGTTTAATGATGATTTCAAGCCCTGTATAATAGTCCCCATTCCAATTAGGACTAATCATAGTAAAATATGCATCTATACTGACTTATATTAACATATGTCATAACATACTTTCTGTTTTTGCTCCTCAGCAGTGAGTTTATGGCATCTTTCTCACATAATATCGGTAGGATATTACAGGACAGATTATTGTGTATATTATCGCACCCTCTTGGCTTTTAATGCAGTTTATTTTGCCAGCTCAGAGCGCTCACCCTGTCCAGAGGTGCTCCAAATAAAGAGGAAGTGATTGTTTGCCAGTTGGCCGTCACAGGTGGTGACACACTAGTCAAGGCTGATCACTGTCAGTGGGATATCCATCACATAACCACAGCGAGTCACAAGTAATGTGGCAGCAAATACAAACAAAAATAGAAGATGAGTGAGTGCTACAGGGACCATCCACTGACTAAATTTAGTAGCTTGGCATTGTCGTAAGAGATGTACTGATTCAGCTTTTTGTCTACCAATACCAACTCCCTCTTTACTTTAGGGTATTTGTTAATTCTGTAGTGTATGAACCGTCATGGCCTCACCTATTGCTTTGGAGCCAGAAGTGGCCACAAGGTAGCCACACCATAAAGCATACCCCGCTTTATCGTCTCTTTTACTTCAAATGGGACCATAACTTATAACATCATGCTGTGTTAAAGAAGACTTGAAACTAGCAACTGAAACCATAAACTCATTAGAAAACTATTTGCTGAGGAAACAAATAACATGAGAACTAGGGTCATTTCCTCATAAGCTTACACATAATGGGACTTCTTTCTGCCATTAGTGGAGTTGCCCCCTGCTGTCCATTAGAAAGAATAAAGTCCGCCCACATTTTACACAGTCAATAGTACCAATTTCATTCATGTGATCCATTTTCACAAATATTAAATCTGTTAATCTCACGCATTTAAAACCTCAGTAACCTGCACCTAAATATGTAATGTATTGCCCTCTCAATCAATCTCAGTGAAAACCTAAGCAATCCTGATGACATACTATACGTAGGTCCCTGTTTGTGCTGAATTTAAACTTGAATATGTCCTTTGATCCTCTTTATATGTGGAATTAACCTGGACTAACTAAATACTGATTGCACAGTGTAATGGCTGTAGAGAAATGACACCATCTGCGTACAGATTTGTTCCCCATAAACCTCACTTTTAGTAAGCAGCTCGTTCTGCCACCAGGCTCGATTTTTTTCTGGAAAAACCAAGGCTGAATTAATGCACAAAAAGAGCAAGTCTGCCATTGTGCAACCAAAAAAGGACAAGCCGCTGTTGTACCAGGTCGCTATCCCAAGATTATGGTTGAACAACTGGAAAACGGAGGAGGCAAAGATGGAGAACGATCTAGAAACCGGCTATTGCTCATTTGCACTCTTCATCGCACTGGTTCAAATTTAGATTCTTGCGGCTGTTTTTTGCTTTGCACAGTAGCCGGGCTGCTAATGTTAGCTGTGTTGCTAACATTGCGCCAACAGGGAAACGTCCTCAGTGGAGGGAAAGTTGAAAAGTTGTCTATTCTCCGCCTTAATGTGCTTCTTGGATTGATTTGTTTATTTTCCACTTACTTATTTATATCTTGATTACAGTGATTGATTTTGAAGTGGCATGACCATATGCACCTGTTACAGCCTTCCAAGGTCTTTTGGGGATCACATCATTATTACAGCTCAGGTACATTTACATATTAATTTCATTCTTTTTTTGCTGTATAATCTGATCAGCCTCACTTATTCATATAAATAATGGAACATGCAAAGGGGGTCAAACTGAATGAGGTTACTGTAGGATGAACAGCTGCTCCTTCTTCATCTGTTTGCAGGTCAGAATTTATTTGCATCTTACACATGCTTGAGAAAGTTCAGAGTCTCAGAGGTCCCTTTGAATCCTCGCCCGTGACAGTGACTCACCTCAGTGAATCAGGAGGGACTTTCATCGAGGCCAGGCTGACATGGGTCAGGCTGAATGCAGAGCTGAAGAACTGGCGGAAAGTCGGCAGAGAGTCTCTCGCTTTCCTGGAAAAGAGCAGCGAAGACAAGAAAAGACAGATTTTAAAGTGTGCAGGAACGGGAGGGCGAGCAATAAAGATGGATACAAATCAGGCGGCAAGACAGGCAAAAAATGAAAGGAGGTGAGAGAAAGACGATAGCAGATAAGAGACGGAGACAGAGGAAGATGGGAGGACTTGATATGCTGATGGAGAGTGACAAGAGACGAATGGAACGACATGAGCGAGAGAGAAAGAAGGCGAAAGCAGACAGATGGCGGCTGTGACATTTAGGTCAGTATTATATCAAGCAGGGACTGTGATAAGGTGGAGTTGGCATTAATTACTGCCAGAAGTTAAAAAGGTAACACTGACCAATTATCCAACCATCTGTTTGGCATATACAGTAGATTAGCCTGTCATCAGAGGAAGGACAGAGAATATGTCTGCGTGTACGTACGACATCCATCCGAGACATGACACATAAGGGGACTATCCTCTGCCTTCACAGGATGGATGTACTACACTGGTGCAGATCTGTGTTTAGAACTTGTCAAAGCAGCCAATCTGCCATTTCAACCCCCACTGCACAAATAATTCACCACAGGGGAGGATGAGGAGGGGGTCTGGAGACAGCAGGAGAAAGTGATGAGAGGCAGGGGAGCACAGAGAGACAGAGAGCGAGGGTGAGACAGGGAGAATGAATTCATCTTCCAGAAACACGAGGCTTGTTTTTCCAGGAAAAGATTACCTGCTACCTCTCTTCAGGCGGCTGATATGTTGTTTACTTGAGCAGCACAGAAGCTGTTTTTCGCTGCTCTATTTTTTCACCCTCATCCTGATAAATAACTACTATTGTTTCTGAGATGAGCCACTTTGAATGTCATAGTTATACAACGATGACATTCAGCATTTGAGTTCTTCATAGACTACAAAGTCAGTATATCAGTTACTCTATTAACGGGGTAAAAGAGAGAAATCTGACATTTTCAGGTAATTATGCTATGACGTTAGCATTTCATGTAAACCTTTTTGATGGCAGACATTTAGACTCATCATAGCAGGAAAAACACAGGTGTAACTCATTTTGTTGATGGGTGCTCAGCTCTATAAACGGATTGCAGTCATCAGTGTTACTAAATACTGCCATGTGCTTTCTGCTATGACATGTTTTCTATCTTATACTTTGGCTGGACTTATTTTCTTTCACTACACAGTCAAGGTATGGTTGGTCATTTTCACATCACATAGTAGAGTAATAGAGAAAAACAAGAGTCTACAGCCATACTTGCAGCTTTGTGAGGCGATGCTTAGGAACAACTGTGCTGTAAGCTTAACTAGCTGTTGCTAATTAGCACGACAGTTGGGTGGAATGTTGTTCATTTTGTGGGTCATTTGTAATAAAAAGTGATTAAAACTGAAAAGTTGTGAACCTCTTGGAGTCATGGTATCACCAAATCCATTTGTCTTCATCCTCTTGGCATTATGACCGTCTGCACAAAATCCCATGCCAAATGAATTTAAGTCTGGACCAAAGTTGTAGAACAACAGCCTGTGTGAACATCAGTTCAATTGGCTTTACTGGCATGACGTTCTGAATCAAACATGTTGCCAGAGCAGAATGTCACATATAAAGAGTAGAAAATAATGAATAATTAAAGGAAACAAAAGAAAGAATAAGATTCTTATGTTGAAATATGTCTTGCTTTGTGACAAGCAGTACTATATTCTCCTGCCAGTTCTTCTGTAAAAACGTCTTCTACCAAAAGGGTTTAAATCAGTCTGTTAGGAGAGTAAGACACTGGGATTTTCTTGTTGAATGTGAACAAGATGTCATCTTTGTATTTTGGACGACGAATTTCTGTCTCCTCTTTTCCTCTCACAATGGATAGAAATCTCTTTGCTCTATACAGCCAATCTTTCTTACAGTTCCAATGGTAAGTTCAAGGTCAGTTGGTCTGATTATTGAATGTTTCATTTGGGTTAAATATTGGTCTAACTGAAATTCTCCGCCCTGTAAATCAAATTAAAGTCTGATGTATTTATTGATTGCACTCGTTTGAAACATCTTAGTTTTTATCTTTCTCTATGTGTTTTAGATTGAGTTGGGGATTATTTCTCATAGCATGAGGATGGGTTTGGACAGTATGTTACATTATTAGGATGGTGAACTTTACTATTTTAAATCCTGCTGACACGTGGAATACTCTCTAAACTATTAACTGTATCTCAGTGTTGACTACTGCATGATTGCTGAGTCACAAAATTGGTGAATTGTGCACTGAAAGAAAAAGAAAAATATAGCATATATATAAATACATGCTTCTGATAATCTTAATTCTCTCTCTTCAACTGATGCTTCAGCTCGTGACTCCTCAATGGCTTTAAGCACTTACACTTTAACTGAATTCAGCCGTTTCACAAACACTACAATACATCAACTCCTTTTCATGCTTACAGTTCAGCAGCTGCTGACACTTAGAGTGTTTAACTTTAACTGTCACTTCAACTCTTATAACTTTATCATTCAACTTACTCCCATACAAAGACTTTTTAAAGGCTACAAAGACTCAACATGACCAGATATCTAAATGTTTCATCCGGAAATTCTCAGCTTTGAGCAGACATACAGTCACAGTTAGAACTTTACATACACTTGTAAAGAAAATCTATATCATGGCAGTCTTCACTAACCAGTGATATCCACAGCTCTCATTTTTCTGTGATGGAATTAGTGGAACACAAACTACTTTGTCACAAAACATATTCATGAAGTTTGCTTCAATGGGTCTTCTGAAAATGTGACCAAATCTGCTGGCTCAAAAATATACATACAGTAATATGTAATATTTGGTTAAATGTCTCTTGGCAATTTTCACCCCAGTTACAGTAGGTGCTTTTGATAGCCATCCACAAGCTTCAGGTAGTCCTCTGGCTAAATTGTCAACTAAAGTTCAACAAAATTTGTTGGCTTCCTGGCACAGACTTGTTTCTTCAGCACAGTCCACATGTTCTTGATGGGGTTCAAATCAGGACTTGGGAAGGCCCTTCCCAAAATCTCAATTTTAGCCTGATTTAGCCATTCATCTATCACTTGTAGGATCATTGTCCCATTGGAACACCCAAGTGCACCCAAGAGCCAATCATCTGCTGATGATTTCAGAAAGGGCCTTTCCTGACTTGTTCAAATCAATAATGTGTTCTTTCAGATCAATGCTGAGCTCTTTAGACTTTCCCATCGTAGTGTTTGTGGCTGAGTCTAGTGGGTGCATCAAACAAGCTCTATTAAAATGGGCCCAGAAAAGTCAACAGCTGCTCTCAATCAGAATCACTCAGAAGAAGTTAAGAGGCCATGCTACAAAGAAAATCTGATTCACACAACTTTCTTTAATCACCTGAATTGATTGTTCAAGTAGCTGTATGTATATTTTTGAGCCAGCAGATTTGGCCCCTTTTTCAGAAGACCCAAAATAAATTCAGATTTGAAGCAAACTTTTGTAAACTCTGTAAACTTTTGGCCGCAATTGTATTTTTTTTATTTTATTTGTTGCCTTTTGTAGTTGTCCTATGTGTAAACATTATTATTTCACCAATTTATTTGCTACAGAAATAGTTCATTTCAGATGAGGTTGCATCATATTTCCTTTCAAAATAAAACTCCACATTGTTATACATTAGGAAAATATCTCCACTACGGCTGTCAATATCTAAAAATGAAATACTGACACTGTGTTAGTAATAAACTTATGATAATATCGTGTAAACAATACATAATTGTTTTGTCATTGTAGGTCGCGTTATGCACCTGAAGGGTGGTTGCTACAGACTGTCTTTCCACCTGCCAAGTTGCATTTTGAGTGTCAATCGAGTCAAAGAGGCATGACACACAATAAAAGCTTGATTTTACTGAGGATTGTTTTTTAATATTTCTATAGATATTGCAATAATATCATTAATGTGAATTCTTTAGGCCACAATAATCGTGTGGTGAATATCTAATATCATGACTGCCCAAATCTCCACTGATGCAAATTCAACCCAAAACTAGATATCATCTGCCTTTAGCGCCATATTGGTGGCATCTCTGAACCTCTAGGACATCATAACTGAAAAGCTGCTCTGCTCTGTGATTACTGAGCCAGCATTGGCATGTGCCCATGTGTTTGGCACAGCTGTTTAATAGGTATGAGAGCAGTAATGTGACTGGCTGAGAATATAATGAATGATCACTCCAGTCCTCCAATTTCTATTCTGCTTCGCCAAATTCCTTTGTGCATATTGCACTGTCAGTATAAGCCCTTATTGTCCTTGTGCACATGACCCGGTGCTTAACGCTGATTGTTATGATTGCACTGTTATAATAAGACCATCACAATTTGATTTAAGACTCGCACAGTTGGCTTGTAACAATAATACCCACCTCCATTTGGCTGGTGTTCAAATCTAGCCTTGCGTACTCGCACACCGGGCAAAAAATCCTTTTATTCCATGAACTTCAGTATGTACATTTTAGCGATTAGCAAATGTATGCTTGACTGACATTCACCCCACAAGGATAAAACCATGTTGAATTGGCTTAAAGATAAAACTGCATGTAGCGAGAGGAAATGAATAAAGGCACAACGTGAGAGGACAGGAAAAAAGTCGGAGGAAATTAAGTTACAAGGGGTAAAAAAATGGGAAAGGTCATACAGGAGTGAGTGATGGCGGAAGGCAGAAAGAGAGAGAAAAAAAAGACCAAGATGAAGACGGAAGAGCAGAAGTGAGGGAAAACCAGGCAGCTGCATTACAAGCCCCTGTCATTGCTATTTTGATAACCTCCCAGTGTGTGGAACACCAGCTCTTCTTTGACCCATTTGTAATGATTAGCATACAGCCTGTCAGGACTGCGGCGATACAGAATGGCTTCTGTCGCATAAGCAGATACTGTGTCACTGTCTGTCTCACAAAACACTCTCCGGAGAGCTGTATCAGCAACTCGTTACCACACGTGCGTATGCATGCAACTCCATCTACACGGGCCGCTCATTGTTTCTGGAAAGTGCCATATTTGTGTGTGTGTGTGTGTGTAACTCTGGTGCGCGTGTGTGATGGGTAAAGGAGGTGTCTGAGGCAGTCCATTCCATATTCATGAGCGGCAGCCGGGCGGTTCTTATCAGCTAGGTTCAGCTCTGTGGATCCGTGTTGTCACCACAACACCGCAGCCGTCTGACCGGCAGCACTGAGCCAGAGTGCATTTAATACCACAAGACCCATGACCGGCAGGACGTGGGCCGAACATAGGGATGGAGACGGGGAGAGGAGGAAGATACGAGGAGAAAGAGTGCTGGTAAGGGGATGAAGGGAGGAGGAGAGAGGGGAAGGGAATATAAGCAGGGAGGAATGAAAGAGGAGAGGAAGCAAAGGTGGTGACAGAGCGACGGAGACAGTAAGCAAGACGAGAGGGATAAGAGAGGAGAAAACGGCTGTGGAAAGTAAAAGATAAAAACCAGACAGAGAAGATAGATGGAGTGTTAGAAATTAGAGAGTTGTGCATTCAAGAACTCCAGCAAGAGCAAAAAGTTCCTATCATTAAGAATGAAAGAGGAAAGGTGAAGGGGTGCAGCCAGCGAAAAGTAGAAGATGGATTGAGAGATACAGTAGATAGAAAGAAGCATACAGAGCGAGAGAGAGGGGGAAAAAACATGCAGGCATGGGAGCCTGGGGATTGGAACAATAATTCCTGTCTAAAATTAGTCTCATTTTTCACAAACTTCTCTCTCTGTAATTCTGTAATGTAATATGCTGAGCAGGGAAGCTCCTGGGCTCCTGAGGGACACGACATGATGAGAGCCGGAGCTGCTTCTGCCTGCTAGCTAGGTAAACACAGCAGACGCATACACCCCCACAAACACACACACACACACGCACACACACGTATTGTTACCCGAGGAAAAAAAAAAAAAGACTTGTGGGCAAACAAGCGCTTGACAGATGGGGAACTTGTTAGCAAACAGAGACATGTGTACATTAAAGTAAGACAGGCATTCTGCACACACACACACACACACACACACGCAGCGAGCCAGAACAAATGAGCGGGGTGAGCCGAGCGTGCGCGTTAATTCCGTCAGCGAGGTCCAAGGCTAAACACTAATCTACAGCAGAAAATAAAGGATGATGCTCGCTTCGCTCAGCGCCTCATGACTGGAATTCCTCCAGAGCTATTCGGCTGAGTCAGAGGAAGAAAACAAAAAATAGCCTCAACAGGAATTTACATTCGAGGTGAACACCCACCTGTGAGAGAAGGAGTTCTTGGATAGATTCAGGTAGGAGAGGTCAGCGCAGCAGCCTCGCAGCAAGGCCCCAAACAACTGGCAGGGAAACAGAGAGACGGATAGGGTTGTGTTAGGTTCACTACAGCGATGTGATTGAGTTGTATAACAGTTATTTTGGCTCTTGAACACTGCACAATAGTTACAGTACAGATTAAAGCCGACACAAATACAATGTGAAAGCACTAAAAAAATGAGGCTACTGTATCCCTATCTTGGCTGAAACGTCATCTATAGAAATGTCCACAAACGGATCATGATAGCATCACAGATGGTATTAAAAATAGAATTTCATTATGGAGGGCATTAAAAAAAAACTGAATTTCATAGAAGTGGCCTGAGTCTGCAGATTGGTGTGTGAAAATGGACCAGAACTAAATGAGATGTTACTGCTGGTCAAATGAGGACAATCACAACAGTCTTTGCAATTTATTTGATCCTTTTCAGGACCATATGGTTAGAGTTTGTAAAAGATAATGCAACATTTGTCATTACTTTCATACATCCACACGCAAGTGTACTGAGCATTTATAGTATGTGCCTGCCGAGGGACATGGAATCATCTGAGGTGAATGACATATTCTGGGAAATGGCACTTTCAACAGGTGAAAACAATGATATCTGTTCTGAATACTTGTTCAGATTTTGCTTAGAGTTCTAGGTAAGATGCTACATTATGACTGTACGCACTTGAGCAAGGCACTAAACCCTAAAATGACTCTAAACTGTCTCAGTTTCAGTGGGAAACAATGACTAATTTCACCTTTTACAGTGGTGGACAGTAGCATTTAGTGTAATGCACTGTACTTCCATTTTATGTTCCTTTATGCTGTACACTTTACTCCACTACATTTATCTGACAGATTTAGCTACTGGTTACTTTTCAGATTCATATTTAACATAAAACAAAATATCTAAAGCATATAAAATACAATGAATTGTTAAAGATTAAACCAGCAGTTCAACATTGATGACCTGTGAGTCCTTACAGAATATCAGTGAAATCCAGAGAAAGGTCAATGCGGGGGGAACTTCTATGACCTGACCTCCATCAAAATCCAGCAAAGTTAGGCTTCACATTGTCAAGAGACGAAAAGCTCTAACTGCTTTGCATACTTTCCACTGCCAACGACTTTAATGAGGCTTTCTACGATTTAATGGCCACACAGTATTGTTAGTTACAACAATTTTAAACTGTTCTACTTAGATAAGTACTAAAACATGGTGTTATTTCAAAAACCTTGCTGGCAGCTCTACAAGGCCACACCGAGGCACAGCAATGCCTAAGTTAATGTGCTGATGTTAAGCAGCTATGAGGTTTACTGTGGACACAATCTTAGTTTAGCATATTAGCATAACAAAATTTAAAACAAAGTACAGCTGAGGTTAATGGGAATTTCATTAGTTTTGCAGGCTTAGATCATACTGACCTGATGATGGGGCTACAGAAAAAGTCAGAGGAACAAAGATCACCCAAGTGGAAACATTTCATCCTGAGACGAGTATTGATGTGTCAACCCAATTTTCATGGCAATACATCCACTCAAGTTGTTGAGACTATTCACTGAAAACCACAAATGTCAACCTCAAAGATGCAACTAAAGGTAAAAACAGACACACTGAGATTGTCATCTATGGAGCTGTGCCACTAGCATTGGTTGAAATGCATTTCAGTATTCAAAGTTGTTGTTGTCATTATCTTTTAAAGTATATATCCCGAATGGGCAATCATGAAAATAAAAACTATATATTTTCCAAAGGGAAAAATGTTATTTAGGCACTAATATTTTGAAGAGAACAGTGACTGCAAGTTGTTGCCCACTTCAGGGTTAATGCTCGAGCTCCAGCGGCCGAGTGAAATACAGCAGAGGCTGTGTTTCCACCAATCTTTCAAAGCGTGTACGGAAAGTGCTCATCCGTCACGGAAAGTCCACTAATTCCCGATCGCTGGACCAAATGGGCAATAAGAAGTGTAATTGTATTACACTGAGTCAAAGTCAAGCTGAAACCATACCAGAAAATAATTACTTACATTCTTCAATTTGTTATATTGAACATCCGTCAAACGTCAAGTTTCACATTAAATATGGAAAAAAGTCACTCAAAACTTGTGTGGGGAAATTAAGTCTGCTGCGTCACCTGCTTTAATGATCAATGTAAAATCATGCAGCTATGCAGCCATTCATCTGCCATCCATCAAAGGGCATATCCAATCAAGCTCTCATCTTGAGAAGATATGGCTCACATTCAAACTACGGGGCTCTGAAAGTACCTAAATGAATGTTCAGGAATCTGTGAGCCAATTAATCTAGAAATAAAGATGATATATGTGTGTTTGTTAGACAGGAGAGAGCTCTAGGCAAATATGATCGCCATCAAAACCCAATTTCTCGTAAGACTTTAAGTAGCATCTCATTGCTTGTGAGAGGTTAAACTATTGGACAAATCTATTTTTTCCCTGGCAGTGTCATCCATCACGCAAACTGACTAATCGACCGTTGTCGGTACATCAACGCAGATTAAAACAGGAACTTATTAATAATTCAATCCAACAAGCCAACACTAAAAAAGACAAATTCTCTCTCAGACGGTTTCTCTCTTAAAGGATAAATGACAATTAGCCAAACGGGACAGGACATGAAGCAGCTATCACAGAGAGCTCTCTTTTAGTCTCAAGGGGAGTTTTAAAGAGAAATAGGGGGCAGACAAAGTTTGAGAACTTGCAAATAAAGCAGAATAGATGCAATGACTTCCATTCATGCACATAATTTAATACAAAATTCATGGCCCACATTTACAGGGCGGGAGGAAGATTAGTTTCACGGGGTGGACTATTCCTTCCTGAAACAGATACCTGCTCGGCATGCTGCCTGCTCGTAGGCGTTTAAAACCGCTCAAGTGAAGTGCAGCAAGGAAGGAAAGCAAACACGGGCACAGTAAAGTGCAGCGACTGTGGTGACGAAACACCAGGGCTGGAAGTGCTCAGTATTTTAAGCAGAAGGGGTGAACTTCATTACAAGTCATAGTCTTATATATACTGTATACAGTTTACTGTACATACATCATAGTATAATTATCACAGTTTTTGGTCGAGTCGGAGCAGTTTTAAATTACTTTATTAAGTATTGGGCAGTTTAAAGTACTAATCCTTGTTTTTATGTTTTTGAATGGCTATTTATGGTCTGCATTCTCCAAAAATAGCCATTCAATACATGAACATTTTATGATTTCCTCCTTATATGGTAGTTTTTAATTCTCAGTGGCAGGGTCTGCCATTCCCGCACTGGATTAAAATGACCTTCACACAGGAAAGTGTGAATGTATCCAATCCTGCATTACCATTTAAACTTTGATGTCATTGATATCAGCCTTCCTGTTTTACTTTTCACTCTGCCACAGCTGAATCAGAGCCTGATTCAACTACTGCCAATGCAAACTGAACAACTGAAACTATAAAAAAGGGTTCAATTCCAGAACAAATTGACTGAATGATCATGTTTTAGAAGCGGTTTATAGGTTTTCTATGGAAAAGGTTTCTAAAACATGCAAAGTAATCAGTAACTAACAACTGTTCCAAAAATGTAAAGTAAAAAGCGCAAAAAATGTGTAAAGTACAAGTAAATAAAGTTTAGTAAAGTCTGAAGTAAAGTCAGAGTTCCTTTAAACTGAACTTGAGTGCAGTACTTCCTCATAACTTCTTGTTTCACACAGTAAATGCTCATAAGTTACATTCCACCACTGGGAGGAACACATTACTGAAAAATGACATTAAATCAAGTCGATAAACGTGTTGGACTAAGACCTTGAGTGTAGCTAATATGCTTGATCTATAATACGACGAAGCATCGTGGCAATACAGGGAGTATAGACACCACCCTCCATGTCAGCAACCCTGCTGAGGTGTCGCTGAGCAAGAGTAGAGCGCAGAGTAGATCTCTAGTGCACTCTGACCTCCCGGCAGCATAGCATTTATGACTGTTCTACCCAGCCTTGCACGTCCCTGCCGCACATTATCCTGTCAGCAGTAATTCAGCACTGACAAAGCGGCAGCAACTGCACATAAACAATAGATGTGATCTTCCGTTCAGCCAGCGCTTTTCACAAACCTCTACATCTTCCAGTGGGAGACACACACTTAAAACATCCTGAGTACAGTTGTTACAGTCTTGTCAATTCACAGCCAGCCAGGTCGAACTGCCATCTCAGCAGTAACCAGCAGGGGCAGACACATTCAAGCGTGGTGACTGAACACTTTCAGAGAGAGAGAGAGAGAGCTCCGTCATCCTTTCAGCTTTTAGCGTATCTGCTAATGCGGCAAGACAGCGTTTTGTCACACTGGCAGATGTGCTAAATTTAGACACAGTAACAACACAGACAAAGTCATCTCTCTGAAGTGACAAGGATGTGAACAAACGCATGAAACGCACAAGGGGCTACTGTATGCTATTCACACAATGTATCCGTTGGATAATTCATAAGCGGTATACGTTTTCTATTGTGGTGCCTTTCTAAGAGCTTTTACCAACACTCAGAGCATTATGCACAGAGGAGCTCGAAGAAGGCCTGTGAGTCAACTGATCCAACATTGTTTTTGTGTGGTGGTTGATTCGTATTCAGGGCGCTACCTCTTCCCGTTTTCTTGGCCAGAATCCCATCACAGTGATGAGATCAGAAAGTGATGGGTGGATAGTAGGTGTACAAGAGATGGTGAGTACAAACCGAGTCCACGGTGCAGTCTGTTCCAGACAGGTCCAAGTGGACCAGGCAGTTAGGCTGGGCCAGGAACAAGTACAGGTTCTGCACAGGAAGAAAGAATGTGTCTTTTAGAAGATGAAGATACAGTCCCCTCCAAAACTATTGGAACAGCGAGGCCAATTCCATTTTTTTGGCTGTACACTGAAAACATTTGGGTTTGACATCAAAAGATGAATATGAGACAATAGATCAGCATTTCAGCTTTCATTTCCAGGTATTTATAGCTAGATCTGTTAAAAAACTTAGACGATAGCATCATTTGTAACGGAACACCACATTTTTAGGTGAGCAAAAGTATAGGAGCAGGTAGACTTAAAATAGATAAGAGTGAATAATACTTAATATTTAGTTGCAAATCCTTTGCTGGCAATAACTGCATCAAGCCTGCGACCCACTGACATCACCAAACCTTTGCATTCTTCTTTTGAGATGCTTTTCCAGGCTTTTGCCGCAGCCTCTTTCAGTTGTTTGTTTTGGGGGGTTTCTCCCTTCAGTCTCCTCTTTAGCAGGTAATATGCTCAATAGGGTTCAAGTCTGTAGATTGACTTGGCCAGTCTTAAACCTTCCACTTCTTTCCCCTGATGAACTCCTTGGTTGTTTTGGTAGTGTGTTCTGGGTCGTTGTCTTGAAGATCAATGAGCCCATCCCAAAAGAAGCCATGCAAGCCCAAGCCATGATATCAACTCCACCTTGTTTCACAGATGAGCTTGTGTGTTTGGGATCATGAACAGATCCTTTCTTTCTCCACACATTAGCCTTTCCATCACTTTGGTGAAGGTTAATCTTTGTCTAATCAGTCCATAAAACGTTGTCCCAGAACTAATGAGCCTCGTCTCTGTACCTGTTGGCAAATTCCAATCTGGCCTTCCTATTCTTATTGCTATGAGTGGTTTGCATCTCCTGGTGTAGCCTCTGTACTTCTGTTCCTGAAGTCTTCTGTGAACGGTGGATTGTGATACCTTCGCTCCTGCCCTCTGAAGGTCGTTTGTGATGTCACTGACAGTTGTTTTAGAATTTTTCTTTACAGCTCTCACAATGTTTCTGTCATCAAATGCTGTCATCGAGTCCGACAGCTGTTGCCGAGTACACCAGTGGTTTCTTCTTCAGGACATTCCAAATGGTGGTACTGGCTACAGCCAATGTTCTCTGATTGATTTTCCATCATCTCCCTTAGCTTCAAAGTTGCTTGCTTTTCTCCTATAGACAGCTCTCTGGTCTTCATGTTGGTTACACCCTTTTAAGTATAAATGCAGTCTGCAAAGGCAAAACCCAAAGCTGAAACTGAGAGAAGACATTCAGCACATTTTTTTGTTTGAATAATCAATGTAATGGGACACAACTGGGTAGCAAAAAACACCTGTCAGTCATATGTTCCAATAATTTTGCTCACTTGAAAAATGGTTGGGTTCAAACAAAAGGTGCTATATTCTAAGTTTGTTAACAGATCTAGATGTAAATACCTGGAAATGGTAGCTGACATACTGATCTCTTGTCTCATATCCATATTTTGGTGTCAAACCCAAAAGTTTTCAGCATACAGCCAAAATAAAGGAAGTGGCTGTGCTGTTCCAATAGTTTTGGAAGGGACTGTAAAAAATATACATGCATACAATATATACAAACATATACAGTGCTTATAAAAATGCATCCTTATACCCATCCTCTTTTGAAAGTTTTCATGTTTTCTTGTTTTACCACATTAAAACAAAGTTGATTTTTTTCTGTGCTGGTCAAAACAAAAAGATCCCTCCATAGCAGACAAAGAAACACAGGTCAGGGAAGATTTCAAACTGCCAAAAGATCAATTGGATAAAGTTCAATTGCGTCAATCATTGAGTAATGGAAAGAAAATGGCACAGCTATAAATCTGCTGAGAATAGGCTGTCCTCAAAAACTGAGTGAGTGAGCATGAAGGAGGCCACCAGGAGATCTCTGCCAAGCCTGAAGGAGATCCAAGTTTCAGAGGCTCAGACGACAAAAAAGTTGGCCAGGTGCTTTGCCTGTTGCAGGCAGGAAGAGTAGCCAAGAGAAAGTCACTCAGAAAAAAACCCTCACATGACATCTCGGCTACATTATTGCCAAAAGACGCGTGTGAAAGTCTGAACTCAGAAGGTTCTTTGATCTGGTGAGACTGGTGAGAAAATTGAGATTTTTACTCATCATATCATCATGAACATACTGTAGCCTCCCTGGTGTGAAGCATGATGGTGGCAGCAACATGCTGTGAGGACACTTTTCTGCAATATTTCCTAGACGGCTGCATTCATTTTACCCTTAGTAAAAATGAA
Organism: Pagrus pagrus; assembly: GCF_965226575.1. Classification (NCBI taxonomy): domain Eukaryota; kingdom Metazoa; phylum Chordata; class Actinopteri; order Spariformes; family Sparidae; genus Pagrus; species Pagrus pagrus. Next base: position 23,639,133 of record NC_140196.1, on the reverse strand, counting down.
GGCAGAGAAATAGAGAGATATCCTGGATGAAAACCTGATGAAGTCTGCAAAAAGAAACGCTGCAACTTAGGACAATATTTGTTTTCTAGGAAAACAATGAGCCCAGGCATAAAGCCAAAGCTAAACAACTAAAAGCAACAACGCTCAGGTCTTCCTGGAGAGAGTCCACATCTCAATTCGATCCAGAACTTGTGGCAGGATTTGAAAATGCTGCTCACTCACAATCCTCATATAGCCTGACTGAGCTTGAGCAGTTGTGCAGAGGAATGGGGTCAATACTTATAGAGCGAGCTTTTTGAAGTGAATTTAGATCACTTTGTAGCAATCCGTTTTCACATTGACATTCAAGGCTCTTTCCCCTTTATATACTTCATTAAATTCTAGTCAAAGTTCTAGAAAATCTGCAATAGGAAAATGCAAATGAACACTACCATTATGCAAATATTAGGAATTCATTCATTAAGATTAACAGCTGGTGGTGAACAGTTTCCAGTCAGGTGCTGTTAAACCACTGCAGAGGAAGACAGCGCAACATTTTAACATATTTAAGGAAATGCCAGTCGAACCTCAAACCATGTAGAAAACGCAATGGAAAACACAGATGTGATGTTTTTGACTGCTGTCATTTTTCTCTTCAGGTTTAAAATCAGTCTCAATGCACGTCATTATAGATTTGCTCAGTCGGTTTCCATTTTACTTTGTTGCATTTCTGTGCAGTGGAAGTGTTCAGCAGAAGCAGTGATACAATAATATGAAGAAAACCTTCAACCTTCAGAGAAAGTAAAAGCATTATCGTCCAACTGTACTCGAAGTAGGAAAAGTGAGAGCACTCATTCAGAATGGCCCTTCATAGTGTTTTATGTATATACTGAACATACAATATAGTATAGTATGATGTTTCTGGTCAAGGAGTTTCAACAGTTCTAGTCCTTGAATTTTTAATGAAATGAAACCCCGTGTTTTGTAATATTTATGGTCTGCATTCTCCAAAAATAGCCATTCCAATATATATATACACATTTTATAAATTTAGTTTTCATTGGTAGCGGCAATCCAGCACTGGATAAAAACTGTCTTCACGCAGAAAACTAGGATTTTGTTGCAATTTGGTTTTACAAGGCAACAAAAAACTTTTTTTTGGGCGATTCAACTTTCTTTTCCTTTTGTTTCAAACTTGGTACAATTCTCTCAGGTTCTGTTATATGCAAATCAAAAGGTGTGCATAAAAACAGGTGGATGGAAATGCACTTAGTGTCACCAAATAAAAATTCACAGAGGGTTGAAAACGTTTTATAAGCACTGTATATGTGTCTGTATGTGTGTGTTCCTCACTGTGGCGTCCTCTCCAGACAGAACCCCGGGGTTTTTGCTGAGATCAAGATGCAGCAGAGAATTGGAGTAGTCGTCACTTGAACACAACGCCTGCGACAGAGAAACCACACCTAAAGGGGGGAGAGGAGATGGGATAGAGGGGAAGAAATAGGGGAGAAGGGATAGGGAGTAAGGATAAACAACTTAATCATCTTATAATGATCCCCTTTTTTTCAAATGAGCCAATTTAATGCTCTGGACGTGACTTATTAGCAACTAATGAATACAAAACTACATAATGGAAGAGGGTGAGCAATCTCGGTGGCAAAAGAAATAATTGAGCACGGACTCGTATGGCAGGCGAGTTATGAAAGGAGCTTTTGGAGGAAGCCAGCCATATTTTTTTTTCCCTATCCCAGTATCCAAGTGTACCCTGAAAGCCAAAACAAAAGACGATCATTCTCTCAAATCAGATCACTACACAATTACACCCACAGGCCCGATGGAACCCCTCATTAAAATCCTCACCCTGCAAAACTCAAGCAAAGCACAGCACAGCACGACACGGCAAGTTGAGGATTAAATATAGACACAACAACAACACAGGAGGAATATCTAAGAGCAGCAACAAATAAAAAAGTTGACAAACATAGTTACTTTGTGTGTCACTCACTATATGATGTGTCAGAGTATAGCCAGCAGTTAGAGGAAGTGTTTTTCTCCTGTTCTACAGCATTGGGGAGTTTGTGTGGAGGAAGACAGCTACTACATGTGCCGCTCTGAAACTGGAAAGGCGCTAAGCTCTTCATCCCTAATTTGTAGCGATTAGGAGGGAAATGAGGGGAAGAGGGGACATGGTGTCTAATCCCCCCCTCCATCCATCCATCCATCTATCAGCTGCTTGATTCTGCTCGAGGTGGAGACTTTTAGAAACCATCCGCTCCGTGTGACAATGTCAAGTGTGTGTGTGGGAGCACGGGTGTGAGCGCGGCCGCGATATATCTGCCTATTTGCATGTCTGATCAAATCTATGCAAGCGTGTGTGTGAAGACCAAGCGTGTGTGCGCATGCTTGTGTCGGCATATGTGTAGGTGTTTTAGAGACAGACAGAAGGAGGGGAGACGGAGAGAGATCTATAAATATTCAACAAAAAATACTCAGCCCCTGCAAAGTCATACCACCACCCACCACTCAAGGTCAGCATCATCACTGCATTCCCTTGAATCACTGTGTCAACACAATGCCGTTTCAAATCGCACCTATTGTGGGCTCCCCATTCATAATGTACACTAACAGCGTATCGAGGTTGTTGTTTGTGGCGTCTATAGATAACACTCAGCTTTCAGCTTTATAATTACATTCAACACCACCTCTGCTATACTGCCCTACAAAGGCAGGCAGCAGTAACTACAGAGGCAGAGAAGTCAGATAAAAGAATGTAATTTTCAAGCTGGCCATCAAACTGCGTAACAGACAAAAAGGTTGTAATGCCTCCATTTTATGTCTTTTTTAGTCTCGCCTAGGCAGACCTATCTCCACGGTGCTGTGTCAGCTCTGGAGAAAGGTCTGGCTGAACCCATTATGATTCTGGCGAAGGCGAGAAAAGACACTCTGCCTTGGTTGTATTCCTTTAAATCAATCACAATCTACTTTGGTAGCAAAAAGCCCTGGATGCAGCAACGGTGCCCTCTAGTGTCAGGGGGAACTTATTTTGCATGTGGGGAGGCAAACTCTGGCATTAAAATGGCTAAACCCCGGCAGAAGAAAAGGTAAGTGTTGCTAGCTTTGGGTAACATGTCGGTTGCTAGCTTGGAGTCCTTAAAGATTGGGATTTGGAAAACGCTAACATGCAGACAGAGGAAGGAGGAGAATGCCTACTGAAATCGTCAGCCAATGGCAGACTTATACCCAGTTATACATTCAATGAGTCAGACCAGGTTGTGTCATACTCTGCTACGCTAGTTAGCTTTGGCTGGAGTTTAGCCGCTTTCTTTGTCCAAAAAGAGTGGTTTCAGCTGCACACTCTCATCTAAATATGTTGGTTAACAAAACCAGATGACAGTTTATCAGAAAGGATATTTCAATTACATATAACAGCTAGGGAAAATGAATCATGTAAAGTTGTTTTAGCTTCAGCATAGGCTAGCCATAGCTATCATACCCGCCAGGTTTCTCTTGACATAGTTCTTTCTTTACCTCTTTAGCTAACTGTCTCTCTGCAGCAGGCAGCTTGGTTTTTTTTTGTTTGGTAAACTTAACATCTCTTTCCAGAATTCGTGCACAACACTAGAGGTGAAGAGATAATCTCTTACATGGTGGAGGCAGAAATCTCGCCTGAGGCAGGCTTACCTCTGCTAACCCCACCTCTCTGTTTCATCATATAAAACCATTGTTTATATGGAAAAACAAATATTAAAAAGTCAGACACACTTATGATCAAAAATGTAGTTACTGTGTCTGCCTATGTAGGGCAGCATAATACTGTTTTGTAACTCGGTAAGAAGTCATTGTATAAGCTCAATCAGATAAACATTATTACCCATAATGCGATAAAAGATGAAAAATGCAAGAAAATACTGTAAGCTATTCTGAGCTAAATGCTATCAAGACCAGGCTATTAATTTATAGAGTCACATCTGTATCAATATGATCCTGTTGGATCTGCTGTAATACTAGTGGAGGGTTGTATTGTGTGGGATAAAAGCAACAGAACTGGGACAGCACACTAATTCCTCTGTGGGATTTTAGGGGGGGAAAAAAACAGATCAACTACTTATGATTCTGGCCTGATTATCATTTGGTTGATGGATCATACTGTACAGCTCTCTTTTTATCTGCGTGTGCGGCAGCAGGGCAGCCTTGTGTTCTGAGAAACTGTTGCATGAACAGTAGAAACCGTATTCAAACCCAGATTTAATGGAAAGCTTCCTATCGGCTAAAGTGTGTTCGAGCCAGCCGCAGCCCTAAAATTGAGAGGACATTAATTTACTTTTAAAGACGGTAAAAATGTGTGTTTGTGCGCAGGGTCAGCCACTAGAGGCTGCTGTATCTCAGAGGAGCACTCTTACCCTTGGAGGAGAGGGAGGTCTTGGAGAGATTGAGGAGGCGCAGTCCCTTGTTGAGGCGACACACTTGTTGAATCAGGTTGGAGACTCCTGAAATAAGGCGAGGAGACGAAGAGAGTTCATAAATCACAAGAACATATTCACCCATCTAGAAGCAAAACAACTGATTAGTTGATTGGCAATAAAAGAGTCCCAACTCTTCTGATTGCCGATTAATTGCTCAAGTCTTTTTATATAATAAAAAATGACAAAAACTTCACTGCTTCCAACCTGTTGAATGTGAACATTTGCTGGGTTTCCAAGCAGCCCAAACACTTATAATAACTGACAGATTAATGGATAACGACCATACTTACAGCCCTACACTTGTCCACTCTTCAAGAGTTAGCAACCCACGCAGAGCTTTGCCACATAACATCAGGCTAAAATGCAGCCTCTCTCACTACACCCCCTCCAAAACATACACATACATACACACAAGTATACTACAGCTAAAAAAAAAACCATCACACCAACATACTTTACAATCTCACTTTCTCCCACACACTCTGTGCAGAGACAAACTCATATGAACACAATATGCCAAGCTGAATTACATAGCAACTAGTTTCAGCTCGGCGATTTGATTAAACACATAACAGCCCTGATGATGATAATATGAAACGCTCTGCTTTATTAAAAATGGAATTCACTGACGTGCCAAACCTCGTCTCCTGGTTCCCCTATTTTCCTGGCTGTCTCAGCTTGTATTAATGTGTACTGAATGTGCACAACTCGTACTTTGCTGTTACAAAGTGTATTTTATGCCTTTTCAAACAGGCACACGAGGAAGGTCATGGGTTTATGTGCATTATGGTGATGGTGGTTGGTGGAAGGATGCAACACATTTGTGGCTGGCGCACACACACACACACACACACACACACAGAGGGGGCAGTTAGTTTGAGCACGAAGAACTTACTGAAGCGAGTGGAAGTGACAAGTGCGAGACAGGAGGACAAAAATTAGCTAATGAGTGCTACTGGTATACACACACATCCCCTCCGCCTCCTTCACACACATACAACAGAGCAGGAAGGTTAATAGTATTTGTTATATTACAGAGGCGATGCAAACCCAATTCAAATGCACGCTTCTTTATGTGCGTTCATGTATAGAGAAAGGCGAGAGTTTGTGTGGTGAACTGTGGGCGAGACTGAGAATAAAGGCTCCAAAGAGAAGGAGCGCTCGTAGACACACAGTATGAAAGATAGATGAGAAGGGAAAGAGAGAAAGAAAAAGAGAAATACAAAGCGAAACAGAAGAATGAGGGTTCGGTGAGGACAGGGATTGATTTTGAATTCTTTGAGCGCAAACAAAAGCCAGAGCAGAAGAACAATCAGTGGTGTCCTGAGAGAGACGGCAGTGGGAGGGAGAAAGAGTTCACAGATTCCAGGACGCTACCTTGGTTGTCTAGCGTGTTATGAGCCAGGTTGAGAGAGTGAATCACAGAGGCGGGGTTCTCTGACAGCGCCGACGCCATCTTCTGTGGAAAATCCCTGGAGACAGAACGTTAAAAAGCAAAATTAACTTCTCTGTAGAAATTGCTGATTCAATACTGGTCTTAAAAGAGATTTCTCTAATTCAATTGAATGAAACTGATAAAGTTTCACCATTACACCTCTTGACAATGACATCGGACACCAGCTGCAGTACCGTCCCTTTGCAGATATGTTAATGGAATTTAAGTACTTTTGGACTTAATTTGTTCTGTTATGGTAGAATATAAAGGAAGTTGATTTAAAATGTACGTACATGCATACAGTAAAAGTTGACTCAACTATTAAAATGCACAATAATGTCAGTCTCTGTATGACGGGGGAATGGAAGATGGAATAGAGCTGAGATGTAAACTTTTTGGGTACTGAATGAATTTTAAGCAACGGAAATTAAAAACGTGCTAAAAAATTAACGAAAGTATTAAAAGATTGGTGATATTCTAAATCATGTATATTTTATCTATGACAACCAATTTCCTGATTTAAATAATAACTTTGCTAAGTTGCTAATTACCAGCTGTGACAGCGTCGGCTGGTAACGTTTTCAGTTTGAGAGTCTGTGTATGTGTGTCTCATCAACAACATGTGGAGCTGGAACTACTGCAGATGTGATTTTGACAGATTTTGTCAACACGACAGCATCATGTGCAGGATACAGTCACCTGGCCCACACCGATATATAAATCGGTGTCTCCAGGCGTATAGACACCTGTGGATAGACAGATGGACACTTATCATAACCTAGCATCCATCTCTAGACGATGCATCTGTGTGTCTGTCTGTCTGCAGACAGATTTTGTAAACACAATAGCACCACGAGCGTGCAAGATGCAGTCATGAAACTTCACGGGTGTGTAGTGGAGATTAAAATATAGGCCGAGTTCAAAGATGGATGACGTCTGACCCCATGACCCATGAGTACTGAGCAGTCATGTACTAATGTAGTAATTATTACTGAATACCCAGTGGTTTGGAACGTGTGTGGCGTGATCCCATCACAAGACGGTCTTTAGCTTTGCTTTGTAACTCTTTATAGGCAGAAAGTTCTTGCATACTAATTCATGTGAGGTTTTACTGCATACTGGTATAAAACTCAAGTATGGTATTGGCACCAGTATCAAAACAAGATACACAGCCTTTCAATGGAGGTTACATTAAATTTGCCTCTCAATTATTTGTGATCTCTGATGGCAGTAGAGGGATAGAATTGGGTCTCAGCTCTATGGGGCTTTTTAGCATCTTTCAGTGCATTGTTTTGGTCTTGTGGTCTGTAAATACACCATTTTCTCTCACAGCTCCCATCAACCTTGTTCCAGCTACAGCAGGCAGCTGTTTTCAGTGTAAAACCTCTGACACACCGACTGACCATTACCTACACAGCACTAAATGGCAGAAAGACAAAGTAAGTGACTAGCTGGTAAACACAGCAGAGCATTTAGCAGCTATTGAGCAAGATATTTCCCTCAGGAGTAAGTGGAGACCTGAAACAGCTAAAAGGAGCGGGAATATTAGGTTTACATTATTAGGTGGATAGAAACACAATGCTGTTGTGGCCGTGTGTCTGCTGGATGTGCACTGGGTGATTGATTGCATGTTAGCCACAACAACGTTATGAGATTATAATACATCATTGTTATGTTTATTCTTTTCAAAGTGGACAAGACAAAAGAATCAATTAATGCTGCTTTAAGTGAGCCAGCCAACTCATATTAAAACAATTCACAGATTTATTCCAGAAAAATCTCCTCCAAGCAGTAAGGCTTTTAAACTCCAGACTCACATTTCTTCTTTCTGTGCTGTATTAATATATTTGTGCCGGCACAGTCATTTTCTTTTAAAACCACATTTTTCAAATCAGACACATCAGAAATTGTATTTCTGTGGGGGTCAGACGTACACCATGCTCTTTGAGTATCTTACTTACTCACTTATTATAAAGTCTTTGGGTATTATTTTCACGTCACTGCCAGCTTTTGGTGCAGTGCTTGCGGAGAGCCTCCAATAAAAAACGTCTCTCTCGATTGGAAGTGATTTAACACGGGGGAAGTATAAAAACTTGGTAACTTCATCATTATGCTGCAGTAAATCATCGCGCCCCGAGGCAGCCAATTCATCACAATTAATCCTAATAAGGAAACTGCTTTGCTAAATGACGCTATCCATGCATAGAAGGTGAAACGTCTTGCCAGGTGAAGCCCAAAATTTGACTAATGTTTCAGTGGAGAAATAATACACTCTGCCAGAGGCAAACAGGAGGCAGTTTTATTGGAGTATGATTGGATGAATGAGCAGAGGTTAAGAGAGGTGAGAAGGAGAGGAAAGGGAGGAGAGGCAGAATTGGAAAGGTCAAGACAGCGGGGGAAAGGGAAGGTGGGGAGGAGTGGAGAGGTGAGATGAGCTGAGGTGAGGTGAAGGGGTGAGACGGAAGAAATGGAAGTGAGATGAGAGGACACAAGCGAAAGAGGAAAGGAGAGAAAAGACTGGAGCGAGTGGAAAGCACAAAAGAGGAGAAGTGAAGGTGTGAGGAGAAGAAAAGGCAGAGGAAATTAGATTAAACAAGGAGAGGTGACAGGCAGGGCTGAGGATGATGGCGGGGCAGAGGGAACTTACGATTTGAGTCCTGCATTCTCCAGAGTGAGCTCCTCCAGACTGTTGGACTTGCTGACTGTGTGCAGGACCTGGTCCACCACCTCCGACCCCTGGAGACAAACACAACAATCATCTAAAATGGAGCAGAAATCTAGGCAGGGGAAGTGAAAAGCAGGCAAAGATCTGAAGCAATAGTAATCAGATTATGTTTGATTGGTGGATTCTGAATGAGTATGTAATTTTTGCCACTGGGTGTCTCTCAATCAAAACAAAACAAAAAAACATTGTTATTGCGTTATCTTAGCTTCCTCAGTATAGCTAGCCGGCTAACTTTGTTTCAAGCTTGTGGGGCTGAACACAGCTACACTAAGGAAACATGTAGTGCAGAGACGAAAAGCCATTTAAAGTCCAGCACTGGGATGTATGTCGGTGGTGACGGGCGACAATTTTCTGATGGGTGAGATCAGTGTATCGGGAAATAGTGACAGCAGTGAGTATAGTTGTGTGCTAATGAGCTATGCCTGCCTTACGACAACTCTTCCAACAACACTTCCTAAAATTCAGAAACACATAGTAACCAATAACAATGATATTGTCAATCACAATGCAACTGTTGACATCGTCATATGCCGATTTTGGTGGACATTCCCCCTTACCCTGCTTCCTTCCTCACTCTCTGCTCAGAAGTTGTAGGACGGGCGACTAAATGAAACACACCGTAACCTTGAGTAAAATTATGGTTTTCTTTGGGTTTGAACATTGTTGAAAAAATATAAATCAAAAGGTCAAAGGTCTATTTGTTTTTATACATTTAATGCAGAAATGTAACATATATTATATTTAAAGGTCAGTAGCAAGTAGTATTCAAGTTAGAGATCAAAATAAGAGACACAGCCTACAATGTATCCCTATATAACATGACATTTTCTACCAGAAATTGCCTTATGGAATAACCAAATTCTTTTTTCTCAGTGTTCCTGTGTTTTCTCTGAAGAAAAAAAATCAGACCTCAGTTGTTGAGGTTTTTTGAGAGCTAAACTCTTAAAAATATCAAGAAGACTGCCTGCAAGTAAACACGGATGAAAACAATTCAGGACTTAAAGTATTCTTCAGCTCTGCAAATGTTTCATGAAGGACAAAATGCATCCGACAAGTTAGTTTGCCCTCGGGGATGCACACGGTGTGTTTTGGTTAAAAAACACTGACTGTCAAAACAACTTTTGTTTGTTTACAAAATCTTCCACAGGGCACCTTTAAAAATTCAAAAGCCAAGTTTTGAGGGGCTTTACATATTAATACATTCAATTCAATACCTTTCAAATATTTATTTGTTTAATTTTTTCAACAGACGATTTTCATGTGGTTCACCTCAGATGGATAGCACTTACTCTAATGCATAATATGAATATTTAATAAAGATTGACATTGATACATAAAACTATGCTGAGGGTAACTTGACTCAGTGTCCTGTCTCGCTTCCCTAACTTGATTTCCATTTAATGTTTTATCTCAACATATTAAATGACAGTCCAGTAAGGTTTTATGTACATGATGCATTGGTCCAAATCACCCGCAAATTGATTCAAGTTGATTTAGAAAATGCCAACCAATCCCAGAACCATCATTTGACAGAGGCTTTTTTATGCATTTGGACAGCAGTCGGCCAAATGAGCAGATATAACAGCTGATTCAATAAAAAGGATGTAATCTGATCAAACACAAAGGCGAGCAGAGGAAACATGAGGGAAGAAAACTATAAAAGAGAACTGATTAGTAGTCTACATCTGGCAAGAAGGTTTATAAGTGAGGAAGATTAATAAAAAGATAGTTACTATGCGCATGTCTTTGCAGTACAGCTTGGTGAACCAGGTGTTGTACGCAATGGATGCCACGATCACTGCCAAGTCCCTGGGATGGAGAGAGACACACATATTAGAGACAAAATTCAAAAAAACTTTAAATTAGCAAACTCCATCTGCTCAGAACCATTTGATGTCATTGATCCATAAATCCACATTATCTTGGGCCAAACTTTTTCTTTGCTCCCCGTTTGGTAAAAAGCAGTTTATCATTGTGACAAGGAGAACACGGTGGGCAGGGCTGCTTTCTAAAAGATGACTGATACTGCAGCCCCGCTGAGGAGAGGCTGGGAAACAGGAAAAAAAAAAAGAGAGAGTGATGTAAAGATCGATGGCAGGGTCAGTGGATTATTCAATAAAGCCACAGTTTGATCCTAGCTACAGACCTCAAACACTGCTACATCCACTGCTACACAAACAGACCCGGAGCCCACAGACCAGCCTTTGTGGGTTTGTGACGGAGACAGAAACAGGGAGGAGAGAGAGGGTTTTAGAATCCTCCAAGGTCCAACTAAAGCCATGCTGCTGCTACACCTGCTATACATCATCTGACAAACAGGCAGCAACACGGAGAGCAGGGAGGCACAGGGAAAGAGAATAAGCCCAGAGAGAGGAAGAAAGGAGGAGAGTGAGACAGAAGGGAAAATACAGAGCGGGGAGAGGAAGAAAGAGTGTAATCTAGCCAGGGAGGGTCCTGTTGCCAGTAACTGCAGTAGCCAGGACATTACAGTATATCTCACAGGAGTAAAATGGCTACAGGCTGTGTTCCTTTTTCATTACCGTGCCAGCCATCAGACCAGTCCATTCTCACTACCACAGCTGAGTCTGTGAGTGTGTGCGAGCAGATGATGCACATGTCACGATTCATCATCAACGCTGGCTGTTGATTCATGTTTTGACAGCAGGACATGTAATTGACCTCTATGATGCGTCACTCAGTCATGCAGCGTGTCGGTGTTGATGGGTCGTCTTGTACTTGTACACGACGACTTGTTGGCACAGCAGGTCAATCTGTCGCTGTTTTCTTCTACACTCAGTTCAATTTAGGTTTCGGTGACGACATGACTCCAGGGAGTGATTGTCCAGCGTTCTGCCTGTTTCCAGTGTTTATGCTTTAAGCTAGGCTAATTGGCTGCTGGCTGTAGCGTCATATTTAGCATACAGATAAATGAGTTCCCATCCAACTCTTGGCAAGAAAGTGTATTTACTACACTTATATCCAAAGTGTCAAATATTTTCTAAATTCTGATTTTCCAGTGTGTAGAATCTATTGGTAGAAATGGAATATAATATTAAAAATGGTGTTCTCATTAGTGTATGATCACCTGAAAGTAAGATCAGTTGTGTTTTTTTGCATCAGAATGAGCCTCTTACACTGCATCTACAGAGTCTTCTTACACACAGTCCGCCTTGTTGCAGCGGGATGTTTCTACAGTAGCCCACAGCACACACACACACAGCGTGCGCATCTTTCACAGCCACCGCAGGTTATGAAGGAAGGAAGGGGAGGATGAGTAGGAGGGTGCTCGTGGTGTGTTCCATTTCAACTCAGAAATTCCAACTTCCCAGTCAAAAACTTCAACTGGAACGATCCCTGAAGTTGGATTTCCGACTCGCAAAGTTGGACGCACCCCATCAACCCCAATCTCAAAATCCAAGATGGCTGCTTCGGGTAACAACAGCTGTGAAAACTGTAGGTTATTCTGTTTATGCGCACTTTTGTCTCACTTCTGTGTTTGTATGTGCAAGACACCGTTTAATGGATGCTTATCAACTAGTATTACTTACAACTGCTAACCTGACTAGAACTTGTTTTCAGACTTGTTGTATTAGAACCTGGTCAACTTGAGTATGACATCATTCCCAGCAACGGCAGTAGTTTGATATTTGAGCTATATGGAGCCATTTTATGTTTTTTTTTATTACATTTTAAAACAAGTCCCCATCCACTTCAGTTGTTTAGAAGAATGCTACAATTCTGTTCTGAGGCTTCAGAAATATTTTGTGCACTACAAAACTTCACCCGACATTCCATCGGCATCAGTAGTTTACTCTTAAATTGAAATTTCTGCCTAGCAGTAAGGTTCATTATTTGCCCAGATTTAGTCAGCTGCCCATGTAGACATCTGCATTTAGCCTAAATGTTATGACCACGCAGGCACCCAATGCGCTACAAAAAGAAGTAGCACAAGCATTCACTGGTCACATCATGTCCGTTTGAGTGTATATCAGGTCTTGACTGACTGTTCAACATTTTGCAGTAAAACGTAACTTTTTTTATTTAGGCTTTCTCAATACGACCTTCTAGCAAACCCTTAAGGCTTCGAAATGTTCTACAGCCCACAATCTGCACAAATAAGACCTCTCTCTGCTAAGGTCTAAGTATATCAAAATCCCAGCTCTGAGATGGAGTTTGTCCTGAGGTGGTGCTGGAGAAAAGGTCATCGGGTCATTCGAATCAAAGTCTCCCCGGGAGCATGAGTGATCTCAGTACATTTCATGGCAATAAGCCTATTAGACTATTAAACAGTTTGTGGGTTAAGCTGAGGGAAGGTCACCAAGTGTCCACTGGGGAGCATGAATATGCTCAGTAAATTTTCCAGCTATCTGTCCATTAGAATTTCATATTTCTTGTGTACAAGTGGATTATTATTCTCATTGTAGTGATAGACAATAGGTCAGCAGGGTTATCAAAAACAATATTCACTCTGTGGGGACTATGAATATTTAAAGCACAAGTGAGAATACCCTTCAACACATGGAGTAGGGATATTCTGACCTGATTCGTGGCATTAGAGTGAAAGATCAGAGGACACTAGGAATCATCCTTTGGGGATTTGTTGCTGTATTGTAATAAATCAAAGCTACAGTCTCAGCCTCGGGTCCGGTAACAGTGACAGGGGTGGCAGATGGTAGCAGTGAGCTGTTGAGCAGCTATCCTGCTTCCGTAGCAAACGCAACTAATAAGACAGAAAGTTGAAGAAAAGTTGGACAGTGCATCCAGACTATTGTTTATTTGTGAGTATGTGTGTGTGTGTGTGCGTGCGTATGCACAGAGAGGAGTGACTGTCAAGCCAAGAGGTGCCCAAAGAAGTTCTTGAGGCATTAATTAGACATCACAATTTCGCTCTCACACACTCAAAACAAACATAAACAGAGATGTATGCAAGCACAGAATCACTCCACCCACACACACAAACATGGTGTCAACCTGCAGCGGCCAACAGAGACAGATTGTGTGTTTGTGTATTTGGTGGGGGTTCAGAGAAAGAGAGACGGAACAAGAGAGCTGAGGAAAACGAAAGGGTTGAAAACACAGGAAGTGGATAACGGGGCCAGAGAAAGAAGGTGTCTGCTTTCAGTCGGGACGAATGAGCGGAGACGATGTTGGAACGGACAGCAGTCAGCAGAAAAAGCATGGCCCTGTCGCTCGCGGTAACAGTAGATGGGCTCAATCGGGGTAGATCGAGGGGCTGGAAGTGTGGAAGGACGGGGAGGGGAAGAATGGAGTAACACACCACAAATAGCTCCAAGCCTCTGGTCATGGAAAGACCGATTCTTAGATCCTTTCTTTGGCATTTGCATTCCTTTTTAATTTCTTCTTTGCATTTTTTGAGACTCCTAGTGGTCTTTTGTCAAATCTTTGCTTCCTCTATCAGTTTCAATTTAATACAACCTCTCTTGAAGAGCAAGGAGAGTCTTTAGTGTCGGACTGTGGGCTCAAGGGAACAATATGTTAAAAAAAAAAACAGCACAAGCAGGCAGCTCCCCCTGCGAAGCCTCTCTCTTTTATCACACACTATATAAAATATAGGTGCAAAAACAACAGCGGTGCAGTGATTTTGGCTCTCAATATGAAAGGCATTAATATATTCATGAGTTGCTGCTGCAATCATGCTCCTATGAATGGCTTTTTGATTTAGCAGCATAGCAAGGCTTTGCTCCTACAGTATGATGAGATATGCATTTTTAAGTGTGAGTGTATCCTCTCCAGTCGGGATTGTTGTTTCTACATGGGAACCAGAAAGAGTTCTATAAGCCTCGGGGTGTTCTGAGGACAAAGTATTCTTCAAACAGAAGACAAGCAAGCTAGGTTGAATTCTCCATGTGCCGTCAGCTGTCAAATCTTTTATGATTGGCAGCACTCGAGCGACACATGCATTCTTCCACAATATGTCTAGGGACGTAAGATAGCAGTCGGGAGGTAGAGAAGACATGTGGCATCTTACAGCTGTTTCCAAGCCCTGTATTCTGCCTCTGACAAGCATATTTTTACCCCTCTCTATGATCTTACCAAACTTCGAACAAATCTGAACAGAGGAAACACAGCCAAGATTAATGCACTCAACATTTTACCCAGGGAAGGTCTTGTTAGACAAACAGCATCTGTAATGTCAGATAAGACAGGGGCTGACAGATGATGGTATAGGAAAAATTTTTTTGGAAAACATCATGATGGATGAAAAGGAAGCAAAAGCCTTTCTAAAGTACAGTGTAGTCAGAAAGTGTAAGGACAATGGTATGTTCTGTACTCCAGCACAGTGGATCTGAAATGAAACAACATTCGAAATGTTGGTTACAGGTCCCATGACGACTGCATCGACCACTGGCAACAAGCAAACCTTAAGCAGCTACTGTACTCTGTCAGAAATAGAACAGAAGAGCAACTCGTGTATCTGTTTGCAACACATCCAGAAAACTGTGGAGGATGAAGCCCATCACATCGCTTTATGAAATAAGGCAAGAGAGGCCAGTCGATAATTTGGTTTGTGTCTTCTGCTTCGTGTCCACGTGCACTGATCCTGTCAATGCCTTAAGCCAAGGAGTGGGGAGAAAATCTATTCACACAAAAATCTAATTTCTTCTCTCCAATAATCCTAAAATCAATTTACAAATGGCAAAAAATGTATTTTGTACATTTGTAATGTTATGGTTTCTCCTCACCATGTTGACGGACTGGGAAAGTTGTAACTGTGCTACGAGGGCAAAGTGTAGCCCCAGGAAAGATGATTGCATTTAAACACTGTAGTGAAGCCTTTGGGCATATTCAAATTTAATAAATCCCCAGGAAGAATTGGTGCGATACAGTGTGACTCGTGCAATACGTAAGCCTTGCAAGGTGAAGTGTTTTGGGAATGTTGCAAACTCGACGGGTCACGTACATCATCACCCAGAGACCACCGCCAGCAAACTGTAGCAGTAAGCACTGAACTCCAGCAATAGCAAGTGTCTTAACAAACTTTCAGCCAACTCTGACTGGGTGAAGAAATAACTCAGTCCACAGCCTGTTTCGGTTCAAACGACCTGTGTCTGTGCAGTGTAGGGGATAACAATAGGTCTCCCTGGTACCAGCCTTGCAGCAAGAGGGTACAGTTTATTTTCCACTGCTGGGGACATATTAGATGAAGCACAGTGGCCAACTTCTGTTTCTAAAAAAGAACCTAACTCACTAATTGGACATCTGTTGCTCCAAAAGGCAGGCCATAAACAGCTCCAAAATCTGTCCACCCGATACCGCAATTAGACGTTTGAGCTTCACCGTGCAGAATGATTGATATTTGCAGTTTGACAGGGTGAAAGGCTCTTTCAAATTCATCTGTGAAGCGTAAGAACTTAAATGTGAGCTGGAGATGCATATACACCAGCGGGATTTTGTGACATCACGACAAGTTTCGAGGCCATTCATGGTCCAATATGCAATTTAAAAAAGTGTGATGTGGAAAAACCTCCAGCATGAATGAAAGGACCTTTACAAAAATGTTAGAAAAAATTAATTCCAGTCAAACTTTTTAGGAAATGATATCTACACTGAGCCATCCACTTGAACATTGCAGTTAAAGAAGGTGTCTTAACTTTCCGAAGACAAGACTGAGGAAAGAAAGGGCTGATGAAAACAGGAAAAATAAGGACAGCTGCAGCACGGTTCTGGCAAAGCATCATCAACGAGTATGCCAAATGTCCTCTGAGGTTTACAGCCAGACATTGACTGCAACAGAACAAATATCAAACATAATGAGGCTGTGTTAATTTGTCCAATTACTTTATGTCACCTAAATGTCCCCTGATGTAGATGTTAACACCCTAAAACTCATGCTCAAACTCAAACTCACTTTACCTTCATCTTCATTACTTCGTTTCAAATCCAATGCGCAACAATAAGTACAGAGCCAAAACACACACAGTGACTGTGCTGTACACTGCTGCTGTCTTAGTTTGACACAAGTTAATTGTTTTCCTCCAATCAGTGTGTGCTAGCGTGCTGCAATCAGCCTGGGTGTGGTTAAGATGCCAGTTAATTGTGTCACCTGCTGTCAAGATGGCTGAAATCCAGTAAGTTGAACTCCCTGTTGTCCTGTGAGTGGTAGATGGTGTCAACATCCTGGAACAGAGAAGGAGAGCAAAAGAGAAGGATAATGAGAGAAAAGTAAACAAACAGCAACAGAGAGGGAGAGCAAAAGAAAGAAAGATTACATACAAAGACATCCCACTTTTTGCCATTTGTACGAAAGACAGTTGTATACTAAAAACAAGACGAAAGCGCTTTTGTACAGCTTGTTAAGCGTCCTCACCCACTGCACTTCTTCTTTACAGCCGATTCCATTGTAGTCACAAAGAGCTGCATACGTCTCAGAAAAACCTCCTGAAAGATGGAGAGACAACAAATCAATCCAACAAAGACCGTAAAAGATAAGAAATGACAAGGACAGGATAAAGACGGGCAGAGGACGTATGAAGGAGTGAGAAGGAGAGAGAGTACAGGCCAGAGATGAAAGAGGAAGTGAGGAAGAGCGCGACACAGATAGTCAGCAGAGAGCGAGAGAGATTGGCTGTAAAAATTGAGGTGAGATGAAAGTATTGCACCATGAAAGAGCTCTTCTTGTAGATTAATAGGATTACCAGCAAAAGAGGAGTGCATCCAGCAACTTTGGTCTTCTGACCCACTTAAGGATGAGTCTCCGACATGATTTGGTGCGAGTCAGTGAGTCAGCGAGTGGATGGACTGAAAAGCAACCGTGTACGTCTGTATGCATTGTGTTTGGTGCGATGCAGACAGAAGCGTAGCTCACCGCAGGTTTTCTGGGGGTCCAACGACGATTCAGAGTCCGGTGAAAACTTGTGACCTTCATCAGTGAGGTCTCCCTCTGCTCGACAAATAGGAGGACTGAAAGACAAAGAGCGGGAGAAGAGGTTCAAACACGATAAGAGTTACTCCCTAAAGTGCTGTGAGCTAAATACTAATTTCAGCATGCTAACATGCTCACACTGACATTGCTAACGCTGATGATATATATTACCTTGGATTTTGTGTATCATATCGTGATATGGCATAACTGTTGTCTTTTCCTGTTTCTAAAGGATGCAATAAAGTAAATAGTCATCCCTACGATATTGTCAGAATGTTGATATCAAGTTATTTGGTCAAAAATATGATTTTGATTTGTCGCCCCGTAGCAGCATTTCTGAGATTTCAAAATACCAAGATTCATTTTGTGTATCCAGATATAGCCTAAAAAGGTAGATTTGCAGGCATTTGATCATAAAACAAAGCACTGAACAAATTTAAATGTTGGCTTGATGATGGTAGAAGATGAAAGCTAAGGGGTTACCCAAGTGATTACATTATACCTTAAAGGGAACATGAATCTGTGTACCATGGGGAGATTTGAAGGTGGACACAGGGTGAGAGACGTGAGGCTGGAAGTTTTTATAGTCTGGCCCGCTGAGTTTGACCACTTATAAACACAATCAGCAGTTGCAGCACAGGCTGTGAGACACAGCTCATAGAATGATTAAGGTACGTGAGGCAGGAAATAAATGGGAGTTTTAATAGCAAGGGCATTGCAGGCTGAATTGCAGGAGCCAAACTAAAACATCAAAAGCATGATGTACAGTACCTCGAGCTAAGCTTACTTTGGAAACTTTACTTTGTAAAAGAGAGCTAGCTAATGATGGAAGGAAACCTTGCCACAAATCAAAATTGGAGTTTTTTTCCAAGGAGATAGGAGAGTAATGAAGGAGTTTAACAATATGAACTGAAGGTAACCGAGGTCACACAACGAGCACGACTGCAAAAGCAGCAGCAAGGTTTCTACAGGGATCCGACACATACACATTTCTGGATAAATCATGTTTTTCTTATTCAAGCACTGAAGAGTGTAAAGGTATGTGGTATACAGTATACGTGGTCCTGTGCAGAGGTAGGTTTTATGAAGAAATGTGGTTATTAGAGTGCATATGAGCCAACACATAAGTGCAAGTATAAAGTAAAAAGACAGCGTTGGGTTCAGTCGTAGGTTTTAGTATGTGTAACATCAGATATGTGGATTTCCATAAAGAAGAGCAGAGAATGAAATTAGATAAAATGTCTGTAGCAATAAAGACCCTTCAAATTCATTTCAGACCTTTTCATAACTTATAAGGCCAAATGTTTATCCTCATCTTAATCACTACAAGACATTTTAATGCCTTGATTTCACTGGACACGTCTCTGTGACCTCACAGGTGCAACTTAGTCTTATTGTGTCCTCCATACAGCTTCATATCCCACTGGGAGCATTTCAGAAGCAGAGTGTCATGCCTGCCTGATGTTGTGCATCCTGCTCAGATTGTTTTTATTTCAGCATTTTTCCTTGATTTTTGTGCTTCTACCATGGGTGAGTAGGCTACATAGTTAAATTGATTCTTTTTTGTCTGTTTTTGTTATTATTTCCATCTCTGTTGTGCTGTAGATTGCTGTAGAAGTCTGCACAGGGTTATTCTGAAAATTGATCGGACGCTCTATGGCGTTTCTGTGTATGACTACCTGCCTGGCTTGATTTGCTGTATGCAACTTGACGGAAATACTGTCTGCTTCCAGCGTCTCAATCAGTTGTACCAAATGGAATCTGGGGGTAAGACTCTCTCAGGACCAGCAGGCACCCTGGGCAGCACAGGTGTCTGGATTTTGTCTCAGGGGGTGGCCACAGCATCAGACTTAAATACAACGGTGGATCACAACCACAGTCAACAGAAATTATCCTGTGGGCACTTTGTCTTTCTGTACAAAAAGCAATCAGGGTGATCCGACACATAACTATGATGATATTTCAGTCTGGGCCAAAGTGGTGCACCAACCTACAGTCTGACATTGGCACACACTGAACTGCCACAAGTGGGGCTGAAAGTGCATCATCTTCATTATCTATATTTTCGGGAGAGCCGATTTCTTTTACTTTAGACGGCGGCAAAGTTATGATTAGAAACCCTCTGCTCCCAACAGGTTGGGGTGGACATGGATGGTAATTATTATGCTTTCACCTCCCTTAGCTGCTACTGCTGAAGTGCCCTTAAGCAAGACACTGAACTCCCAGCTGAATAAGTAGAGCACTTCACTGCCCAAGAGCCAGTACACTGGTACAAGGCTGAGTATAACCCTCCCACTCCCTGCTGGCACTCTTCCTACAAGACATTAAATGTAATAAATTCTCAGACAACTTAGCAAATAAGACTAACGAAAGGGTATTTGACTTACAAAGATTCAGAACCAAATTTATCTTATGCCTACTAAACGAAACACAGCTGCATAATGTTTTCAAAATGGTAATACCGTCTTATTTGCATTGGCAAGATGCTAATTTGCAGCAGACTTGGTTTTCATTGATTATAGCTGCTCCAGTCAGAGTTAAGATGGAAAGTGAACGTCTCCAGTGTCGAAACTGCTTATGACATTGCTTTGGTAGTGAATAAATCACACGTAAACTGTCAAATTGGATCCCTGGGATGCTGTTTGAGGCTACCGTTGCAGTTATATAAAAAGAAACATATTCCTCGGCTTACTGGTTGTTTTCTTTTAAGCATTCTCTTTCACGGAAAAGCATCCAGCAAGCAGAAAAGAGTAAGGACTGGGATCACAAAGTAAATACTTTGCTTGCACATAATGCTGTGCTGTACCTGCTTTGGCTTTTTGATAGGATTACACCACTATACTGTTGCATTCAACACACATCACCCTTAATCCCATTTGTCAACAAAATCACGCACAACACCTCGCCACATCCGTGACCTTAATCCCTACCTTATCTCCACAATCATCATCCGCCCCTGGATGTGTGCGTGTTTGTGTATGTGCCTGTTATCTTGATGCTATCTGCATTATGTACTTCAACGCAGCGGTACCAATCAGTTACAAGGCTGCACAATCAAACCCACAACAACCTCCCTACTCTCCGTCCTCCCCTCTCCCTTTATTCTCTTTAAATGTTCTCACTGGAAGCAATCATCTGGCGTGGCCCTAATGGAAAAGAGCCATTCGGAAAGATGATAGAGTGCGGAGATAGCCTTGTGCAGGTCAATAGTCAGAGCACTGAGTCAATCCAACTGCTTTTAGAAAGTGGAGATGAGACCCACGAGAAAGAGGAATGCGCTCTGCCTTGCTGGCCTGCTCACCCTTAAACACTCACATGACCAACGGGACAAGAAGTTTTACCACTTGAACTGAACCCTGTCCAGGCTTTTCTTCAGTGTGTGTCCTCTGAGCTTCCCTCTTCAGAAGGCAGTGCAGGGACGTAGAGCCCGAGTTTATTGCCTCGTCAGTGACTCTGTGTTCTGCGACTCACTGCTTTTACTAAATAAGCTGCTTTAAAAAGAAAAAAGAGGCAACACAATGCCTTCAGGTAACAGCCTACTCAGTGTCAGCTGGCTGATTTAATCCCAGTGATTGCTGGGTGTTATAGTCTACCATGACACAGAAATGGGTCGGATGCAAACTACAGCAATACAAGAATGCGTTTGGCTGCTGAAGAGTAAAGCTGGACGAAAGTGAGGCTGCCAACTTGCCAACGCACTGTCGAGTGCTGTTAACGTCGGCCAACTTGTCTTCGCTCCTCAGAGCACACACACAACACAACAACAGAGAGCCTAGTTTCTTTGCTGGAGGCGAGGATGCTCGGAGATGCTCGGAGATGCTTACGCGTAAATGGAGTTGTTGAATACTCGGGAGAGGGCGTAGTTGATGTGGTTGACCATGTGATCCAGCTGGTCCTGGGTCTGTAGTCTCAGTGAGTAGGTGGTCTTGTCTGTGTCGATGACAACCTGTACATGGACATGGCAGTTTATCGAAAATGATACTTCATACTGCTGTGAAGATCCTAACAGCAGGAAAAACAATCGAACGTCAGTGTGTCACCTGGTGCTCTGGATAGGTGTTCATTGCTCGGATTTCCAAGAAGTTGAAGGTGACCTCCATCTGAAAACAGCAGAAAAGCATCACTGTGATTCACACTGACATGTTGTCAGAATTCATTGTCTACATCATCTTTATAGGTTAATCATGTCAGAAAATAGGACCCAAGTTGTAAACACAATAATATTGTATGCAAAAGTGCTCAGATTCGGGAACGCAGCAACATAACTTAAAAGGTAAAGTATGTAACATTCCTGCATTAAAACATCTAAAAACAACTACACCTTTCTTATATATTTTGTTGAGCTGTGTACTTGATCATAAATCCCTCCAATAATTATGAAACGCAGAGAAATCAGGAAGTTTACGCAAGGTAACGGAGCATTTCATTTTGTCGCTCTTTGCTATAATTTCAGGGAAACATCAGATTATTTGTCAGAGAACAAGGAGGGAAAACAGCTAATGTGAGTAAACATAATGTGAAAATACAACTTGAACATATTAACTTAACCCTGAGTATTTGTGCCTGAGCCATGTAGATGCAGTTTCACTAGCAACGGTTAGTGTCTGACAGTCATGTTATAAGCAAACAGAGAAGTTTGCTGAAACCTTAAAGAAGATGACTCTTACTGCCCTGCTCGTTGACCTACCGACCTACCGTTCTTACTGTAATGTGCACAAAACTGTGCAAAGAGACTATTACCATTTTGGGTCTGTTCAGTTTCGGTTTCAAAACTTGGCTTAATGACTTATAGTCTGGCTAATGATGGGGTAGGTGGAGAGCTCTGTTAAATCTTAGACTACGTTTGAGAAAACCTGATACATCTATCGAAACTTGTGCATCAGTTTACTTCCTACCAAAAGCTTGTGTAGAGGAAAAACATTAGTGAAAATGAGGATGTGCAACAGCCTAATGCTAGCCAGGTTAATGCTGCACATGCCTCCAGAGACTGACAGATCTGCATAAATCTGACAAATACAGAGAAACTATTGCCTAGCCTGGAAGAGAAAGTCATTTCTGCCAGCCATGCCATGATAGATCAACTGCAATCCACTTGTGCCCGTCTATGAAAGAATATTAAGCACTTTCTATTGCTGATTTATTTACAGTTGGCCCGTTTTATCTCTTGTGTTTCTTGGCCTGTTGTACTTGATTGCAGTGATGTCACTGACCCACATCTCAGAAATTATTCTGGTGTGTACAGTGTTATCAGGACTGATTTAAATGATGGCACAAAAACCTACATAAATAAGACCCACGTTTAAATAAACCTGAATTATTCTTTAAGGAGTCATTCAACAGTTTGGTAAGTGTGCGTATTCGATTTCTTGCCGAGGAGATGGATGACAAAATCAATACTGCTCTCATGTCTGTGCAGTAAATATGAATCTACAGTCAGCAGCTGGTTAGCTTAGCTTAGCACAAATACAGTAAGCAGGGAGAAACAGCTTGCCAGGCTCTGTCCAAAGGCGACAAAATCCACCTACCAGCACCTCTTAAGCTCACTAATTAACATGTTGCCTCATTATTTAATCCGTACAAAAAAAAGTGTAAAATCACAAAAAAAGCTAAGCTAACATATTGCTGTCTGCAGCTTCATTTCAAAATATGTGAGCAGTATTGATCTCTTCATCCAATTCTCAGCAAGAAAGCCAATAAGCTTATTTCCCACAATGTCAAACTATTGCTTTAAACCACTGACTTCAGCCACCTACCACCTTATCATCTTCATTGTGAGCGTTGTCATGACTCCTATCATTCTGAAACATCATCACCACAGTCATCATCGTTATCTCTTCTCTCCTGCTCTGAAAGTCTGTGACTTTTTTTGTCACATCTCTTGCGAATTACCATGAGATCAAGGCTGGCAAGTGAAAGCCATAAAATTCCACTGAGAGCGGGGGAACATTTACCTTGGTGGGCACTTTGACAGCAAAGAGATACAGCCTCCATGTTGCCAGGACCTGAGGGGAGAAACACATTCATTTTTCTGTCACAGAGCAGGAAATGCAAAATGCTAATCGCAGCAAAAAATAGCACAGCACAAACACCCCATAAAGAGAGCAAATCATCTCTGCAGCTCATCCGAATGGCTCGTAAGTCATGCTAAGCACTCAAGACATTAGCAAGCTAATGATGATAGCGCGTGAGAGCGCGTGTGTGAAAGAAATATTGTGGCGAGATTGAGAGTCATATGACAGTCCGATTCATCGCGCTAAATTGTGTTGATGGAACTAAGTAGCACATATTCAACAGATGCTTCACTGCGTCATGGAGGAAGCTGATGGTGGGATGAGAGGGAGGAAGAGGAGGAAGAAGACAGGAGGAGTAAGCACAAAGAGAGGTGTGCTTTTGCCAAAAGAAAGACATTACCATTTAAAAGTGTCTGGAGTAAAGAAAGAGAAGGAAAATGTGAATAAATTCACATCTGCCTATGTAATTAATCTCATTCATAATTCAAAAATCTATAATTAGCATACCCCATCCATGCACTGTGCATCTCTAGCCCTCTCCAGCTCTTTCTCCAATCCTTGGCCACACTTTCCTTTTGCTCTTTTTCAGCTGGCTCAAACTCCACTCTTGTCTTGTCCATAATTCTCTCCTTTGCATCCTGTCATTCCTGTCATTTCTCTCTTCATCTCCATGGAAATCTGTTCATTTCCCCCCCCATCCTCTTCCTTAATCCCTAATCCCTCCATCTCTCTGTGTGCCACAGTGCCCTGTCTGGATTGCTCCCGCCTTAACACCTCACTCCATCCCCTCCGCCTGCCCTCACCGCCTCCCTTCGCTCAACTCCCCTGTCTCCTTTCCCGTTTCAGTTTTTCTATTCTTTTTCTGCTCTGTCGCTTTCAATTCCTCAAGGCCTCTCTGTGCTGAATGGCTAATGGCGCCCCGCTGAGTGGCGGTGAGAGGAAGAAAGAAAATCAAACATACAAAGAGAGAGTGAGGAAGAGGGAGAGATAGAGGAGGGGAGAGAAGGACAGAGACACCAGATTTCCCTCATGATAATGAAGTCCTCGGATACTACAGTCCCAGCAAAGCAGGCCTCACAGATCAGCCGTGTGTCTTAACTATATAGACATCCATAACAGACTCCCACAGAGAAGAGACAGAGGAGAAGGAGACAAATGAGAACGAGAGACTAAAACGAAGGAGACAGAATGATAGCCCCACCGAAAAAAAAAAAAAAAAAAAATCCCTCGCACACTAAGCCAGTGGAGGGGCCTTCTCAGAAGATTGTTAGTCCAATCACAGCTTCTTGACAAGTTTGAAAACTCTGTTATATAAATCCAGAGAGGAGCGGGGGAAGCGTGATGGGACCTTGAGGCACACAAAAAAAAAGGAAAAAAAGAGGTGAGAGAGATCTATGGAGAGGGAAAATGAAAGACAGAAGCATCTTCTCCCTTCAGAAGCCTTGTGAGCTGACAGAAGGTCTCATCGTGTAAACAGAGGCATCAATAATGCAAAGTCTCTGACGGGTGCCGATTTGATCCTCCGATGCTCAACAAGGCCTCTTGCGTACGGTTTCTCCTCTCTTGATATATCATTTACAGCCCATTGAAGTATCATTAGAGACAATCAATACTCAGGACTGTTATTTTTGCCTGCTTGGATGGGGTATGTGCAGTGGTAATGGAAAAAATCTACAGGATATTCATTCAATATCTATACCAGATACAGGGTTTAAACCGGAGCACACCATTGTCTCCCCACATACTTAATATAAAGTCCCTTCACTACAACCTCCCTGCGCCCAGTTGTCTCGCATAATATCGAGGACAGGATCTATGCTGTTGGCAGGCTTATCATTTTTACAGCATATCTACACAGTGCATGTCGGTGTGGTCCATCTCACGCACGTCTGACTGAACGGTTATGCTTCTATTTTAATCAAGTGTTGAGTTCTGAGCGCTGTCAAAAACACTGGCGGCCTACATTTACTACAGTGCCTGAACGCATCATGTGTAGACACAGACGGAGAACTGAACTTGTTGCTGCTTTCACTATGTGGGCTAGACACAGTGTTAGATTTTTTTTCAGCAGTACCAACATGCGTTTCCAAAGTTAGCGAAAATGAACTGTTGGCTTTTATCTGATAAACCTGCATTGCAAGCCAGTGTCTGTACACTCAGCCAAAAGTGTTTTCTAGGGACTGAAATATCTGCAAATACCTTTTTTTTTTATGATTTTTATATTTGAAACGTTAGCAAGAGTCTTTTTGCTGTTCTCGAAGACCAACAGAGAGAGAAGTCTGTCAGTTGATAAATGATCTAGTAGTGATAGCTATGCATGCCATTTTCCAGCCCGTACGTGGTAGCAAGATACTGTAACAATTGCATAGCTCTAATTGAGAGCTAATGTTAGCACAGCTACAGTTAACATTAGTCAACATCATGCAACATTAGTCAACATCATGCAATCTTACATCACATCAGTATTTAATCACCTTATACAGGATTCAGAGCTGAGCAGCAGCTTGTCCCGTCAGCCTGTGAAATTATAGTGTTAACTAATGTAGTATTAGCTAAACATTAGCTCAGCAGCTAAAGAGTAGACTGAGCTGTCAGTAGGAGGAGTTCAGAAGATATCCAATTTTTCCACTTTAATTGGCAGATGTGACTTATTTAGAAATCACAAATGAAAAAGTAATTTCACCTATCACAGTCAAGCAGTTGTTAACACTAAATGTACAATATGGTAAATTGGTCCACTTTTCCAGGTATAGATGAACTTTGTAGTTGACTACAAGTGAAATACTAAGGCTGCACAATCAATCAGCTGCAGCGACGCCCTGGCCGACAAATCTTGTTCTCCAGATGAAAGAAAACATGTTTGTTTGGTATAGACCCCAACAAATGTCACGTCATTATGATTTCAACACTTTCTTTCATTGAAAATGAAAATTGTGATGCAAAAATGATCATTCCAACTAATTGCGAATAACTGCTATTTTCATCTCATACTATTTTAACATTTTTAAAGCACTCACTGTGTGTATATTTTCACAGTTTTCTAGATGGAGTTGTAACCCCCTAGAAAAGTATCAACGGGCCCACTAGACAAGCCTGACTCATACTCTGCAGATAAATGAACTGCCGGAAACAGGCGAGACAATGAAGGTAATTCTAATGTAACATAAAATTGTTTCTCTCTGAAGTATCAGGCCATAAGGATAAATTATCCAGCTATGAATATTAACTGCCACAAATAGCCAGAGCCAAATTCAAGCCCCATGAGCCAGAAACCATAACCAGGACTTTTATCCCCTTGTGTAGCTTTTTGGCAATCTCCTCCACCACGGATCAATCAAAAATCCTAAAAGCTGCAGAAAGATTCGTTTCCTGCCAAAGAAATCCTCAGAGATGAGACGGTTCGACTTTTTGACCTGTGGTCAGCAAAGGACACAGCAGGTGACAATCTCAGGAAGTGATGAGGAAGTGGCAGAGAGAAGGACCGGTAGGCGAAGATGCTGGGATGGGGGGCTACAGAGGTGCCCTTGCTGTGACAGCACAGTGTCAGAAGCACCAGTTCAAAGAGCCAGCGAGCCGGCCAACCCCTGAAACAGCCTGCGAGGGCAGGCTGGGAGTGTGTGTCACACAGAGAGAGCACGTGTAAAGTACGTGCATGAAAAACAACAAATGTATCTCATTCTGGATGTGTGCGTTTGCGTGCACTCGCAGCCGAGAGGGCAGAGGGCGGGGGCTTATATTAATCATAAGCTGTCAGGCTCTGGGTCTTGCACTTCAAACGAGATGGTGCAAATCAAAGTGTGTCTCTGGGTCGTGTGTGTGTGTGTGTTGCAGGGCTGCCTCTGAGGGAACAAGCTAAGGATCAGTGCCAGATTTTGCCGCCTGCGGTATTTCTGGCTCGTCCACAAGGGCATTTTAAAACACACGCACATCACACACACACACACACTACGAAATCAGAAACATTCCGATACAAACATTTGCATAAGTCCGACATGCTAGAACAGCGCACACTCGTTTTGACTCTCATGCACGTATAATGATGCACAATAGCTTGCTAAGCTGGCTTTGGACTACACTTGCCCATCTTTCCTCCTCTCTCTCTCACTGTCACACACACACACACACACACACACACACACACACACACACACACACACACACACACACACACACAGAGTCAGTCAGCTCCCATCACTCAAGTGAACTCGGCATCACAAAAACACAACCCTGCCATCAGTCAATCTGTCAGCTTACACGCGTGCGTGTGTGTGTGTCTGTTAGTGACGGGGGTTTGAAAGCACAGATGCCCCAGGTCTGGCTTTATAAGTGGACTTTAGAGTGGTTGGAAGAGAGAGAGAGAGGGAGAGATGGAGCCAAATGAGAGGAAAGAAATGCAAAGCTCAAAAACACATCTTGTTCCAGATTCTCTTATAAAAAAAAAAAGTCCAATGCGTCGAAATCAAAGAGATGGCAAAGAGAGAGCTCTGAAACCCAAAGGACCTCTTAAAAAAAGAGAAAAAAGATAGGGTAAGAGACAGATAATGGGAAGAGGTTGCAGGGTTGTACTAGAGATGGGATAGAGTGCATACGAGGAGAAACAGGAGCTGAAGACCTGCCACGATTGGGTGAATGGGCTCAGAGGAAAGAAAGGGGTAGGGGAAAATACAAATAAAAGGGGGGAATGTGGGATGAGATGGAGACAAGTAAGTGAGCAGCGAGTGTGGGAGAGGCCAAACAGATGGAGGAAAAAAGAGAAAAGAGGGGTAGGATACAGGAGCATCAGGACAATGAGAGCAAAAGAGCAAAGGAGAGAGAAAAGGAGAGGCAGAGATACTTTGAGCTGCCTCAGTACACACACACACACACACACACACACACACACACACAGACACACACACACTCCTTCACACTTTCTCGCCTTCTCATGGGGGAAAAGAGAAGGTCAGCAGTCACACTTCATAGCCCCTCCACCATAGGCTACCAACATGTGTTATGATAATCAAAGGAAAGCACAGTCCTAATTACAGCACAGAGCGCTCGCCACGCACCGTCAGATGCTAAATCCCGAACGCTCACAGAGAAAACGACTCCATGCTGAGCATCTTGCAGCGAAAAGCCATGAAGAGAAAGCCGTGGATGATGCAGTGGTAACGTTCACAACATTACGCAAGCATATTACATTAACAGATGGAAGTGTTGTTGTCGAGAGACTGAAAAGAAAGAGAAGATTCTGCTGCGAGCACGGGCTGTCTCTGCTTTACTGCTTTGTACTCGGCTTTCTTTCACAGCCCAGCGCACCGTCGGAGTCCCTCTGCAACAAGGTGTCATCTTGAAAGCAAGGCCCAAATTCACCATTTAAAATGTACAAGATGATAATGTAATACAGTGAGCGTGTAATACGTTTGACTTTGTTTACCATCAACCACAATTTTCTGAGCTTACAAAACAGGTAGTTGAAAAGATGCTAAGAAGCTGGCTCTGTTAAGCCCCAGTGATCGTGTATTCACTGTCCCGCAGGCGTATAAACAATGTAGAGTACAAAATTGAATCCGGACTGAGACCATGAGAGTCAAATACATTCTCCCTCCCCAGATCGCCTCTGTCTGGTTGTACAGTGTGAAAGTCATAAATGTCAGAAAAGGAAAGAGGCTTCGTAAATCTTCCACGCCACTTGGAGCATATTTGTTGCTTGGCCTTGCTACATTTCTCACTGCACCTGCAAGTTCAGTCACATTTTCTAGGAGTTGTCAAAAGGGATTCTGGGAAATGTAGCAAATCGGTAATTGAAGAACGTGAGGCAAGATCCTGGAAAGTGGGTTCACTGACAGAGTAAATTACAACACCTATCACTACAGTTACAACATAATTATCACAAATTGATTATGATTGAGATCAAGGTTTTCAGAAGGCGCCAACGAATAAGGCTCCTGCTCATCTATCTTGAGCTACTCTGGCCGTGGATTGCTATGCTAACATCTCTGCTCTGCCCGTGGTGTTTAAGGAGAAGTGCCGAGTGTGCAGAGGCTTGTAAGAACTCAAACTGTGCCAGGATGCATTGCTATGATATTCGGTGTGCTTTGTCTTTAAAAAATTATTCTAGCCGTAAACGCTAAGCAGCTAATGCCTGGTGGCTGAATCTTGCATCTCAGACAGGCGTGTCAAATCATATACTGTAAAGAACCAAGAAATCCTGCACGTCATCCATTTCTTGTACACACTTTATTTTCGACGAGTAGGTAGGTTAGGCAAAATGAACAAATTAGGGTTATTTGTTTCTGTGACTATTAAAGCAAAACATATCAGTCCATCTATGAAAACAACCTCTAACAACCAGCCTGTGTTTGTTAATGGTGTGTAAAGTGTATGTGGTGTTGATCAGTTTGTTAGATTTGATAATATCTAAGGCAAACATGGTGTGAATTTCATTTTAGCTCTAACAAGAGTATTTCAGGAAAGATTCAAGGTTACTGTGATAATACCATGCCTGTGTCGGCTTATTGGTTGGTTGGTCAGTGACCTGTCCTGTGTACTTGTATGGTGCGTCTCTGCACTTGTTTTATGACAGAAGAAGGACTTGGGGCCATCACCAGTGGAGGTAATAAAGGTCCATGGGAGCATTATCTAGTGTCCAGACCCTGTTTTTGTACTTTTGGTTGGTTTGTCTGTCAGCAGAATTGCACAAAATGTACTGAGTGGATTTCACCAAACTTGGACTGAGGATAGAATGCCCAGAAAAGACCCCACTAACTATTGGTGTGGATGGGGGTAAAGGGATGGATCCAGGATGTTTTTTTCTCACTTTCTTTAACATTGTGAAATAGGGAGTTTTTCAATAATGCATGGATCTTGATGGAAAAAAATAAATAAATAAAAAAATCAGGCGTATTTAGGGGGCTGGTATCTCTGAGTGAGTACAATTTCATGTGGCTCCAAATAAAAATCCAGATGTAGTGGCTGTAAATATATCTTATTCAATATTGGATTAGGTTTGGTTGATTTAAAGGGGACTGTTGGGCCTTAGGGGAGGTATGTACTCTACTGAGTGCCCCTCCAGTTTGATCATTTGATACATCCCTAATTGTACATTGAAACAAATCTAAACTTGAAACATGTATAAATCATTTGACTGTGACTTTGCTTGACATATTAGTCCCAAATACTTGTTAAGATCCCAAAAATGCTAGATCCTACATTGTCCAATAAAGCAACCGATAGTATGTCTTTATTAGACCATCTCTGCCTGGTAAATGCCAATGTCTTTCAAACTCTGCGTCTCTGTTTTGAAAGGCAGCTTGTCATTAAAAATCTGTAGTCTCCTGGCCAAGATAACCAAGACAACATCATCAGCTGTATTTTTTCTAACTTTGGAGAGCTCCTTCCAAGGCCGCAGTAGACACTATATTATAATAATAATGACAACAATAATAACAAGGCTGGGCAGGCTGAGCTGCACTCCTCATGATGAGTAACTGAACTTGATGTGTAAATTAATACACATAATTTAATGTCAGTTGTCTAATATGAGAACTCCTAACTACGCAGGCTTGAATTCTGCAGCAGAGAATTACCTCAGGGTCTGGACAAATCAGTTAAGCACAAGTCAATGATGTGGTTTACACAGGACAGACCACTGAGGAACAGAAGCAATTTAACAATTCCAAAGAGCGATAAAATTCAATAATTAAAAAGATGCAGAGCGAGGAGATTGAAAACGCTAATTCATGCAGATGAGGTTACAAGACCCCAAGGAGTATAAAGAAACATAGACGCTTCGAAACAATAAAAGGAAGAAAAAATAAAACAACAGTAACAACATTACACTAAAGAGCAAAGGCAAACGAGAGAAAGCTCAAAGAAAAATGTTGATGATGTTGATTCACTACAAACTGGAGGCAGATCTTGAAACAACCAGCTTTTCACTACTTTTATCTTATTTATTTAATCCCAAAACACTCTTAGCCAAAGATCCAGATTTGGCAATGTTAATGACTGCCAGCTGCAATAAATTTAAAGTCAAACTGATTTTACAGCATTTAGCACACAAACAAGTTTCTCTCAGGGTTAGGGTTAGAGTCTTCACAGTCTGTTAACTGTTTAGACCATCGACTCAGATAACGAAGAAGCCCATAAAAAAAGAAGCATAGGAGGGACCTCTTCAATGCAACGTGCAGGGTAGATAGAGGTAGCAGTCATTGAATTAGTATATGGTGAAAGAGTATCAGAAGAAACTTACAAAATAATAATATAAAGTGTTCTTAAAAGTAAAGAAAGTTCATTAACCCTTGAATAATCCTCTCAAACATCTGATAGAGGATATTTTCACCTGTTATATGTAGAAAAAAGATTTTTTACGTATTATGCCCAAAAATATTCCCAGGGTGCACTGCAGTTTTCAAAAACAGTTTTTAATACCAATTCTGTTATACTCTTTAGCATGCTAGAAAAAGGATTTAGTATATAAAATGCATTATTCCGAAAATACATGGATGTCAGATAGGCTTGGGCGATTGTACGAATATATCGCCAATCGCGAGTCCATCACGGTTGGTTTCATTTTTGGCGTTTTTTTTGGGCGATTTTTGTCATTTTATTTTGCTTAATTAATGGTCTGCCTCCACAGAATTCAACATGGTACATATAGTTCATAATTACTATGTAGGGCACAATTCAAAGTGTGGGCGTATTGGAACTGGCAGCTTCACACATGATTTCCGACGAGTCATTCACAAAATGGCGGTGGTGAAAGAAACGTTAATTCATAAACCATATTTGAGAACTACATCAAAAAAAGATGTGCAGTTGTGCACCCCGATCGTTATAATAGGACAGGTTTGATATCCTGATCTCCCACCCGTTTGCTCATTTAGAGGCTGTGAGCGAATGCATCCTTCTGCAGCCTCGTCCCCTGCACCCGCAAAGCACGCTAAACTTTTTTGCTGCATTCATGTGGCATAGGAAGATCCGAGTTTCCAAGTTGTTTTCCTGACATGAGGTGGCGTTCATGTGAATTATCCCATTCTGCAAAATCATTTTTAGGTTGTTTTTTTTCATCACATGATTGCAACATCCCCACTATATATATATACACATCAGCAACTGCCGGTTGATGGGCTGACGGTGGCCGATTGGAAATTTTTAACATATCGCCCAACTCTAATGTCAGATTGCATCCGGTCAAATTTTGCAGTTAAGCCAGGATGCTTTTTTTGACTATTCTGACCCACAATCATCTGTGCAGCAAAAAATATGCCACATCTATTGAGCCACAGACTGATGACAGCTCATTGGCTGTGTTCCAAATCCCAGATTTTATACTTCAAAATTTCAACAGATGCTAGAGCAAGAAGGTCAAAGTTCAGTGCACAATGTTCTGACAAAGTAGTATGTCCTAGTTGTATGCATACTGCATGCAACAGTGTCAGGGCAGCTGCAGTACATACTAAAAGCAAAAATAAAAAGTATGTGATCTGGAATGCAGCTCAGATGTTTTCAGGGGGCTGCCGTCAAGGAGAAATCACTCAGCATGTATCCTGCTTGTGGGGAAGTTTTCATAAGCAGTTATATTGTTTGTATTTAGTTTAGGTACAGAGGGTTTACTGTGCAAAAGTTGTGTAAATGAATACCCCAAAATGTCTAAAACCTTTTTCAAACTTTTTACCCAGTGTACCACCTCAGAAGATATTAAGCTCTTGAAGTACCACTGTGACGACTGTCGTCAAGTCATATCATGCTGCTAACATTAGCAGGTGGCATGAATGCTTCAGCAGTGCTGCTTAAAGTAGCCACTGGCAATGATGCTTGGAACACTGCCGTCAAATTCTATTCAAACAGGGCTGTTTGAAGTATTCTCCTCCTGCCGAGCACTTCTCTTCCTGATAGTTCATGTGTAGCCACATCTGTAGTGTTTTTGAGCCTTTCATTTTACCTCCGTTTACTACCTTCCCTTCACAGTTTGAGATTAGCTTGTAATTAATCATGGATGATGCGACGTGCATGAACGTGACTAGGTAGACTAATAGGTTGAAACAATATAATAGAGCGAGGACGAAACTTATTTTAAATTAGTATTTAATAAGTATTTTTATTCCAGTGTCTGTAGTAGTAAGTGTTCAATATGATTTTTTATATTTTTCATTTTTTTATATTTTTAATGTAAATACAGGTGATTCTGATATTATTGGTACCAATTCAATTAAACTAATACAACAAAGCCCCATTTATTCACAGTAACAGTTGTGGACATGAGAGCGAGACACTCCCTCAGAAAAAAAAAAAAAAAAATCAGCAAAGTCGGCTAAAGTTTGTAGCAAACCACAAAAAGACGATCCATCACAGAAAATACTACATTGCATTTCTTGTGTCCATAAATTGCTTCTCCATAAAAATAGATCAATAAAAATGTCTTGTTTTACTTAAATGTAGAAAAATTCGTGCAGATTGCTGAAAGTGTACTTTAACTGCAAATGGCCATTTCTATCATTTGGTAGTTTATAAATGTAAATATATATAAACATAAATTATTTTGGTTGTAAGTGCCAAGGGAACTGGCTTGGATGATAAAAGGGTTAGGTAATGCGTAATGATTTTTGTGCAGAATAAATCATCTTTAACAATGATTGCTGACCATAAATCATTATTATATAACAACCAACAACTTTCTAAATAACAGGCCTGCTGTAAACTTCCTCGGACAGACTCTGAACACGTAACCACAACCAAATCTTTAAATGCTGCACCACTGACTAGACCTCAAACCTCAGTCCTACGACAGTCTCATGAGCGGGGCCTTTGCGTAACCGCACAACCTAAGTGGAAATAAGCGTCCGAAGCACCCGAGTGTGCTCAGGACTGTCAAACAGTGGCAATCTCAGCTAGTAATAGGCCCATTATTAGGTAGGAGCGAGAGAACCACAGAGTCAACGGAGGATAACACAGAGCGACCAATCAGGATAAATAAGTGGCGGAAGAACCAAATCGGCAACTGGGGCATCACAACACATCAGAAATCTCCTTCCCCCTGTCTCCCTCCTCCATTCCTTTTCCTAATATGGGGTGCCCTCCCCTCCTCCTCCAACACACCCACCCACTCCTCCCCCCCAGCCTCCCTGTGTCTCTCCCTCTCTCTGCCTTTGAAGATGCTTTGTTTTCTGACTTGCGTCTAATCTTCAAATAGGGTGATCTAATAATGGCCCTAAGTGTGTGTATGCGGGCAAGTTTTGATGCGCTGAACCATGTGTGTCTGCGTAGATGCCTTCTGCACATGTCAAACTGTACCCACGAGTGTGTGTGTGCGTGTGTGTGTGCATGTGTGTGTGCGTATGTATGTGTTTTTGTGCATGCACGCCCCGTGATGGAAACATGAATGTTGATGCTCCCCTTCGCATTGCCCTGGGTGCCGTTCGGATGTCATGCCGAGCACTCCATGTGTCTGTCTGCCATGGGGGGGGGGGGGGGGGGGAGTCGACCCTGGGTGTGTTTTTGTATGTGTGTGTGTGTGTGTGTGTGTGTGTGTGTGTGTGTGTGTCGCACCATGATGGCTGGTACAGTCAACACACACAGACAGCTGGATACCAGCAGTCTCCGGAGGGAGAAGGGGGCCAAAAAGAAAGAGCGAGATGTAGAACAAAGACTTTGATGCAGTCAGTATAAACCCAATAGATAACATAATGAAAAAAACTTTCCACAAACTAAAACTAAACAAACAGAAGAATTGAGATGAAAGCTACGATCCTGTCCTGCCAAATCTACTTCAGCCGTGAAGGTGGGATCAACATGAAAGGGAAGATGAAGGTAGGAGAAGGCTTCGCTTAAGCCTTCAGGCTTAGAAAAACTGTTTGCAAGACCAAGTCTCGTCACCGTATTAGAAGGCAATCCTAAATTACTCCACTTTCTCTAACAACCATGTATGACATTTTCAAGCATGAGTGAACATTTTGTACACAATACCCAGCGAGACTGAAACAAACAGTCTATTTACAAACTCCCTCATCTGTTCACCTTTCATACATCCAAACAAATTTATCCATTAGAGTGAAAAGATTGCCTTTTAGAGGGGGAGACCTTGACAACGAGCTAGAATGAATGCTTATATCAAGCCACCTCCCCCCTCGCCTGCTTTCCCTTGAAAGAATTTGGAGCAGTGGCAGTAGCAGCAGCCAAGGCCCATTTGGATAGTAAAAAAAAACTCTCATAAGGCAGAGAGACCTAATTGAATTGCTTCTGATGGAAGGAGGAGCTCAATACCCTTTAACAGGTTTGAGTAAAGATGGAGGGAAGGGCAGAAAGGGGAGAGACGGAGAGAAAGTGAGAGGCGACTGGGGTGGTGGTGGAAGGTGGGAGGAGGGGGGTGATGACGGGGTAGAGAATAATTGAGATGGACAGATAAGGAGGGAGGGAGAGAGGAAACAAAGAGAGGAGACGACAAAAAAAAAGGGGGTGGTGGTAATGATGGAGATAGATGAAGGCGAGGGAGAGGAGGAGAAATAATAGCAGATACGGGAAACCGAGAGAAGTACTGATTAATAGTTTTGATTGGCTTATCAGCTTGTCTTTTCTGTCGTCCTCAGGGGAGGAAACGAGCTCGCTTTCTCACATGCTGTGGCGACGAAGCGTGTGAGTAACTGATCAGTCACTAATGTGGACGACTAGTTGACAATTTCACAATAACAGCGGTGGCCTTGCTTCGCACAAGCTCCTTCAACACGTCACAGGCTGCCCACACACCCTCTGGCATACACTCACGTGAGCTTCTTCAGACAGAGAGAAAACAATAACTGATGCCCCTGTATGTACACTGTGTCGGGCTTGCACATACACACACACACGCCGAACTCTTGCCTGTGGCATTAAGGCCATCCTGCCACATCTAATAAACTCTGAGGATAGACTCAGTAGGCCATGGCATGGTGTCCACTTTGCTCTGCTTTGGCAGCATCTGTCTTAAGCCTGATTTTCAGCACGTCTGTTGGGTGTCTCAGGATGCAATCTGCCACTTCTTATGGCTCTTTCAACTTGCTGTAATTAACTTCCATTGATTTCCATTTGCTCTGCAAGCGCCATTCCATTCCATATTCAGTAACTCGCATGTGAAGAGGCTTTCACTTTAACAATAAAAACCCCTTCAGGTGACCTGGTGTGACGGCAGACAGAGGAGGGGGGTGTCGGTGGGTGTGAGGGTGTTGGCGTCTCTCACCAGAATCCTGTCCTCCGTTTTGCCGCTCCTCGTGTCCTGCTTGATGGCTCGCACAAACTTAATGGCCTGCTTGTCCAGCACCTTCCTGATGCTCTCTGCAGAGAAGAGCGGAGAGAAAAGAGGGGAAAACGAGGAGAGCTAATTACATAATGTAAACACATAACAGAGTGAAAAGCGCTGCCCTGAGATGCACTCTGAAACACTGTGAAAAGCTTTTATGGGGGGGAATCGATAAATTCAAAAATGCAGCTGGGTGATGAATGAAAGGAAAAACCGTAATAAATGAGTGGAGAAACATTAGAGATACACAGATTGTGTCTGCCAATACCAGTTCTCATAACATAACTCAGGATGTTAGAGTAGAGCTCCAATAACAGGGCCTTTTTTACCCCTTTGTGCCTCACTGGAAGCGTCTGATTGAGGATATAAATATGAGGATATAACTACACATGACTTATTAACTATGTGAAATTAGCTCACTA
The DNA here is from genome assembly GCF_965226575.1 of Pagrus pagrus. Classification (NCBI taxonomy): domain Eukaryota; kingdom Metazoa; phylum Chordata; class Actinopteri; order Spariformes; family Sparidae; genus Pagrus; species Pagrus pagrus. Next base: position 23,601,962 of record NC_140196.1, on the reverse strand, counting down.
CAGCAAATGGAGGGAGCGAAACAGAAAAAATGGCGCTCCTGCTGTGACAATGCTGTTTAAGCGGTGAGAGGGAATAACAACTCCTCGGAAATATTGATATACAAGACAATATTGTACACAAGGGGATGCTGTGGTGCTCAAAATGCTGTTGACAACCCAATGAGATCATGTTAGATTGCTGCATTTTATAACAGCAGTGACTAATAAGCAAATCTGAAAGCAGATCAGGCCAATACACGATCCGCTTAACAAGGTCAGTACTGGTGCCGATACTGATCATACTGGATGTGTACATAAAACCTATGCACATACATCTATAGGAGAGTTTTGGAGTGAGTCAGACTGTGCTTTCCACCATCATCATTTCATTAGCAGATCAAATTTGCTCGAGGTCAAGAATGAACTGACAAGCTCGAGATTTAAGCCAAAACGGACGACAAGTTTAATAAGGGCTCAAAATAATGAAAAGTTTTAACATAAGTGCTTCACGACAAACAAGCGAAAATCTGTTGCTGATGAACACAATGTGTGAAAAAGCTTCTTCCAGTGAGCGATGGAGGTCGGAATTTCCTTGTTGAAATTAAACTAGTTAAAACCTCGACCTCCAAGCATTCCAGGTGCAAAACGCCAACAATGAACAAAGAACTTGGCTAACCGCAACAAAACGATGTCTCTTTGGTAAAGTGTACACACACTCGCACCTCAGCAGTGCAGCCTCCTTACACATATAAAGGAAATAAAGAAGGGAAAGCTATACATGAGGTAAAACAGACGCCATTATACATTTTATTATTTTATGGAACTTTCGTACCTGGAAACGTATCTAAATATGCCATTCGCTTACCTAATAAAAATTTTTTTTTAAAAAGATAATTGATTCAGGGCTGCAACTAAAAATTATTTTCATTATACATTAATCTTACGATTATTTTCACAAGTTATCGATAATTATAATTTGTAATTGTATTAATCATTAAGTTTGTATGTCAATAAATTGTGAAAAATGCTCATCATAATTTCCCGGAGCCCAAACTGACATCTTCAAATTGCTAATTTTGCCCAACAAACAGTCCAAAAATCAAGACTTGTCTTTTATCATCATAAATGACAAAGAAAAGAAGCATATCCTCACATTTAACAAGCCACAAACAAGCAAACGTTTCATATTTTTGTACGAAAATTATTCTATCGATCGTCAAAATAGTTGTAGCTCTAAACTGATTAAGCATTTAAGTCACTTTTTAAGCAAAAATGCCAAAAATTTTAAATTAAAAAAAATATTTGCCATTTTTTTTTAACCTTACGTGAAACTCAACTGAAACGCTTTGATTTTTGAGAGTTAAAATGAAAGGCATCTTTTCCGGATCTTAAACAGTTTCCATTTCACATTTATAAACCAAACGATTAAATCGAGAGAAAAAAAAATCAAGAGATTCATGAAAATAATCTTCACTTGCAGACCTCGTCAAAAGAAAAGTAAGTGGCTCTCGTGCTGAGATTGTTTTGTCAGCCAAGAATAATGTTTATCCCTCCACTAGACCACCAGACACTTTAAGGGGAACAGACACCGAAGTCTGTCCACAGATCTTGGGGGGACACCACGGCACATGAAAATAAAAGTTATTCAAAGCCTTTTGTGGGTCCAGAGGGAGCTGTGTGAAGTCTGATGAATTCCCTCAGGTGATGTCATTTGAGTCAGTGTCAGTTGGAGTCTACAAGTTTAAAAATATAAAAGAATTTAGGGGTGTGGAGTCAGAAAGAAGCGAGACTATTAGACCTCTGCAGCACGCTCCTTATCTCTGCTTGAGGCAAGTGGCTCGAGGCTACATTAGCCGCTAACATATTAACACCAGAACATTCATTACACATTGCACGAACCCCCTTTGTGAACAGACGGCAGTTGAATTGCATTCTGTGTAATGTAGGCACCAGGTTTTGACAAGGAGGAAGAACGCACAGAATAAAAAACTGTAGAGTTGCTGCATTGATTCCTTTTTTCTGTATGTCATGAGTCTGACAATGTTATAGGCGGGAAATGTTAAATCAGTGCAGTGCTCTCAATAAGCTATGCCAAGAAGCAACGATGCTGATCTGAAGGACAATGGTGGCCGAAGCCCTCGCTAAAGCACTTCATGTTGGGTTTCCTTTTTTCACCCACCTGTACATTGTGCCATTAGTACAGTGGCTCACGATAGTAAAGTAAGCTGCATATCAGAGTACTAGGACACCAGCGACTCTTATCTGTGAGCCTTTGCTTGAAATCTTCCATCCAAATTAGTCCTACAGTGTCTGAAATATAGCCGAGTATTAGAAAGTGTTCCCGTCTCCCGATAAATTCACTGTGTTGGAGCTGCTGATGCTGTCATCGTGTTTTGTCTTTGATTTCCAGCTTTGGGATAGACTGCTAGATTATTCCTTTAAAGACAGACGCACAGGGGTGAACAGTCACAGAGACAAGTAGACAGCTACAAAGACACAAACATGAGGCCGGGGAGACACACACGCATACACACATATATCCTCTAGCTGAAGAGGACTGGGCTATTTTTAGCCTCAGAGAAAGAAAGAAATAAAAGAAAGAAGCAGCCCGGCTCATCTCAATGGAACCGACCACAAGACCCAGAGCTGCAGTCTTTAGGGGCCTCTACTCCACCACACGACACGACCCTGCTGAGGCTCACTGAACCGCACCAGAGGCCTCCACCATTTACATCCCCTTCACAATACGACCTGCTCTTCACAAACACAATGTCAACCTATAAACTTGTACGGCAAACACGCACATATGCCTGCAGGCTGCGCGATGTTCACATTGCGGGCACGGGGGGCAACCCATTCTAAATGTGAGCCCACCAGATGGAGATACAGTGCGTCATGCTGTGTCACGATGCTCCACTGTGTCACAATCTCCCAACTCTCTTTCCCAGTCTCTCTCTCTCTCTTTCACTACTGCACACTCATAATTCTCACTTTGCACATCCAGCAACAGCCATGAAGTTGGCTCTCACACTCGAGCGAGCAGCAGCAGCAGCAGACAGGAGGACGAGGCAGGGACAGGGCAGGGGTGGGGTGTGCGGGGATCGAAGGGAGGATCAGCCGAAGACAAACAGAGAGTTATTGACATTAAGCTGGGTAAGACCCAATCGCTTAAACCTTTTAACACACTCTGTGGTCTCCCCCCGCCTCCCAAAGGCCTGCTGGTTAGTGTGACCTCAGCATCTGCTCCCAAAAGAGATCGGGGGGTGAAGAAAAAGAACCAGGAAGGGTCAGTCACCTTTTCCTCCTCAATTCTCTCTGCTTTTTGCCTTTTTGACACTTTGACAGATCCTCACTCACCTCCCCCGTTCCCAACTCCCCCCTCCCCATCTTGTCCTGACAGGTGTGATCATGGCCTAATGCCGCCTGGCTCTGATCACCAGGCCAGACAGAAGGGGCTTTGACCAGGTTGAGCTGGTAAACATCGGGATTTAACTCGCCCCGTCAGGATAATTAGCAGTGAAAGACACACCTTCTCTAACACCTGATCATCCAAACATGTTGGTGTGTGTGTTGATGTGTGTGTGCGCGCGCGCTGTACAACTGTCCAATCTCCCCTCGTGCAGCTGAACCCATGCTGCCTGCTGCTGCTGCTGCACGCAAAGCGCTCGCAGTCGCACAGTAACTCCTACGCGCGCGCACGCAGAGGAGAAAGAAAAAGACGAAAACTAACGAGCGAACGCACATTAAAGCGACGACACGCACACACACGCACGGGCATAACACTTAAAAATAACTCTACAGGACTCTTGTGCGCGATAAATTTCACAGCAGATCTTTATGTCAAATCAATCCCGTAGCTCCCCCGCTCCGAGATCGATGGGATTACGATCTTCACGAGCTTCAACAGCCATTAACTCTGCTTTTACCTTGGGAGACATTTCCTGCGCTTTGCCTGCGGTGATAACTCCTTACAGATGAAACGCGCTGGGAAAGATTTAAAGAGCAGCCGAGCGACGGCAAACTAACCCCGCGCGTCCCGAGAAAGCTCCTACTTCCAGTCTCATCTTCTCAAAGAGAGGTTAAAACACACTTCCCCTCCCCCCCACCCCCGAAAAACTCGCGCTCACCTGTGATTTCTCTGCTGACGTTGGCGAAGCCCGCCGCTGTGGACTCCTTTGAGGCCATGGTGCGCTCCTGCCGCCGGTCCGGCCCCTTCTCCTTCCTCCGCTATCTAATGTCCCCTGAGCGCGCTTCTTCTTCTTCTCCTTCTTCTTCTTCTCCTTCTCCTTCTTCTTCCTTTTACCCCCCTTCTCTTTCACCTGCAGGTGCTCCGGACGCAGCAACAGTCCTACACAGTGTGGTGTGGAGCGATGATGCCGTGGTGCGCACTGGCGAAAAAAAAGCCGAGGAGTGCGAGGACTTCAGCTCACTCAAGGAAGCACATGAGAGAGAGAGAGAGAGAGAGAGAGAGAGGAGGGGGGTTATGAGAGGTGGAGGGGTTACAGGCTGTGCCATTGTGCTTGCATCACTATGTTTAAAATTCTATATATTTTTGTAAAAATCTGCCACTTTCATCTCAGTGTATGTTTTAATGACAGGGAATGACATTCAGAGGGGCCCCAAACAGAGAGGGGTCCCTAAGAGGGGCACTATGTAGTTTTGGAGAAGAAATTGAAACTCAGAATTTTAATATTTATAATATTAATGAGGTGATAACAAAAAAAATCAGAATTATTTATCGTTTCCATAACCGCATAAATAAGCCGTTCTCTGAAGAAAATGAGGTCCCCAGAACACTGTTTGGAGCAAAAACAAGAAAGTTTGTTTATTTAGTTAGTTTAGGCATTAAAAAATCAGTCTTTCTCCTCAGATTTAAAATGTATTCCCCAAAACTACAGTGCTCCTTTAATGTTAAGATCATACAAAACCGAATCGAATGCAAAGGGACAAGGGGTCGTGATTTACTTGTCATTCGGTTTTGCTCAGCATGGATGTAACACAATGGGATATGTGGTACTGGTCAGTGTTTAAGTGAGTTTAAATCACTGGAAACAGCTGAAGGGGATCTGAGATTTAAAATCAATAAAATAACACACATTGATTCCCCCTGGTAGCAATTAAACTTGGGAAGATCCTGTAACTTAGTAGTTCTACAAGAAAGATGTCTCCGATTGAAAGTAATCAATCAATAAATAATCAGACATGAGGGGGGTTCAGCTGCAAGAAGTATTACCCCAGGGGATTTCTTGTAATCCCTGACTGACCAATCCATCACTGACAACATATAGTAGAGGTGAGTAAATCTATCTGAACCATCCACTGATATTTTGATAGTTCTAAGCAATCATTTTCTTATTTTTAATGGATGTTTCTATAAAGCAGCAAATAGTTCAACATTAAATATCTAGCATTAAATACATAATAGCCTAAATTATTAAATACATTATGATGAACATTTAAAAAAAAAAAAAAAAAGCCTATTAGCTTCAAAGCATTTTAATGAATGACTGCAAATTCATTTTTTTTTTAATTATTATTATAATTTTCGTTTTGTTTTCATAACCTCTCAAAAACATTTTCCCGCCCTGTGCCCGCCCCCCTCACCTTTCATCCAATCACTGAACAGGCCAATTGTTACCAAAATGTAGCCTGCTAAGCTAGCTCCTGGAGTTGACTGCCAAGTATTTGTGAACTACAGCCTAAACGCAGCGCGAAGAAACTTCTCCCTTAATTGCTTAAAAATGCTACAAAAAGCTACCCAACCAGCCAGCTAACTGACTGTCAGCTAGTTAATTCGAAATATTATTCAGCAATACAATAAAGAGCCAGTGTTAGCGACATTTAGCTAGCTAGCTAAAGTTAGGTAATGTAGAGTTACCTTAGCAGTGCCGTGATTTTAAAGATGTTCTCAGAGAAAGACACAACTCCGTGAAGAGCATAAACAAACGTGTTGTATGTATACATGGCCTCATTTACTCACTTACTGGGAATTATGTATGTAGTCTGTCTCCTCCATTGTTGCAGCCAAACTTGATCGAGTGACGGTGGCGGTTTATTAGTCCACTGGGAGACTGAGGGCATGTGATTGGCTGAAAGGTAAGGGGGGGCGGTCACTGATGACAACTCCACTGTCATGAAAAGTGAGATTTTAAACAGACAAACACTCACAATCCATTTTTACATTTGATTTAAGTATTTCAGAATTGTTTGGTTTCCTAAGATATTTTACATTCAGTCATATGATAATTTATTTCAGAATGGTTTACTTTTTTAGGCAATATTGAATAGTTCAGGGTGTAATAATGTTTTTTCAATGTTTATCCTGGAAATCCTGACTGAGACTATAAAAAATATCCTGACCAAAACAGACCAGGTACTGCTAAAAGGCACAATATATGTTCAACAAAATCAGAAATTAACTAGCCTACTTCTGATAGATCTCCTACCAATGTATGTATGCATGGCTATTTGTTCCCTCCTGTTACCAGGGGCCATTGCCAATTGTTCAAACTCAATAAATAAAAATGTGCTTTAAAAAAAATAATTGATCGTAGATGTGATTACAAAATAATGAATACAATTTGATACACAAGATTTTCATCCTAGAGGCAATCTAAATTACACCTTAATGAAAAGCTGGCTAGACCTGTAAAATCAAAGCCCAGTCAAAAACTTAATGAAACTCAGTCAGGTTATACATATAAAGATTCTGAAATTCCCCAAACATCAGCAGCCAGAGGAGCACATTTTCTGAAAAGCGCAACATTTTGCTAGTTTAGATCCAACTGTGAAAATTCCAGGCAGAGGGAGCAGCATACATTTAAAGCTATAAGTCTGATAACCAAATGGAGGTCAGAGTTATTCTGATGTTTTCATTTCCCTCTGGAATACTGATGACAGTCTGACCACGGTGGCCTCAAATTCTTTTGCCACATGAATAGAAAGGCACACATGTATTGACTGAATGGGAAGATCAAAAACAGTTAATCTTCAAAATGATTTTAAAAAATCTAGGATTAGATCATTAGAAAGACTTTCATGTACCAAAGCACACATCTAGATCCTTCCTGTGTCTGCTTCTCTTTGGACAGAAAATACGTAATCATATTATCTGAAAGGGTTTAAACTATGGCTCCTCAAAAGTAATGTTTTATTATGTCAGAGCAGAAAGTTGATTCGATGCTGTTGATAGATGTGTTTTTGTGGCAATATTTCTGTAATGATGTGAGGACACTGAGGGAATAGAGTCATTTATCAAACGGCTTCATTCAGTGCCTTTCTGCTCGGAGTTGTGAGATCACCAATCATGGCTCTGATAGGATTTGGGATGGAGAATTGGGAGGCCAGGTTGAAGCTCAAGCTGTAGGTAACAATGATATATGATTCATCCACTCATCTGAATGGCTGCTACTTGTCAATGTCATTGCTTATGCAACACAGTTCAGCTGTCTTTCATTGATGCAGCCAAAATTAGCTCGGTATTTTTAACCCTTTGACCCCATACATCACTTCCTAATATGACAAATGTGCTCATGAAGACATAAATGAATGGGCTGTGGAGGGTGCAGCTGTGTTGGGTGTCATTTCCAAAAATTGGCCCCTCAAAGCCATACAACAGAAGTGTAGCGTCTGCTACATTATATGCATGTATGCTTCTATATTTGCGCATGTGTGTGTGTGAGACCTTTGTGTCTGCGTCTCACTGTTACTTCACTCTGATGAAAGAAGACCCAGTGGGGGGCATCATGCCAGCGAAAGAGGGGGTGGGGACGCTGAAGGAGAAGGGCGGGGGGCCAAGACAGCTTGAATAAGAGGTTTATAGTCTGGGGGACTGTAGCTGTCTCCAGGTTTGATCGGGTTAAAAACTTCAGCACTGTTCAAAGAAGCTCTTGAAAAGACGCTCCATTATTTATTCATCAATGCAGCATCTCGTAGACAGGAGTCGAGATGCTCAATATGCCCTCAATTACTTGTCTGTCTAGGTATGTGCATGAATCTGCTTGCATAAAACAATGCTGGAATGAAAGGGTTTTACAAAGGCGCTTCTGTTCAGGCAGCACAATGTTTTACAATGAAAACACTCATTTGTTGGAAATGCGTTCTGTGCTCCTACTTCAGCAGACATTTGGTAGTCATTTGGCAGGCAATAACCACACAAGACAACGCAACATCTGCCCATAGACGATGAGAGACAATCCACATATCACAGAGACACTTAGGGAGGCAGTGAGGGAGAGAGAGAGGCAACAGAAGAGGAGGGATAACATTGTATAACACACTGGCAACCACATCCAGTTTGTAACAGCCAGCGGATATAAAAGTGTTAGCAGCCGCCGTATCACTGTTCTTCCTGATGTCAGTAATAACTCAAGATAATGCTTCAAAGCAGGCTTTCGATCAGTCCCCAATATTCACCGCAGGCTGGGTTCTCCTCAGTGGATAGAATGTGCTAGAGTTACTTTGAGGCTGAGTGGCAGAGCTGTGATACACTGCCCTCATCTGGTTGAATACAGTCAACATCTCTCCCACTGACAAGTTTATTTCATGCAAGAAGAAGGTACATTCTGAAATGCAAGTTAGGATGGATCAATCCGTTAACTGTTTAACACTTCTGACCAAAATGTTTCCAGATACCTTATTTAGGTCAATGCACTACGACAGCAGTGTAAAAATATTCAATTGAAAGCAAAACTCCTGCAATCAAAATCCTATTTATCCTAAGATGTATCAGCAAAATATATTTGTAAAGCATAAAAAGTCAATTGTGTTCTGCAAAAACGTTTTTGCTGATAAATCATTGTGTAGTAGTTTACTGTTGTTTGCTGTCTACATAGAGCCCAAAGGATACTAAAAGACAACACCCACCCTAGCCACAGTCTGTTCACACTGCTGCCCTCTGGCAAAAGGTACAGAAGTATCCACTGCCATACAACAGGACTACTAAGCAGCTTCTTTCCTCAGGCTGTGATACTCTTAAACTCATCCTCAACACTCCATCATAACAACGAGATTTTCTACCCCAGCCACAATCTGTTCACCCTGCTGCCGTCCGGCAAGATATACAGAAGTATCTGCTGCTGCACAAAGGGACTACAGAACAACTTCTTTCATCAGGTTGAGACTTGTGAACTCATCCTTAACACTCCATCATAAAAAATAGTTTTTCTACCTCCGCCACAGTCTGTTCACCCTGCTGCTGTCTGGCAAGAGATACAGAAGTATCTGCTGCCACACAAACGGACTACAGAGCAGCTTCTTTCATCAGGTTAAGACTCCTGAACTCAGACTCAACAATGCCACAGCACTGGACTACTAAGCAGCTTCTTCCCTCAGGCTGTGAGACCCCTCAATTCATCATCCACCATTCCACCATTTTCTTGTGTAGCATAAAAGGACTACAACTTGCATTTCTTTGTGCAATCCTGTGCTGTTGATTTACAATTACATGAACCTTGAACCTTGAGATAGTTTAGTCCAGTGGTTCCCAATTTAATGATAAGGCCCAGCAGCCCAGTGTTGCCAGTTTTGTCTTCCACCTGGTAGCCCAGGTCTGTTGACTCAAATATACTCAATTATCATAAAATGTTAATTATGATCCATGAGACCAGCAATATAAATGCCTATGAAAGTAAAGAACTGCACAACATTCAGCATTTTGATGGTCACATTGTTTGAATTTACTCAGATACATATTTTAATGATCTGCTGCTTCTTATTGATGAACTTATTTGTAGTATTTCATACTTGTCTGGTTGTGTTGTTAGTTTGAAACTGTTCTCACAAAGTGTTCTGTAACATCTCATCCAGTTTATTATCTTTCTTCTCCTCATTGTAATGTAATTATGTAGAAAATGCTTTTTATCATTTGTCATTTTTAGTTGTGTCTGGGACTGCGGGTGCAAATTAGCTGTCAAGCTGAGCCAAGCACGTTCATGATGTTATTCACGTCAGTGTTGATTTATGTACACTGTCCCATACAAACAAATAAATACAAAAACAAAGTGGCCCAGTTTTTTTTTCTACACATGTGCAAATATATATTCTATGGCTGAAAACAAAACCCAAGATGTGCCTTTGGTCTTCTGTTATATGGATGGTTGGCTTATAATTAGCTTTTTTAAAAGCTGTTACAAGGCATACTATATGAAATGAAATAAGGTTTTTCAGCCCAGTTGAAAAGAACTGAACTGTCATTAGGTTTTGTCTATCACCATGTATCAAGCCTGTTAAACTGTCTGTGTTGTCAGTTTCAATGATAGGTATATACTGAGGGGAACAGCCAAATTGTTTCAGTGGGGAAACCAGTCGAATGGTACAAAAAGCAGTAAAATGATTACAGGCCGCCCAAATCCCAATCTGCAAACACTGATCAGACCCCTTAAGCTGAGTCGCAAGATAAATCTGAGGGGTTGTAAGATGGTTATTGAGGCAGGGAAGAGAGAAGAATAGAGTTCTGCTGCATAAAATTGTATTTTCTTTCTCTAATCTTATCTTTTTTGGGACAATTTTACTTCCGTTGGCCTCAAACGTGTATTTAAATGAAACCACCTAAGGAGTTTAGAAGCCTCTCTCTCTCTCTCTCTCTCTCTCTCTCACTCTCTCTCTCTCTCTCTCTCTGTCTCTCTCTCTCTCTCTCTCTCTCTCTCTCTCTCTCTCTGTCTCTCTCTCTCTCTCTAACACACACACTCACCTTCCTGATGTCTAATTTGGATGGTTGCATCTAGTTATTTCTATATATACACCTCATGTCATGATTGGTCGGCTGTGTGAAGGTGAAAAATTAAGCTGGGCTTAAAATTCTCTCTAAAGCTCTCTTTGATAATTTGTTACGCAACTATTTGTGGGAATTTTCATGTGTACAACCGAGTGCAACACTATGATCGCCTTCTGGGAGAGCCTGTCACACTTTAAACAAACGCTTTTGTCTTCTGATGTGGTCAGACAACCCTTCACATGAACTACTTTTTTTTTAGCACAACCCAACCATACCAATATCATTTTATAATTTTGTTTGAGTTACTACTAGAATAGGTTTACATGCTTCAGTGCTCAAAAAACACATCAGTTTTCTCATACTGCACAGTTCAGCAGCATCTCTGTCTGAAATGCTCTGTTTTAGCTCCTGCTGCTCGTGCTGACTTTGACCTTTTTAAATTTCAAGATCTTAAGAACATAAAACACTGAAGGGAAAAAAACGAAAAACAATAAAAGTTCTCCTTTACCCTGAAAAGTGACACTGTCAAAAAATGTAGTATACTTCTACTTAATTTTTTGACAGTGTCACTTTTCAGTATTTTCACTACACAATATTTCAGAGGAAATATTGTGTAATGAAAATACTCAAGTAAAGTACAAGTAGTTCAAATTACAGTACTTGATTAAATATACTTTGTTACCAACCACCACTGCTATCCCGCTAGCACTTTCACAGATGTACTCCAGGGTTAGACTCCCATCTATTTTTGGGGCCTCCCAGGAGCATACATTTTAGTTGACCTTCACAGCAATGACTCTGCCTGAGAAAACCAAATCCACAGCAGCCCGTCACTAAATGAGCCTGCATACAGATTAAGAGAGAGTGTCGAACAGCTGGCTACATAGAGACATCTTGACTGCCTGCATGTGCTGCACTCCACCAGAGGCTACACACTCTGCTTTGTCAGGGTTCCTGCTGTTACAAGGCTTTATTTTGTCTGATTCTCCTCCTCACTGCATTGGCGCCTCCAGAAAGAAAAAAAAAATATAGATAGCAAGTCAGTGACTTATTGGAAGTAACGCGGAAGATCACTTTTAAGAGTGGAGAGTGGATAACAGCATGAGCTGAACTCTCTGGCTTTCTATTTCATGGCTTCACTGATCTGTTAATGTCACACACCAAAAAGAGTATTGATTGGACATGATGCCTAAAGGGCTCCACTGTCCTTTCCCAGACATCTTTGAGGTCTTAGATGTTTCGTAACAGGCAGGATTTGACATCATGCCAGCACGGGTGGACGGCCGAGACCTTCACTTGAATAAATTTCCGACAAGACACTCACATCAAGGTTTTGACTTTTTATTGCAGCAGTCATTCTGGGTTTGGTGGCGGCTCTGCCCTCGAAATGCTCCCAACACAAACTTAAGAGGGTTTGGCTGTCTCTGAGCTCTCAGACCCCTCCGGCACAGCCTCAGATACAAAGCATTTGAATGAACACGAACCCATAGAGAAAAACATCCAACAACATCTAAATGCTAATGTAGGGGGAGGCAGGGGAGGTGGAGGGAGCACAACGAGGTGGTGTGTCAGCAAGGATCTGTGCTGAGCGTTGGAGTAGGCAGAAGGAAGAAGCGCCGAAGATAAAGTGGACATATATGTCTGGTCAGTATATATACAGTATATATAACCTCTGGCACATTCAAGGTAAAATATGTAAGAATTGCCCCCCCAACAAATAGGGGCAGCATACCACCAGAGTGACTGCTAACTGCTGCTGACTGTATTCTGTTTATACGTCCATGACTGTGGCTACTGTTAGCTCAGTTAGCCATGCAGCTAACCAGGCTACAAGGTGTTGGAGTGATGGCTTTTACATCACTAGCTGTTTAAGTTTAGTTGATTTTTTTTTATGTTTGAGACTAAAATTCTCACATATTGTACATTTAAAACTATTTGATCATTAAATGTCCCTTTTTGTGTTTGTGTTTGTGTTGTTTACTATAGGACTATCACCTCACAAAGTGGCTAGGGGCTAGCTGGTTAGCATGTTAACTTGAATAGATATCTGTGCAACACAATACATAGACATCTGACATAATGTCAGAAATGTTATTTCTTTGCAGTCGATAAGTTGATAATTACAATTTCGGCAATTACCACAAATAAAAACAGAATCAGTGCATGATGTGTTTGTGCGTGCACGTGTGTGTGTGTGTCTGTTCTGTCCTTAAAACCTAAAAGAAAAGAAATATGTGTAACCATTTATTATACAAAATGTTTATTTTCATCATTTAATTTAAGACCAATATTTATGGGAACATTCACATGGTAATAGCCTTAAACTGGAGCCTTTTTTTATTATGGAGTGAATGAAAATAGGCCTGTATTATTTGACTCTGTCCAAATATATAATCTTCCACCAATGTCTTTCTTTTGTTAGTTTTGTTAGAAAAACAAATTCTCATAACAGATGTTCACGGTGTCATTTATAGCTGAAAGGATACACATGTCCCTTTTACAACATTTTCTTTTCAAAAACAAGCCAAGCGTAAATATATCGACTTTTGGACAAATATTTGCTGCTTGGAGAGAGTCGATAAGAGTGTTCGGCAAATCTCAGCTGCTTCCAGAGAGCAGCTTTTACCAGCTGACCACACTGTAGCCACACTGAAACAAGTACCCGTGTACAGTAGGTGATATGTGATACCAGCAGCTCACAAAATGAAGCAGTGATGCATGTCTTTTTTGCGATTAGAAGCCAATACCAAGAAGGGAACGTATTCTTCTCTGCGATTTTTATCTATTTGACTCGACCAAGAAGGTTATCTGATCCTTTCCATCCATCTGTGTTTGTTTTCTTTGTCTGTGCTCAACATATTTTGAAGGCTAATGACTGAATTGGCATGAGAGCTGTTGTGTACGTTCGCACTCCCACAAGAAAATCACCACCATCAGGCCACACTTTGGCTTCTCTTATATAACTAATATGTCAGTACAGTGATGACTGTGAGAGTGGTAGCTAACTGCGAGGCCTGTTAGGCTTCAGTAGAGGTCTGGACTCTGTTGACTGTGTTCCTGTCGGGTAACTTTGACAACAATGGCCAGCTGCCTGGTTGTGATATGCACTCCCATTCTGAGTCGATTCAATAGAGCCCAGACCCTGAAGAATTATGTGGCATACAGCAGAAGGCTTTGAGTTACAGCAAAGATAATTATTCCTGGTCCTTGACGCAAAAGAGGAATTTTAAGGTTCTTGAGGTAAAACATGAATAAAGCAAAAGACAGAGTGGTTCTAATGGCTTAAAAAGTCCATAAATGTATTCAAGCATCAGGTTTTAATATCTGCACGGCTTGCATTAGTTTGGGCTAAGAGTTTAAGAGAGACATAGTTAAGCACACTCCATTTAAATTAACAGCATAGCTCGAGTGGAAGAGTGGGCAAATGTTTATGCTTTTAAGGACGGCATTCATGGGTGTATGATCAGTGGGTGCTGCAGGGGATGATTACCACTTCCAGCGTACAGAGGGTCATTAGAACACCTGTGGTATTGAAGTCTCTATTCTGCGTGTGCTCATCTGTCCATTCAGGTTTTTTCCCCCCAAGAATCTTTATTAAGGGACACGAAAGCAAGAGGTACAATAAGAACACAGTTGGGTGGACTAATAAATTATAATGAATTAAAATGCAGGGAAGTAAGAAGATTAAGTTAAGGGAGTTGGTGGGGTTAGTTTCCATCCCTAACAGATAACAGCTTGCCCATGGGCTTACAGTCATTAGGTGGTAGTTGTTTAGGTGCTTGTGCATATTATATGATACCGAGAGGAGAGTACTGTCAGTCCGACAAAATAACCAATTGAGATCTTGAAAAATGTTTTTGTGGTTTAAGTTTCATCTGTGTTTTGGTGTTTTAGAGCTAATTTGGTTTTACTGTAGTATGGCGGAGAAATTCAAACGGAATCATATTAAAGGGTAATTCCACCAATCTTACATGTGTGAGTGTGTTTACAGGTCTTGGGCGGTACTTCTCTATATGTGAAAAAATAATACTAGTACTATACAAAGACTTTTGTGGCACCAGAAGATGCATGTAATCTGATAAATTGCATCCACTGATGTCACTCAGTGGCCATTGTGGGTAATGTAGGTCTTGAAATTAGTCTTCTGGTCTAGCATATCTGCTATAACACATGTGAAACACATTTCACATATGTAGTGACAATGTACTGCCCAAGATTGTAAACACCCTTTAATGTGTCAAATTGGTGGAGTTACCCTTTAAGACCTGCACATGATAGGGTTACACTCCCCCTGTTCAGAGCTTCACCCCAACATACTGACAAATCCACTGAAAAAGTACTGACTGAATCCCATTCAGTTTTTATGTTGTTTTTTGGACAACAGTCCTACATATTAGCATCCAGACATTTGTGACCAGCAGCACATTACTACAACATTAACAGGTTGCAGTCATAAAAAGTTTAATTGCATTTGCATAACAGTGTGCATGACATTAATCAAAGATGGTAACCACGGAGTCAATCACACTGTATGTGCCAGACTACAGATGTACCTGACTGTCGGACCATGATGGACTGCTGCAGATATGGTTGTTACATACAAATGAATTCTATACTAATGTATGTTTTTGATGCATCTTATTCATCTTTGCTCTGGGCCTTATTGCAAACAGACACTTGGAATACACATGTAATATCTTGTGGGGAACAGTGAGAATCAGTGTCATTCAAACGCTGCAATAAACATGTCTGACAGGAAAAGGATTGTAAATATTTGGTCGAAAATTATGAATAGAAGAAGTAATCCACATTTTATGTGACACCTTAGTGAAACAAAGTAGTACTTGTAGTAGTATTACATGCGCTGTCATGAAAACACCTGTTCAGGAACATGTTTTCAAAATTACAATGAGGAAAATTATAATCTAAAGTCACTACATGTAGAAGTTTTAATATTAGACCACAGATGGATGCATTTGAACTATTTAAAAGTACTATTCCTTCAGTCCTTAAGAATCCGTGTGCAGCCTAGTCAAGCATACCTGCAGCTCCTCATTTATTCACTCATTAATTTTCTTTGCCCATCTGTTCCTTCTCAGGGGCAGGAGGGCTGGAGCCCATCCCAGCATGCACTGGATGGAAAGCAAGACCAGATCGGTGAAAAAACAAGTTATACTCAACACAAGAAGAGTGCAGTTTTGTGCATTAGAACTCATTACAAACACATGCCTTATTGCATCAGGCAAACATAATGTTGTTTCTGTTAAAGCTGGCTGATGCACACTTAATGCAGTTGGATTCTCTGTGGATGTGGCTCTGCATCCTGAAGTTAAAAATTAACTAGCACAGCAATGTAAACTTAATCTAGCGTATAAATGCCACAACAAACCAATTTAGTCTATTCCACTCAATAAAGCAGCATCAGTGTGTCTCCTGACACCAGAACACTTCAGATAAAGACTGAGCCTCTCACAGAAATGTTTACTTTCGCAACCGCTAATCATTGACAGCATGCAGACTCAAGATTACAGATAAGAGCACTGTGAATTACATGCCATTTAAAGTAGAAATACGTCAAACTTGTGCTTAAGTACAGCACTTGAATACCTGATTATTCTTTTTGCAGTCATGCTGTTTCTATACACAGACTATGTGTTCTGTAGCCTTCCTTCTTTTTCTTTCTATTTTAAATCACGTTGTTGAAAATCACCTGAATCCATCTACAACACTTGGGGATTCTGAGGCACACCACCGGAATAATGATGCACTACTTACTGGTTAATTATAGCTTAACAGTTACTCAGTGATTGCCTTTAAACATCACTTCCAAAGTGACTGATTAAATTTGAACTTGAATTATGCAATTGAAAATATTAGTAAAAATGTGTGCAATTATATGTACATATATGCTTTTATAAGACTGTAATTAGGAGTGCAAATTAATAATTCTGCTTCATTTATCTGCCCTTAAAAGATTAAAATGATTTTTCATTAACATTGAAACTACCTACATAAATGTATTAGATACCCAATATAAGGTGTAAAACTCTTCTTTAAAGGCTGCATTTATTTTTGTCCTCAAGGTGGCTGAAAAACTCCACACACACAGCCCTGTCATATGAGTCAAGTAGTCATGGCTAACATGTTGTCTTCTTACTCATCCACAGAACAAAGAGCAACAGTATTGTCTCATGAGAATCACATCTCTGGATCCTCAGTAAATATAGGTCCAATATTCACTCTCCTTTTAGCTCTGTTTTGGTCTTCACCACCCCCTGAGGGATATATCTGGCTCTTTACCTGCTAAATGCTCCACTGTGTTAGATTCAGAGACTCGAGACACAGCTGTGAGAAGGTGCTGTGGGTGCTGCAGCAACTCCCCACTCCCAGGTGGTTAACTCTGGGGAATATTACGTGTATAGGTTTTTCTTTGTCATGTACACCCCCTCACGAGACCTGTCCCCCACAATGTCTTTTGTTTAAATTATTGTGAGCAGCATGAGCTTTCCACATGGTTTCCTATAATATTCTGTGTAGTGTCCTGCAGTAATTTGTCTGTAGGCTCATTGATCTGTTGTGGCTAAGAGTTTGGACCAGATTTTATATTATATTCATTTGTGGGTGAACACTCGATTCTGATTGGCTGCTTCTTTAGGCCGACATGCATCATGGCCGATCATTTGTGAAAATCTTGATATTGATTTGGAGACAATAATGTGGCTGTCTACCTAGTCTGTTAAACATACCATCAAATTATATTTACTGTTTGGCAATTGTACGCAAGGTTGCTGACTTTGAATCTTGCTAGCATACCATTAGCTTTCTGGTTAATAGCTGAGCTTATCTCCTGTTGTCAAGTCGTATCTGAAGTTCATCCTATTTACTGAAGTAGTGAACAACTTTTCCATTGCATAAGAACCTCATGGGATTACAATAACTGCTCCAGGTATTTAGTCAGACCTCCATGTGTTGTTAGGGAGAGAAAGTTATTGCTTGATGTTAAAATGTTCGATTTTGGTCGCAAAGCACATGAAAATATAAATTGATGGTCTAATTTTTTTTCTTGGCAACTGGCCATGGTATAAGCAGGACAACGTCCTTCAAGGTGACTGTAATCAGGAATCAATGGACTCTGTGGAGGCACCCGTTTGTCCATTAATCCCTGATAAAGGACATCTCGTTAGTCACAATTCCTTACCAATACCCTTACATAGTTCTTTGAACCATCAGTCGTACTTTTAAAATGTGGCTTGATGACTCTCTGCTGACAGTGTGCAGTCATACTGATGACTAAAGCAGCCAACATTTCTTAACTAAGATGTATTCATGCTGTCACATCGTTTCTCTAAAAAAACACCATATGGTTCCATCAAGATGTGATTTAGAATGTTGCAAGGGCGCAAAAGTCAAAAGTGTAATTTAGTCAAACTCAAATGGTGTGTGTTTATTGACTGAATTACAATGCATTGCATGCTTAAAAAGATCAAGAATACTAATTCTCATTTTGAAAGCTTAATGAATGACCTGGGGCATCAGGTACACGTCCTCTGGCTTACAGGACAGAACCGATCCATGCAGTTCTCATGCTCTGTCTGCATCACATCAATACATCACGTGCAACAACCTTTACGTCAAGCAACAATTTTACACTGGAAAGATGTAATATGTGGAGCACTCTTTTATCAGGAGCTTTGTGTTAGTCAGTGCAGTACATCCTCCAGATCAGGAGTAAGGCACTTACATATCTTTTTTTCATTACTTCAGTCTTTCATCTTGAAGAGAGAGAGAGATGCTCAGTGTAGCATAAGAGGAATAACAATGCAAAAGTTTGTTCTCTTTAGTACATCTGGTGATGCTTTGTTTATATGCAAATGTCCCAAAGGATGAGCACAGCTGTGACTCTTTAACAGACAAGTTCATTTGTACATCTTGCAGGATACCGGGTCATCAGTTTTGAAGACCTTAACCACAATGAGAGGGGAACTGCCAGGTAGTGTCTTTTGTAACTTAGAGAGCCAGAACACAACGAGATGTGACAACACTGTGGGTGAGGGGTCAACACGCCTGGCAGTCCTTTCAGGGTGGTGTGGAGTTTGCAGCTTGACAAAATATCACACTCTAACAGTAAAGGTGAAGGGCTCTGACACCTCGTATCTGTACAATGATATTACTTGGTGGACACATTTGGCATCATGGTTTTCACTACATTAGGGGACATTTCGGTACAATATTGATTGACAGTGGACAGCAGGAGTAGGGAGGACAGAGGACCTTTCAATATTTGAGCGAACTCAACGCTGCTGTTGCGTCAGAACCGTGGAATAGAGAGATATACGAGCAGCAAACAACTGTTTCTCCGAGCCTCCCCCTGCTGAGTTTTGACATAGAAACGTTCATCATTTAGCACCACTAGGCTATTTTCTTATGTGAGCGCTCTGATTTTAAAATTCATTCTTTGATTCTGAATCACTAGCTTTAGGACTTGTGTCCCAGTAGCATCTTTTTCTTTCGCCACACAGAGCGCTTGGATAAAGTAATCCAAGCGCTCCCCGGCGCCCTGCCAGCACTTTCCTGCCACAGAAAAAAAATGCTGTATGAACACCCACCCATGGCATGTTTTTTAGCCTTTCCGAGGATATCAACTCTTACTACTCCTGAAAATGTATGTTAAATTATCCTAAAATGCCTATCCCAAAGTCAAGTCAAAGCTTTTGCTGAACCCTTTGGAGTACAGGCATGGTTTTGGGCTCTTGTCAGAAGCTGTGTAAGTGCTTCTGGCATTGAGTTTGAACACACTGAAATATTGGAAAAACATATTTGAAAAAACAACTCATATAGCCTTACATGGTCCAAGTTCAAATTTGACAACAATATCACTGAAAAAGAACACTTAACATATGTTTTTCTAAGGAACTATCCAGGCGCCTGGCAAATAAACAGCATCAACATGAGCATTAACTCATTGTAGTTCTTTATTTACTTATTTCCACTAACTCTGTGCATATTAGAGTCAAAAACAAATGTTTGAATTGTAAAACAGCCCATACAAAGAGCAAAACAATATAAACTTACATGATTTCCAAGTTTTGGCCTTAGATAACCGATATTAACTGTATGTTGCCAGATTTGATATCTCATTGGCTACATGATGATGTCATCCAGTGATTGGCATCTAAATAGTTCAGGAGAGAATAGAGAGTGGGTCTCCTGTCTACGTGATCACTCGTTGGCAGTTGTAGGCTCCAGGGCGGGCATGGAAGCTCATATCTGTTCAAATGAAATATCAAACAGCGGCTGATACGGATCTCCTGTATTGAGAATAATGAGTGTTTGGAAGGAGTTTTTGGACAGATAAAAGAATATAATAGCATCCACGATCACAGTTGGTCGCTTTTTGGCGTCTGTCATGCATTGAATACTGTGTTTTGGACTAAATATTTTACTGGTATAGATCTACTGGACCTTTGGGAACAAGAGAAGACAGTTTTTGTTGTAGTTTGATTGACTATTGAAACAAGAAGACACTTAATTGGTGAGTTGCCAAAACTTTGTAAATGCTTATTTTTTATTGTCTGCTTGTATGTTTGAATGTTGTATGTCACAAGTACCCATTTAAACTGTCGAATAAGGTGGACGCGTTAGGAAACTATGAAGTTAAATGGTTGAATTAATTAATTTTATTTGATGGAAAAATAATCACCCCCTTGTAATTCTTAACAGCCACCTCAGTTACTAAAGCTTGGTACGGGGGGAGGTCGCTGAGTCCCTATTCAATATTGAGACCGAATTTATGCTCTTGAGTTGAATGCGAACAAAACATTGCTTTTCTTTAAAATATAAGGTTTGACAAGAAAAGCTGGTAACAGGGGAGACACTTTGCCCCTTTACAATGGCGACGTCACACCCATTTTGGAGGTGTTACTGGAGGTTACAACTCATTTTTTGTTTGGATTAATGGTAGGTAGCCATTGACTCTAGATGGCGTGTTTGTACAGACAAAAATCATGCTCGTAACTTTTAATGTCAAACAAAGAGTTGGAAGTTTGGGTGTTCTGTTTGAAATTGCATTCTGACTGTTGAGCTCTTATGGCAAGGTTACGTGCAAAATCAACATGGGCAAATATTTGCCTCTCATTCACTTCCATTCTATGTGAGCAAAAGGTCAAATACAAGATTTGTTTCCAGAGGTGAGGCAAATTCACATCACGGTTTTGAGTGGAGTTCAACGGAGCAGGCGCAACCAACAGCAAAGATGTACACACACATCTCACCCTTCAAACCGACCAAACTCAGTTGCATGTGTCACATCCTGCACTTCCCACATTCAGCACCGGCAGGCGGCATTCACGTATGCATGGCCATGCCTAGACCTTTTGTGTTCCTTCATTTCATAAATCAGCTGGTGTTATTTTCACTTCCTTCCTTCTTTTCTGCAGATTCACAAACTTCACTTGTCATGTGGTTGTTTTTCACAGGCTCACAAAAGCTTATACCCAACCACCAGCTGTGTTATTGTTTCTCAACATCATTTCAAAAGTTCCAGGGCATTATGACCCTTATTTAATCCCATACAACGTGATTTGATCTGATGCACTCGAGTGGTTGTGAACTCGTGATATAAATCTCTGGGTGGGAATATGAGCTGCAGGAGTTTTTGCTGTGGCGAAAAATGATCAAAGACTCTGTTGTTTTTTCCGGGGATATTTGCACTGCAGACCCCTGCCAAGATCTGCCCTTCAGCTAGTCTGTTTCTCAGAGAGAGGCGAGTACATGGTGGGTTTCTTCAGGATGGTAGGCAAACAGGTCAAGCTGAAAGAGACAGGGCTGCAGAGTATAACAGAGCTGTCATCGCACAAGTACACCTTTTTCCACAGTGTCCCGTGTCATGTTATTTCATATTCAGTCAAAAGAATAGTTCCACGAGTTCAAAGTTCTGCCACTCAAGTGAGGAAAGTTCAAATGGAGCTCATCGCACACTCCTGAACAAAATAGTCATCTGTCTAATTCAGAATAACTTCAGTCAAGCTGAAAAAAGGACTTGAAACAAGTTCTTAGGCACTGAAAGTAGGATTTTCTCAACAGATTTCTCAGGGGTGGCTTGGACGCGAGACGGGATTAATGATTTATTAAGGTAAAGATTTATATGCAGCACAGCTTTTGCCATTTATTTGAGCATCAAAGTAGAGATGTCAGAAATAGGACTGCTAGTTTGGTGGATGAAAAACTGTTTCAGGATTTCTAGTATCATCAGCAATACTACACACTGTGAGAGAGCTCATTTGAAAACAGTTGTACCTTTTTGATATTTTGCTGTAGAAGTGCAGGTTGAACACGCAGTTACTCATCGATCACAGACTCCAAATCAAATTACTTTTCAATAACCAGCAGGCAGCGAAACAAACAGAGGAGGAATTGTTCTCTTAGGCTTTGGACAAGTGACAAATGTTCTGTTTCCTTTATTTTAAGTCTGTGGCTTCAATAGAAACTGAGGAGAGGGGGAGGGAAGATATGAGAAAAGCAGTCATTGATGTGTTTTTACAGTGACAACAGAAGACAGATTCGACTTCACAGCAGCCTCCTATTTTCAAAGTTATTCAAAAAATTACCTCTCTCAAGGACTCACCTCCTACAGTGATGATTAATTCCGCACCTTCTTTCACCACGTTCCCAAAAAAAAGAAGAAATGTTTTATGAAGTGATCCAAGGTAATTAGCCGCATCCTTGAAACTAATATCAAAATGTAAAAATAAACTAATTATCTCATACGGTTTTGCATTAGTGTCTAAGTTTGTGTGTGTGTCTAATTAGATCTAGTTATCACTAGACAGGGTATTGGATTAATTAATGTTAAGTGTGGATGGATGGATGCCGGCTCAGGTAGTTCGTGTCCCAGAACGTAGCAGACATGAGCTACATGCTGAACTCGTATCAGAAATAAAAGGGCAAATGAGAGTACAGGCTGAAATATTCATGGCATGCTCCAATGCCATATTGCTGGACGAGATGAACACCGTAATAAAATCTTGGTATTTTTAGAGCCTTGCCTGTGATAATGCAAAATAATTTGTCTTGAAGGTGGTGCTATAGGAAAGGTCATTAGAACATTATACTTACAATGGTTTATCCCCATGAGAGCACTACTGTGCTCAGCAAATTAATTGGCTCTTTACCTTTTTATGAGATACACTGACTTCTGTGGAAAGGTGACATTGTTGCCTGAAGATGGTGCAAAAGGAGTGTTGATGGAGTGTCCAAAATGGGATGGATTCATGCTCCCAAGTGGATAGATGCCTTCATAACAACTCAACACATTTTAATGGCAGCTGCATGTAACATGTTCTTAGTTTTTGGTTTGCTTTTAAAAGGAAAGTACGATGTGATAGTGGTGCTGAAGTTGAGGTCAGGTGGCACCAGAAAATTTGGATTTGTCTTCTGAGGACCATGAACAGGCAGAGCAAGTTTTAGGGAAAACTGGTCAAACATTTTTCTGATGTTTTAGCCAAGTGTTTTTTTTTTTTTACCTGGTGTTAAAATGATTAATGAACAATCAAGAGGTCACCAAAATCACTAGGAATCATCTTCTCGGGACCATGAAAATCTTAAAGGTAAAAATTGCTGCAGCAGTGGGCGTTACTGCAGCTATTCTTCTCTTTCATAGTACATTCTAATGTCAAATATTTTTTGCATAAAAGAGGACAATATCACCTGTGGACATTAGGACTCATCCTCTGGGGACCAAGACATTTCTCAGAAAGACCATCAGCCAGTACATTTTCATGTACAAAAAAAAGATCAGATCAACACTAGGGCCCAATCCCAAAACACCCCTTGTCTCTACCACTTAGCATCACCCCTCCATGTTTTGGGTTCACACCAAGGGGAAGTGTGTCCTGATTCCTGTTGGAATAGAGGGGTAAGGGCAAAGTCTTAGGGCTACATGACCCTCCAAGCTCTCTGAACTGTCCTGAGCTAACTAGCTACTAGCTGGCTAGCTACCGACGCATTGTCACTGCTGAATTGTGCATGACAGTCCCGCATTTTTACATATTTAAATGCTGCATTCCCCCTCTTTGATGGCATGTGACAATTGAACTGTAGTCCAGCAGTGAAGTTGCTGCAAATGGTACCGCTCCTCTAATATCAGTGCACAGGGTTGGAGCACAGGTTGCTAATGTTAGCCTATAAAGCGCCGCTAGTGGCTAAGTAATGAAGCAGTGTTCTTTTTTATTTGATGACTTTATCCATGCTTTTTCTGTCTCCATCAGCAGGATTTCCACAGTGATGCAAGAGAAATCTCCACAGCGAAACGGCATTAACAAGAACAGATGACATATGTGGGTCAGTCTGATTTCATCAGGCATTTTATCATGGTCCAAAGTGTTGTCCAGAAGGAGGCGAGAAGGTCACTGGAATTAAAAAATTACTGCACAGGTTTAATTTATGATGTTAATTATGGCTGCATTCCCTTTAGGCGAACTCGTTTCAGGGCTCTGGTATTGTACACGCTCACTGACTGACATGGCTCACTGCGACGCTTAATAGAATGGATCCATTGTTAACATTACTGGTCACACCTGTGCTTCTTCTGCTTTGACACCTGTATGTGCAGGTGAACTAATAGTTAACACAAAGGACTGTGTTTGAATGGTAGTAAAATGTGCAGTCAATGAATGGTCAGAAAACGACTGGAAGAATAAAATCTGATAAATAAATATGCGCTAATTAGGGAATTAAAACTAAATGCCTGCTAATTTTTCAGGGGACCATCTGGAATCCACCCAAGGATCCCTGAGCGTTCCCTTTTCGACACTTTCAAGTATCCACTTTCAAAAGATTTATTGTGGCCCTAATTATGGACCGATTGCTCCCCTTTTATTCATCTGAGTCGTGCCTTTCAACTCTCTCAGTGCCCATTCAGAGTTTCCTCCTTCTCTGCCCTTAATTTTATTGACAGCTCTGTTTGCCCATCCTTCACAGCAGCCATCAAAAAAGCAGCTGTGGTCTATATTTTCCACCGCTTCATCAGCAGGGGACTGATGACAGCAATCACAGGAAAAGGATTTGAGACAGCTGGGTTATAAAACCTACTGAGTCTATAAGTCTGTAAAATGTATTAAATTGTTATCTGGAGACCGAATGGGGTATTATCTTCAGTGCTTTTTGTGCTGATGTCTCACATAGGAGTGTCACTTGACCTCTTGTGGTTGTCACTCAATAGGGAATTGAGCCCTAATGTGGAAAACGCAATTATTGAGACTTGGAGGTGGAGAAAAGTGAGTGGAATACAAATCCAGCTCTATTTTGCATACAGAGGAGTAATGTTTTGTCTTATTAGTCCCTATGTAAAAGAGAAGAAATTGTGTTTCTATCAGAAAGAGTGTAGGTGTAAGCAAAAGAGTCTATCCATATAAAAATACCGATTTTTCATCTTCCAGCTGCAAAGATATATCCTGAAACATGGCAACCATGCAAGATGTTTTCCTGTATCGTGCTGCAAAATGCCTGAGGAAACTTTACATGGTAGTCTCTCAGCTTGTCCCACTTTATGTTACTTGGAACCAAAACTTGAATGTGATTGTTTGAGATGATCGCCAGGGGGCAGAAGGTAGGAGGCAGACAGGGGTTTGGAGCAGAGCAGATTGATAGACATGGGATGAAAGAGAATGATCACTGACTGAGAGGCCTCAGTCTGAGAAATGAAACAGCCCGTGGTGAACAAACAGTCAGAGCAAAAGTACATTAAACACAAAACTCTATCCAACATATATATCCACAGTGCTGCTTTTGTGAGTGACAATGTTTGAAAAAGCAGAGGTAGCTCTGCAAAAACTCATAAAAAAGTTTTGTGTTATTGCCTCCCAAGAAATTGTGAAACACCAGATTGTCTCTTGAACCATATTTAGTCATAAACAAAGCGTTGGAAGCTTTAAAGGTCTGTGATCCAAATGTAAACAGATTTGAAAACAGCTATCACTCCCAGAGGGACTGACAGGTTTTCTAATACACAGACTCAAACTAGATGGCAATGAGCACAAAGCTAGAGATGCTTTCTGATACTGTTGAAAGTGCCATTACATCAGCATGTTTTATAAACTAGACAGGAAAGATCAGACAAAAAAAAAAGAAAAGAAACAAATTCATCATTTTGATCCATCAGCCAAACTCCAATTATATTATATATCAGGTCAAAAGTGACTGATAGGACTTTTAAGGTAGAGTTTAATGTTCCATATGAGCCTTCCAGTTTTTGTCAGCTTGACAGTCCACTACAAAACATTTTTGCTAATTAGACCCCAACTATTAACCCATTAAAGAAACAGTATGAATGAATGAGGGTGAATGGTGTCTCTGTCTCAGCCAAACCGGTCAAAGAGCCATTAGTCGTTAGTCCAAAGGGATCACAGGAACCTGTACTGTCACTCAGGAATTATTGAAAAAAATAGTGAGAAAACCAACGACTAAATATTATGATGCGCAAATGGCTTTATCAAAAAACTACAAGGAGTTATATCAAATTCTTGGTGCCAGTGGTTTCAGAATTTTTGCACCTTTCAAAGAAAATCAACTCTGTCGACCATTAAACGGGAGACCACCTGTCAAATTCATACTCAAAGCAAACAGGGGGCAGCGTATCACCAGAGTAACCGCTTACTGCTGCTAACTGTAGCTGCCATTAGCAAGTTAGCTCATTTCGCCGTGCAGCTAGCGATCCAGACTGGGAACTCTGGGGCCAGGGGAGTTTTAGTGTTTACACTGCTAGTAAGATTTTATGGACTGGGATGTGCTTGGGCTAGCTGGTTAGCATGCTAACTTCAGAAGACACCCACCACACAGACTTCATATATCAGATCTGCCATTACTTCACATTCTCTTGAAAAAGTTCAAAAATTAACAAAAACTAACACTAACACACTTTACATATTGCCCCTTTAAGGAAGAAAAATATGTGAACTCAAATTCTGTGTTTCTACCTCAAACAGAAAAAAATCTGTGGGGCTTTTACTCAACATAGTCAATATTGTCGTTAGTCATTAATAGTTAAACATGGTTAAATACCACCAATTGATGATTCATTCATTTTTAACAAGGCGGATGACCCAAAGCCTAACACCTCTTAATACTAACCTTAGCCCGATAGTAAAGAATGAAGTTATTAAGCTTCGGGAACAAGACCACACCGTTCTTACTAATTTACCCACCTCAGTTCAATCATCTGTGCAATCACCCTCTCCTAGATGCTGCAGCCACACCACGACTCCATTCACCCTCCGGCGACTGACCCCAATTCCTTCTTCTACATGACGACAATCATCCACCGAACACAACCCTTGTCCTCTCTATGCTGAACCTTCTAGCCATCTCAAATAGAACTACTCTTATGGTATATAATGTCATAGTCTTTGTTAGTAGACGTAGCATATGATTATAAATGATATTATAGATCCAAGACGAAACTATCAGAAGCACAGGCCTGAGAGAAAAAAAAGGGCAATACGTCTGCTGCTTCAGCACCACGGACAGCGTCACTGTTTATCAATACACAGCACAGTCAGGCTGCTGATATTTCAGAGCCAATGGTCGATGCCATAGATTCTTGCTTGTACAAACCTCAGTCAGATAAAGGATGAATGAGTCAGGCAGACTGTTCAACTAAACAAGCCCCTCTGCTCCTGTGCTCCCTGTGCTTTAAGGGGAAGATGATAGGGGATGGCAGGTAAAAAAAGGAGAATGACTTTTGGGCATTTTGCTAACAAGGGGTGATGGCATCACTTTTAAAATCGCCTGCAGAATACAATGGATTTTCATTTATGCTTGACATTCACAACAATTTTCTAAAGTCCTAAATACATCTACTTGCATTTCTTTTATTGGAGTTTGAGCACAGTTTGTTCATAGGAGGTCAAACAGGGTCTATCTGACCCCGAACGCACAGTAACCACACTGTACCCCACTGTACATGATGAATGAGGCACATGCAAATGTGCATAGGTCATACTTAGTGTCACTGCAATGCTTTCTCATCATTGCCCTACTATGTCACCTTCACTAAATGCACCAGTCAAGCTTATGTAAAGGGAAAGGATTTTTAGTGCAAAACTTTCTACATAAAAGTTTTAAATATTACATCTATGTTCCATCAGAATCAAGGGCCACTTTTAACCCGCTCCAGTGACTGGCTGGTCCTTCAGGTGCCTCGTGCCAGGTCTGATCTTGGAAAGACTGCTTTTAGTGTTTAACTGCTGCAGTTTCTTGGAATCCGTCCCAAAATGACCCAAAACTGAATTTTATTTTGCTTACTTTAGGTCTTTACTCAATAACGGTCAACCTTTGGCCTATAACGGATTTAGCTGTATGTTGTTTGTTTGTTTGTTTGTACTTCTATTTTAATTGGTTTGCTTTTGATTGTTTGCTTGACGTCTTTGTTCCAGCTCGGCAAAATTAAAAATGAGGGTCTCCCTCAGAAGACCATTTGCTTTGACATTGTGTCAAAGCAGGAAATGCACAGATGTGACTAATAACGTTAATGATGGCTCCAATCTATTAACATATTGACCACTAATTCCATCTTAAAGGGTAACTCCATCAATTTCACAGAGGTCTTGAGGAGTACTACGGCATATGTGAAAACAGTAGTATAAAACCTTTGGTGGCTCCAGAGGAAGCTACATGTAATCTGATCGCCTCTAGTGATGTCACTCAGTGAGTATGTTGCATTGTGGGTAATATAGATTAGGCTAGGTTTGAAAAGGAAGAGGAATAGGTGAAACAAAAAAGGCAAAGTCCCTGCTTCTGCATCAGTTTGGACCATTTGTTTAGTGCAATGCTAGACCAGCGGACTGCTGAGTTGCATTGTGGGTAATGTAGGCGGCAGGTTTTGAAAAGGAGGTGATATCTCTGGTTCTGCTGTATCTATTCGGATCATTTGTTTTCAACCTTTCCATAATGAGTCCAGCAGTGTTATAGGGGTGCAATACCAGCGGACTGTTTTTTTAAAACCTGTTGCCTACGTTACCCACGGTGCAATGTAGCCACTGAGTGACATCACTGGAGGCAGTTTATCAGATTGCATACAGCTTCCTCTGGAGCCACTAAAGGCTTTATACTGCTTCTGAACACATGCAGTGCTCCCCAAGACCTGTAAACACACTTTAATGTGTTACCATTTAAGTGTCCCAGTAAGCCATGTCAGTGAGTGAGGGCGCACAATACCAGAGCCATGAAACCAGCTCACCTGAATGGAATGCAGCCATCGTTAATGTTATAAATTCTACCTGTGCTTTTCCTGCTTTGACAAGTCAAAATGTCCTCTGGGAAAAGGGTCTGTAGACTCCCTGAATCTTAAATAAAAGTTTGAATAAATAAGGTCAGAAGAAAGAGGGGAAAAAAATAAAAGTAAAGCAAAATGTCAGCAAAAGACAGGGGGTTAATCTAAATATAAATGCAAATGGTGGATACATATTGTTATTCATATATTTTAGAAAGTCTGTGATTCTGTTTTATAATCACTAACTCTTTTCAGGGTTTATATTTGTATGATCATGTCCTTATATAATGTGTTTATTCAGACACATGGTGGAAATATTATCATCAGCTGCCAAGAGATCTCTTTATAGGAGAAATGATTTCCAAGTGCTGAATACTCGAAGTCACAGAGTACAGACATGTAAATTATGCTATAGTCACGTATACGTTGGGTTTTCAAAATAGACGTGACATTTCACGGCTGTCTTTAAGGCCATACAGGCTGCTCATCGTCAGACTTCACAGAAAGCCAATAAAACTCCCATAATCTCATTAGAGCTGTCATGCAGGCGTCATACATAAATTAAAATACTTTGAGGGCAGTTTTACATTGCCAAAGCAGGATTACAGCTTCTCACCCTCCTGACATCTATCCCAACCTCAGGATTTCTCAGTGGATTGACATCAGCTTCATGAGCTGAACTGTACTCTACTGTAAGTTCATAAACGTCAGCTTATATGGATACTGTAATTGCAAAGACGTACTTTTTTCATCACGTAGCAGAATCAGCTAACATCATTACATATATATGATATTAATGAAGCTCCAATGAGCACGTCTATTCTCTAAAACAGCATGCAGATATAATCCCTTCCCTCATGTTTGATTTATGCAATGAGTCATTTCAACAAGCTTTTGAACCAAATTGAAATTCTTTACATCAGTCAGTCGAGGTGTTCTGGAGCTTAAACCCCTGGTGTGTTTATCTCCCAACGCAAAAAGGTTCAATTCCTCAACCCGGCCGTTACTTTGTGAACTCTGTGGGATTTGAACTTCTCCCCCCGTGTTCTGAAGACATGCAGGTCAGGTAGACGGGAGGATTCTAATTGACCGAGGGCGTGAATGTGAATGATAGTCCGTACAAGTGAGTTAGCTTTGTAATGAACAGATGATCTGTGAAGGGAGCTTGCTGGGAGAGGCTCCGGACAGCCTGGGAATGAATATAAGGTTATCGTTCCAGCAGGTGGCAGCAGAGACAAACCAATGTGCACGTAGCTGGATGAGCCTGTTTATGTAAGTGCGGCTGGACATGCTGTGGTGTCAGTTTCATTGGAACTGTGGGCGCTCTAATAAGACTCCCCTCAACTCGTTTACCAGAGCACAGCAGATCAGAGTTGCTCCATTATTGCAATTGTCATGAATTTCAGAAACAGCATGATGCCTGGCAGGCCTGAAATCTACTCCTACTCCTGCATGCACACACACACACACACACACACACACACACACACACACACACACACACACACACACACACACACACACAGATGAGCTTACTTTAATATCTGGCTGAAAAGAGGTGTTTCAGAGCAGTCTCTGATTGAAATGTTCAGACACCACTGATGGGTGTGGTTAGAAACATGCTCTGTTGCACCTTTAACCACACTAAACAGTAAATTATCTCAGTTAATTGGTGGTCCCCTGACAGTATATACATACATATACATACATGCATAATTTACTTTTACTTATACGTTTAATTCGACTTTCCCAACTCGGCCTCCCTGTGATATAATGCTGCGTTCAAGTCAGTGCTGAGGTCAGAATTTCCTCGTTGAAATTTCCAACTTCTGACTTCCAATCATTCCGGGAGCACGATGGCAAAAGTTGACATAAATCGTGGCTGACTATAAAAAAAAGATTTACACACAAGTGAACCCTCAGCCGTGCAGCCACCAAATGAAATAGAGAAGGGAAATGACATATGAGGTAACATACGCCCGTTATTTATTCTATTAACGGCACTTTTAGACTTGGAAATGTTATGGCTGGCTCTCAGACCATAAAAAGCGATGGAAGCACAGGCTAGGGATAAACAAAATAAAAGGTTTTATTTAACAAAGATAAATTTTAAGCTTACAAACGGAGCAAAAACAGTTTCAAACAAAGGAAACTGCAAGCAAGTTAACCAAAATAATACCAAAAAAACTATGCAGAAAATCAAGAGTTTAAAACAGGATGATGCGTTGCCAGGGGAAGAGAAACAACAACACAAGAACAACACAAGGCACTGCGGGCTGTGACAGAAACACATTTAAATATTCCATTCTACTGTTGTCTACAAATACATCCTGCCCTCTAACCGTGGATGCTGCCTTATTGTGTGATGTCAAACAACTGCTTCCTCACGAAGTCCAGGTAGATGGACGTGCCCCGAGTCAACAGTTAGGAACTCTTACTTTAAGTATAACATTACAGTTATAATAGCTGATCTACTAGAAAAATGCCAGTTGTGAACAGTCTGGGTGGTAAGAGGAAACACATATCAGAAGGGGAACAGACTTTGATACGACACTCCATCGAGCGAATACACACCCGCTCACTCTTATTTCACCTTGTTTTCTATCACTCTCCCTCTTCACCTTTTTTGCCTCCTCCATCAGCGGGGTTCTTCTTTTGCAGTGTAGAGTTTCCACAGTTATTCTAGTTGTGCCACCGTCACATGGGAGTAGCAACCGGGTTAAACAAAGCCTCTTCCTGTGTTGGCTGTGCGATTGCAGACTCTGTGCTGTAATTCCATCTTCGTTTTTCCAGGAGAAATCCATTGTGGGTCGCAGACTGAATAGCCTAGTAAGAGCAAGACTTATAGGGAACAAATCTATAGTATATGTGGGTGGTGACATTTTTCTACAGTCATTGCACTGTGCAATCAGTATTTATTACATTTTTCTTTTTTTTAATCCTAGACTAAAAATATCAGTAGGTTGTGAAGAATATGAGTTTTGACATCATGTACTGAAGTGAACATGCTAAGCGGCTAGCCCGGCCTGTCCTTTCTCATAAAACCCATCTGAGCTTCCAGTCTGGACCATTTACTGGACAGCTAACAGAGCTAGCTAATAGAAGCAGTTGGCAGCACTTAGCGGGTGCTCTGGTGAAATGCTGCCCCCTATGGTTTTTGGAGTATGAATTCAAGAGGTGGACAATTCTTACATATAGAACCTTTAAGGCTTTAAGACTTCATTCATATGAGTAACCTTCACTTTTACCAAAGTAATATTTAAACACTTTTTTAAACATCTTTTACTCAACTCTTACTGAAGTATGACTTCTGGGTACTTATTAAATCAGTGCTTCTACATCACTGCAGGAAGGTGAGAGGTCAGCAGAACTTCCAATTTTCAATGGGTGTTTATATACTCTTTAAACTATCTGAGTTTTTTATTGAGCTACTTCATTGGTGAATTAGTGTCATTGACTTTAGGCTACTCACATACTACTCATTTATATATTTTTTAAAATTATTTGTCTATTATTATTTCTATTTTTGTTCATCAGCTGATAATCCTCCTCCGCTTTAGGCCTCCTCAATCTCTTTGTTCCACCAGATGAACACTTTGTAAGAAGCAACCAATTACTGTAAATTCAAATTCTAGCTGAGATCTAAAAAAAAAAACCCATTTAAGTCAAGTAAAATTTTGAAGAACTTGGCCTAAAATGATCTGCAACATCTCAAATATTTCCACTTGATAAATGCTGTAGGCCTAAAAACTATGGAGGCAAGGGGTTAGTAAATATTTCACTCATACAGCTTCAGTGAGGAGCTGGAAAAAGCTGATACACAAGTGATGTTAAGAGCCAGGAATTATTTAAACAACCCCAAAGCTACATAAAAATAAAAGCAGTTCAAAGGAAATGGGACGTCAAGGACTATTGGACTGTGTCCGTTCTCTCTGAGTAATATCCTTCTTAGCAAGGTAGCAGATTGATTATACTGAACTCTATCTGACATGTTATGTGATGTTTGAGGTCAAACATTGTATGTTGTAAATATTTTCTATTAAGGATGAATTATGTGTTTTTTATTATTCAATAAATTGATGCTAGGGCAACATAACAGATGATCATATACAGCTATATGTGTTGACCATAGAGGCCCACGGGAGGCGAAGTCAGTCAGCAAATAATAGAAGACCATTCCCAGCAACCATCACTCCTGTGGTTCAATGCCACATTGTGTTAGCTAATCCAAGTTTGCCGTGTTAACAGGCTAATTGATCATTAGAAAGCCCTCGTGCAATCATGTCAGCACAGCTGAAAACTGTTGTGCTGATTAAAGAAGCAATAAAATGGGCCTTCGTTAGGCTGGTTGAGTTTCTGGAGCATCAGCATTAGTGAGCTTGAATTCAGTCTCAGAATGGATTGTCGTGTGAACCTCTGTTCTTGTTCTGAGAAATGAGGGCTATTCAATGTGAGAAACTGAAACTGAATCTTAGAAGCTCTCAGCTGGTATTCTTTCAACAATGGAGTGGAAACTGCAGTCTCCAAATCTCAGACCTATGGACTCTTCAATTGTGAAAGCAGTACAAGCACAGGTGTAATACATAGTGTTAACGATGGTTGCATTCCATTTAGATGAGGGTTCTGGTAAGGAACCTAAAAAAGGAAGGGGTCATTATGTTACTGAATCTTGCTTTGGTGCCAGACAGTGGTGTCAGCTGTATTGAAGTCTATGGGAATGCCCCAGAGACCAGGTTAAAGGCTGATTAATCTTTTCCAAATGATTGACAGGGCTAATAATATCACCCCCAATTAGACTGCAAACAGGAGTCGATAAAAACATCAGTTGTCATCCTGCTCTGAAGAGTGTTTCTTTCATTTTCTGGAGGCATTTTTTCATCAGAAGTCATGTTGTTGTTCCTCGTGCGTCTCCCATAGACTTCAATACAGCTGGCACCAAAGCAAGACTCAGTGACGCAATGACCCTTTCTTTTTTAGGTTCCTTACCAGAACGCTGGAACTGTCTCATCTAAATGGAATGCAGCCATTGTTAATGCAATTTATTACACCTGTGCTTGTCCATAGGTCTTTTTTAGGTTCCTTGAGCTGGCATGCTCACTCGCTGACATGGCTTCTTGGGAAACTTTACTTTACATGACTTTCCTGCATTGATGAGTCAAAATGTCTGCCGTGAAAAGGATCTATTGAGCTGCTGTGGGCGCAGGATGACTGTATGGTACGTAAGAAGTCCCCATCAAGCCGCTCCAACCTGTGGGAGGTTCTTGAGGAAGCATGGAGTAAAATTTCTCCACATTTCCTCAACAAATAGACAGCTAGAATGCTAAAGGTCTGCAGGGCTGTAACTGCGGCACATGGAGAATTCTCTGAGGAAAGAAAAATTTGAAGGACGAAAAAAACATTTCAATTAAAAAAGTCATTATTTCCGACCTCGCAATGTCTCTTGACTATATCCTCTATTCACGGCAACTCATTTGATTAATTGAAGTGTGAGTTTTCACGGAGCACAGAAACTTTTGGTAAAGCTAGATAAATATGTCGCCTTTCAACCAAACCGCATTCATTTTTTAACGACAAATTAAAATCAAAAAATCCATTTATTCTTCTTCTTATTTTTGGAATAATACTATACTCCGTATACTTGGAGCTAAAGCGGTGCTCAGATGGGCCGATGTGATTTTATTAGAGCGCCACAGAAAATCTCAGTCGGATGACGAGGGAATTCTTGAGGGCCACACACACACTGCTTGAGTGTCTGTTGGTATTTAGAGAGCGGGCAGTTGACCAAACACTGGCTCTGCCTTTTCTGCAGCCCTCAGCTGTTAACATTTCCCCGTGATCTATGTAGGACAACAAGAGGCCCAGCTGACGAGAATAAATCCCCATGAACATTTCACTAAAGGCAATAACATCCGCCTCAACTTATTATTCCTCTCACTTTCATTGAACAATTAACTAAACTGACACAAAGGGCTAATGAACGTACTTAACTCTCTCGCTCCCTCTGTGTGTGTGTGTTTGTGTGTCTGTAATTGGTTATCATGTTCTCTTTTTCTTCTCGTCTCTAATGATCAGCTGTGTAAATAGAGTCTGTCACTTCCCAAGACACACACACACACACACACATCCACAGACTTCCCTCCTGAGTCCTGAGCCACCACAACAACATTAACGGCAGATATGATCATCTTGCTTGGAGCGGTCGACCAGCTCAGCTCCCAGGAAACCCAGATAAATAAAACGTAGGTCCAGACACTATCTGCTGCCCTCACCGTTAAGAAAACATTCAGCAGCCCCGTGTATCTGTGTGTACTCTGCAAACATGCGGCAGCCGGACGGCCAAACACATCATCTACTCTGTCGGGGGCAAATGCAGCCTCACTTAGGCCAGGTTCCTGCTTTTGTGGGGTTTTTTCATATCCTGGGCTAGTTGAACTGGCCCGGTTTCCCTCTAGGCAAAAAAAAATCTCCTCTCCTCAGCTCATCGCCTCAACAAAGAGGACTGCAGAGGGATTCTGATGGCTTCTGATAGGAGGGCGAACTACAATAGAGCCGCAGCAAGAAAAGACATCAGTCAGTGGAGGAAATGAAAAGAGGCTCTGCGAGAAAAGTCAGTTTCCTGCTTTCATTTTCCAGAGCGATATGCATATTTTAATTGTCCCGGAACCTAATTGTTTTATTTACCACCCGATCCCTGCACACTGCGTGTATGTAAATGTGGATGAGAGAGGGGCTGCATGCTTAGCAGTGTCTTTGAATGATTACTGTCTGGTATTAGGCAAATGCTCTCTGCTTATGGGAGCATGATAAGGGATTATGTCGCCTCAAGTAACACCGTGTCACCAAAAAGCAAGACAACAAGCAATTCCAATGGAGGTTTTTGACTAATAATGTCCCCTTCGACCTCCCCTCCCCTCCCACTCATCCCCAGCTTGCCAACAATGCAGAATGGCCTCTCAAACATGTCGGACTGCCATTCCAGCGTCCAGCGCCACTTTAATTATCCACCTCACCCATCCATCCATCCCCCCCTCCTGCATCTGTAAGTGTAAATACCTATTGTGTAATTTACCCTGAAGTTCCCATTCACTAATTACCCTCTTCTAATCCTCCCCCCACCTTGCCGAAACCAACTCCTGCTCCAGGTCTCCCCCCGCTACACTATGGATTCCCTGTCGGCTTGCTACGAAGAGATCGAACTCTAATTAAGATTGTTAATGAAGATTTAATTTTCCACTTCAAATGAGCCAGTGAACTCCCAGAGAAGTGTCCCGAGCCGAAACGCGTGAGCGAGTGAGAGCGACGAGAGAAGAAAGTGGGGAGGAAGGCGAGGCGGAGGAGGCCAACGGTGGAGACCGCGGGGACGAGGTGGAGCAGCTGGAACTTACTTAAGGGGTTGTGAGACGTTTAACTCCGGGGGCGGGCAAGAAGCTGCACCTGCCTCCAGCTCCTCGGATGTTGAAATTCACCTCATTCTTCTGCACTTCCCTTGTGTTTGGAGGCCGCCTTTATAGCCTATACGTACTTGAAATGCAAAGATGCACACACACACACACACACACATCCACTAGAGCACTCACACTGTGCTGAATAGCCAGAGGGATTCTGTGTGTCAGGAAGGTTCAAACAGAATGAGGAATCTCCATGTGCTTGAATTCAAACACACACACACACACACACACACAGGCACCAACTCGTGTGTCCTGTGATGCAATCCTGCAGCATGGAGCTCTCCGGTTCAGTGTATAGTAAGTCATTCCCATGTGTACGCCTTTAACAGAGCCCATTTTATCTCCGGCGCTGCCATTATACTATGATCAATTATGCATGCTGTAATTATTGACAGCGCCATGACAGCGCATCTCACCTAGAATGCTGCATTGCAGTGTTGATGCTCGAGGCTCGAGACTGATAAACGTACGTATAGCAGCCGTAAATCGATAAGAATGTTGTGTTGGCTACAAGTTGTTCTATCAGCGCGGTGGCGGGATGGCGAGGGGTGAGGGGAGTCAAAGCTGCTTTGCCTCCAACTGACTTCACATCCTCTTTAGATACAGGATGTTGCCTCCGCAGGGGGCAAGTCAGCTCCATGAATCTCATAATTACAGGAAAGCACACACACACACACACACACACACACACACACACACACAGACATGGGCGAGGGCTGTTTTTTTTTTCATCTTCTCTCCAGCGCTCTGCAGAATCAGCTCCAGCCCAATCACAAATACACTTTTATGTAACGCAACAGACTTGCATATTAACTGCTAATATGGTTTCTCTCCATCCCATCCCTCTCCCTCTGTTCCTCTCCCTCTCCTGACTTGAGGCGGGTATTATCATTGTAATCAAGCGGAGACCCAGCTAACGCGATCATTCTCTAAACCATCATGTAGAAATAATCCCCTCCTTCATATTTGATTATTGTAATAAATCTTTTTAACCAGCTATTCAGTCACACAGCGATGGCGCACATCTCCCCGATCTATCATTCAGCCGGGACGAAGGGCGCAGAATACAGGAGAGCTGGTACGGGGCCTTGTGTTATTCGGTCGCAGCTGTCAGGTCTGCTCTCATTGCTTCTGCTCTGGAGTTCAAAACGTCCCCTTTTTTTCTCTCTTTTTTTTTTTTCAGTGCCGGGGAACAAACCGAGAACTCTCCCCCTCCGTCTGAAAGCGTGATTGCTCTGCAGAACTCTCCGTCTGTCCTCTATTACTGACCTCACATAGCCCCATCGGGTTAGATCAGACCAGACAAGGTGTTCCTTCATCCTGCGCACACACACACAACCACACAAAAGCACACTCACACTGTCTGTGGCTCGGAAATTTCAAGGGGCCAATTTGACAAGGCACACCCACCTACTCACAACAAGATACATGCTCACAAGGTGCGCTCACATTTGTATGCGCTGCACAGCACATCTCTCAATTCCTCTCTCCCGCTGTCTCTTCTCTCGCACGCACACACACCCGTATAAACACACACACACACACACACAAATAGAAGGCACACGCATGCAGCAGAAGTCTGATTATCCAGAAACTCGGCACACTGTAGGAAAGGAACACAGAGCAGGTCTGACTCATCTCTTTGAAATAGTTCCTTTTTTATTCAAATTTACAAAAAGAAAAGGTACAACAGAAATAAATACACTTTGTTCAGCACGCATTTGTGGAATTGTATCAACATCGTGCAGGAGCAATGAAGGCGGCGGGGGTGGGGGGCACAGAACCGATGGGGTCTGCCTGTTTGGGGTCACGAGGACAGAGCTCATGACCTTCATCCTGCACCCTTGAGCTACATATCAACAGATATAGGTGCTAAGAGTGTGCCTTCACCATCCTCAGTATATGGAGTTTTTCTTTGAGCACTTGACAAATGGCCTGACAGGACCACTTTCGGTCTGTCACTGAGGGTTGGTGCATCTAAGCTGGCTTAAAAAGTGAAAAAGAGCTGTGGAGTGCTGCCGAGGCTGCGGGCTTTTATTCTATTTAAAACAACTGATTCATCTAATCAGGCCTTTGATTGAACCAATTTGCCGGGCTCAGGAGGTGGGATAATCAGCTCCGTCAAGTGGTTTAGTCGGCGCGGCACTCCAGAACTGTGAAATAAGACAAATCAGGAGAATCATCACTTTGATTTTGACCAATCAGCCAGAGCAGATCTCTGATTTAGACCAATCAGCGGAGACGAAGCACCTGGAGCCCATCAAGACTGCGGAACAAAGTATATCGTTAGAACGGCGAGAAAGGTCACTTATTGGTATACCGTGGTAATTGCGTTTGCAATGTCTGCCCCAGAATTGGTAATAGTGTTATGAAAATGAGGAGAGTTTTTCCAGTGTGTTGAGAGACAGAGACTCAGAAAGTTGGCACATTCCACACAAATGCTAGAGAAAACATTGCCCAGATGATGCTTTGGCAAAGCAACACATTAGTGCTCTTTACAACAATCCTTATTCTCATAACAAAATCTGCTCCAAGTTCTTTGGCAGTCATTTCAGGTGCACCACTATAATCATCACCAGTTCGCTCCGTACATTCTCAATTGTTTGACATTTCACTCATATAGAATGAAGATTAAAGGATAATTCTGCTTTATTACAACCTGGGTCTTGTAGTTTCTCTCAGTTATGATAACACTGTACATTGCTGAGAACAGCGTATATTGGACAGCTAAGGGTCAAACAACCTGCAAAAAAAAAAGAAACTCTGTAGTTTATCTACAGTAAATCGTTTGTGTCTTAAGTGCAAAAGGGAACACACCCTAAGGCTCAGTTTACACTTGTCACTTCAAGTGTCTCATATCAAGATAAGATAAAGATTGTTTTCACAGCCTTGTCCGTGGGGTAAATGTTGGCGAACATTGTTTCTGCAAACCACTGATACATTCACATGCCTACGTACTGCACAGAGCCTGAAGGATACTAAGACAACACCCACCACAGCCACAGTCTGTTCACCCTGCTGCTGCCATCTGGCAAGAGATACAGAAGTATCTGCTGCCGTACCATCAGACTACAGAGCAGCTTCTGTCCTCAGACTCCTCAATTCATCCTCAACACTCCACCATAAAAAATACTTTGTTTTTTTGTTTCTTTTTTCTGTGATGTAGCTAAAAAAAGACTCAACTCAGTTTAATTTCTGGTCCTAACCTAACCTAACCTTACCTACTATGTACTATATTGACATGTCTACAATGCATATACACATATCATGTTTCATGTTCATGACCTGATTGTCATATCAGGACGTGGTGGGGATGGTGCCAGAGTTATGTGCGGGAAAGCTGCCAAACCAGCGACTGCAGTTCGAGATTGTGTTTTAGCATTTATAAGCAAGAAACCACAGCCATATTGTGCTGACAATAAACAGATGATTTTGACAAGAAGTTGGGATATCTACAGCCGAATTTGAGGCAACCAAAAACAGGTATTCTAAGTCAAAACGTGATGTTTTCCTAACCCTAACCAAGTGGATTTTGTGACTTAATCTAACCAGATTTAAAGCACAACACTGTCTCAAAGTAAAATATCAAACTGAAACTTAAGAAACGTAAAGTTGCATCATAAAGAAATGTAAAGATTCAACATATCCATGGTTTGCAGATGTAAAAATGTACCCTGCCAACATTTATTCTGGCGTTTGGAATGTGTGTTTTCTCTACTTACAGTACACACTTTAAAGCCGCTAAGTAACTTTCACTTTTGTTGATTCTGGTGACCCCTGTGGACAAAAGCAGTATGTTCACCACCCCCTTGTGTCTAAAGATCTTGATCTGGCTAACTTGTGCATTTGTTTTGAAAGCTAGTGAAAGAAAGATGCAACATGTTAATGTTTTACTTTTTGAAACAGCTGTTAGCAAAATGTATGGAGATGTATAATTTGTCTATTAATGGCTATGTAAGATTACTGTAATAACCGTTATATGACAAAGAGAAGTAAACTTTGTTTTAGTGCTGTACCACCTAGACTACATCTTCTTTACTCAGGCTGTGAGAACCTTCAATTCATCCTCAACACTCCACCATGA
Organism: Pagrus pagrus; assembly: GCF_965226575.1. Taxonomy (NCBI): domain Eukaryota; kingdom Metazoa; phylum Chordata; class Actinopteri; order Spariformes; family Sparidae; genus Pagrus; species Pagrus pagrus. The sequence continues at coordinate 23,561,472 of NC_140196.1, read as the reverse complement.
AACAGTTTTCATTTTATGACTTATCCAACTGGGTAAGTTGAAATCCGACCCTGTGACAGTTAAGACTGACTGTAATAATCAGACACTAATAGCTAATCTTTCTGCTAATGGTCTCATTTGCTTATGTCGGTCATAAAGAGGCATCAGTATGAAATTGAAGACTGTTTCATAACCAGTTAAAAGTTCCTCGTAGTACATTTAATGTGACAAGGAGAACAACAGCTATGTCAGTTTAATATCATTGTCACAGGAAGGACCCAAGAGAAGTTACTCTACTTACCGAGGAGTAAAAATTACCTCTGTGTCTTGAGGCGGATGCAATTACACTTTTCCAACGCCTATCTAGAATGTGAAACAACAGGATCGCAGTCCATCTCAGATACATTTACACCTATCTAATCGGCATCCGCCTCAGCCATGACACATCAAATGACTGTGTGTTAATGGGGTCAAAATGTTTGTGATAATCCCTCATTGCCTAGGGGAACACTGTGTGCACTGGCAACTACAGCAAGAACAATAGATCAAATTTAAAACTGGAAATCCGTCCGTAAAATTTCTCCACAGACAGTTTTTGTAAAAGTTTACCTTTGGTCTCTGTTTGACCTGTACACTTGTGTTTCTTGCCCCGCTGGACTTACCTAAGCAGTGATTTTCAGTCTCAGATCAAAACAATTAACTACCAGAGGAACATGTTATTACCACTGAGAGAAAAAGGAGAACAAATATGAAAATAAGACCCAAGTTTTAACAAACCAGCATTATCCTTAAAGGTTGGCACACAGTATATGTTTGTGAAGTGTCTGAGCATATGGGCATATGCTTTGTCACTTTTACTGTGATTGGTACACAGCTGATGGAAGGTTTAGGTAGCTTTAGGATGTTGAGGTATTGTTAATCAGTCAAAATGAATCATAACTCAGATTCTCCCCGAGGTTCTGCGCCCCACACTCTTCTCCGGTTATTGTGCAATGTTTGTACATTGGTCCTGATACCATCCAGTCTGCACAGTGGCACTGTATGGACAAGTCTGTGGCTCAGGTGAAGGGTACAGAGGTGTGTGGGTTTCATTTCGGTCAGTGTGAAGCCTGACTTCCTGATTGCTTAAGTAAGTGTCGACAGTAGCGGACCTTGACAACAAGATTATGGTGGATCAAACCGGTGGACACTAGCGAAGCTGGCAGCTTGACTTATGTGGGTGGCTTTACAGTGAACCAGTGATCAACGGTGACATTTCTGCGACGGCACACCAAAGACATCCACATTCAGGTTCGGGCATGTGGCAAAATTCCCCTCTGGAGTGTAATAATTCAGTTTGTCAGGAAATTCAACAGTTTGACCCCAAAATTTGAGAATTTGTTTGATTTAAAGGGTAACTCCACCAATTTTACACACTAAAAGGTGTTTACAGGTCTTGGAGAGTATTTTTGCATATGTGGAAAAAGTAGTATAAAGCGTTTTGTGGCTCCAGAGGAAGCTGCATGTAATCTGATAAATTGCCTCCAGTGATGTCACTCAGTTGATAAATTGCATTGTGGGTATTGTAGGTACTAGGTTTTGAAAAGCAGTCTGCTGGTCTAGCATTGCATATTCTTCTTCCTTTTCAAACCTAGCGCCTACATTACCCACAATGCACAAACATGCTGAGTGACATCACTGGAGGCAATTTATCAGATTACATGCAGCTTCCTCTGGAGCCACAATAGGCTTCATGCTACTTTTTTTACGTATCCAGTAGCGCTCCTCAAGACCTATAAACACACTTTAATGCGTAAAACTGGTGGACTTTCCCTTTAAGATGTATTCAGTGGTCAAGGTACGGGGAAATGCAATATTAATATGGTTGCTGAGTTGCATTGCTCAGTTGCATTTGATGAACAGTCACTTTCCAGGACTGGGACAGTTTAATATGCTTCCAGAGATAAGTAATTATAAAACTTTGTTTCATATCTCTCGGGCAGTGCAACACTAATGACAGAGCTGTCCTTGAAACATATTACAAATTCCATTTTAGTGTACTATTCTACTTTTGCAGAATAATAATCCACATCGTAGGGAAAAACGCTGAATTTTTATTGTATGCCTATTAGGGGAATTTCTCCTCACTCCACTGGATTTTCATCAAATTGGTTCCTCGCTGGGACAGACAAGTTCTGAGGCTTCCTCTAACTAATAATTTGTGCAGCAAAACTTCTGCCAGAGGCCACACGTAGAGCTCAATCCTCTGCTTGTCCATCTCAGACGACGAGAGCTACCACAAAACAAACCCAAAACCTGTTTACTTACTACACAGATGCTGAATACATGGTGTTGTTTTCAGTCGAGGAAGCTGCTAAATCCAGCTCACTTCATCCATTTCTAATCTACAGTACATACAGATAGTCCCAACAGTGATCCATTTGGACATGTAAGTTCTGTTTTATTTTTTTTTTTTGTACTCATTTTTCATTTTATAGACTCTCTTTTAGCAATAATATTCAGTGGTATTTACATTTGAAATGTTTTTACATACAGTCAGACATTGTATCTTTTTCTTTAATCGACATCTTATAAAACAACCGTAATCTTTGACATTATTCATTATCTATTATTGAACATCACACAGTATAAAAGTGCATTCCAGCTGAAAACTGCAGCTCATTTGCATCCTGACCTTTTACGAGAACAAAAAGCCTGTCGTGGGAGTCTCTGTGGTGTTGTTCCCCGATAATTTCATTACAGATCTACGGAAATTTTCATTTTGGGCAGTACGAGTGTTCGAAGTGGAATTGATTGCCTATTTTTTTTTGTTGTTTCCAAAAATCATGCATACATTGTCCTCAAGACGTGTCGAGTGGGACTACGAGGGGGGATACGTGTAAAAAATAGGAGGCTTCTTCGATAAAAACATTTAAGAGATCAATAATAGAGTCATCGTTACTCCATGTAGTCGATGGACTTGTGGATGGTTTTGCTTTTATAATTTACTGTAGTACAATCAAAGCCTTATGGTGTTCATCAGTTCTTTTGTGTGTGTGTGAGTGTGTTTGTGTGTGAGTCTTTGTAAACATACCAACACTCAACTACAAAAAGCTTGGGGGGGGATGAGAGAGGTGGTGGAGGATCACATCCTTAAATCATTTTAATTTTTCACAATGTCTGTTTTCCTTGTGGGCTGAGAGGAGGGAGAATCTTTTGCAGGATTTAAATGATTCATCATTTTCATTTGGAATGAAGTAGTGAGCTGAATAATTCACTTTTCTGCCACTGCAGATGGAGTAAAAAGTAACAGATTCTGTACAATCGTCTCACATCCCCCAACCATTTCTCTCTCTATACATCCATCCCCTGTACTCTTCGCTCTGTATTCTAATATATATTTTATCCTCCTGTGCGTTATCCTAGTTTTCTAAGCTTCTGTGTTAAATGTTTACTCTTGCACATTGTCCCGAAAACTAATGTTGCAGCTTTGTCTCATCAGTCATCAGTTTCATCTTTAAATTGTCTCTTGGTATCTTCTCTCTGCTACTCTTGCTCCGTCTTTGTCACATATGCACACATAAACACTCACGCATACAAGTGCGTATGTGCACGTTTCGCTCGTACATCAATCTCCCCCTCACACACAAACACACATGCGGACACGGAGAGCGGGCCGACACACGCGACGAGAAAAAAACAAACGAAAAAACGTCTTCCTTCGTGTTTCCTGCTGTTTCTCATTCCATACGTGAGAGTTGAATTAAATCGAGTCTTGGATGTTTGGGTTGTTTTTCTTTGTCCAAAGCGTTTAACAAATCGCTGCTGCCCCGAGCAGAAGCAGCCTCTGCATTGTCTCAGTATCTGTGCTCAACCATATCAGCGTTTCAACACTTATTGCTTTAAATTACATCAATCACTCCCTCCCCTGCCCTCGCATTCTCCATCCTCCCTAGGCTCATTTTTCTCTGTCTCTTTTTATTACTTTGCCTCTTCATCTTTCTCTCCTTTAACTTCTCTTCACATTATTCTAGCTGTGGTTGCCTTTTCATCATCCTCCTATTCCCTACGTTCCTCTCTTACCCCCGTTGCCCCTATTTGTTTCATTTTTATCCTTCCTCAGTCTTTCCCCTCTTCTCCAGCCTGCTCCCCTCCCTCTTTTTTCTCTTTCCTCTCGGGCTCCTCGCTCCTTTCCTTCTCCTTTTTTGCACCCTCTTCAACTTTATCCTTCTCATCCTTCTCTTTCTCCCTGTCTTTGAAGAGTTGGGCTAATTTCTGGAACTGGGGTCCCCACTCTTCCAGCCCCGTACCCCACTCCTCCTTGTCTGCATCCTTCTCTCCTTCGCTCTCCAGTGAGCTGAGGGATCCGGCCCGGGACCCTGTGCCCTCCAGGCCATACACCTGCACAGAGTCGTACGGCGGCTGCGATGGGTCAAAAGTGACCTGGGCGAGGCGTAGACGTAGGAACTCACCCACCCTCAGTGCCAAGGAGGGACCCCCAGGCCCCGGTGCTCCCCTCGCAGCCTCCATTCCTGGAACCCAACCGGCCCCAAAGCCCATCACTCCGCTGTACGCTGCTCCCCGAGGCTGGCCCGGGAAGGGAAAAAGCTGGGGGGTCATATCCCTTCGACCCAAAACATACCCACCCAGACCCACCCGATCACGCCAGTCCCCGATAAAGCCAGCTGCTTCTGGGTAGACAGATGATATCCCTCCGCCTTCCCTGTCTGGCCTCGCCACCACAAAGTTGCTCCCCATCTCTAGTCCTCCTCTCCCCAAGCTGCCGGGGTAGTCCCTCTGTCCAGACATCTCCCCCTGCAGGACAGTGGCGTAGTTGCGTCCACTGGCAGGTTGGTGTTGTCCATCTGTGGATGTGCCCCCCATTCCATTTCCACCTCCACCACCTCCTCCTCCTGCGCTGGAGTCAGATTCGGCCTGGCCAGAGCATGTACGTTTTGGGGACAAGCCGGCGCGGGAGGATCTGCGTCCTGCCATGGGGAGGGTAGCCGAGTCACACATCCAGCCTCCTGCACCGTTACCCGGACCCATCAAGGAGCCCGATCGGGTCATGACGAGGTTATGCTCTCTGGGTAATGTCTCCGACTGCACCTGGAGGGAACGTAGGCGAGCACGAGTGGTTTCAGTTCGGGGCTGGGGTAGGGTGTGGTACTGTTAGGTTTGGTTACACAAAAAATGGGATGAAGGATCATTTAATAAAAGCAGAAAGATGGGGGAGTGTGATAACATAGTGCCCAAAATGGAGGGAAAGCAGGAGATGGTGATGATAAAAAGTGATTGAGACGAAGGAGAGACAGACATTGAGCGGAACAGAGTGGAAGAAAAGCAGAGTTGGAAGAAGCCATAGATATTAATTGAACACTAAAATGAGCTAACACTGCACTGTGAGCGGGAGATGAAGCGGGAAGTGATCGAGAGATAAAATATTTGAAAATTAAATAAAGAAAGGGCCAGAGAGCCTTGCAATGGCCTAATAAATAAAACAAAACATAGAAAAGATAATGAACAGCAGGACATAAATGTGCTGATATGTCGCAATCATCATCTTCCCTCAGCATTGTCTGGACATTTCCACAGAATGAAAATATGGTGATGCAATTACTGTTATCATATAGTATATGAGGCTGAAAGCAACTCAATAATTATTTTATATTTGCTTAATTACTTTCTTACTTACTCTTTTAATTATTTAATTGAATAATTAAGTCTTTCAATCATCTTTAATGAGTTCTCCAATGCAGCCATCTGTCATCAATCAGGCCATTTGTTCAATTTCAATTCACTATTCAAGGTAACATTTATCACTTTTTATGCTTTCTGAAACATTTTTTCATCCATTCTATCCATCCATCATCCATCCATCCATCCATCCATCCATCCATCCATCCATCTGTCCATCTATTCATTTGTCTGTCCATCTGTCCATCCATCCATCTATTCATTTATCTGTCCATCTGTCCATACATTCATCCATCCATTTGTTCATCTATTCATTTGTCTGTCCATCTGTCCATCCATCCATCCTTCCATCCATCCATCCATCCATCTATTCATCCATCCGTCCATCCATCCATCCATCCATCCATTTGTCTGTCCATCTGTCTATCCATCCATCCATCTATTAATTTGTCTGTCCATCTGTCCATCCATCCATCCATCCATCCGTCTGCCCGTCCATCTGTCCGTCCATCCACCCATCCACCTATGTATCCATCTGTCTATCCTTCCATCATCTATTCATCCGTCCATCCATCATCCATCCATTCCAGCATCCTTTGCACGTAGTAGACTGAAGGATGTCATTACCTAAAACATAAGTAGTTCTATAAAACTGCTAATGTGGTTGCTACAGACAACAGTGCTACAGTGTGTAAACTATAACAACCTGACATTCTCCCTCATCTCTCTGAAGAGAGCAGAATTACACGACTTCTTGAATTTAGAGTGCAAAAGATTTACTTATCTATTTTCCTCTACATTAAATTAGATCCACCATAATACCTGCCTCCTATACACGGCAGAAAGTCACTGGTCGCTCATCATGGAGGCCAGCATATTTGGGATGAAATCAAAACTGCACCCATGATCCCAAATTGCATGTTTGGAGGTAAAGCGGGCTCACAGTAATCCTTACCCAGTCCACATCTTGACTGTGGTTCATTTTGTCCTCATTGCTCCCCTCTGTACAGTTGCTTGCAGTTCCCGTCCCCCCTCCTCTCTCCTGGCTGTCACTTGTCCTCGGCGTTCCTCCGTCCGACGTGCTTTGGGGCGCAGTCCCGTCACGGCTTCCCGTGCGACTTCCCGTTCGGCTTCCAGTGCTGAGGTCTGTGGGAGCCACGTACACCACTCCGGACTCCATGGCCCCTACCATGGCCCCTTGGTTCTGGATTACCAGAGAGTGGTCTGGCTGGCCTCCAGGAAAGCGGTATCCCAGCTCTGCCATGCCTGGTTCAAATGTTCCACCTGGTGCGCGGCGGAGAACGGGTAACGTATGGCTGCTGTAACAGAGCCGACCATAGAGAGGTCCTCCTGGTGCTGTGTAGTTGTGTTCCACACCGGGATTCTGAGCCCAGCTGTAGGTGCGAGCTTTGTCTTGGGTGCGATGGGCGTAACGTCTGTAAAAAATAAGGCAAAATTTAAATTTATCTTTATTGGTAAATCACGTCATTTTTGTGGCATTTTTTACTTTATTGAACAACTAACAATAAAAAATAATGGGAAATAAACAACATACCCCCCATTGTGTTCAACACAAGGAAATGCATTTCTTTAAAGTTAGAAGCAACAACCCTAACGTGAGAGAGAAGCTAACTTCCCTGTTTGTATACATATGTACTGTATGAAGCCTTATCTAGACAGAAACAGCTCCAATGGAGGGCCACAGGAATGAGTCTTAAAACCCAGAAATAAGTTCACGTTTTGCTCTACGACAGAAGTTAACATCAGTAAATACCCAATGTTAGAACGCCGAACATAGAGACTCTACTCACTAGTGCGTCTTTACAGGCAGACTTTAGTTGCAAACTCTCTTCTTACCAACTTTTAGACTGATCAGTTTACAGTGAAGTGTGTAGTGTGGTAAGAAACTTGGTGGTGGTGAAACGTGCGACCGCAATGTAGTTTGCTTGGTGCCTAACGTTTGCTTTGGTGATTTCATTAATGCTTCAAAAATCATAAAAGTGGTGTAGGAAGCATAAAAACGCATCAGATCACATATGCACGCAGAGCTATGTGGAAAAGAAGTGTTAACTTGCTGGCCTACAAAGGCACCCTATCTCTGGTCATTTTTAGTAGTTGTTGTATTTTTGGAATGTTGTCATGTATATGATCAAGCCTGGGAAAAAAATAACCCCAGTGGGCAAATTAACATTAATGGGATGCTCTTGCATACATTTTGGGACTTCCGTCTCCAAGGATTTAGTCAAAGACATTCTGACTATAGCCCCTAGTGTGACGACCAAATCAGAAGCTGTTGTAGTGCAGGCCTTCTGTGAAAATGTTGTCATCTCCAAGCCCAATCCAAGATTAAGAATTCTCCCTCCAGAGGCACAGAATACATTATAGCTCTGCTGCTACTCTCCATGACAAGCGAACAGAAATCCATGTGTAAATTTGGTGAGAGAGTCACTACAATCTTACCGATGGCACACAACAAAATGGCAAACCGCAGCGACAAAAAGCTACCAAAAAGTTGAACTCCTCCGTGACACAGTGTCTACAAAAGTGAAACATTCCACACTTCACAAAGGTAACATTTATTGCAGGGATATTGCAACGGATTGCATTAGATTTAAGAGTTTTTTTCATGTTGTTGTGTCCACCTCCGTAAATTGCGAGAAGCAATTTTCGATTAACTAAAAGCAGCCTTTGTACTTGTTTATGGCCTCCCCATATGGCTTGCGTGAATTCATCTCAGCTAATTATTAGTCCAAAGGCAATAACAATGTTTCACAGAAACATCAAAGTGGTTGCAAACAACTCTCTGATGTGGTGGAACATAAACGAGCTTTAACAAAATGAGCACAACAAAGTGGTCTCTGAGGACTGCAAAGCTTGATAGCCTTCTGTCTCAGCATTTTGATCGGTGACTTTTTATGACCTGGGAGTTACGGCTTGATCAGTTACTGAACCTGATCAATTAAGTGCTGGACCGAGATAAAGCTTTTACTCTGAAGGGCTCCATTTTTTTTCCCTTCCTGATTTCCTTTGCGGGTGTAATAAGAGGCCAGCCATGAGGTTTAATGTAATTAAACAACAAGTGTTATGTATATATATATATCCCACATGTAAACAAACTCCCACACACACTCCCTCAGTCTGCTTACACATTCCTGCTGTCCAGTGTGCGATAGCCACGTGAGCGCGAGCTGTGCGGGGCACTCTGGAGGGCGGCGATGTCGAAGGCGGCGGTGTCGGCCTCGCCCCCGCCCTCGTCATCATACGTTATGATGTTCTCACGCACGTCGTCCTCCTCCAGCGGTGACAGGGAGTCGCGCTTCTGGCGGCGCAGCGACAATGACAGGGCACTCACCGCTGCGGAGGGAGGGCAGCGGGAACAGAAGATATTGAGGCAGAGGAGAGAAATTGGAAAAAAAAAGAATGATGAACAAGGGAGAAGGGGGCAGAAGTCACAGGGGAAATAAAGGGAAGGAGGAAGAGGGAGCACAGGGAGAGAGTTTGAGGCAGACAAAGAGGTGAGACACACAGAGACAAAACAAATGCTGAGGAAGCCTTGGGTTAGAGAGCTGCTGTATCATATCAGCAGGTTGCATGCCTCCACTGTGTAATTGACTTTGAACTCCAGCCAGGCAAATGGACGCCTTACTCTCCCATGACTTCTTGATTCTAATTCCATATTCCCAAAGCAGAGAGCCACATTTAACCCCGGGCTGTCGGCGGAGAATCAAGCCATGGCGGCTGTTCAACAGTTGTCCAACAAGGCTACCTGTGATAAAGTCCACCCGCAAAGATGGATTAGGTCTGCTACAGTCATGCACCATTTGACAGGATTTTTTGTGAAACTCAATAAGTTTATCATGTATAAAGTGGAGACATTTTGTACTTGCTTGTAGTTAAAATTTCTAAGTCTTCATGTGTGGAACATTTTCTGAAACACAGTGTGGGTGGAAAAATCTACCCAGGCAAAAAAAAAAAAAAAGACACCTGAGGACAATCAAAACAGATCGACAAAAAAACACCCAAGGAAAAAGTCAAAACTCGCAGCAACTTTTAAAACAACGGTTCTTCGATTCAACACAGAAGTTAACAAAAGTAGCTTCTATTTTGTGGCTAACAAGGAGTTAGTTCATGAATACATTGTGATCTCGTTGATCTGCTCTGTACATGCGACATCTATTGCACGTCTGTCCGTCCTGGGAGAGGGATCCCTCCTCTGTGGCTCTCCCTGAGGTTTCTTCCGCATTTTTTCCCTGTTAAAAGGGCCTTTTTTGGGGCAAGTTTTTCCTCACTCGAATCGAGGGTCGAAGGACAGAGGGTGTCGTCTCTGTACAGATTGTAAAGCCCTCTGAGGCAAACTGTGATTTGTGAATTTGGGCTATACAAATAAAATTTGATTTGATTTGATTTGATTTGAATTGATTTAAAACTCCATCTCCAATTTTTCCAGCTGATTCATTTTTAAACAAGAGCCCTATAAGAGGTTTTAGATAAAGCAACAGAGCCACTATCATTAGCCTAGGATATACTCGCATCATGTTTCCCACTGGGTGGATGTTCCAGTTCCTCTAAAGCTAAAGTTCCCTGATGGTGTACTGTGGGATTTTGTTACAACCATAGATTATTAGATTATTAAGTAATAAATAAGTTTATAACTTACTATATCAGTTCTTTGTACACATTTATTTCCTAATACAGAGACAAATTCTAACCCCTACAAAAATCTTTCTAAAACCTTTCAGGGATCCAAAACTGAAGGTGCACAGAGTGATTAAATACAAGGTTTGTTTTGGCTATTTTCCATGGATATCAATACGGCTGTGCTTTAGATTTTGGCTTGCTCTTTGGTGTGCCTTGAACACAAAAAGTTTGAAAACTACAGCTTCAAAGCAATCTGTAACATCACAAAATAGCTAATTAGCTAAAAACATGCCCCTTGCGTTTGGAAATAATGCTGATTACGACTGTAGATGGTGAGCTTGTTGGCTTACATCTGCAGCCTGAGCTCTAACTCAAATGAACACACTGTTTTCGTTTCTAACTCCTTACTAGTTTTAACCATGATTTTGGTTTTGTAAAGGCTACAAAAAATCCCCCCCGAATTCTTGAGGTACTTTTTTATTGAATCTTCATGCAAACCTTTTTGGCATGTGGAGAAATCCAAACCTTGACGGACCTGCTGTGCCTGGGGTGCCATGCCATTGTTCTGATGGTGCATTAATCCAAAACCCCAATAGTCCAAAAAAAATTGTCCCATTAGATTGAAAGCCACATTGACTGAAAGTCCATCATCCTGAAAACAAAATGGCCATTTCTCTGAAGGCTGTGAAAATAAAAACTCTCCCTGCAGTGGTTAGTTCAGTGGCTGCCGGCGCTGTCCATGGTGCTGAATCGGCAGAGGTTTTACCTTCATAGACTTTGTTTCAGGCCTTACCCCATAGACATGCCCTAACATATTGTTTTTCAGTCCCGTTCCCCTGCCCTGCATGTTTAAGATGTTTCCCTGCTGTAACACTTCAAACGATCAGCTCGTTATCAAGCTCTGCTGAAACCTGATAACGACCCATTTATTTGAACCAGGTGTGCTGGAGCAGGGAGACATCTCAACCATGCAGAGCAGGGGGCCTGGAACACAACTGAAAAAGACACACGATGTAAGTACATTTACTCAAGTACTGTACTTAAGTACAATTTTGAGGTACTTTCCTTCACTTTAGTATTTTCATTTTATGCTACTTTGTACTTCCACTCACTATTACAGTAGATCATTTTAGTTACTATTTACTCTGCAGGTTGCATGCTGCTGCAGAGCCGAAGCCCTTTTTTTGATTAACGTATTTCATCAGTTAGTTCAATAAAAACAAACAAACAAAAGAAAAACAGATTCCGATAATCAGAAAAGTATTGAATGTCTGATCCGTTAATTTAGTCGACCCACAGTATATTTAGTTTAACTGGTACTTTTGATACCAGTTCCTATTGTGTCAATAATTTACATATCATAATATCCTGTGAATAATCCGGCTTTTGTTCATCAGTTCATCTGGTTGCCTTTTCACTTTTCATTAAGATATAGTTGCAGACGCTAGCTCCGCCTCCCTACACTCATATTTTGACTGTCATTTATTTGCGAGTAGAGTATAGAAAGTTAAACATGACACATTTTCTATAAGTATCGCAATAATATTTTTATTGTTGATTAATTTATTCCACGATAATTTTGTAGTGAAAATCTGACATTGTTACAGCCCTAGTTGCTAAGCTACATGTATTACTGGACAGTCACTATTGAATGGTTTGCAAAACAACTCCTCCACAATCTGAGACTTCTACCTGTATGTGCATACCGTGCACATATATGTGCTTGTGTTCCTGTCTGGCTCTACTGAAGCTGGTTAGGCTGCTGCGGTAAGTAAATCCACAGCTTTAATATAGTCGGAGGTTGCATTATTTGATTTCCATGGAACTAATCTAATGATCCCTGAAAGGAGTGGGAAAACTCTAATCTTCTAATAACAATGTGAGGGATCACCTTCACGCTGTGACAGATATGTATTTCTGTGTTCATAAGAGCCTCAATCCACGAGGCCCGCAAGAGGACTGGTTGCAGAATAGCTTGATATCCACCTAATACACACCAGGCCCGCTTTTTAATAACCAGATTTGATCCTGATGAAACTGCTGTGAAAGCTTCTGTAAGAACATTCTGTCGAGGGTCCAGGCGGGTATTAGCATGGACCTCTTGTAGATGAGAAAAACAAAATTGTCCTGGCACAAACCTCAATTAAAAAGCTGCAAATTTGAGGTGAAAGCTGTGAGCCTGTGTGTATTTCTGGGGATACATCATGCCCTTGTCACTTAGGGAACTAAATTCTAAACTCCACCAAAAAGCCACTCTGCATGATCACCTTCACGCCATGTTGCCTTTCTTTCTTGATTGAACTGGCCTCTTGCAGAATGATAATACCCCTATCAACAAGGCATGAGTAGTGATCCAACAGACTGAATAGAAATGACAATGATGCTGGCCACGAGCCAGAGCCCTTCTCAGCACCTAGACATTATCCAATTGAGCTTTTGAGTTTCTGCAAAGGTGGCACTGACATTTTATTATGCCGCTATCAGAAAGCGGAGGGCCCAGATTATCACTCAGAATTGTTATTTTAGCAGTGATTAGCGGTGACCTTGCCAGAGGAGATAACTGGACCAAAATTGCGAGGGAAAGTAAACCCCCGCTACTGAGCAGCTGTGACTAAGAGAAATATTTACGCTGCTGCTTCCATTATTTCCATATGCAGATTTAAGCATCCAGGGATGAAGTGGAGGGTAAACAGCCCTAAACACTATTTACTCATCTTTTTATTTGTAGATTAGCATTAACCTCCTTTATAGGCAGGGAGCCTTAATATAACTTCACTGTATAAATAATGCACTGTGGTAACATGATGTTTAGGTAAGGATCTGTAAAGGGAAGAAAAATAACTCATATTACCCTTTTTTTATTTTTACTGTTCATAAAGTATCAAAGTATTTACCCAGGAGTGTAGCAACACACGCCAGGATAGCCAGCAGGGCGGCGGTACTGAGCCCAGGGGAAGGCAGCGTGGACTGCTGAGGCAGACACACCGCCTCTCTCTCCCAGTCCCACTCGCCCTCGGTCTGCTTGTCCTTCTCCTTCTCCCCGGCCCGTGCCCCTCCTCTCAGGCAGGGACAGACGGACACGGTGACCGTCCCCGTGCTGGTGAGGCCGGACGTCCCGTCCCTCAGGACCAGCGGCACGTACAGCGTCAGGGTGGAGGACGCGGAGCGGGACAGCGGCTGGAGCTGGGACAGCAGCACCAGGCTGGCTGTGGGGCCTGGAGGAAGACGGACAGAGAGGAGGAGAATTCATGTTTTGTTAACTGCAAGGTGCAATTTTTTTTATTTTTTGTGCTGAATGGCACAGGATGTGACAATGGTAAAATGATCCTCAAACAGACACGGAGCGAACTTTGGTTAGTCTAGCTTGCTCTATTATTATTACTATTGCATTTCACACCTCTGATAATTTGAGACCTTTTTCTCCCACTGAAGCTACAACGTCTCACACCAGAATAACAACGATGCTAATTTGGGCAGGATGGGTGTCTCCATTGGAGGATCCTTCTCTCTGCAGCAGCTACACGTCATAATTAATGTCCCCAATTGGCTACAACACTAAAACACAAACTGCGATTCTTTTACATTTTTAAACTGCTGCCACTGCATCTTTCTTTGAGACTCTTAAACCTGTCCTGATTGCCGATACAGTTTGTGAAGAACAGTGCCAGCTAAAGGTGTGTCATTAATCTGGCTAAAGGAGCAGAAGAAGAATTATCCGGATCAGCCTAAAAGTTGCAATTTCATCAAGAGGAATTGCCAAGAGTGTATATTGAAGATATTAAAAAGCTCAACATATGTAAATTGATTCAATGACTAATTTATAATAGCTTTGTGGGCTAAAAATACGTATTTGCTCTCATTTCAAACTGGAAATATCTGAAAAATTGAACACATAGCAAAAACAAATTAAATAAATGTGACACAATTTAACACCAACAGTGACTTTTGCTGTTTTCTAGTAGCCTATCATAACCTCACACCATTATAAAGTGTCCAGTTGTATCTAATGCACTGGTAGGTTGCACTGCAGTAACAGTTAAAAGATTTAAAGATGATAATAAAAAATAATATCTCACTGCTAGAGCGTCTTTATACCCTTCATCCCTTTTTCTTTTCCTCACTTGTTTCTTCTTTATGTCTTTCATCCCTTTCTTTCTCTCCCTTTGTTTCAGTCTCATTTGTCATCTTCCTGTACTCTTTCCTGTCACGTTCACCTTCTTCCTACCCGGTTTACTGTCTGTGTTCAAGGCTTGCTGTGGTGACAGGGTCTGACCCACCTTAACACAGCTGCCTAGCATCGCCACTTCGACGACTAGTTAATGTGTGCAGCGCATTCTTGTGTATGTGTATGTGTGCGTGCTGTCTGTCAATCTGCGTGTCCATCTGCCTCGGTGCAAGGCAGCAGTGAGAACGTGGTGTGGAGTAAACACACAAAATGGATTTAATAGCTAATGAAGCACAGATGCGGCGCTCTGAAAAGAGCAGCGAGTGGATAGACTGATGCATTTTCAACACGTTAAAAGAGGGGGGGCGCAAAACTATTCATTTTGGCTACGTCACCCATGATTTTACACCTTGTTTCCATGTTTTACAAATGGAACAAAACTTCTGATGTTTTTCAGTCAAAAGAGGCTCATATGAAGCCATTAAGAGCAGCAACGACAAAAGAGCTAATGGCCTCCATTGGTCTTACTCTTACTTTTGGGCAAAAGAGCTGTGAAGTGTCTGTGTGGGAGATATTTTTAGCTTTTCTTCATAATGAAATGTACAACGCTACGAAAATAAGTCCACATATCAGATGACACATTGACACAATGTGTGGAACACATGTAAGCAGCGTCAAAGACACCGCAAAGTCACATAAACATGACTTTGTCATCAAATCTACCTTCTCGGATCCAAATCACGGATCAAAACATTATCTTTTTTAACAAAGCAAATGATGTAGCATGTCTTTGTCAGACAAGCTGTCAGTATGAGAGCAGAACATGTTCTCCTTTTTCTCTGTTCTCCTGTTGGATGACACATCAAAGAGGCCTTTGATTCCACATGTCACTGAGTTTATCCTCCTGATCCACAGTCCAACCGGAGCAGGTTCGCTCCTCACACTTCTGCCAAGTTTGGGACCAATTAGTAGGCCAATGCAAATGGTGGCTAATGGGCGCTTACTTAGCTCACCAGCTAGTGGGACTGCAGATCATACTGCCGAATATAACAGTACTATCAGACATAATATCCACAGTAGACATTTCCCAGTTATAATATAACCGAGCACCACCATGGGACAAAGCACGCATATCAAGATACCTCACCAGGCCTATGCACTTTGTCATCAGTTAGCAATAGCGCAACGTGGTTAAACGTGCACTTATCAATATCACTCAATTCTGCAGCTGTGTCTTTCAGTGAATATAAGCTAACTCCTCTGGTTTCACTTTATTGTTCGATTCATTGTCACCACTCTCATCAACCTCATTGCCAACTGCAGCAGGCAGATGCTTTTGGTGAAAAAGCTCTGATAAAGCCCTTAAAACACTATCTGATCAGCACCGAACGGCAGAGAGACACAGTCAGCAACCAGCTGGTGAACATATTGAAGAATTTAGCTACTAAGGAGCCAAAGATTTCCCTTGGGGGGGGGCGGAGACCCAAACATAGCTTAAGAGAGCGAAACTGGACATTTGTCAGGGGACGGACAGACTTCAGATAAATGCTAGTGGTCGTCTGCGTCTGCTGGATTTATTTAAAGGCTACTGACAAGTTCAGCATATTAACTTTTTAAGGTGACAATGTGTCTTTTTTGATTGCCGATAAAATAAATGAGTTCAAACATGCTACTTTGGCTCCGCAGCATGCAATCAGCAAAGTAACTAGTAACTAAAATTATCCGACAAATGTAGTGGAGTAAAAGAACAACATTTGCCTCCAGAATGGAGTGGGGTAGAAGTATAATATAACAGAAAATGGAAATACTCAAGTAAAGTACCTTAAACTTGTACTGTAGTGCAGTACATTCCATCACTGAATACTGTCATGGTTTGGTATTTTTAGTTTATTTATTTTAATTTTGTAGGTTCTCCTCATTTCCACTTCTACTTCCTATCTTTGCCTGTTTTCCAGCCTTTTCCCTGCTCACCTGTGTTCCTGCGCTCCTCCCCAGCTTAATCTTCCCTGCACACCTGTCTTGCATCAGCCTCATCAGCCCTGTTCCCAGTGTTATTCATGAACATCAGCTCCTTCCCTGTTCTCTCGTTTCCTCTACTACGCTGCATACTCAAGTCTTTGTACTTAAGTCCAGTTATTGGATCAGTATTTGTCGAGTCCCCTGTTCCTGTGGTTTAAATGCATCAACACTGCTGAGTTAATTAGGGTGTAACCTACTATTAGAGAGAGAAAATGGTGCAGGTTTTGAAAAACTCAAACACTTCAGATTAAACCAGGCCAGCAGGATGCAGCATCCAGCAATGGGCAAAGAAAGGACTGAGTAAAGTGTCTGAGCTCAATAAGAAAGAGGTGCTAATGAATTTGAGGACATTCTTTCTCATACATAACATCCCATGAAAGCTTTTTATATATATAAATACCTGCAATTGAGGAGTTTTATCTTTTCTATGCAAAACCAG
Organism: Pagrus pagrus; assembly: GCF_965226575.1. Lineage (NCBI taxonomy): Eukaryota > Metazoa > Chordata > Actinopteri > Spariformes > Sparidae > Pagrus > Pagrus pagrus. The sequence continues at coordinate 23,544,556 of NC_140196.1, read as the reverse complement.
TCATTGGTATTTCCTGCAATTTCATCCATGGAAGAAAGTATTACCAAGAACTGCAACAGTAATGGTTTGATTTTATTAACATACAAATGGCTTGTTTCTGGTCGGATGAGGCCTCTGTATCCAGGATATTTCAAATGACAATTGGAGCAGAGCCTGTGAGGAGGCCTGTGAGGACACACAACTCTAAATAAGTGTCACCCCATGACTACAGGCCCGCACAACTGATGAATAAGTGCATTGAACAAATCAGCGAGTGGTTTTTCTAGAAAGGAACACAGATAAAACTTTAACTATTGTCACCTCATCTTAAAGCCATGACTAGAATCTACAAATTGGGTAGACTAGACTATTAAAAATGGTGTGTTCACCGGTCTTAGTAAAAAATCAATCACACCTGCAGCTCGTCCTGAATGCTGAGTCCTCACTAACACCAAAAAAGAGGAGCACATAACACTGGTCCTTAAATCACTGCACTGGCTTCCTGTGTGTCAAAGGATAGATTTTAAAATCTTATTACTTGTCTATAAAGCTATAATGGGTCCAGGCCTGATTCGTCTCTGATTTACTTGTACGTTATGAAGCATCCAGACCCCTTGGGTCACTTGGGACAGGTTTACTCACGGTGGCCAGGATCAAAACAAAGCACGGTGAAGCAGCTTTTAGATTTAATACCCCCCGCCTGTGGACCGTGCTGGTGCTTCTTAAATACCTGAGGTCTGCTAAAACTGTCAGCTTATTCAAATTAGAGCTTAAAACATTACTGTTTACTGTTGCTTTCAAATAACCAAATCCATAGCTTCTTCATACTCTGTGGCTTTTCATTTTCTTGCTTTTGTTTTTATTGTCTTTTGAATGCAATTTCAAGTGTATTTTCTGTGCCCTTTAAAGCTCTTTGAATTGCCCTGTGTGTGATTGTGCTATATAAATGAACTTGTCTTGCCTAAAATTGGTGCTTGGATCAAAACTAAGGCCCAATTGTGTGAAGATTAAAATACCTTGAAATACAAATTGGGAGTTTATAAGGATATTTGGAAACATTTTCATGATTTTATAAAACAGTATCAGGGAGCTTCTACAGGAGGGAAACCAAAGACATCCTGAAATCAGTGGTAGACCTCAACACGTTCTCACTCCCAATTCATCCAATACAGCAGCTTGTTCAGTCAAACTATGATGCACTACCCACCCCTCTTGAGTCAGTTTTGCTTGTGAAGGGCTCCATGGTCGACTTAGCACTAATCCGTTACACGCAGCGTCCGGTTAGACTTTTGGAATGAAGCGTGCTGACATACGGTTCACACAGTTTGACATATTTTGACTTTTGGACTGTTTTGAATGCTGTCTAATGGTCACAGTTTGTTAAGGTTAAGGCAAAAAAAAAAACCTACTTGGTTGGGCTAAGCAAAAAAGCTACTTTGTTAGGGTAAGGCATGAAAACTAGGTGACCAGTTGACCACTGACCAGACTGCTATAATTGAAGCGTTGGGAGTGAGAACGGGTTGTAGACCCCAGAGGGGGGTGAGGGATTATTTAAAACCGTGTTGCAGTGGTGTAACTTTTGGTCTGTGTATACCTATAATGTGTATTGTGGTTCTTTACGCAAGGGAGACGTAATGAAAGTGAATAAGTGTGTGTTTGGGGGGATGTAATGGGCGGGCTGTGTTGTGTTTATGTAAAAACTTGCAGTGTATTACACTGCATTATAATGCTGATGTCTGTACAATGAAAAATCAATAAAGACTGTTGAAAAAGACTTCAGCTTTGAAAATGTTTTTGTGTTTTTTTCAGCATGTTTGACGGGCCTCGAGTTTCAAACAATGTCTTTCGTTGTGAAACTCCGACTACAAACAGAACTGTGTTTGTTTGATTGCAAACGATGTATCTGTGGACCAATTGTTGTGTCTTTATGACGTCTTTATGATTTGATTGCAACAGTTCAAATAATCAGGGGTACGTTACGTCCTTGAATTAACAATCCCGACGTGTGTGAGACTTCTTGTGTATGCCGGTGTGTACTTACGCTCGTGTGCGTGTTTGTGCAGGAAAAGGGGGTCACAGAAAGCACTCCAGACAGAGAATGTACCAGAAACAAATACTAAGCAGCTAAATTCAATTTGAGTTGAAGTGAATTAAATGAAGCAGCTCTGATTTCTTCAAAAGCTTTTCATTGGAAACAGTAAGCATATGTGGTTGTGGGGCGGGAGAAGATGGATGTAGTGGATATGGGAAGGCAAACAAGAGGGACGAATAAAAGAGGGGAGGATAACAAAGCAAAACAATGGGGCCACCAGAGCTGGGAGATAGATGGTAGAAGAGAGAGGCAGAGACAGAAAAAAAAAAAGGGACGGGGGAGGCAGAGAGAAGAGAAGAGGCAGAGGGACTGAGAGGAGGGGGGAAAGAAAGAGAGAATAGGAGAAAAGACGAAGATGGAATGAGAAAGGCGGAAAAGAAAATGTGGGATTAAGAGCCTTAAAAAAGTAGGAAAGAAGCAGTGTGTGTCTGCCTGGGGAACAAAAACAGGGAATTAAGAGATATACAGAGAGAGGGAAAGATTGAGTGCCTACCACCACTGTCCCTGACGCTGAAGTTGAGGGCAGCGCTGGACTCCGGAGGGATGCTGAAATACACAGTGCTGTCATTCCCTCCCTCATCTCTATCAATCGCCCGCAACACCTGCACCACCTGAAACACAGAGATAGAGAGAGCGGAGGAGATTGGGTGAGGGGAGGGTTGTGATTGTGTGCGTGTGGAGGGTGGAAAGCACAGGGAGAGAAGGAAGGTAATGGGAGAAACACTCACGCAGAGAGTGCTTTTAGCTACAAACCATTAGCCGACGTTAGCAGGAATCAAAACAAGCCAAACAATTAGTATAGAGACACAAGCGAGCTGTGTCTGATACTCACACCGAATAAATAACTGTGTCTGACATAAATCGGCTTTCACAAAATACATTGCAGCATGGCTTTCAATTTTGTTAAAGCATCTGCACAAGTCTACGACTGCGATCGTAACAAAATTAATCTTAAAAAAAAAAAAAATCTCCCGCTGCCTAAGCTGATGGGTAATTTCTTTTTAATGAAAAAACTCCAGTCGTCATTATGCAAGACGTCCTTTCAGAACTGCTTTCGAGAGCTAGTTACGAGGCTGAATGCAGGGATGAAGGGTGCCGCGTGCTCTCTGAGTTAGTCAGTGTCTCCGGGCCTTGAGAAGATTTGTTATGTACAGTCGCGTAATGTTATCAGTCGCTGTGTGTGAATATTCAAACGCTTTTTGGCTAATGACTTGTCATACAGAGACGTGCTCGCACAACCCCAACACATTCGAGGATATCATAATCTTTCTTTCTTGAACTGTCAGCCCGCTCACTCACACAACAGCACGCTCAAACACAAACACGAGCATCACAGGCGCAAACAAATCAACGCCGGCACCACGGAATCACAGACAACAAGCGGAGCAATGAAAAACACCCGCAAAAACAACAGATGGGCCAAGACACCAAATTATGTCGATGGAGCCAGCGTGGAATATTGAGCATAGGAGAGAAGAAAAAAAGAAAAGAAAAGCAAAGGCTGGTTTCCAGGGAGAGATCGAGGAATGAAGAGATGATTTCTATAATTGGGATTGGATTAAATAAGAGCACAAGCAACACAGTGAACTCTGTGTCGAAGGAGTTCTGTCATGTGCTCTTGACCCAAGGATAACAAGTTGTTGAGAAATGTTTTCAGCTTTGGTCTAATAATGTCCCTGAGATTCTTCATGGCTCCCACAGCACTCAACATGCCACTATAACGCCATTGTTGAAATAGAGGAATCCTACAGACCAATCTCCAACCCTACATTCTTCAGTCTACGCCTGTCATATGGAATGTGCAGTACAAATAAGGTTGACTCGACTTGACAAATAAAGGAAGACGGATGGCAGGACGGAGGGAGACGGTCTCTGAGTAGACCTGAGTTTAATTACAGTGTGAATAGCTGCTGCGCTCTGATAATGGGCCATGGAGGATTCGCCTGCCGCCATGGTAAATGGGCACACTGGAGCAGTATGCTTCCATATCTGAAGAGATATAGCTTAGTATAGCGTATACGGTACATGCCGCTACACTTGAATAGGCTTGGTTTGTATTGTACGCTTACTTACTTGACTGGGAAACGCTTTGAAGGTACTGCATGTTTCTCTATAGGAGACATCACAGTTGGAAATAAATGGATCTAACTCCTGACAGCTGACGGCATGGAGCTCTTATCTATAAATATCTGAGCATGGTATAGCTGCATGAGTGACAGAAGAGTCCATGCTAGCAGCTCTGTGAAGCTGTGCTCCTGCATTCAGCTTTGGGCTAAATGCTAACATATGGATGCTGACATGCACATAATGTCCATGCTAGCAAACTCATGTTTAGGTGGTATAGTGTTTACCACGTTCACCATCTTAGTTTAGCATGTTAGCATGCTAACATTTCCTGATTAGCAGTATTAAAAATGTACCTAATAGGGGGAAATGTGACTACAGCTTCAGAGGCGGCAAAAAGCTGCTCTGTGGCGCATGAAGCCAAAGACCTTTAAAAGATTACCAGAATCTTTTGCATTGCTTCCTTACCGTGTGGCACATAAAGCGTGTGCACTGAGGACCAGTCGAGCGGCTAACTTCCTGTTAAGCCCTCCGCTGACAATTTACTGGTTCGACGCTTCAATACATTCTAAATGTTATCGAACCGAGCGGCTCAAATTCTGCACATTTTGCGGGGTTTGTGACTCAAATAATGTTACAGCCATTTCTCTCACAATTCAAGCTCATGGGATTAAGTCTGTTGGGCCAGTGTGCGTAACGTGGTGTTGTAATTACATGGTTTGGCCACTATGTCAAATAGCTTCAAAGCTTGGCAGTGTTCCTCGTGGGTTGGTGTTAACAAAATGCTAGGCCTCAGCTAACAATAGCTTTGAAGGTATTTGGTCAAGTATAAGACAAATTAATAATCTGACCTGATAATTGTGCTAAGTGAAAAGTGAAGGGTTCGCAAAAGTTATTACAGTTCATCCTAGGAGGGACATGAATGTGCGTAACGAAGTTAATGGCATTGAATCCAATAGCTGTGAAGATATTTAAAAAAAAAAAAAACACTCATGGCGGTGTTCGGAGAAAAGTCAGAGGATCATTAAAGTCCATAGGGTTCGTCCTCTGGTGACTGTGAATGTCTCTTATCAGTTCATCCAAAAGCTGTTCCTGGATGACAGTGATGAACTGACTGACAGACGTTTCCCACTCGAGAATCACACCGCTAGAGTAACTAAAAATATATTCAAACTCACAATGTGAAGGGCTTGAAAATGTCACCCTGGATCTGACCCGGGGACACGGACATGAATAGATTCAAAGAAACTTATTCAGCCCTTTCCAACGCAAGAAATTGAAAATCCATAACCCAGGGCTTCGCACAACCTGAGCATTTCAAGAACCCTGCGAGGCTTTGGTACTACTCTCTTTTCCGTTTTCTACAAATCACAGTCTCCAGCACTCCAGACGACCCTTGAGAGTACCTGGAACTTGCATTTAGCATCACCGCATGAGCAGTGCCAAGATTTAGCTCCAGGAACTTGTCCCCGAGGCGGAAGGGGAAGGCGTGGAAACAAAAGCGGAACCCGAGACAATGGCTATACGTCAAATGCTGTTTTGTGGAAAAAGACTAATAGACTGCATCAATTTTCACTGGGATTGTCTCATTGTCATACAAACAAAAGCTAGTTCCAGCAGAATAATTTAAAAGATGCTATTAAAATCATTTTTTTATGCATAGGGGCTTTAAATTGCACTTTGGGAGCAGAAGACGTCATGCAGACAAATACACTGACGTCGAAAGACACTCAAACACATACTGACCTGCCCGATGGAGGATGAGTCGCACATGGCCGTCGTGTACTGCCTGTCCAGTTCGGGTGCGTTGTCGTTCAGGTCCAACGTCTCGACTGCAACCACAACTCTGGACACCTGGCTGGGATTGTCTGGAAGAGCCAATCAGAAACAGGAAGCTCACAATTCAGCATGAGAGGCCTGTGACAGCTGTATTTGGAAAAAAATATATAAGCGCAACAAGCCCCAGTGTGCTCTCTCACACACACACACAGGTGCACATTCACACTCCATTAAGTCCATTCAATTGTCCTCATAGGCGAGATCAAGCATTTCAGTCTTTGTCCAACAACTTCAACAGCACTCAGATCACATTAGCGAGCACACGATTGGCTAAATATACAGTAGCACATTTGGTTTCATTTGGCTTGTGTTACAGCTCACAGGCTCCCAGCTGGAGTACGACTGATGCTTCCATAGCACTCAAATTTTTCCACATTAAACTGTTCCGTTCTTAGCCAAAGCGTCTCACGGCGTCAAGTGTGTGTATGTGTGTGTTGTAAGAAAAGAGAGGGAGAGGGGGCAGAGGAGGGATGTAGAAAGCAGTCAATCTGCATGCAGTTACACAAGGGCGCAGTTTAAATGGATTGGCAGAGGGTCTCCCACACCCCATTCACTTGGATATACACACAGTCAAACATGAAGTTCTCACAGTCACACTCTGCGCTGAGCATTTGCCGTCACATTTTAGGCTGCTCTCGTGGAGATGCTCGCAAAATCCAGGCTCACCGGCACATCTTCCCTCATCTCTCGAAGCAGGAGACTCTGCAACACAGTGGGCTACATCTTCTGTAATCTAACACACACACACACACACACACACACAAACACACACACACGTACTTCCACACCATGTTCTCAAACCTAGAGCTGTGACACTGTGCCATGGATGACAGCGTCTGCTTCCCATCGCTGAAAAGCTGAAAATGAGCTCTTGCTGCAATGCCACCGGGTGAGCTGGCCTGCCCATGGCCATGGCAGGGCTCCTACTGTGCATTATGTCAACACAGCCTCCAGCAGTCTGTTTATTAGATAGAGCTCATTATTCAAGACAGGCACTCACTGCGCTGCCTCCACAGTCCTACCAACGCTGCTGCCACAAGGCGCCCTGAGTAGATTTTAAGTAAAGATTAACTCTGTCCAGAGCAAGACTTGGCAGGAAAACAACTTCCCTCGCCTGCACACAGCGGCCGCTGGACAGCTTTCTACAGAAATACTTCTACTCTGACACCACCCAGGTTGACTGAGTTTTTTTTTAAGGGCTGGGGAGGATGCGAATAATAGCTTGTCACCTGCCAAAAATGACTATTAGAACACAGCCAGGATTTAGCAGGAGGCGTAAACAAGAAAATAGGCTGTCAGTCCCTTCAAAAATGACACATATGAGCATTTTGTGATTTGGCACCACTATCAGCAGGAAGACATCATTTGTCAGTGACAAAAACTCATAGAAGCATTAAAACGATTCATATGACTGTTTTCTGATTTGCAATTCATGGTGGGTAGAGTTTGGTTCAGACACAAAAACTTCCAAGGTGAGATATTCCATATTTTCAATATGTTATTCCTCCGTTGTCAGAAAAGTATTAAAAAACACATCGAGGCCACACTTTTTTGTTGGATGGTATTTCTTTTCCGTATCTTGAAGATGAGCACTGTAGTTTATGTTGAGTCAGCTCCACATGCACCTGCTGACACAAATAGTCTCAAGAGCACCACGTGTGTATTGATCCATGGCTGGAAATAGTCCACTACAAATGTACTGGTTGCTCCTGTTTGTGTAACATTTGCTAAAATGTGCATTGCCCAACTGTTTTTCCAAGTGGTTTAGCTGTTTAAATAAATGGAAATAATGCATTCATGACACTTTTTTTTCCAGTAGGAAACAATGGGTACGAGAGTGCCTGTCACAGACAGATTAGGGAAGTCAGAATGTACAGTATTGAGAGATGCACATTGTTATTTTTGACCTTTGGATGGCATTTATAGACAATAAAAAATATATAGAATACTGCAAGCTTCATCCTCGAAACCAGGGGTGCTCAAAATGTCTCCCTTAAAAAGCCAAAACTGAAAGTTAACAGTGTGCCAAGGCCCAAAAGTAAACACCTGTTGTGTTGTTTGTTAAGATGCAAATGGGACTTGGATCCCACCGTGACCAGATTATAAAAAATGATTAATCATTACAGAGCCCTCAAATTTAAAGAGACATTTTCCTCGCAAAAACAGCCTAAACAGCAATTCCTGTAATTATGTTTAATTAATTTAACTACTCAGTAGAGTGCATACCTCTGCCAAGGCCCAAGAGTCCTTTTTAATTTAATTAAGCAAAAGCCAATATTAAATTAAACATCTAAATCCACTAGATGCAGATTCTGCATCAAATTGCACTCACTCATAGATACCAGCCACCTAAATAAGACTTTTTTCCCATCAAGATCCATGCAGTATTATTATTATTGTTAAGAAAATGTTGAGAAACGCCCTCGCAATGTTGAAGAGATGGGAGAAATATTCCTGTATCTGTCTCTATCCAAATCCACACCAAAAGTTAATGGGGTCTATTCTGGGCTGAGAAACATCGTCCATCCAAGTTTCGTGGAAATCCATTCTGTAGTTTTTGTGTAATCCTGCTGACAGACCAAACAACCAAAAAATACAACAAAAAACAGACACAGCCAAAACATAACCTCCTTGGCAGAAGTTAAAAATCGCTAGAAACATCTGGTGGGCTAACTTTGGCCCATGGACTCCGCTTGGTCAACCCTGCTTTAAACCAAACTACATGAGAAACATGTTGATGAAGGTTCTCAGTCATCCAGGTCACGGTAAGTCCAAGTGCTGTATCGTAGGCAACCGGACTTGTTTCAGTTTGTTGAAGATGTTTCACCTCTCATCCAAGAGGCTTCTGAACACTACATGAGAAACAGTTTTGTGCCTCGTGCAGGACCTTCTGTTTTCAGTTTGAATGTTCTCCCTGTGTTTGCGTGGGCTTCCTCTGCGTGCTGCTTTTCAAAAGGTTTAGGTTAATTCTCTTGTCAGGGCCCTTGACCGAGCCACTGGCTTAGAACTGGAGCTGTTCCTCGGGTGTTGCACGGCGTCTGCTTTACTGCTCCTAACACTTAAGACTGCTCAAATCCAGTGGACAGACTTCACTTTGTGTTGTACTGTGTATGAATGTGTATGCGACAATAAAACTTTGATTTGATTTTCTGTCAGTGCAGTCTGTGCTCTCTGCAAACCACCCACCACCAGAGTCAAGGCCGCACTGGCTCCCGAGGGGGACTCTCCGAATGGCTTATAGGTTTTTACAATTATGGGTCGATGAATTTGACAAGGTCAACAACAGAGCTGCACAATATGGAAATAATAAATATTGCGATTATTTTGACAGCTATAACATGCATTATATATCACAATATTCATTTCCACTGAAAAAAAAAATATGTTAATGTGACATTTGTTGGGATCTGACAAAAATGTTTTCTTAGATCTGGAGAACAAGATTTGTAAGTGCTTCATTAAAATGCTGTTTTGTCATTTTATCTTTATCAGAAAGTTGCTGCCTCTGCAATATGGATTTGGATATTGCACTCAGCTACAGTATACTGTGATTTTGATAACATTTCAGCTAATTGTGCAGCCCTCATCAACACCGACGTTTTGCTGATGTACTAATAAACAGCATCAGCATCTCTTGACATCGGCAGGAGCAGTTGACGTCACGACCTCACCTTGAATGCGATTAAAAGCTCTTGACCTTGTGATAGTCTTTATATCCGCATTTTTGTGCACTTTCCTCATTTAAATATAACCTGCAAAGTGCGTCACTGTTTGATGAGTATCCCTGCTTGGAAACAGAGAGGTGTTTACCGTTCTCCTTTACAGCCGCTGAGCGTCTGCGAGGCGATGGCTCTGTTCGATTTGCTGCTTTAATTCTGTCTTTCCAGCTGAATCCTTATGAGAACAGATCTATTGCAGCAGCATCAGATAACTCACACAATATAGATCAATTGATTCCCAGGCACGCTGTAACAAACTATTTGTGGTGCCAAACAGCATTCCCCCTCACGGCTTGATGGTTTCGAGGGCTAAGCCGCTTAGTGAAGTGCATCACACAGTGGATACTGTGCTTTTCAGATAGCGTACAATATACAGTTTACACTACTTTAAACCTCTTAAACCCTCATACTCATCAGTGGGTGCAGGTGGTAAAATGCTGGTTTCATTGAAGAGTTTTAGCTCACAATGAAAGAAATAACCCCTGTGGACAAGCTCTAACAATGTCTCAGAGTTAAGTGCTGTACAAAGAGGGACCTCTGACCTCTCTGGGTGGCGATGACGGTGATGTTGTGCCAATGCTCGCGCTCCCGGTCCAGTTCCATAGCCGTGGTGATGAGGCCGGTGTCCGGGGTAATACGAAACAGGGCCTCTGGGTCTGACTGAGGATCAATGGAAAACCTTGGAAAGAAAAAAGTAGAATGGGAGGAGAAAAAAAAGTTAGGTGAATGTAAGTAAAACTAGAAAAGGGCAGAGAGAAGTGTAGAAAGAACGAGTGAAGGGAACGAGCAAGCAGAGAAAGCAGTGGGGTGCAGAGTGAAAGAAGCAGACAGGGGAAGTGTGTGAGGGAGCGATAAGGAAGTCTGAATTCAAATGGCCAAAGAATTAATATAGGGAGATTATCGCAGCTGATAGGAGCTCTTTTGAAGTGCCACCGATTATCTAAATATCTCTATGAATATACCAACTATCAATCCTCCCCACACACTCACTCTTTAACACTTTCGCCGGTGCTAATTGCGACACGGTTTTCTGTGGCAGCTACAAGCGAATCACTCGCCTCCCTCCACGAGACAAACAGAAGTGAAAGGATTGAACTTTAAAACTTGTGTGGTTACTGTGGGCTCAAGGGAACACAAGTGAGAATTTTGTTGGCTTACATTTGTTTGGTTAGCTCTCTCTGTTGTGTCTTTTTTCTTCTTTAGTTGAGGAGCCAAGTTTGAATTCTGATATAAAAAACTACATATGCCAGGCATAGAAATGTCTCTGTCTGAGACAACAACCATTATTAAAAAACACTCAAACCCTCTCCTCTAAAACATTAAAATACACTAAAAATTTAACTCTTGGCAAGTGTTTGATTTTCCTCTTAGCATTGAGACTACTCTGTTGTAGATAAAAAAATGTTTTGTTAGGCTTTCATAACCACTGAAATATTAAAGGAACACTTTGGGGAATGCGCTTACTTCCTGAGAGTAAGATATAAAGATCGGTATCACTCTCATGTTGGTTTGCTCAATATAAAGCCCGCAGCCAGTTAGCTTAGCTTAACACAGCGTCTGGAAATAAGGGGAGCTTTGTGCAAAGGTAACAAGACCCATCCAGCAGCAGCTCTGAAGCTCATTCATTTTCACGTTCTACTGGGATCTTGTTTAATCAGGTTTAATCTCATTTAGCACGGCTAGCTGGCTAAATCTCAGCAGGAAAGTGTGTTACCATGTTTTCCAAAATGTCACAGTATTTGTTACTTTGTACTAGACTGTCAATATTCCTCAATAAAGAGTATAATAAGGGACAACGTGGTAGACTAGCTTTAGCTGAGTTCAGCCACATTTATAATCTGTATTAACTAACTGTAAAGGAAACACATCAAAACTGTGGGTCATGGCATTGATATGGAAGCCATTTTTGCCATGCACCATTCACCCAAACCCGCACAGACCAAGTATATGCCCTCCTGGCAACATTACAACCCAATTGCAATGTCCCCCCTGCAGGACAGTGTGCCCTGTGAATGTAACAAAGACCACAAAATGTCGACCTGGCCTTCAAGTTCCCCAGATCCCTCGAGTCTGATCCATGAAGGCTGCACATTGCAAGCCACAGGATTCAAAGCATCTGCTGAAAATGTCCTATTGCCATCATTGGACACCCCCACAGGTCCAGTGTCCAAGCCATGTCGGATCAGAGCCAAGTCAGATCCACAGTGGGGCAAGGATACTCCCCAATTGCAATGTACCGTGCAAATGTGGCTAAGAGCTCAATGTGTCAACCAGTTCCCCAGATCCCAATCTGATCGAGCATCTGTCGGAGATCCTGGAACAAGCCTGATCCATGGAGGTCACACCTCGCGACCCACAGGACTCAAAGGATCTTTAGGCAATGCCTTAGTGCCATCATAGGACACCCCCACAGGTCCGCGGCCGGTCAGAGCCAAGTCCAATCCACAGTGGGACTTCCAAGGACCGGGCTTTTCCAGCATTTCCCATTGATGTTCAATCCGATTGGGATCTGGGGAATTTGTAGGCCAGCTCAACGCCTGCAGCTCTTTGTCACATTAGCAGATTAGCGGGTTGTCCTGCTGCGGGGAGCACTGCAATCAGGTAGAGCTGTTGCCATGATGAGGTGTACTTGATCTGCAACCATGTTTGAATGGGTGGTGCATGTCAAATGGCATCCATATAAATGCCAGGACCCAAGGTTTGCCAAATGACCATTGCATTGTAATAAGATGATCATCTATATGAGGACAGAGGCCCATAACTGTACCTGATATTATTGGTAAGACCAGTATCAGGGTCTACAGCGCTGACTCTGCCCACAGTGCAGGCTGGCGGGCAGTTTTCAGACACGTCCATGTGGTATCGGGATCGGGAGAACCTCGGAGGCTCGTCTGCATCCAGCACCGCTACTCTGATGGAGGCCCGGTCCTTGAAGGGGCCTCGACGCAAGAAGCGAGGATCCACTATGGGGTTGAGGACCTCAACAGAGAATGAGTAGGAGCTCCGGCTCTCGTAGTCTACCGCCTGTGGGGGACAAAGGAGAAGGCAGAGTTAATAGGGTTAAAAATATTCAGTGTCGAAGTGCATAATTGCAGGTTGAGATATACACTTAGTGTGAAATGAACAATGGTGACACCTTTTAATAGCAAGAAATTATGCAAATGACACTGTTTCAAACGTCAGATCCAATGCACTGTTTTGTGCTTTCATTTGGTCCAATTCTTACACCAAATTTTCCACAGATGACTGCTAAATTACATATCAAAAGCAGAGAGATGGCAAATAATAAATTATTCCAACAGATAACAGCTCGCAGAAGCTAGAGAATGGTCACATCCAAAATCAGCAAAGAGTGATTCAGAGTAGATAATACCATGGTTACCTCACATGTTGTGACGCTTGGACTTTTGAAGTGAGACTTTGAAGGTGGTTGTGGGTGGATGCTTAGACGGTGGGTTTTTGTGTGAAGTAGGAAAAAGACATTCATGAGGTGTTGATGTTACAGAATTGCCAATGAGATTCCTGATGCTCAAAGAGTTGAAAGGATTCCTGAGAGCTCCGACACTGAGGCAGTTGCATGTCTGGGTGTCGCTTGGAGTGGATGTGGGGATATCTTTGTCATGCTAAGACTCGAGGATATATAACTGAAGGTTGAGTGTTTGTAGGAGTTGTGTAAGATTAGCTCTGCTATCTACGTGCAGCACAGCTGGATGAAGGCATGCAGTACTTCGGGTATTTGCATTGAACATTTTATCTAGGTCCAGCATTGTTTGCTGCTGCGGTGCTGGCAACATAATCGGAACTGTGTTGGTGGGTACCTGGCAGGTACAGACGTGTGCTTTGTTCGAATGTTACAAACATGTTGGCAGGAGTAGTTTCAGTCGAGGGTGTAAAACCTCGACCAAGTTGTCTCTGCGAACATTCAAAATGGATTTGAAATGTCAGAGGTATAGTCCGCTGCCCTGCATGGCTGCAAAGTCGACGAATAATTGCCGTAAACAATAGATTTCCCTAAGATGAAATTGAAAACAAACCCGCAGAGTTTTTTCATAAAAATGCTTCCCTTGTTTATCATTTCCATCACTCTCCCGTCACCATGGAGACCTGGCTGTGAGGACGTTTGTATCCTTGCATCCACACAGGTAGAAGAGATTTCATTTGGGATAGGGGCTCAGGCCCCAGCGATTGTTTGTTACAGAGAACTTATGAAGCCTATTTGTCTGAGGTGTCCGTCTGATTGCATGCCACACTCCCACCAGCATCCCGGCTCTGAAGCAATGAGATCGCCCCTGATCGGGTTTGCCGAGATGATTGTTAGCGAGGGCAGAGGCACGGGTAATCACATACATCCACTGTCTCACACACACACTCATCTGCTGTTGATTAAATTTCAGGCAAGCAACATGTTTGGGTTTGTTTCAGAATACCTGTTTGAGGTATATGTGTGTGTACAGTGGGGCTTGTGTGTCAGTACAAGTAGTTCTTTTGGGCCCGTGTGTCCTCAGATCTTCTGTCAGAGTGTTTGTGTCCTTAAAGCGAGTGCGCATATGAATCATCTCAGTGTGATTGGCACGGAGAACCATGTTGGACAGAGGATAAATAGGCTCCCTGACTATGCAGAATATTCGCTGTCAGATTCAAACAGCGAGAAAAAAATCAGAGTGTACCGGCGGCAGTGGGAATATTGATATCCTCTCGCTCGCGCTCTCTCCTTCCTTTTTGATCTCTCTTTTTCTATTCTTCCGTCTCTTTTCTTCCCTCTCTCTGAGCTGTAAACTGCTTTACAGAAAAATCAGCAGTTTTGGAAAGAGGTGAAGATTGATTAAAAATTATGCAGAGAAAAGGGGAGAATTGAAAGATTTAGAAATGTAGGCAATTTGGAGAACATCTCTGCAGGAGAAATAAATAAACAAGAAGAACTGTCTGTGGAGATGGAGTGTGTGCGGAGGAGGAGGAGGGTTGAGATGGGTAGACTGGGGAAGAAGTTTCTCTGACGGGGTCCCTGCTACAGGGAGAGAGAGACAATCTGTCTGAGGAGGAGAGGTGTCACTAACACTGTGAGCACACACTCATCACCCCGCGCCCTCCCTCCATCCAGCACTCCATCACTCCGTCCCCCCTCCTCCTCTACCTCACACACTCCATCACCCACCCACCTCCCTCCCATCTTTTTTCCCCCCTTGTCTGAGTGCGACAGGGCACCGGCTCTGACAAACCACAACGCACACACACTCATCTTTCTCCCTCATTCGCCCTTACAGGAAGCACTTATCACGCAGCGACCCCAGCCGTTTTTCTGTGTTTAGGTTTATCTGTCTCACACGTGTGTGATGTGAACATTCCTCAGAACGTCTCTGGCCGCTCACGTGGAACCCGCACACACACACAAGACTAATACAGCACCCTGTTTTTAGCTTGAACACGCCCCCTTCACAAATTTCTAAAATGCATTCGAACCGTGACACGCAACGCCGCCCTCACATTACCCTGAGACTGCTGGCACTCCCACCATGCTCCAGTGTTCGTGTATGCCTCCCACTGTAACATCTGATGGGCTGAGAGTTTATAAAAAAATCAACTATATTACTCATTTTAATGACCCAAAGCATTTTTCTTAGCGGCTGAAATCAAAAACAGTGACTTCAGTCCCCCCCTGAGTCTCCACCTTTACTGATGGCCAAGATGGAGTTTTGGAGACAAACCACTTAAAGCACTTAGAGACATAGAAAAACACCAGAGGTGGTGGTTGTATGACTTATATCCCGCCCCTTCCCCTCCAAAAGCCAATCGTCTGCTTTTATCACAGCAGAACTGGGAAACACATCAACCAATCGCGTTGTTGCACTGACGCAAGCGCACAGTTGAGATTCAGGACGGTGTCAGGTGACTTGGTGCGGCTGCAGATGGACTTCTAATAAGCATGGTGGAGGAGGATATCACACACAATACACAGTTTCTGGTGGGATGAGCTGACGGCATCACGTCACAGCACTCTGGATTACGCAGTAAAAGAAGTTTGTGTTGTGAAACTGTCGACATGTAGAGGTATAACCTGTGAGAGAAAGCGTTTTAAATCTTATTTTAGGGCAAAGTCACCAAACTTCTTGAGTGTTTTTTGTTTAAATCATATTTGATTCTATACATGCAGGTTTTATGTCCAGGTGACCATTAAAAGTGAGTTCTGCCTCTCCTCCTATTTATTTTTGATTGAGCCTGGTCTTGATTGCCCGAAATAACTGCCTGGGGGTGTTGCCAAGATGGCTGCCAAGTGGCAAGACCTGCCGAGAAAGACTTAGTTTGAACTAGTCTAAAGCAACACTATGTAACTTTTTTACCAAAAAATAAACCTTCCTCCCTACCTTTAAATCATTTTGATGGTACAGTGTCTTGTCACAGCCAGTCCAGCCCCATCACTTGTTTCTGCACTAACCTCAGTGAGAGGGGAGGATCACAGCGTTACATACATGTTAACTTTGTAAAGAGTGAGTGAGTAGTGAGTTTCGTTTGTAGTTAGCACCTACAGCACATAACGTGCTTTAACATTCGCTTAGCGAGAGGTGGCAGAGGCAGTGGAGGCTGACAGAATAATTGATGTGAATGAGGAATGAGTGGTAGAGACAGTATAAACACTGGAGAGCTGCTCAGCGCTGTAAATTACTAACTTACAAGAAGAGGCAGTATTTTTACTCCTGCTATTCTTAGCTGCATAGTGTCAATCATTCACACTCAACACTGTCACCAGGGCTGAGAGCCTCATAATATGGAGATTGTCCAAGGTACATCACAGATTTTGCACTAATTTTGAGTGGTAGAGGAATAAATTAGTAGATTTTCCTGGAAAAAAGGAAATTAACTTTTGTTGCAATGAACGGTACAATGTGAAGCCGATCAACAGCGCAATAAAATGAAGTCAACAAGCTGGATTTAGTGTAAAGTAGTTTAATCTCTCCCTCTCTTTTTTTCTTTCTATTAAATAAAAAAAATGCTGAAATTATGTTTACATGCAAGCGCTCTAATGATAGGTGATTATATTTGTTTGGTTTTCAGGTACCACTTCTGTCCTTGCATTGAGTCCTTGAGTGATTTATTAAGTAAAAATGCAGAAAAATCCCTGGTTCCAGCTTTTCACATGTGTGGGTTTGATCATTTCTCAGTTTTATATCACTGTGTATTGAGTATCTTTCTGTTTTGTTTGGAGAAAACAAGCAATTTGAAGGTTTAATCTTGTGCTCCCGCTAATTCTGATGACCACTTTTTACCATCTCCAGGCCTTTTACAGACATAAACAAATCGTTATCAAAAACATGGAAGGTAACCGTTAGTTGTGACCCCGGTACATGCTTAAACAGTCCCTTATCTCTACTTACTGTTGCCCTCCTCTCTCACACACACACACACCCACACACTCTACAAGTGTAACCTTCCCCTGTCCTGCCATGCGGTGCTCCTCCAGTCTGTTTTGAAATTCAAATTTCTCTATACAATTTCCCTTTTAAATTCGCTTCACAGTTAGCAGAAATTAATTAGCTCACCTGCATGCTAGACTGGCGATACATAATACATCTCTATTCAAAGAGGTCGACCCGTAGGCATACATGCTCCTGTGTGTGTGTGTGTGTGTGTGTGTGTGTGTGTGTGTGTGTGTGTGTGTGTGTGTGTGTGTGTGTGTGTGTGTGTGTGAATGTACATTACTGCCGGCTAGGCTTCAAATCACAGAGGCGGTGCTTTCTCCCTGGAAAATAACAAGATTCTGTAAATGTGTGTGAAAGGAAGTGAGCGTATGCATGCTTGTGTTCACCTGGGAGGATGTATAGTACTGTAAGTGTGTGTGTGTGTGTGTGTGTGTGTGTGTGTGTGTGTGTGTGTGTGTGTGTGCATGTGTGTGCACTACAGAATCTTAAGTGTGGGCGCTGCTGTGTGTTCGGCGCCCTGCTGTCCTTGGCAGCTTGAGTCCTTTCTTGATTTTGTGCATTCTAAATCAAGATCATACATCACATTTGTCTGATGACAAGCGCAGCTTTGGACATTCCTGCCAACAAGCACAACAGCAGAGTCAAGAGAACAAAGGCTCTTCTAAATCTCCCTTTTGACTTTGTTCTTCCTCTGCCGTCCTCCCTTCCCTCTGTCACTTGTCTCTTCTCTACTGTCTTATTTCCCTCTCAGATGTCCCATGCCTTTCTTATTTTTTTTTTTATCCAACTTGTGCAAAAGACACTGGTCTCTTTCTCTTTCTCTCTCTGTCTCTCGCCATCTCTCTCTCTCTTTCTCTTTCTCTTTTTTCCCTCGGAGGAGATTAACACAATCTCTCCTTCGCGTGAGAAAACAAACACAGATAATCCTGGGCGCGCTGCTGGCGTGTGACCGAGGATTAGCCAGCCGTTTTTAAGTGAGAGCATATGGAAATAATAACGGCAAACTGACACATGCGCGAGCTAGCTTGTCCCCCAGGTGAGAGGAATGAAAGGCGCACAAATAGCAGGCTTACACAGCTCACAGCGCCCCGAAAACATACCTCAAAAGGGAACCTCCTGAATCGGGATACCGCCGGATTGGTATTAATGATGTTGTGACATGCCTTGTGTTGCGTCTGGTGATCCGACTGTGCCGTAGACGTGCTTTTAAATACACGCATGTAATGAGGTGTTGTGAAATCCCAGCTTGTTTTGGAAGTTTCTTCGCTGCGTCAGTGGATGTAAACGCTCTCACAGTCAAAACACAGCGAGCCTTAAACGAAACATTAAATCATCACACGTATGATTTGCATATTAAAGGGGCACTGTGTAGTGAAGAAATTCAAACTCTTTTTAATCTTAATATTTATTTAATGAGGTAGCCTAATAATGCAAACTCAGGAATATTAATTTATTTTTCCATAAGTGAATAAACAAGCTGTTCTCTGAGGAAAATACAGTCCCCAGAACACTGTTTGAAGCTAGAAAGGTGGCAGGGTCCGCCACATATAGACTAGGGGTGGAGCCGAACCCGAATACGGTATTTGGAAAGGCACAAATAACGTGTTTTTTACAAATACTTATTTCGAACAAATACTTTAAAACATATTTGTATTCGGGAACATGAATATGATGAAGAAAAACATCATATCAAAAAGCTAAGTTTCCTCATGAGACCGCAGTACATGCCCGGATGAGTGAGTGAGTGACGTTCAGGAGTCGGGGGGGGGGGGGGGTCGAAACACCGCTGTTCCGACCCCCCCGCCCCCGCAGCTGTCCATGGTGCTGCTGAACCAGGTGACGTTGTTTACACTCTGCGTTGTGGCTTGTCTGAAACGCGCGCTGCTCAGGGACTGGGCAGCTCTGTCCCACTTGCTTTGTCCCTCACTCCGTTGGGAGATCTTCCACAGAGTAAAAGAAATACACATTGTTTCTCTCCCCCGCTCGGCTCGAGCGCGGCTGAACGCGGCTTGAGCCCACTTCACGGGCGCGAGGCTGCTGCAGCCGGCGACCCTGCTGACAGCAGACCGGGGGAGGAAAACAATTCTTTGCTCAGTGCTTTGGTTGGGTTTTAGGCACTGAAGAAAGGAGTTGGTTAAGTTTAGTAAAAAGCCCAGGTAGAGGCCAGAAGCATAATGACCGTTAGCTATAGGCCACTATGTCATATTATTTACAGATCAAGTTTAGTTCTTGGAGCTCTGTGCATTAGAAAGAACAGTTCTTTTAAGTATTATTTGTTTTTATTCTGTCTGTTCAACGTCCTCCAACAAGGACGGGTGGTGGTGGGGTTCATAATGTTCACAATGATATTTTATTAGTTGATGGTTTAACCATGGATGAGGTAATGGCTGTTATGTTATTTTCTTTTCAATGACATTCCTTGTTACATGTTCATTGCTGGATTTATGGAAAAACATCAACCAATATTGCATATCCATAATTATTATAATGGATAATTAAAGAATACTTACACTATAAAGAAAATTAGAAGTGTAAAAAAAAATAAAAAATGTTTACGCCTATTTTGAATTTTACTCGAATACAAATACAAATACAAATACTTTTCCCCCCTCAACAAATACAAATACAGATACAAATACCGGCTGCTCTGCACACCCCTAATATAGACACAGTGAATCAGTACAAAATTGTGTTATTGTCATGGTTTGTGGTTGTTATTTCCTGTTTTATTTTGAAGTTCTGTCCTCATGTGTCATGTTTTGCTTTTCATTTCCTCCCTTTGTCTGTTTTCCTGCCATTTCCACTGCTCGCCTGTGTTTAATTTGTAAATCACCCCTTGTGTCTTAAAGCCAGCGTCTTCCCCTCTCTTTTTGTCAGTTTGTCTCTTCTGTTCGTCATGCGTCTCCTGTTCTTGTTCTTGTTCCTGTTATGTTCTGCCCTTGTGTTCCTGTGTCTCCCTGTCCCATCTTCCTGTCTTGTATTTCCAGCTTTTGGTTCCTGATTCCCTGTGTTATTTCTGGTTTATACTTAGCCTTTTGGTTTGTATTTTGCTGGTTTTAGTTTGTAGTTTGTTTGCTTTTGCTTCTTGGTTTTGGATTTATTGTACTTTGTATTATTGTACTACCCCTTTGTCTAACTGTGAAAGTTGTCTTTTTTTTATGCCTAAACAGACAAACTATTTGTTTTCATCACTGCATAAACTAAATAAACAAACTGACCTTAAAGGTCAAAACAATTTCACACTGTTTTACTTTGTGTATATGTGGCGGACCCTGCCACCTTTCTAGCTTCAAACAGTGTTCTGGGACCTTATTTTCCTCTGAGAACAGCTCGTTTATTCAGTTCTGGAAAGGATAAATATTTCTGATTTTCTATTTTATGTATTACTATTTCTAACATTTCTGTTTGTATTATTACCTCCCTGTAAATATAAAAATTCTGAGTTTGAATTTCATCTCCAAAACTAGATAGTGTCCCTTTAAGGTCAGGTTGTTTATTTAGTTTATTCAGTCCTGAAAAACACAGTTTATTTGTTTAGGCATAAAAAAATCAGTCAATGAAGATCTTTCTCTTCTGATTAAAATCTCTTCCTCAAAAATACACAGTGCACCTTTGAGCACCTGCATCCATCATGTGATGACAAGGCTTTCTATGTCTTTTCCCTTTCTCCTAATTGTTCTTCATTGTAGCACCTGATTAGACTTTGATTAGTTTATTGATTCGAAAGAAAGCTCGACCATCTTCAGGCTCCCATGAATGTAACCCTCTGACCATTAGGGGTCACTGCAGCCACTGTACTTGAGAGTGTTTTGCTAATTCTTCAATTACCTGCCACTTACAGCGTGGCCTTGTTCACATGCTGTATCAAAAATCTATTAGCAGCAATATGTACATTCATTAGTGGTAATATGTAATAAGTAAATGAGTGGAGTGGAGCAGAGCTGAGAGGGTGAAAGGAAGGAGATGAATAGAAAAGAAAGGGCACCAAATAAAACAGAGCAGAGGAAATTAATTTGAAATGAATGGATGAACGGTCCGTGTCTGCATCTAAGCAGGAGTTTGTGTTGCGTGCATCTGTGTCACGCGTGTGTGTCTGTGTGTTTGTGCGCTTGAACGATGCAGACCTGGGCTGAGTCAGAGCCACAGACAAACAACACACACACTGTCTGACATGGCCTCCAGACACAAACCACAGTGAGGACGAGGCGAGGGGGGAGGGAGCGAGGGGGAGGGATAGGGTGTGTTTGTGTGTGTGTGTGTGTGTGTGTGTGTGTGTGTGTGTGTGCGTGTGTGTGTGTGTATTCTCGCGTGTGCGTCTCCCTGCTCTAAATATTTGGACATGTGTGGTGAGATCAGACAGAGAGAGAGAGTAACGAAATGCAAAGAGACAGCGGCTGATGATGAGAGGAGGGGGAGGAGGAGGAGGGAGGTGAGGATGGGGTTGTAACGGTGGGGGGGGGGTGTGGGTGTAGATAGAGGATGGGAGAATGGGAGAAGGAGAGAAATCTTTTTATTGCTGGGGGTCTCTGCGGGACTGACAGTAAATAAGCAGTGATAAGCAGCAGGCAGCTTCAGTCGGCACCCTGACTTGCAGGCTGTTAATGACCCAGCTTCTCTGTGTGGCGTGTCCCTGCCTAACCCTCCTCGCCTTCCCCGTCTTCTCCTCTTCCTCCCTCTCCGCTCGCTGGCACGTCTTCCTCGTCTTCAACTGTCTGCCTCGCTCTTCTTCTCCTCCATTTTGTCATTCTCTCTTCGCCTCGTTTTCAACTATCTTCCAACCTGCTTCCTCCAGCTCCCTCTATTGACTCTATTTATCTGCTGTTAACCCCCCCACCACCCACCGCCAGCTACCCCCCAGCATCCTCCTCCTCCTCCTCCTCCTCCTCCTCCTCTCAGCTCAGCCTCCCACCCACCTCCCATCCGACACATCATTCTGAGGTGAAGACGAGCCCAGCATCCCTCAGCCGCAGCCTCGTTGCGGATCCCTTCCCTCATTCCTCACAGTTTAAACACAGCCAGCTGCAAGGTCAAGTGCGTTATATTGATGTGTGCATCTCTCTCTCTCTCTGTGGTTTACTGGTGCTTGTGTAGGTGTGCTTCTCCCGCTCTGTGTGTGTGCGTGTGTGAGTGCACAACTTAGATCAGCGGTTAAAGAGATTCAGCCCACAGCAGCGAGCTGACCAGCAAGGTCAAGGCCAACTTCAGTGGCAACACAAATTGTTCCGCTCGGAAATCCTTCCTTCTCCGGGGGCACGCAGATCATCCTGCACCCCTGCTTATACTTCCCACAGTTTGAAAGGCCTCTGACATAGACAATTTGTCATTAAAATAAAAAAAAACGCATGACTGCTTTTATTTTTTTGTTTGTTTAACAAAGTGGAAACTGAGGGGGGAGCTTAGCGCTAATTTTACGCTTTGTTCGCTTTAATTCTATTAGCCGTCATCTTAAATGTTTTCCATTAAAACGTGCGTGGATTCCCTGAAAGGCTAAATCCCTTTTAACCTATTCAAGTCAGATCTTCTCTCATCCACGTGAAGAGTTGGCTGTAACGACACCCACCTGAAAACGGTGCCTCGCAGCATCCGTAAATATTCAAAAAGTGTTCCGATCCACATGTAACCTGTGAGTCTTCAGTTTCAGTATTTCACCCATGGCACAACTCCCGGTCTAATCTATGTCCGCGCCTCTGCCCGTGCATTCGTCGAGGGATTAAAAGAGAACACAAAGCGGCACGGAGGAGGCCGCGTTGAAATACTAATTGTGCGTTTTGTGTGTCTTTTAAGATTGCCGTTGATGAATCCGATGGGAGGGATGTTGTGGGCGGGAGGTGTTCGCTGTATTTGTTTACATGTAATTTTCCCACCAGTTTACCAGCCGCGCAGCACATGTTGAACTGATCAATTCTGCTTTCACACACAGCAGGTTGCTCTTCTCCCCTGTACCCTGCCTGCTCCGGCTTCTTACTGTATGTCTTGTTGTTGCCATGCTGCCTCCCCTCCCTATCTCCCTCTTCATTTGAGCTCTCCCTTTTTTTTTTTTTTGTTTTTTATCTTTGTGCATTTCTACCTTTCTGTGCCTCTCAGTCTCTCGCTGTGCTAATTTCTCTCTATGGCTGTCACTGATTTGCAGCTCTTGCTGTCTCTGCATCTCTCTGTGGTTCCTTCATACTCTTACTCTCTTGTTATACTGCACTCTCTGCTGTCACTGCCTCTCAGGACCTCATTTTAGCACTCCCCCCCCCTCTTCAGTGCTCCTCTCCCATACTTCATCCCTTCTCTTTCTCCTCATTCGCAGGTCCTTGCCTTCGATTCCTTTCTTCTTGCATCTCTCACCGTATCCAGTCCTCTCCCTGTCTCCCTGCTTCTCTTCAAAGGGGCTCATACTGGGCTTGGAAATCCTGCTCTACACACCTGAGACAGAGCCTTACACAGTGATGAATCCACATACACTTGCAGCGTGGCTACCTGACTTTAAGAACTAAAGCACACACACACACCAATACTTGTGCACTCGCCAGTGAAAACAGCTGAGACTCAGTGGCTTCACTGAAATGGGCTTTTGAATGCAATTTTCTTGACAGATTTTGCCAAATTGCTCTTCTTTTGTGCGGACTGTCTCTATTCTCTGAACAGTCGCAACTTTTCAAAATGGCTATATTTCAGAAAAATTTCTGATGAAAGAATTTTAAGGGGCATACGAGTTTGGAGGCCTTTCTTCAAGTTCAATATATGACAATCTTTAAACCTCCAAAATATTGAAGAGAATACTTTCACCGTACAGGACTGAGACACTGTTCGGAGGTGTGTAAGACGGGATGACTGACACCATCCACTCAACAGAAAGACTACATTTGTTGCGGAACCAGTTAGCAGATTGACTGATTGGTAGATTGAATCCTGAGTCTTAAAGTCTCGCTCCAGTCAAAAATGTGTTTTGGTTTTGTTCCTTCAGTTGGATGTTTGAGCTTCAATGTGCAGAGTGATGCATGTGCAGAAGGCTCAGCAGGTGTTTGCCACAACAAGCGTGGGCGTAAGACTGCGCAGTATATCAGCATATTTCAGCATCTGCATCGCAATGTGCTCATGCACAATGCCCACATCATAGGACATCAAGGTCAAGAAGGCAAATGAACTCAAACATGTGATGTTATAACTTTTTGCTGCTTGATACAGAAAGAAAAGTTGCAAAGTTCTTATTATCCATGACTTGTCTACAAGAGAAATGTGTCTGATATGACTTTATTTACACTTATTTAAGCGATCTGGGATACATGGGAGGGTGTGGCCTGTGAGAGACATGCAGGTTCTGAATGCACAGCGAACTTATCACAATCATCAATTTATCAACCAAAGCAGGGTTCAGGTTGTTTGATAGAATGCACTCTGCTACAGAATCAATCCAATTATTTTTGAATGATAGGGGTCATTGGGGCGATGAATGGTGATTATTCATTTCCAAATAGAGCTTTTCAACTTATACCTGGTGAAAATGTCTGTATTTTTTTTTTGTTCTTTTATCATAATACAGTATATATCGGAGAACACCAAAACATTGCAATGTCAGTTTCTTTTTAAATATCATGCAGCCCTATTAGGGAGCCAATCATGGTCCAATTTGCAAGTGTAATGTGGACACATACATGAGAATGGACTTTTTGTGAAGTAGACAAAAGTGTCCAAGGTTTAAAGTTTTGAACAATTTTGCATATTTATTGACTGAGCATTTTTTAATGAAGGCAGAGTAGGTGTAATGTTTTAAAGAATGCCTCATTAAAGAACCGCATTAAAGAATCTGTAATGATTTAACCCAACTTCGGATACAATGTATTATTGAATTCATAGATTTTTTTTATATGATTTAAGATATCTGGAGGGAATCTTTAATAATTGTCTGACTGTTTAAGTCAGATATCAAGAAAAAAAATCAAATTTTCCGGCTATTTCCAGCATCTCAAATGGTTGGATTTGCTGTTTGCTATTATTGTAGGTTGCAATTTATTGTGTTTTTGACTGTAGGTTGGACATAAAGATGAATAGCAAGACACCACCTTTGGTTCTGGGACACTGTGATGTGCATTCTTCAGCATTTTCTCACTTATGGTAGTCAAAAATATGAAGAGATTAATTAAAAAGTATCAATAACAAGAATAATCATTAGCTGCAGCCCAGTGTTCAGCCTAATAAATTCTCCAAACATAGCTCCTTCATTGCTGGTATTATTAATCTCCATCATATCAGTTATGGGCAAAATAACAGACACTATTTTACTTTTTTTTTGGCAAAAAATCCCATGAAAGGAGTAAAACCATCCATCTCATAATGCTGTTTGACTTCCCTACTCTGCCTGTTGCCCCAAGCCCATTTGTCCATTAGTGATGATGTAATTCTCTGAAAATGGCTCAAAAACATATACCTTCCCTGTTCAGAGAAAGACTGAATAACTACCCAAAACAGCTGGGCAGCAGCTGCAATTTTCAGCAGACGTTACTCAGGATGAAATATTGTATTGTTTGGGACTATTTTCAGCAGCGAATTTGGTGCAGCTGAAAATAAAACATCAGTGGTGTATTTTTTTTAAGTGGGACTGAGTCAAAATAAACAATACTGTCACCCGTTCAACCAACAGTTCATTTGTGGGTTATAAGAGCTCAGATGCACTGACGAATAAGATATATACGGCTCTGGCAACTAATAAAAAATATAATATATCTCCAGCCATATTGTTCAATACCAGCCTCATCCTAGCACACATACATGTTCTGCATATACGAGCAGACACACGTGGGTGCACAGGCTCTACCCATATGAAACTCCGTGTAATGCATATTACACAGGATACACAAGCACAAAGCACACAGTGATGACTTGGATCCTCGGATCAGAGAGGTGGCTTACGGCATTAATGTAGACACACATGTATTTTTATTGAAGCGTCTTAGGAAGCCCTCCAAGACTCATTGGAAATGAAAGCATCATGTCTCAGACATGCCTCCCACCCAGGGACTGCCTCCCCATTAAGTCTGCACTACATGCGAGGCCCCTCTCTCCTGACACAGACACAGATGTACCTCAACAAGCCGTGCCGGTAATGAGCGGGTGTCAGAACTCATCTCCCCCGCTGTGCATACACGTTCTTCATAAGAATGTGATAATTGGAGACGACAGGCAGCTTAGGGAATGACCATTTGAAATTGAAATCTAGAATTACACCGAAGGAAAGTGTTCGCCGGCTGAACTCAGGATGGAGAGGCAGAACCTCATTGATCCCTCAGCACATGCAAACGCTGCACACGGGAAATCCTTTGCTGAGAGGCAGCAGTCAAAACACCTCAAAGCCGGTCAAAACATTTCCCCTGCAAATTATACTCAGGCTTCGCAAACATTTGCATTTAGATGCGTCATGCTTTGACTTAGCTTTGAACGGATGTTTCATTATGCTTGCTTTAAACAGATGGAAATATTGATAAAAGAGAGGCTGGATCACAGTGAGTCAAGCAGGAAATTCATTTGTCAGAAGCTCTTCAAAACACTCTCATCTGATGGGAGTCATATAAGGAGAACAAGTGTGATGAATTGAGATCACCTGTTGGCAAATCTTATGCAGTGTCTTTGTGTATTTCCAGGTAGTGGGCACAGGCAACATGTTGTTTTCTATCTTAGGAGTCATAAACAAAACAAAACTTCTCTCTCATAAACCTACTTATGTTACCAATGCCACCACCCTCCTCCCCCTCAGCATCTGTTCCTCTTCTCCTCTCCTGTCCTGCCCTTCTTTATTCTACCTATACAAACCAACGCCTTTCTGTCACTGACTGTAAAATATAGACAATAAAGTGAAGCCAATGCTATAAACCTGCATTCTTTCTAATCACCAGAAGGGGGGTGACACCACTGGTTGCAAGGAGAAGTCCCGCTGTATGTAAGCTTATGAGTAATTGACCCTACTTCTAACTTGATTTTATTGCCCTAGTTAACAGTTTTCTAATGAGTTTATGGCCTCAATCGCTTGTTTCGAGTCTTCTACAATCAGTGCTGCCAGATGTGCAAGAATGATCGCATTTGTATGATAATTTAGCCCTTTGTACGATAGACGATCAATACTGCCAAAAGTGCCATCATTTATGGTAATTACCTTCGCCAACTACTGAACTGATTTCCACAAAACTTGGATGCAGAATGGGTTTCGGCCCAGAATAGAGCCATTAACTTTTGCTGTGGATCCAGATAAATTGACAGATCCAGGATTTTTGTCTCACTTTCTTGAACATTGTGAGATAGGGTCTTTTTCAACATTTTCGTTAATGTCTCTATGAATGAGTACAAAAGGAGACTGTTGGGCCTTGCAGAGGTATGCGCTCTACTCAGTGCCATTCCAGTTTGACCACTTTGAGATGCTCACATAAGTAGTTGGTTTAAGTCTGAATCCTAAGTCTCACATAACCTCTTTCCAGCCAATCATGCTCAGTGCATGCTGTGACAGTGAACATGATTCGACAGCACAGCTGTCGTTGTGTCTCCTGCTGCTCGACACTTAATTGAGGTGGAGCTTGAACTTTCTTTCTTAATTATGCTGTGTTGAAGTTGAGTTGTTTTGAATGCACCACTAAGCCCAGTTTACTTTTTGTATTTAATTAGTTTAGCTTATGGCAATAACTGTTTTCATGCAGAATACGAACAGGCTTCGAGTCTTGTAATTTAATTTTGTAATGTAGGCTATTATTTTTTGTTTTGTCAGACTGAATGACTAATGTGCACCCCCTCCCATGCATCATAGTTACATCAGCTTTCTTTGAGAAAAACTGATGTTGGCAGATAGACATTTATGTCTATTTATTTGCTTGGTTATGAGTCACAGATGATAATTTCACCTAAAATTATGATCGTTTTAGGGCTCTGGAAAAATCATTTAATATCTTCCATCTGGCAACACTGTCTCCAATAATGGGCTGATTTAGATAAAAATGGACAACCTTGTGATTGACAAGTTGCTACTAGAGCAATTGTCAACCAGGATAGAGGTGTAGCAATGTATGCACCCCCAAGCTCCACTCCTTGTCCAAATATGGTCACTTCTAGCTCCAAAAAACAAAACAAGATGGCGATGGCCATAATGCCAAACTCGAGGCTTCAAAATGTTACTGTTGCTTCTATATGCTCTCCGTTACCCAGTTATCCTCTTTCTCATGACTTGCACATCTCTCCTCTTCTTCCCTTCATTCATGACTTTTTTTCAATCCCTTCCTCCATCCATCCAGCCCTCTGTTTCCTTCATCTACACTCACCTTGTTGAGCGTGATGACCGCCTCCTGGTTCACTCCGGTGATGTTGAACGTGTCCCCAGTCTCCCCCTCCAGGATGGTATATTCCAGCTTGGCGTTCTCGCCTAGGTCGGCATCAGTTGCCGAGATACGGCCTATCTCAGCCCCCGGGATGGCCAGCTCCGACACGGAGAAGGACCACATACCTGAGATAGACAAATAACGGCACATGTTAGTGAATTTCATGCACTGATACACTTCATTTGTCAGTTAAACATTTAATTTTGTCTTCTGACCCGCTTTCAAACTGCCGTTCTCCACCTGTGCCGAGCCAATATTTACAATATTTCACTCAGATAAGAAGAGGCATTTAATTTAACAGAACCGAGAGGATGAAGGAGAGAGATAAAAGAGGAGAAAGGCAGAGTCTGCGTCTGAGCGCTCGCCCGGCATTGAGATGTTATTAAAAGCCAGGTAAAATATGGCCAGAAAACCTGCAGTTAAAAAATAAATTAAAAGAAGCTAGGATTAAAAAAACAGAAGGAACAGAAGAGATAACGAAAAGGCAAAGATTACAGGTAAGAAAGGTTGCTCTGTCTGCCTCAAAACATTTGAACTTGATGATATGAGCTAACTATTCATCAGAAACAGCCACTTTTTGGGCCAGTCCTCCCTCCCGCTACAAGTATTAGCGAAGATAACGGGCTCTTTCATGTGTGCTGCCGTCATGTTTGGGCCCATTAAAGCAGCACATTATTACAGTCCTTCTGCTGCATTTGCAGTTAATGTTATAGGGACACACAGTACATTTCTCTTATGATTCACCCGATGCACCTATCTGATGAAAAATATGGAGTAGCAGACATGGCGTGGAACATCTGTGAACTTCCATTAGTGTTGAGACACATATGCACACATAATTTCAGATATCCACCTCCCACTTTATTTCAAACTAGCACACACACACACAGGGACACACACACCGGCCGCCGGCTGCTCTGACAAGAATAAGTGTGGCAGGAAAGATAGAAATTGAGCGAGGGAAAAGGTAAGATATCACTATTTGGCTCGCACACACGGAACAGACAGGCTCATTCAAACGGAGCTGTTATCTGCTCAGCTAAAGCTAAGGGAATCAGATAGACCTGTAAATGTGAGCGAGAACAACATTCTCCAAACACGTTGGGTTGACAGAATAAAAGATAGCCAGCACTTCAACATGACAGTATCTGGGCCAACGCGCAGTCAGACGAATTCGGTAAATCTGACGACATCACAGCGAGACTAGATGTGAGGTTCTTTCAATTTGTGGATCAGGATTAGAGTTTCCGACATCAAACGGGCCCCGGTGACTGAAGTTATCAGTCAGGGTGTTTGATTGTTCTCTTTTTTAAGTCTGTTGATGTCACGTTTGTAATGTAGGCTTAGTCGTTAATTTTAAAAACAAACAGGGGCTTTTTCACCCCAACAAGTCTTCGAACCTAAACCACAAAGGCAGCTCTGAGTTGCTGCATGGGAGTTTCCTTTGTTGTCTGACATCGGGAGGTTGGCGGCCAACAGAACATTGCGTTGTAACGAGATGATCTGTGTTTTTCACTTCAGCTCTCAGTGGTTTTAAAGGATAAGTTCACCCAAAAATGAAAATCATCATCTACTCGCGCCCATGCTAATGGACAGTAGGGTGAAGTTTATCCACAAAACATTTCTGGAGCTTTACAGCAAAACAGTGTTGCAGCATTCTCGTAAACAATTGAAGTAGATGGGGACTTATTTTAAAACCAACAAAAACAAGCAAAAGAATTACATGAAATGGCTCCATACAGCTCGTCCGGTGTAATCCAAGTCTCTAAAAGCCCAGAGATCTGAAATTGATTTAAAGAGACGTCATTTACATCCCACCTCAGAGAGGGTGCATGCTAGCTCTTTTAGCTAAGCTGCTAGTGATGATTTGTGGTTTAAAAAGGGTGTAAATGACGTCTTTTCAAATCAGTTTGGGTTCCAGAGACCTGCATGACGGTGGATGAGCTGCCATCGGCATGGAAGTTGGGAGATAATGGCTACATTTTACTTATCCTTTAATGTTGCTGTGGTTTTGTGATCATTACAATGATGTTTCAGTTTTTTTGAATGACCTGGTCTGTCACTGTATTGGTGACTTTTGGACAAGCAAGAAATTCCTGACTATTTGGATTCTATATATTATATTTATTCAGTAAATAAAACAAGTAAAAACATTTTTTTGTCAATGTTATCTCCCAGTATAAGACTCCAGATACTTTTTCAAAGATTGCTGTACACTGGTGGAGAAATAGTTATATATATATTTTTTATATTGAGCCCAAAAACATTTGGAATCAGCAAAGCATGTGTAAGTTTTACTTGTAGAATGTAAACGCCCTCAGGTTGTTAAAACTCCAAAACCATCACTGAGTATTGATAGGAAGCAGACTGTGCACAGTGGTCTCCAGTGTTGAACGATCCACCCCTATCTTTTCCCTGAGGGCTTGTCTACACAGGAGGCCGTGTTTTTCACTCATCCATCTCAAGGAAAAGATACACCTCAGTTTAAATCAATACAGCAATCCACATGAGGGTCGTGTTTCGCTCATGTATTACATGACATGACTCAAAGAGTATGTTTACGCTTCCAGTTGATTTTCTTCTGTTTTACACACGCCACTTCAACACTGCTAAAACACGAATGGCCCACTCTGAGTACTGAGCCTGAACACATCGTGTGCAGACACTGACAAAGGACTAAAGCGGCTGCTCTGCTTACTTAGCACTGTTACAACACCACCTGTGTGGACAGACTGTCAGAGGATTTGCACCTATACACTGAGCTGCCATTGAGCTTTTGGCATAAAGCTTTACAGGTGAATTACCTGTTAGACAAGCACTTTTGATTTTGCATGTAGCGTTAACTATATAATGATGCACACTGTGAAAAACATCTGAAGAACATTTCTAAAGTATGCAAAATCTCAGTTTAAAGGTGCAATATGTAAGAATTGGACACCTGTCGAGTTCAGACTCAAAACAATTTGGGGGCAGAATTTAACCAGAGTAACTGCTAACCGTCACTAATTGTAGCTGCTGTTTGCTAGTTAGCTCAGTTAGCTGTGTGGCTAGTAGTCGGAGCTCGGGGCACCGAGGATTGTTGGTGTTAGATCACTGGCATGGGAGCTTTGGACCGGGACAGGGTTGGGCTAGCTGGTTAGCATGCTAACTTTAGGTGATATCTCTGCAACACAATACATATATGTAATAAATTTAAAGCTGCTGTTTTATCATGTTCTATTGATAATTTATTTAATTTTTGGAATGTTTTCTACTGAAATTCTTACATATTGCACCTTTAAAACAACTGGCTCTTATTCCTACCAACTACGATTCATTAGCTTCTCGTCTGGAAGTCACTTCTACTGTTACCAATGAACCTGTTCACCTGTGGAATGTTCCAAACAGGTGTTTTTGGAGCTTTCCTCAACTTTCCCAGTCTTTTGTTGCCCTTGTCCTAATTCCATGAAGTTTATGAGGTAAAGTGTGAATATATTGGGTTTATAAAGGATTAGCAAATGATCACATTCTGTTGGGGTTTGAATATTGTCTGTACAGAATACGGACTCTCCATTTCTGCAACAACTGAACGCCACGGCAGATTCCCACTGACGAAACAAAGTATCACCCTCGCAGTAAGGACATCCATTTAAAGATAAGCTATTTAGCGGTGTTTCATACTCAATAGGATCAGTAAGTATTTATAGATTACAAATCAAATATTGTACACAATGGTGCAAAGATGAATAGAAGTAGCAGACAGGAAAAAAACAAAAATCAGTAACCCTGTCATTTCCCCAGCTGACAAACATGATCAAATTAAGAATCAACTTGTTATTGCTGCGGTGTTAGAATCAGTGTATTTGCAATACAACAACCAAGATGGATGTGATGGGATTAGAACAAATCAGTTTTACGTTTTTCAATAAGCCACCCTTCAGAATAAAGTTGTTTCCCGGCTATGATCTCCATGTTTACCCCATCGGCTCCTTTAATTGCTGTTTTATTGTCAGAGGGAGGAAGTCTTTCCTGAAAAATACTGTACAAATCAAATTTACTATTTGTGTATTTATGTATTTCATTTGTGTAGGGACCATGTACAATATTAAACATGAATGTTTTTATTTGAGGCATTGTACCAGGGTTAGCCTGAGGATGATTTTCATCAGCAGCCTCCTGGCAGGTCACAATTAAAACATCCACAAAGTGACAGAGCGGCACTAAGCAAACCAGACAAACAAGACAAAACACATAGTATAAATTACACACATGCACCTTGTCAGCATCATGAGCATGTGAGACAAATTAAAAGCAAGAATGTGTACACCAAGCAAAATGAAGCAAGCACAGCACTAGTCCATTTGACTTTAAAACTACTGGTAAAACTACAACTCTTAACAGTCTCGTAGGATGTTCCACTGAGCTTTCACAGGGAAGGCTGACTGCCCACAGGCAGTGCAACGAAAGGGTACAGTACAATCTCCTACATGAGATATTCTTGTGGGTTTACAGTTTTTCAAACTAAAGTTAACAAAGTCACGCAGTGGAGGAGGGGCCGAACCATTTAAAATTCTGTACACAAGACACAGTACAGGAGAACAGAATAACATTCTCTAAGCCCAGAAGAAGATGTTTCTCCAATGTCCTGCAGTGACGATATCGAGTCGGCTTTTCTGCCAGAATTGTTAAGGTTTGTTTGACTCCAGTAGTTTAATGTTTCTCCGGCCTGCCCCCAACATGTAATTTAATAAGACATGTGGGGAAGGATCACAGCCAGTATTTTTAAGCTTGGTGTTTATAAGCTCAATCAACCCACTGAAGTGCAAATCCTGGCTGCACCCACAGAAACACTGCTTCTAATTTGTCTAAAATTTGCCAAGTTGTATTAAATGGTTTTCATCATTTTTTATATTACATGTTTTCTTAAAACTAAGATTTGGAGCCATGATTACATAAAGATATATACATTCAGTAACTATTTCAATCTTTTCAACCCTGAAAGATATAATATGTAGGAATTCTGCATTAAAAGGTCTAATAACAAGTACACAACTGCACAATTTTTTACATTATCTCAAATGTTTCCAACTAACCTGGAGTTGTTTACTCAAGTTTACTCAAGGCAACAGTGTGCTTCATGTGGTCTTCAGTCGCTACTTCTAGGATAAGGATGTTGGCGAACATAACTAAACTTAACGCAAAAAAAAAAACCTTAAGCATTACCTCATCTGTGAACATGCCTGAGTCGCATCAGATAGATTTTCATCAGCAGTAGTGGTGCTTTAATGGTGTATGCATCATCAGCGAAGCAAGTTTGACAGCAAGAACATTTGTGGCCCCAAACAGTCAGTTTACTTCACTGTACACTAGCCGTGAGCTAACGTTAGCGAGCAACGGCACACACCGAGGGTGTTTGTGTCTGTGTGGTTAAATTCAAGACAACTTTTGGTGAATACATTAATTTCCCCTCCAGCTCCAGTCGGCAGTCAAAATTACAGAACATAAACACCTGAAAAATCAGCTCTGCGGAACGCTTCTGCAGTCAGGTTGAAAAACAGAAGTGGAGAAAATCCACGTTTTAATCCCAAAAGTTTAGAAGTAATCTAAATATAAGATGTCAACATTGTGCATTCATTTCAGAAAAGAGCATACCTTTTGCCTTGCTAATTTCCAAGCTTCGACTTGGTCAGGTCACTGATTTCTAGTAGAACAATATATAGGAAATACATATTACAGTGATTCAGAAGTGTATACAGATGGTTCTAAAGATGAACACGGCAAAATGAGCATAGGAATTCATATACCAAAAGAGAAAGCAGCTTAAAAGATGGCAGTAACAATAGCTCAAC
This sequence comes from Pagrus pagrus, assembly GCF_965226575.1. NCBI lineage: Eukaryota > Metazoa > Chordata > Actinopteri > Spariformes > Sparidae > Pagrus > Pagrus pagrus. Next base: position 23,510,284 of record NC_140196.1, on the reverse strand, counting down.
ACTGGGTTGACAAGTCGAGTCGGACAGAGTGGTATTATGCATAGATTCAGTTGCTGTGCTCCTAAGTATAAAATCTTTGAAATCAATAAGAGAAGATCTACTGCTAGAAACTCACTAGAGCCTGTTCAGACTTCATATAATGGAAAAGGATGTAAGAGTCTGTTGGCTGCTGCTCATGTAGGCTTTAAGGGAATGAAGGGGTAGACAAAATGGCCAAAAATGCAAGAAGCAAGAAAGATATTGTGGGAGGGTAAATAGGAGGGAAAAAGTCATTCTTAGTAAGGTTTGATCAGACGGGTCTCAGAAAAAAACTCTGAAAATTCTCTCAGAAGAAATGTAGAACATATTCGTAGGGAATGCAATCACCACAGGAAAGAGAGGGAACAGCTGCTACAAAAGGATTAGGAAAACAGGTAGAAGATGGAATGTAATCACATTTTTGAAGGATACAAGGTTATATGACAGACTCTCTCAGTTGAGCTAGGCTAGATTAGATGGTTCACTGTTTGGTAGGCACTACTGTTAAACCATTTCTACATACTGAGGTACAGTCAAGCCATAGATTGCAACCACCCATAAAACCAGAAGAAGAAGAAGATGATCAAGCCACTGTGCGATCCTTTCCATAGTGATTGATTCGCCATGGATCTTTTGGAAGAGGTTAGAGTGCAGAAGAGACAGATAAATTGCAGTGTTTCCCACACATATATTTTACTTGGGCTGTCCACCCAGGTATATTAATGGCCTGTCCGTATATTTGCTGACCCATTTTGGTATTTTATACTTTTCCTTTTTTTTTATCCATCTGAGAGTGCAACAGAGTGGCAGTAGTAGTGTGAAGAGCACACTGTGAATCTCAGCCCAGATAATCTTGTATTTGACTGATAAGATACGATAAGAAGTCTGACAGGAATGATGAACAGGCTTCTTAGTGGAATAGGAATTATAGATCCACAGCACCTGCAAAGCTGCATCTCCACGTCGCCGCCATGTTGGCCCAGCTGTCTCAGACTTTATTAGCGTTTTCCTTGGGTGGCTGCCGCTGTAATGGCTGCGGGATGTTTGCCAGCCGATTCTCAATGGAGATTATAAAACAGCAAAAGTGACACAAATTCGCCACTGACACTCCAATGGGATTTGTTTTTCATAGTTAAATATGCTTAAGTGGTTAGCTGCACGCTAGCACCACAGCATTTTCTCGGCACACATAGCGGGCAGTAAGTGTGACAGTGGCATTCAGCTTACTGCCGGCCTCGTGGCTCTAAAGGGCCCTGACTTGGATCCATTACCATACGCTGCTCTCCATACTGCTCCTGTTTCTCTTTTTTTTTACTTTACTTCATCTACCTCCTGCTGAGCAACTATTTCCTCCTCCTTCTCCACCTCTTCCTCTTCTGCAATTTACTCAAGGTATTACACTAGATGCTCTCAAGAACTGTTTCCCACTGCTTTAAGTGTAACGCACAGGATGTGATGGTTTGTTTCAAAGCACTTAACATAAATTAGAGACTAATAGCTACTGTACTTACTTAAAGAAAAACAGGAACAAGTAATTTAAGGTTACTTAAAAGTACTCACTTAAAAGTATAAAAAGGACCTCACAGTTGGATATGAAATGAACTCCCACAGTGCTGTAATTCACACTGACAAATGTGTTACTCATTACTATTCACTTTTTATGTCCCAGAATTAATGTTGTTATGTCATTTCTGCTCTCTGTGTATACTTTCTTATACTGTATTATTTTCTTTTCCAATCACCAAAAGTGTCACTTTCCCTACATTCGTGTACTCAAGAAAAAAAATTGATAAGTTGGCTCCTGGTCTTGTGAGTGATCGCAAACACCAAATGGGATTTTAAGCTTGATCAATCCACTGATGTGTGAATCATTTCAAGCCTGTAAGAGCAGCTTTTCATGCAATTCCATCTCACAAGAATTATGTGAACATGCTACGAATTTGCAACGGCTAATACATTTTGAGAGAAACTAAATGCTGCCTGAATGTTTTACCGACATGATGAGTAAATGTGCAAACTGTTTTTTATTGATTTTACCTGCTAAATGTTCACAAACAATGTATTTCATTTGTTTTCCTGCGATACTCCCTTAAGGTTAAAGGAGCGCTGTCTAAGAAGTTTAGTCTAAAACACTCAATTAACTAAAATCATCAACAGAATGTAAAGAAATAACAGTGTTTAACAGTGACTTTAAAGTATAGTAGTAGGAGTAGTAGTAGTATTATCACATGATCAACATTAAGCCAAAACTGAAACCTTACCCCTAAGTGCTTTTGTTGCCAAAGACTAACCACACGCACCACTCAGGATACAAACCCTGCTGTCTGCTGGCACAGTCCTGCACAGCTGCTGTGACTTGTAGTTAATGAATGTAGCACCTTCCAACACTTACAAAAACATTGTTGCTGGGGAGCATGATCCATGCAGCAATTATGTTTCGTGATTAAGAAGTTATTTTCTAATGTATATATTAGTCCACAGGTTTTTTTTTTAATCTAAACTCACTTAGTGTAAGCGGGGAACAAATTAGCATGTAGAAAAAGAACCAGGGAATGGTGGTGTTGTTTTTGGATTATTTCACCATGACCAGATTCAGTGGTTGAGGTAGAAATCAGAAAAATAAAAATTGGCATTTGACTATCTTTCCAATGCTCGTCATGTTGTTGCTCACGTGTTTCCTCTTTTCTCTATCACCTCCACCACCATCAATGTCTAGACTCCATCAGGTGGGTGTCCTATACCTGCACAGCTTCGCTACCCCCATTAAGTGACGTCAGGATGGAGTTTAATCGCCATCGCTATTTTCACTTCTCATCTTTATGTGCACATGTCAAAAAAAAGGGGACATCCTTTTGACTTAAACCTGGGCCCTACATTGACATGCTTGGGTGTTTAAATGATTCATACCGCCAAAAGTTTTGCAGCAGCGACATGGCTGCAATTTAATCCTATGGGGCCGCTGTTGTTGAGTTGTTGCAGGAAGATTTAGCCAGCTGAGGCAATCTGGTGGACCGATTCAGAAACTTTTGGTTATTATGAATCATTTACACGCTAAAACATGTAAATATAAGGTCCAGCTTTAAAATGGGACGCAAAATAAAGGAATTGCTGCATCTTACAAGGATATGTGTGCTTCCAACTTGGTGGCAATGGTTGGTGTTTGTCCCTCTTCCTGTTTTTAACAAGCCCTGTGCACAAAGCCAGCTCCATAAAGAAATGTTTTTCTGGGCTCAGTGTGGAAGAGCACAACTGGCCAGCGCAGAGTCCTGACCTCATCCCCATCCAACACCTTTGGGATGAATTAGCCTTTGAGCCAGGCCTTATCAGAAACCATCAGTGCCTGACCTCACTCTTGCTCTTGTGGCTGAGTAGGAGTGAATCCCTTGAGCCAGGTTCCAAAATCTGAGACATACATGTGCAATACCTCATTAAAAACACAACATTATTTTTTTCCCAAGCATGTTATCACGTAAAAATAGTTCATATAACATGCTACAACATAAGAAAGCGTGTAGCGTCACATAATGATCTCCTGAACAAATACATTCTGCTGACGGAGTATGCTGACGCCCACGTGGCCCTGCAGGGGTCTGCCCACTAAAAGGACAGCATGTGCCAGTGAATCAACACTAAATGCCAGTTTATGTGGCGTGACTACCGTGCCTACCATCTGGGACTGAGACGGCACCAGAAGGCTGAGACGAAGACAACTCGAACATAAACAGGAATGTTGCTAATGAGACAGCAAATTAGGAAAGTTATTTACAAGTCAGAGACTGCGGTTTCTATTGATCTGCGCTATTGTATGGGGAAGCAGGGTAACAAGCGCCTACGCCGACACAATGGTCCCCGTCACGGCTTTCTCTTTTCTCTCTCACACGCACTCGCAGCGGCAGAGTGAGGAGCTCCGGCTCTCTCATACACACTTGTCACACGCAGGGAGCGCCCACGAGGAGACTGACAAAGGGGGTGTGATGCTGGCAAAGCAGGATAGACCTAGTCATTATCAGCTTTCTGCTCTCGCGGGAGAGCATGCTGGCAACACAAGTCATACATCATTTCCACCTGTGATGGACTGAGGGGGAGGAGGAAAAGTGGGGGATCCAGCAGGTGAGAGGGGAAGATGGTGGAAATGTGAGTGGCAGGGAGAGATCTCCAACTCATTCTGCACATAAAGAAGCTGAAGAAGCAGCACAGGTCTCTGATAAAACCCACACATCAGACAAAAATAGACATGGGCTGGGATCTGTCCTCTGCCTTTGTTCGCTCAGGTAAAGCCATTAGAGCAGGCTGTGAGGAAACAGCATGGGCCCGCCGGTTCAATGCTTCATGTCGCACTAATATACGTGCTCCCCACTGAGCTGGCCATAATTGTGCCTCAGAGAGACGATCGAAAGCCTTCCTTGGGCACTTCTTCACGGACAAGAAGACAGTCCCTTCACGTCTCTTTCTCACCTGAGGTCCATATCACTCTGTTCTGCTTCCCCATGACTGTTGTCAAACCGGAGTTTACTGAGGGATGTGACAATTGGACAGGGACTGCCGCTTTTTACAGGTGATTGGATGAATGGGGCGCAGGGATTAGCCGGAGATGAAGTGAAATGACAGGCGGTGAGTGTTAATTAGGGAGGATGTACTTTAATACAGGTATAAAAGTGCAGAAATAGAGCTGAAATTGACAAACTGCTGCATGGAGAGGAGGAGGAGGAGGGGGGACTCTAAAAGGACAAGTAAATGTGAAATGAAAGATGCAACACAACAGGGACAGAGAGGGAGGGAGAGGGACGCAGAAAGTAAGTACCCAGTAGGGAACACGCTTTTGAAGACAAGTGTCGATAGAGGCCTGTGCTGTGAAAAGAGAGAGAAGAGAGTAGAGGAGGAAGGTGGAAAGGAAAGGAAAGGAAAGGAAAGGAAAGGAAAGGAAAGGAAAGGAAAGACAAGCCCAGCAAGTGAAAAGAGAAGAAAGGAATGATAAAGAAATAAAAAGGCAATATAAGGGAAGGCAAGGCAAGGAAAGGAAACGAAAGGAAACAAAAGGAAACAAAACGAAAACAGAAAGGTAGGAGGATTGAGTGAGAATAAAAAAATAAGAGTATGTGACTCCGTCACATCTTATCTGAGGCAGAGCATTCCTTGTGATGCTGCTGCTGCTGCTGCTGCTGGTGGTGGTGGTGGAAGGCCTAGAGTTAGGGGAGTCATTAAAAAAATGTCTAGCTGGCTAAAGCGCAAGCACTGGTTTTGAAAATAGCCTGAATAAAATCTGCATTCGTTTAGGGGGGAGTCCGTCACACAGGCACTCATACTCAAGAGGGCTTAAGGGAAAAGGCCAGAGAGACGGAAACGCAGGATCAAGGCGGGGGAGAGAGTGATTTAGGCATCATCATGAGGGATGAAGAGATGAAAACAGAGACGCGTTTGCTGCCTCGGCGGAATTTTTATTCTTCCCAGCCTCTACAGGGTTAAATTGGACCGCATGCAGCGAGTGAAGTGACGCCTTCTACCTCGATACTAATGGGGTTAATAATGAAACAGCGCAGATCTTTTCCTTTACGGGCTCCAGGGCAGGAGTATAAAACATTGCATGTTGCTGTTTAACTTGCCTTGCGCAGAGAGATAGGCCATTAGCCATTACTGAGCTCTGTTCTAATGCCATATGGAGTAGGATGAAAAGGCAGGGTATGCCTGAGTGCGCGCATGTGTGTGTGTGTCCATTAGTCCATTAGTGTGTGAATGCCTGTACTTGGACGCCAGCGTGGGCGCACCCAGGTGCTTAAGTGCAAGCAGCGCTGAACAATGTTGAGCCCGCCACCCAGCGTCGGTCCTAAACCAACGCCAATCATTTGAGGGCTGGATAAAGTAAAGCAGAAATGCACTATTAACTTTGGTGCTTTCTGCAACATTTAAATATCCTTACAAGTCGCACGGCAGCAGCGTTATGAAGAGAATGCGTGCACCAGCTCCAACAGCCTCCCCATGATATCAACAGACTAAAAAGCTTTACATCGGCTCACTCCGGAGAGCGCCGACGAAATGATAAGATGACAAAGTGGCGGGCTGGCTGGCTGGTTGGCTGAATGACTGACTGATGCGACTAAGAGAAGGGAGGGAACAGTTTGCGGCGGGCTCGAACCAGTTAGGCTCGCCACTGACATTCGCCTCCACCTGTGAGACAACGCGAGGGAGAGAGAAATGTGCGGGGAGAGCTGAAGGGAAGGAAAAAAATGAGAAATATGACACGGGGCTGAGAGAGAACTGTGAGTGAGAAGGAGAAAAAGAGCGAGAGAGATGTGACTGAGAGCAATGTTTCCAGCAGTGATTTTACTGTCTATTGAAGCAGAAAGCACTGAACTTTAGATGAAATATTAATACAGAGCAAGAGCAACTGAGGGATAGAGAAAATAAAGGGATATAAGGCGTTGCTGGTATTAGCCACCTCCATTTTAATTAGTTTCTCCTTTCATTTCAATTCCTCCATCTCTTATTTGGGCTCTGGAGATGAAAAACTCAATTAGAGAATAACAATTATCGGAAATTATTGCCTATTACCTAATTGTTTAGGTTATCACCGCAATCATTATTAGAGTCTGCAACTACAACCGAGCATTAGAGCCACATGAAATTAGTCAAACCGTTTCAGGAATCAAACGCTGGATTTTCTTCCACCTTGAATGTGCCGGTGCGGAGCAGGCGAAGCCGGGGGTCGGTTTTAATTGAAACGAGTTGTTGTCCCAGCCTGGAGGCAGGACGCAGGCTGGACATGGATTAAGCTGAGGTGAGAAATGCTTCCTCTTGAAACAAAAGGCATCAATCTGTGACAAAATTGTGTTTGGCTTTTTTTTAAAGGAAAAGCTGGAAGAGAAGAATCAAAAACAATTTGTGTGCAGAGGGATTTATACTGATGACACTACGTAACGCTAGTGTTTTTGAGAAACGCAGTCAGGGCCCATATTTATGTGTCTCCGAATCACTCCCAGGAATTGGGATGATTTTATTTATACACCATTATATGCTGCTTCAGAAATAAACACACAAATAATGAAATCGAGGTGTTCTTGCTTTTCATAAGTAGAAAAAAAATGTGGCAGTGGTGAAAATGAGTCTAAAAACGAGTGACCTATATCTCACTGAAATGCTTCTTCCTGGGTGAGTGTATCGCTTATGAAGTGTAATGAATAGAAATGAGACAAATATACTTGTTCTTGCAGTAGACTGTCATCATTTGGGTTTTTTTTGTTTGTCATTTCCTGTTTTATTTTTTAGATTCATCCTCACGTCATGGTGTGACTGTCCACTTCCTGTCTTTGTCCTTTTCCCGCCCCTTTTCTGCGCACACCTGTGTCAATTAGTCTCTGTGTATTGATGCCTGTGTTTAAGTTCTTAGTCTTCGTCAATTCGTCTGTTTCTCCAGGTCAGTCCTGCGTCTTCTGCGTTCTCTGTTGTTCTGCTTTGCTCCCTCTGTGTTTCTGCCTCCTTGTGCTTCTTTGGTCTGTAATATATTTACTTTTTAGTACTGTATGTTTTATTCTTCATTAGTTCTCAGATTTGCCCGTCTGCTTCTTCGTCTTTTGCTGTCTGCCAGTTCTGTTTTTTTTATTTGGATTATAGCTTCTTTATTAAAGCTTGCTCTTTGTTTTTCTAACTGACTGTCTCCGTTGCGTCTGCATGTGGGTACTCACTTTTGTTTGCCAAACCTTAACATAGAGTGAGACTAGAGAATTATGATGGTGTGTTATAATTTTCCTCACAGCTGCAGTTTGACATATTAAATGGTGGAAAAATTCAACCTACGCTGAAATATTTATGCAGGGCTTTCTGTGTACAAAGGCTTTATGGGCAGCCTTTGTGTGTGGACTTTGCATGTTCTCCCTGTGCTTGCCTGGGTTTCCTGCGGGTGCTCCAGTTTCACCAACATACATCAAAAACATGTATATTAGGTTAATTAGATTAATTCTATGGTCAGTGCCCTTGTACAGCACACTTGCCCACTGCTCCTCAGGGATGGGTAACATGCCAAGTATAAGTTTGACTATATTGTACTGAAAATGACTGTTTGTGACAAATAAAGATTCGTATTCTTCTTCTTACAGGCAAGAAACCTGCTGTTGGTAATAAAATGATCAAAGTTATAGCTCCATCGCTCAATCTCCATAATCTACATGTCCACACGTATTTCTTGGCTTCTCATATACACATAAACGTGTTTTTAGGTCACTGACAATGACCTTTTGGAAAACTCCTTCCAGGGCGAAAATATTCACACTCTCTTTTAAAGGTGCAATATGAAATAACTGGCCACCTCTTGAATTCATACTCTAATCAAATCACCATAGGTAGTGGTTAGCTCAGTTAGCTGTGCAGCCAGTGGTCCGCACTGGGAGCTCAGAGTGGTATTGTGAGAGTGGACAGGCCGGGGCTAGCTGGTTAGCATGCTAACTCCAGTCGATATCTCGCCGACAAAATACATAGAATTCTTAGTGGAAACGTCAAAAATCTTGTTTCTTCACATTGTGTTATTAATCTAAGTTAACCTTTGATTGTTTTAGACTCAAATTCTTACATATTGCACCTTTAATTTATGTTTACGTCTGGACAGGCAGAAAAAGAGATATTTGGAAATAACGACGCAGACACACATGTTAGCTTCTTAATAGGGCCTTACCAGTGTTTGTAACATTGGCAAGTGTGAAGTAGGAGTACTTGAGCTGAGAATTTAGGACACGAACAGGAAAGAGAGACAAAAAACGACTGCGTCGTCCAGGAGGATTCGGAGAAGTGGAGCCACATTTGCCTGCCTGATTTTTCGTATTATCTGTAACTAAGTAACCACCCACACAGCACACAATCTGCTTCCTGTTCACTCCAGTGTACGTCAATGGTGATGTGATATGGACAGAGATTATTTCTGAAGCTCGTCTGTACACGGATCGTTTTTGTTTTTAAACATTTCTTTCGAAAATATCCATGCACGTGTGGACTAGACGACCTTGGACAGAGAACCAATCACACTCACGCGCTCACACAGGCATTAGGAGAACATGCTTGAATATCACAGTGACATTTACGAGTGAGCTACTTTGTGCTGTAAGTAAACACTGGCAGGCCACTGGCTTAAACAATAAATGCACAAGCAATTTAAAATTGTAAATTCACTTAGCTGTGTCTTCATTGTTTTACAACGCCTACATTAGAGCCACAGCTCGCCTATATTGTGCTGCATTACTCAGCAATTATACTGCTACACTACACCATCTGTTCTGTGCCCTTACAGGTGGTCCCGCATAATATTTATTTCTGTGATGCCACACAGTGTTGAGAAATACACCTTGACAGCGTGAATACATCTCTTAAATATAATGCAGGTTGTTTGTCAGAACTTCACACTGAGTTTGAGGGGGAATGAATAAATCTGTGCAATATCTGAGTGACAAGGACATTATATTAGCTCCTGCAGAAATTGTCGGTTGAGACAAAAACATACAGTTTTCTTGTCTCCATGAGGCCGCGAGGTGCTGGGCTTTGGCAGAGAGAGTGTTTGCTTCCTTTTGCATTAAGAACAGTCGAGATCAGTCAGGAAATGTATTGATATTTGCAGCAGCCTCCTCCTGCTGAATGTGCCTGATGTCTAATGCTAAAAGGCCACCTCCTGGCAGCTCCTAACGGATTAGGACACTTATGGATCTCTGCTTAAAATCGGCTGACACGGAAGTCATATTCAGAATTGGGGAAGTTGATGAAATGCTTTCACTCCTACGCTGAGGAGCAGGGCTAAAATTGCATCACTCTGAGAAGTTTTGGCCGGTGAAGATAAATATTTTTTATTTTGAGACACTTGATTAATATGAGAGAAGAGAAGAGAAGAGAAGAGAAGAGAAGAGCATCTGTGAAGTACAGAGTCTAAGATTTACGATTGAAGAAGCTTGATTGAGATTTCTTTAATCTGATCTTTATAAAACAGTCTCTACATTACACCGTAGTAACAGTGACAGATCCTCAGATAACTTAAATAGACGTCGAAGATAATTGGTTGTTGTACTACCCATGAGAGTAAAGTCAAACTGCTGCTTTATTGCAATTATCATCTTTAAATAACAGCTGATAATGGTGTCAGATGCTCATGACACCATGAATATAAATGCACAGATTGTGATCTGAATAAATACGTCATTTGCATTATTGCAGAGAAATACATTTATAGGCGCTTTATGTGTAACAGATTACTTTTGGAAACATAGCCCTCCCCCCCTCTCTGCCGTTTAGCGCGTTATATGCAAAGCAGTGCACTCTGCATTCATGCACTGTAGCCAAATGAGCCTGGTGAGAATTGAACCCATAATTGCAAGTGCAGCAGTTACAACACGCCGAACCACACGGGAGCCTTCGTACAGTTTCTGGGAAAAACAATGACACTGCAGGTGCACGGCTTCGACAAAGCTCGCGGAGAGAAAAACAGTACTTAGAGAAAATATGGCAGACATCTACATTTGAAGCCAGAGAGTGGATGCGTGGATGTTTCCTCTGCCTCTTCAAGCCCGCGAAACAATGAGGAGTTCAGAGCTGTGATAACAGTTTGTTTACTGCTCCGAGCGACTAGATGAGGGTTGCGTTCAGGACAGGCCTTCCGTCTGCCTCTAGTCTCATGCCCTTGTTTTTCACCCTTCCCTTCTCCTTGCACTTCTCACTCAAGAACATGAAAGTTTGGTTTGTTTGCATCGCGCAACGAGCCGCTCCTGCTTATTTGTAACCAATTTAAAACAGCTGGAAGCCACAGATTCCCACAAGGCCCTGCAGGGTCCATCTTGGCATCGCTCTCCTCAGCCCCCGAAAGTTTACTTTCTCCCTGCGCGCCTCGCAGACTCATCATCTGTTTACCCAATACGTTGAGGTGTATTTATCATTTATAAGAATGCCATAAACTTTGGGTGCAGCGCTCGGTTTGGCCTCAGCAGCCTTTATGTATAAGGGATGAGAGTGCACGGTTGAGGCGATCCATTTTGCACCCCTGTGGCAGAGTAGTTTACCCACCGCCGTTTTTCTGACAGAGAGCGCATACTGGATGAAGCTGCTAAGCATATCTCTGAGATGATGACGTCCTGGCCCATTTCCAGCTGTGCTCCGAAGAGCCGGGGGAGAACGGGGTCAGACGTGTGGAGAGGGCAGGAGGCGACGGCAAGGGCCTCAGAGAGTGTGTTCAGTTGGCTGCTCAGCGATCCTCAGAGGGTGAGGTAGGGATTGTACATGTTCAGCCAAGTGGACATCAGTGTAGTTCCTCGGTGGCAGGGGATAAGGGACTTTAAGAGACTTTCGCAGAGTGTTCTTCTCTGTCCAACTTTCTTTTTATCCATTTTGATGGGCTCGAGTTTGAAATAGGATTTGCACTTGTGTATACCAACACTGGCTGAAAGGGAGGGGGAAAAAACACCCAAACACACACTGATGTGAGACAGCGAGCAATGGCCCGCCACACCCCGTTGAGGATGTGCCGCTCACAGTCCAGCGACTCCATTCATCAAGCTAGACAGAGAGAAAGAGAGCACGAGGGGGGAGAGGAAGAACGGAGAAGTAAACAGAGGCTGAGAGGTGAAAGGTAACGTTGCAATACAACAGCAGAGGGGTGGAGAGCGCGAGGACGACAGCAGGTAAAGGTAGACGAGCACAGAACAGACAGGAAGCGAGGATGGAGTGATGGAAAGAGGGAAAGGAGGGAGAGGATCAGACGCTGGCGGGAAGGTTCCCATTAACATGGAAATCACTTCCTCTTCCCCGGCTCGCCATGGCTCACTGATGGCTCGGCAAAAAGAGAATGGCTTTAGCTCCTATTATTCTGCGTGAGGGGGCACACTGCCAGGTCAGATGAAAAAGTAACCCAAAAAATAAATAAAAAATTGCGAAGACAGTCTCTTTGCGCCCCGTCTCCTCGCCTTTCCTGTGTGTTCTCTATGAGCAAAGGACCCGGGCGTCGCCTGAGAAGGTGTGATGGATTCATCTAATTTCCACAGAAGCCCGAGCTTACACACCGGGAAGAGACAAAGAAACAGGAACACAAATGGCCCTGTTTGGCTGGGTTTAATGAAGTTTTAAATTTCCCTGTTTTTCCTCTGCGATGGCAGGGAAAGTTGTGAGGGTGGAAATTATCTGAGTGTGGAGAATTTAAGACCCTCTCGGGCTTCCGTGAGGCTGGATTGCCTGCATGTAGGTCTATTAGAAACCTTGTGCTGTATAGGGCGATTACTGCGCGATGAATCGCTCCTCACAGGCTCTTTTGGCTGCACAGGATTGTGGAAAGAAAAGCTCATCAGGGGAAGCTCTGCCTGCGGATCCCTCACAGGAGTCGCCAATTTGATGTGGCTCTAATGTCAGCGTAAAGCCTCATTTGTTTGTGCATGTATACGTGCAGGGGAACAAGAGAGGGCGAGAGAGGGGAGAGAACAAAGATCCACTACCCAATTGGCTGAGTGACCCGGCTACTTCGCTAACACTCGTGCCCCCGCTACACGCACACACACACACACACACACACACACACACACACCAAATCAAGACAGTTAGTGGGCTGCAGCAGCATTCATACCCACGCAGGATAAAAGCCTAGAGGAATCTATCCAAGCAGAGCTCTATACTGTGCCACCATTGACTCCAGGGCAAAGCCACTGCAGTCGCAGGCCTAATTGTGCGGTGTGATATGAGGGAGCCATTTCAGGGAAGGCTTTTCATGCCTCAGCGCTATCTCCCACCCCTGAGCTGGCTGCATACACAGATTTTTCGCATACATGTGAGACTGTGTGCACGGGAATCCACCGAGGATGTCTTCATTAAACCTACAGAACCAGCCACAGTTGTCAATAATAAAACACATGCAGTCACACCCAGCCCTAAACTGGTCCCTTTCATGTTCAATACAGACATAAGCCTGCATACATAAACAGCAGCAGACACATCTGTCTGCATCAGAGCCCCTGAACACTGCAGACCTGCTCCCATCCATTTCCCGGCATCCCTTCAGCTCTGTGTGAGATGAAGTGATTTTCAGCCAGCCTGATTATCACTGTCGCCATAAAGCCATTAGCTTTTACCCCCCCCTACCCCACCGCCCCCCGCCCCCCACCCTCCATCTCTATCCCTCCATCCTGTCGTCTCCCTCCTCCCTCCTTCACGCTTTGGTGAACTTGCCCCCAGGACTCGCTTTCATGCATTCTAAAGAGTGGCGGCTCCGCGTCTTTATCGTGCCAGTCCAAACAATGGGAGACGTCAGTGCGTGGGTGGCGATCATTGGACAGGGACGACAGGACGTGGGCAGCCGCGTTGGACCGGATTGGCCAACGCGAGCGTCCCCTAACTCTGATGAGCCCATTACTGGTCGTCCAATGCACATTAGTCATGCCATTTAACTAAATTCATTATCGATGCCCTATTGAAGAGGACACAAGCTATTTTCGATATGCATTAGATTTTATTGAATGTGATGCGAGTGTTAAATGGGATATAACAGAGTATGATGTAGGCGGCACTGGTGGCTGCTTGGCCTATATAAGCAGTTTTATTCCACTTAAATATTTTCTGTTTTGTCTAAGTCTGCAATTGTTAAATAGAGAAAATTGGGAAAATACTAGTACAGTACTCTCCTCATGTTCTTTGAACATTATTTTAAGCATTAATATTGTATAAGTCAGCGTTAATATTTTAGGAACAGTATTCGTAGAAACTTTCGATGGCCAGCGTTAAACCCAGGAATGGAAACGACTGCTCGTCGCTGAGCACGCTCGTTCATTAACAATGGCGCCCGTGTTTTAACGGCGAAATCGTGAAAGTGGACGATTTGACAAGTGGGATTTCTCAGCACAGACACTGTCTGCCACGCTGACTAAAAATGAATGTGCGCTGAGGGTGTTGGAATAGGAACAGATGGGAGAGAGTGTGATAAGGGACACGAGGGTACCGGGTGTGTGAAGAGCGCACACTGAGTGAGTGGGAGTCAGGAATGTGTGTGTGTCAAAGGGAGAAAGCATGTGTGTCTCTGGGCCTGACAGGAGATGACAAAGTCTGTCACCTTTCCATCTCCTCACCTCTGACTGCTCATGCAAGTGTGCGCGAATGTGTGTGCGTGACCCAATTGCGCGTGTGTGTGTATCAGAGGAAAAGGAACACAAAGGCAGATTCAAACGGATGCAGAAGGAGCGCGAACGCAGATAAGGAAAACACACAAGGTTAAGTCATTATGTCAATCTGTGAGTACTCTTTTAGCTCGCCCACTCGTCCCTCTTTGTTGTCTGTACTCCTCTTCGCCTTCGTTCTTGCATCTCATTCTCACTTAAGGACATAATACCCTGATTATCCCTCCTGACTTCCTCCATTTTCATTCACTCCCCCGCTCCCTTTCTTGTACGTTTGTCTCCTCCGTCTCTCTGTGGTTTCCTCTGTGTTCTCCGAGCCTCTTCTCACCCACTCCCTCTTCTTCTGCTTCCATTGTCTCACTCTTTTGGCAACTTTATCGCACCTTTCTTAGCGACTCCATCTTTCTCTTTTTCTCTTTCAGGGAAAAAAAATAAAAATACACTCCGGCGCAAAAACAAAAAAAAAAAGACACACGCAGGAAGATGGAAGATTCACTCGCGCACACCTCCTCTTTCTCTCTTTCCATCTCCTCCCATTCACACTCTCTCCGTTACAGCCTCGCTCTCGAGGGAAATGAATTAGTAATATTTATGATCAAGCCCTCTCCGAGCTACTCCCTCCATCTCTCCCCCCGTCTCTCTGTTTCATCTCCCTGGTGAATAAAATGACACTGATCTTATCGGCGCTACCTATGTAGTCAACTGTCAGCCCATCTATCTTTCCATCCATCAAACTGCTGGAGAGTGATGGCTCCCTCAACGTTTTTATGTGGCACCGTTGGCAAGCCAAGGTTGTTTGGAAACCACATAAAAATGGGAACAGGCACCTGCGTCTCCGTCTGCGGACTTGTCACCAAGTAGAGTTGTAGCTGTTCAAACAGCTCTGGCAGGCAGAGCAGAAGAACCAAAGATTTTTTTTTTTCCGGGGGAACAAGTTACGAGTCTCCGGATGCTCCTGTGTGTGTAGTTAAACTATAACAAAGTGCCGCTCTGAGTGTCACAAGGCAACAAATTAACACGTTGCCCTTTGACAACCGAGATTCATTCGAGCTTCGTAAGGGCGGTACAGTTGGTGTACAGATCTCAGGGATCGGGCCAGATCACACATCAAATGTTGACATTTCACCGAGAAGAAGCATAGGGAGAGTGACATTTCACTTTCTGATCTGCCGGGGGAGAAGAATGTGGTTGTGAATCATCTCTGGAAAGTTTTTAATTTTGACGATCTAGGTTAGAAACAAGACCGTGTCACGAGGCAGCGTGTTCTCCTGATCGTGTCTTTAGGCATTTATCAATTCAATACTGTAGATTTATGCATGAAATGTTGTTATATGGTATGACATAAATCCAGCAGGTGGCTCAACAGAAGTTTTCATTGAACCCCACATTACCAAATGTTTGATCTATTGACTGGTTATAAGAATAACCTGCAGCAATGTGAAAAGTATTTCAGGTTTGTTAACAACACGAGGACTTTGCTGAATGTACTTCAAGAGCAAATATTCACATGCTTCAAGGACTCTCTGTATCTTTTGTTTGAGGATGTGGTGAAATTCAAAGGGTCGGTGAAGAGGGAAGCTATTACTCTACAATTCGTATGCTTTAAACTTCATTCTTGGCCTTGCTTTGAAAAAAAACTGCAGTAACTTGAGGATGGTTATTGTTCATTGACGTGCTTCTTCTGAAGCTTTCAAATGTGTGACATGGTTAAGTGAAGGAGTTTGTTCTGTTGCCATGGACATGTGTCTGTTGTGAGTTCACCAGAAATGCTTCAAGGGCTCAAACTGTTTCTTGCAAAGGTCAAAATGATCTTCGATGCTTCGTTTTATACCAACAGGAATGTGAAAGTCCTTGAGTTGAGATCACAAACTGCATAGTATAACTGCTTTGTGGACTATTGTTTTGAGGATAATCTGACGTTACTGTGTTGTTGTTTTTTTTGGAACGTTATAATCAAAGTTGCTCCATGGCCATCATGAAACTGACCAACCGTGATTTTTTAGTGTCACGGCTAAGAGTTAACCTTTCAAACACATGTTTTACATTGTGGAAGAGTGTATTTGAACCCAAATTTGGGATCTTACCTTTTGTGAATATTCACTGGGAACCTAGTCTTCCTCAGAGTTAACTACAAACAAACAAACCATGCTGCTACTCAGTGAACAAGTACTTAGAAAATTTGCATTTAAATAATTGGTAATTTGGAAGTACGAACGTAGAATGTTGTTACTGATGTTTTTCTTTTCTTTTTTATTTGTGTAACTGGAATATGCATGTTATATGTGTTTTATGCTCTTAACATGGTTATTTAAATTAACCTTAACTGGAGGATAATAATAAGCTGAACATTAGTGCTTGTGTTTATGATATGGTTAATTGTTTCCTGATACACTGGGAATCTTCTCATGCAACAGGAAGAACTGGGTCATGTTTATTTTTATGTTTTTAAGATGTGTTTTTCCACCTTTGCTTCTTTTTAGTCTGAGCTGCCTTGTGTCTCAGTTCCTCGGGTGTCGGCGTAGAAATTGCTGCAACTACAAGGCAATATCTGTATTTAATTTCGGTACTGTAAAGGGTGTGAAAAATAACGATGTTGCCATGTTTGTTGCTTTTGTCGACATGATATTTAATGGAAAGAAAATCTGTGCTACAATGGAAAATCCAGTCTATTTCATTATCCTCCATGCTTCTTTGCCATCTTCCTGAACACACGCAGTATGTTATCCTCTTAAATAACCTACTTTCCGGAGTGAATAGAATAAAAAAAAAAGTTGTTCTTTGTATTGAATTAAGTGGTCATCTTATTTTTAGGTACACTTGCAGCCGATGCTCCAGCCTCTATTGCAGTTTATCCCGGAGAGAATTCAGCTGTGGAGTACACACAGCCATAAATTATTCAGCCACAGTAAACATGGAAAAACATGTCTGAATAAATGACTACATGGAAACAAGGGTATAAAATTTCCCATCAGCACAACAATGACACTGTCCCCCTACTACAAAGCTATATGATGCTGTGGAAGTGCCACCATCTTAATTTCCCTATGGATTACCGGGGGAGTGGAGAGTCATCTACTATGCCTATCCTGAAGCTTTGAAACAGGAAGTTGATACCTCGAGGAGTGATTTGATACCCAACCCACTTGTTTACTCTCAGACAATTAGCCAACCATGTATTTCACATCGCGCTGCCATAATTAAAAGCTTAATCAGGCAAGGGGTTGATGTGGAATGAGACTGTAATAGAAACTCCCCTTTAGCACAATTTTTACATCTGTCTGCCTTGTTAACTAGCAGTTGTGGGGAGGCTGTGGGACACACAAATGTTCACAATCTGACATGTTCCTGTGAAAGACAGGCCCACTGAGAGAGATCTACTCCTGCGAGCATTAATGTGAATTGGGAAGGAAAATATCAAGAGTCCAATGATATATCTGGGATAAAGACTTCACATTAATCTTTTAATGGTTCCCGGTGAGATACTAAAAACGATTACTTTATGTGTCTGAATGTTTGTCGCTTGAAAACGTTCACAAAGCAGCGCTACCTTGAAAAGGATCATTTGATACGGATGAAAATAAAATTAAAGCTTTTCTTACACCGAGGAATGCTGAGCTGAAACATCAGAAAGCAAGTTCCTGTCCAAATACATTTGGAGCACGGTGTATGCCATTTGATAATGAGACCCAAAGGAAAGTGTGGTTAGAGCGCTGTGTTTGCCAATGAGGCATCTGAAAATATCCCACATTTCCCACTTACACTTAACCAAAAAACAACTACAATCTGTACAGTAGCCTACTTTCCCCTCCGCTATACTGCCTCCTCCGGGCATCAGAAATCCCATGACAGCGTTCAAATCCATACACACAACAAACCCACTTACTTCCTGGAATCATGTTTCGGATAGGGAGAAGTTCTAGGCCGCTGTGAAAACACAAGCCCACGAAGCAGCACGGGCTTTTTCTTCTTGTTAAGGCTATAATGTACAGCTGATACCTGGTCGGTACGCTCCAATGTAATCCTCTCCCTCTGGTAAATGCCACAAGGAAAAAGCAGTGTTGACCTTGGGAGACGGGGGGGCCGGATTTGAGGGTGTCTTTTTAAAAGCCTGGGTGTGTAATTGAGTAGAGCAGCGGGGCGGCAGGCTTTGATGGTGTTCGCGCAAGCACAAGGGAGCGCGGGTGCGTGTGGGAACACACAGGCAAAAGAAGGCAAGCGGAAGATGCACGCGGACAAAAACACACACCGAGAAACTCCCGACTTCAATAAAGCACATACGTGATCGGCGGCAGCAGGATCGGCGGAGGCAACAGCCGGGAGGTTTGGTCGACTGTGAGTTTTCACAGCAGCCGTTTGGCACCACCAGGCTTCTCATCACCCTGGCAGATCAGAATGAGCCCAGTTTTTTTTTTCCTCCAAGAAAGCCTCCAGTCCTCAGCGCAGCCCGCTCCAAATCACCAGCTTTGATGGGGGTTCAACTCCACCAACAAAACTCCCACCCCAGGACATCATTAGTTCAATTTTGGCTATAAAGCCACTGGTCTATTGGACTAGAAACCTTTGTGGCAGGCCTACCGGTGCCTAAAAGCGCTGTTCTTGCATCCACCTGCACTCTGCTATGCTTATGTTTATCTGCGCCTATCACAAGTTTTATTTTATAAATTTTTTTCAATATAAATAATATATAGATTTTAACTAACTTGTTATACACTATATTTGGGGCTGCACTATTCACAGTTTTACATTAAAATTGATTTTTTTAATCTACCGCACATAATCAACAGTGTCTTAACAAGCTGTAGGAGGTGAACGTTTTAGTCACCTATAGTTGATTTGGACGGCGAGAAAGCACTGTGGCAGATACATTTACCAGCTGACATTAAGGAAGGGAACATTATATGTCACCTTTAAATTCTGAGTTGAAAAGAAACTCTTGGTTGTCTGGCTCATGCAGTTTGTTAGATAATGTGTTTGTTTGTGTTTGAAACACGGGTCTATAAAACTGGTTTTGTCTCATCTGATGCTTGAAGCAATGGACAGAGGGCCGGGTCTTTTTGTTGTTCAAAACCACCAACAGAGCCGATCGTCTTGCTGCAGAAATATAATCGAGGTCAGAGATTTTTCCAACTGTGAGGGGCATCTCCCCAGGGGGAGAGCTGCGCGGGGAGGCGCAGAGGGAGAAACGTGAGGTAAATATACAGCGCGAGGTGAAAGGGACAGGTGCACGCAGGTGTTTTAAAATCAACTGGAAGCTAGTTATTGTTGTTTGGCAGCTGATCTGACTGCTTATTATCACAGTCAGCAGCTGGAGCAGCAGTGGCAACTGTGACACTCAGCTCATGGGGGATATTAATGTACTTCAAAACTCTTAGTGCTCGAATGCCAAACTTTGCTTCTTTGAGTCATAACTCAGGAAAATCTGAACACATATTTATATTAAAACACATTCTTTTTGATTCACTGTGAATTATATTTTCTGAGGACATCATTATCTATCTATGTTGATCACAGAGAAATAAAAAGGCTCCTCGCAACCACACGACTTGCCTCAACAATTATCATGTTTTAAAATGTTCCAGTTCTTCAATATCAAAGTAGCCCAGTATTAACAGTCTGTGATCCATCCATGCAAACATGAACTTAATAATATCTTATCCGGCACATTATAAATTGTGCCAAGTTGAGGCAGCTCTACAGGATCAAACTTCAAAGATCCCTGATCGAGATGATTGCCACACGTCAGTTTCGGACATGTAGCTAGCAGCTAGCACGGTAGTTGCCGTGTATAACAAACTGATGTTACAGACAGCTGGCGGACAGAGTTGTGTGAAACTCATGTTAAGCTCTAAAGCAACTCATATCATTCTTATCATTTTAAGCAGACCATCTTCAAAGGCTGAGTCTGGACCTCCGGGAGGTGTGAAGGATGCGTGAAGCCGATGTCATGGTTGGCTTAAAGAGCCAGTGCAGAGCTGGCAGCAGTATTATTAGGGGTCATCAGTCAGATGTCATAGATTTATCAGACTTAGTGTAGTTAGTTATATTCTATAATTAAATAATAATGTACTGTACCGCTAACACACTATGTTAATAAAAAACTTGCAGTTTGTAGTCGGCTTCTTCTTCAAGGCTTTCACTTCAGACTACCTCCTGTTGATAAAATGTATCATGATTTCACTCTTATACATACTTCCTGTTATATTGCACTATATTAATACTACACAGAATCACAGTTTGGTTGCAAGGAAGTTAAAACTAGAAGAAATATAATTTTTTTGAAAGTGAGAGATTTTTCTTTCGGGTATAAAATAATTTGTTCTTTTTAATTTGATTCCTGGAAACATTCGGCAAAAACTTTTTAAATAAAGACGTGTTGCCAAGTATCATTAGGGGGTTTTGGATGTTCAGGATAATTTTCAACCAAATCCAGTGAGAATTAAGCGGTTGGTGAGGCTTACAGTAGAGTACACACAGACAAAAGATGACAAAATAAATATATTTTACTTCTAGTTTAAAAAACAGCCAACATAGTTAAAAACAGCAAAGTGTCTCCAATTTCAAGATTTAGTGTATGTCATATATGTCATTTTTGTGCACTTTGGGGTGATTATTCTGCAGCTGGGGTTTCCTCAGAGCCCAACATGGACATACACGTATGTTTGACAGAAAAGAGCATTCAGGTCTTTATTTTCCCAATTAATTTTATGCCAGTGCATCTTGTGCTTTCCTACATTGCATGATGCCATTTTTAAAAACACAGAATCGACTCCTGAAAGGTGTGTTATTGTGTTTTTCAATTTTTAACACCAACCATGTCCTCTGCTCATCACATCTGTAATCTCAGAGCAGTTAGCAGCACTTTGCTCCTGGGCTGTCCTCCCGTTGATGTGATCCCTCACAGCTTTACCTTTTCTCTTCCTGTCATTCTCTCCTTCTTGTTCTGTCCATTTCTTTCCAATTTCCCATTACTTGGCCACTCCCACTCAACGCACTGCCTGAACGTTGTGTCGATGTGTATGTGCGTGAATGTAATTGCGCGTAATGACAGGCAGAAACCCTACCATCAGGTTAAAAGCAGACAGGGGGGCTGACGGTCTGCAGCTCTGAGAGACTTTCTCTTTCATTTACACATTTCATCTTGCACTTTTAACACTGGCCTGACACCGACTAACACAATCAGCTCGCCAGTGCTCCCAATGGCAAGTCTGAGCCTGATTATCAAGTAATTTTAAGCGTACCACTAATATGTGGGCTAAAGTGCTCAATTTCCAATCAAATCTACTAAGAATTAGATTTTTTTCTGACTGGCTGGTTTGAACAAAAAGCAGCTGCACAATCTTATCTGATT
The DNA here is from genome assembly GCF_965226575.1 of Pagrus pagrus. Classification (NCBI taxonomy): domain Eukaryota; kingdom Metazoa; phylum Chordata; class Actinopteri; order Spariformes; family Sparidae; genus Pagrus; species Pagrus pagrus. The sequence continues at coordinate 23,488,810 of NC_140196.1, read as the reverse complement.
CACTTTCATGTGGAACAAAATTAATGTGTGATTAAATTCAATACAAACTTATCTTTTGTGAAACTATCCAGAGCATAACTACAAGCTCTGACTTTAATTATGGAAAATAACAATTTTTAAAAATGCAATCAGATTGTTGCTCAAATTGTTCAGCCCTTACAACAGTCATTACATTTCCCTGAAAGACGCCGTGTATTTCTTGTCATTCTAATTGTAGCAACGCTTTGATGCCAAAGTAAATCACTCCCTCTAAAACACCCGTATTGTACAGAAGCCACAAATATATATATCAGCTTCAACTTGCGTCACTTTAATTGGAGTAAGGTCGGCAATTATCTTTTAAGAGACGGCGCTTGCTTAGATGAGAAGGATGACATTAAGTAAAGGATCACAAGAAAACGGCCATCAAGGTGCCCATATTCATCCAAAGGAGGACTACCGGTCCTGTCCTTTTGAAGGTGATAAAAGACACGCCTGCCAATTTTGGAGGTATAACGAAAGCGGAGTTGATTAATATCGGCCTCTGGGACACATCCATCCGACAACAGAGGCGAGCAAACACAGAGAAGCCAGAGCAGAGCTGCATAGAGACTTCTGCAACCAGCTCATCAGCCGCCCTCTGAAAAACTACAGAATGATTTACAGTATCATGTCCAGCTAGGACAATAATGTCTAATAATCCGACTTGATTACAAAATCTTCTTTGCAGCCATTATGTAAATGATTCATTTGGTTTCAAATTCTGTTTACACTTCGCAGCAGTATTAGGCCACATGAGTAGGGCCTAATTTAATCAAATGTATCCACAGTATAAGTCACACAGCTCCACACAGTGCATCCATCCTCCATCTAGAATGACTTCATGATCACAAACAGTGAAATTAAGTTAAAGGTTATCAAAGACTTATTTAAGAAGCCAATTAGGTTGGCGTAAATAGAAGTGCTGTCGCATTATTTCCTATAATCTGGAAGTGTGGCTGGAGTTGGAAAGTGCAGCTGATCTATCACGGCAGAGGGGAGAGAAATCCACGCCTGAATGTTTGATGAGGCACTTTGCAGCCCTGCAGGAGTCTCCTCTGCCTGACTGCTGCTGTGAAAATCCTGACAGGACCTGCAGGTCAAAAAGGTCCGGGAACTCTTCTGCCTCCTGGTGCACAACAAACACTGTGTTTATGCTGTTATGCAGCCTAATGTTTGTTTTCTCTGAGCACTTTCCGTATTATGAGCACCGGAAAGTTCAGCCAAACACAACTTTGTAATTCACAGTAATTTCCGTTACAACACAGTGACTGACAGCTCACTTGATGCTGCGTTTTTATAATGAGGTAAAGCCTCTATCATCTCCAAGCTGGGATGAGGTAAACATGATGGGTGTGTGTGTGTATGGGTGGTGTGAAGAGGTACAATATCTGTACAATGTGGGTTTTTTCTAGCTTTAGAAATCAAGGTATGGATAAGAACCTGCCAGGAATTCAGATGAGGGGTGATTCTCGTCGCCTAAATTGTTGTCAGGAAATCAAATTAGGGTCATTGCTCTGGGAATTACAACATATGTGTGCCGCTTCTCCAACATACGATCATTTTTTCTAATACGTTGCTGACCGGCTATTCCTGGAAGACATTCGTTCCCTGTGGGTGGCTGCGTGAGCTGCTGAGTAACTCACTCTGAGTGAAGCGTGGAGGATTGTCGTTGACGTCAGTGAGCCTGACGGTGACGGTGGTGGTCCCAGATAATCCTCCCAAGTGACCTCCCATGTCCTTGGCCTGAAGCAGCACCAGGTACTGGTCCTGGGTCTCCCTGTCCATGTCGGGCACAGCCGTGCGCAAAATACCTGGGGAACACACACACACAAACAGCGGCATTAGGGTGGCAATGATGCATTTAAAGCAGGGAAGAATAAGGTTTTTACTGTGGTTGAATGCCACCAAATGACCGTAATAAATCTGTGTGGAACTAAAAGGGCTTTTTGATCAATATTTATGACTCAATGATTACAAGGCACTGAACCTTCTGCTTTCCTAAATGCACTCTCTGGCCTGTGCTCTGCTCAGTTGAGCTCCTGGTACAATGGGAGCTCATCCAGCTTTATACACATCTTTTACTACAGAGTATCTGTAAAATGTACAAGAGTTTTATCACAACACCTTTTGTGCCATGATAATGATATCTATGGTATCTTTTCACCAAGCGTTGTAGGTACCATCAGGCTTACTTTATAATAGTCCTCAATGTCACTATTAATGGTTAAAATGTAATTCATCAAAGGTCTCACACTGTAGAAAGTGAGGCTTCCATTTCTTCCATGCCACCACAAGGCCAAGGCCTGATATCTCTGGAACACCGCTTAGGATTTTCTTCAAATTTGGCACAAATATCCGTTTGTACTCAGGGTTGTGACATCATAATGTTCTACAAAAAATGTTCTGGCCATTATTAACTCTTGACTGGCGTGTGGAGGCATACATCGCCAGGCAGTAATTCTAGTTTGATTATAAGGAGGTCTAGGTGTGAAATGTGCAAGCCCATATTCAGAAACGAGTTGTCAGGATTTCAGTAAAGTTGTGATGTCACAACGATACAGTCCCCGCCCTCAGCCACGCCCCCAGCACAGCCATGGTTGCAAAAACACCAGCAGAGCTGATGCGGAAACATGGTAGCAGTGCCTGCTCAGGCCTGTGAGAGCTGACCAATCAGAGCAGACTGGGATTTTTTGGGATTGGAACTTAAAGTGACGCAGACAAAAACAGAGTGTTCAGACAGAGGATGAATAGAGAAGCTGCAGCAATGGACGGTGTAAGAAAAATAATGTTTTGAACATTTTCTGGTAGACATCCAAAATAAAAGTATGAACATGAAAATGAGCATAATATGGAACCTTTACTGCTTTGCTTCTCGACCTAGCTCTGTGACTCAACAGGAATTGAATGTACTGTTCATTTGTTCACACATTTTACATCGTCGACCTGATAGATTATTGTAATGCTGAATTAACTGTTTCTCAGTAGTAAAACAGCCTCCCAGTTGACTTTAATTAGATACCCTACGAAGTGGTGGAATGAGACTCTTGATAGACACCGTGACCTTTTATTAATGCCTTATTAGCATTTATAACCGTAGATGTGATTGCTCATTATGAACTGAGAAAGTCATGACCCTTTATTAAAGACTCTATAAAGACCGCACTTACACATGTTAGTTAGTGATTAATAAAAGGTCATGGATTTACGTCTTTCCAATAAATTGGTATTTTAATCGAGGTTGGTCCAGATGCTCTGCAGCTCTGTATGAGAGGGTAACTGGGGAACAATCCGTTGGGAGGGTCTGCCTGATGAAGTAAAGACATGTTTGAGGTAATCTGACTGATAATTTATCCAGCAGAGACCACTGGCAAGTTTAATTTTCAACTGTAAGATGTCCTGCTCAAGACACAACTCTGATAAAATTCTTTTTAAAGAAAAAAAAATTTTTAGAGAACCTGATCAAAAACACTGGTTTATGTTTTGTTTAGAAATATATTCAAATTAAGAATGCCAGACAATGTTTCATTTCTACATGGGTGGCTGTGGCTCAGGGGTAGAGCCAGTGTCTTGTAATCGGAAGGTTGCTGGTTTGATTCCCCTGGTCTGCATGTTGAAGTGTCCTTGGGCAAGATACTGAACCCCAAACTGCTCCTGATGTAAGTAGCTTTGGACAAAGGGTGTCTGCTAAGTGCCCTAAATGTACATTTTAACTCTCAAATATCAATATTGTGTTGGCCTCAGAGATAATAAATCATTCAGTAGCCATCAGTGAATCTATTAGTAGTTACCTACTGACCTGCTAGTGACCTTTTACAAAGACAGTAGTAAGCTGTGCCCACTTCTATTAGATTCTAGTTTGCTCACAGTTTATCTCATTGTAATAATAGGACTGCATTTGTACATATATATTTAGAGGTGTTATTGAAAACATGCAGCCACTAAATGTGACGTCCCATCTCCCCCTACCACTGCATTTATGCCAAAACGCCACTGTTGTTCGGATCATCTGCCCCCTCAAGTGTCTGCCAGTTTTTTGCACAAGCTAACGTTGCTAATACTGGCTAGCAAACGTTAACATTGCTAACGCTACCTAGCAAACGCTAGCTTCCCCAAGCTAGCTAATCCTTACGTGCTAAAGGTTGCTAGCTAACATTAGGGCAGTACAGGAACATACCGTAGAACTCAGGGTTTTTTTTAAGTTTTTTCCACAAACTGGCAACTACCAAGACTGTTGATCGCTGACGAAACAGGAACACCACGTGGTTCCGTCATCGTGATAATACTGGCTGACAAACCTTGTTCAAAGCTGGGACCAACGGTCAGTATTCAGACACAGCGATAAACAAAATAATAATTTTGGACTCGCCACATTTTTGAAAAAATTATGAGCCTAATTCAAAATCATAATAAAAAGTAAAAAAGTAAAAGAGATACTTTTATTCTGTATCTGTCCACAACTCTGTAGATGCATTATATTTAAAAAGAATGATTTGTCGACATAAAAATGTTATCATTATGACCTTTAACACATGAAAATCAGACGTGGGCCGCAGTAGGCTGTGAAATAAACCTGTCACTGTTCCTCAGTTATTATTAAAAGTAATAAAGTCATCAAGTTGTTACTGTGTGGAAAAAAAACCCTGGCATCACTTTGAGTAATTGAAATATTTTCCCTCTAATTGTCAGATCAAGTTCATCGGAGACCTCCTGGGCTTTGAATCCCTATTGGACAATGTCAGACTGCACTGTCATCACACTGAAGATATGACTGCTTTTCCTGACAAGCTGACAGCTATTCTGACTTTCCGGGAGACACTCAGTTTCCATTTGACAGCAACAATATATTACTTAATGTCCCGTTAAAGGTGCACACACGCACACACCCACATATACAAACACAGATATGGGGAGAGGCTCATATGGAAAAGATAAATCACCCAGTCCCGACAGGCAGACATGCTGACAGAGCGTAAAATCTCGTTCTGTATCTCACACTCCTTAGCAGCACACCAAGACACATCACTTACAGGCATTCAACATCGATCACCTCCTCTGTGTAAATGACCCCATTCTACTACATATGATTGGACGGTGCTGGCTGCTCTCACCCAACATCAGCCAAAACACCGGCCTGGATGACTTGGCACCTCAAGGTGAATCACATTCAACGCGGTCTGTTTTGAATGCTAACGAACAAACAGGAATCTGTCTAGGTTTCTGAGCAGAATTCATAAGCAAACAAACCGAATATATGGGCGAACGCGCTCCCCTCCGAGTGTTCGTTTTGAATAAGACCTTTGGTGATGGAGCCGACGTGGAACGGGGGGTGATTGAAAAAGAGAGATAGAGAGCGGAGAGAGGAGGGGAGACGCTCAGAATACTAAAGCTGGTCTGATAGCACCGTGTCACGGCTAATACACACTGGGTGGAATTATGCTTAAATTCCCCAATTAGCATTTCAAAAAGCTCCACGGCTCTCCGCCTGCTGCTGAAGGTCCTCACATGTCAAAGCAATCAATTACTAAGCATCGACATTCAATGAGCAAAACACAAGAATCGGCCACCTGTGACCCATGTGGGCAAAATAAACACTCCCATGCGGGCGCATACTCCCACATTCAGATAAAAAAGCCTCCGCTTGTGCTTCATTCTAATTGTTTGTGCGCTCTCTGTCAATCACAAGAGCATCTAAAGCATCAGACAGTTAGAACTTCATCTCTGAGTCAACCGAGCAATGATCTCCCCCTGAGGGACAATGCTAAAAAAAGCAATCACAATAAAATAAAATAAAAAAAGTAAAATAAGCAGCTTCGCCCTCTTCCTGCACTGATCCAAAAACTCTATGCTCTCGGGTGACACAGAGGCAGCTAACAGGTCCTCTGGGTCCCCTGTAGTCTGTCCTGCTAAATAGTACACAAACCTTTTCTGACGTCTCTCTTTGAACACACGTCTTTCTGTCCGTGCTTTATTCGAAAATAATAACATTCGGCTGCCGCTGTGTTTTGTCTGGGCGCACACAGGCCATCATGAATACATTTCTGCCAACTCACACAGGAAGGAACTGGGGAGGGGGGGGACACTGGGAGAGGGGGAGATGTGTGTGTGTGTGTGTGTGTGTGTGTGTGTGTGTGTGTGTGTGCACCTACAGTGAGCGAGTACGTACAGTATGTGTTGCGGTGGGTTTTGAGAGGAGGGTGTGTGAGGGGGCACAAGAGGGAAAAAGGGAAGCAAGAAAGACGGATGACTAAGTGTGACAAGAGAATGAGGGATGCACAGGGGGAAGGTACGTGTGTGTGAGGGGAGAGAGATGAGTGTGTTCCTCTGTTTGTGCATGCATCTGCTCAGTTCCACCTGTGGTTTGCACGCCGACGCCCACCTGCATGTGTGTGTGTGCTCTGTCCACTCCGTTCATCACCGTGTGTGTGTGTGTTCACCAGCCACGACTAAATTCACTTGTTTGCTCACACTCTATTTGTGTTTGCACTTCAACATCTTGAGCATATTTGCTTTGCGCGCCGCGCGTGTGTGCGTTAGCTTTCCCACATCTGTGCATCCTTTACATTCCTCCGCCCATGCGCGCCATGATGGGGACACACACATACACAGAAATATAAACACACTCACCTGTCTGGGGATCGACGGAGAAGTACTGTTGGCCCTGCACCAGTGTGTACACTAGCTTGGCGCTGTTCCCATAAGTCGGGTCATCAGCATCTGTCGCTGTCACCTGGATTATAGACGTGCCTGTAGGGAGGAGAGAGGAAGGGAAGGAAGGAAATAAAGAGTAAGGAAAGGTGGGATCAGACGAGGGAAGGAAAGAGGTGCGAGAGAGGAGGCGAAAGAGAAAGAAAGAAAAAGAGAAAGACGGAGTGAAAACAAGTACAAGCTGGAGCTAAGTGGACAGGATACAGGAGCACTTTAAGAGCTTTATATCAAGTCAACCTCCACTCTCCTCTCACACTTCTTCTTTTTCAATCTGCTTCCGATGGCAGTGTGACAAATACTTTTTTCACCCCTCCCTCCCTCCCTCCCTCCCTCGTGCACCCTCTCCTTCCTCTATACTGCCGCTCACCTTCCCTTTCTCCCCCCCCTCGATTCCCTCTGTCTCACTTCATTTCTCTTCATCTCCGTCTCCAATTCCCCTCAGCTCCCTTCCCTCAATCGGACCGTCTGTCTCTTCGACGGCCTCCGTCTCCCTCTCGCTGCCTTAAATCTGCTCTCTATGCCTCGTGGAGTGTCAATTTGGCGGGGATTTTTTTTTTGCAATTGTTGGCAAAAAATGGAAATGTATGAAATACAGTAAACACATTTCATATCATTTCATATGTAGAGTTAATCATATATTTCTACATTTAAACAAACATGCAGGTAGAGCGACTATTCCCAGTGGGACTTGAGCCAGACAAGATAGACGGAAGAAGGGGGATTTATGGGAGCAGATGCTACTTTATTTCTGATCAAAGCCATGACAGTATCACTATAGGAAAGATAGGTGGAGTGTGTGTTTGGCTGTGTGTGTGCGGTGTGTGAAAGTGGGGAATGGGGCTTGAGATTCTCTGCTTTGTGATCCCCTACAGGTAGTTAAGAATCCGAGGGGTTATTGACAGATGGTAGCTGTTAATTCTGTAAAGATTGGAGAGCGAGAGAGAGAGAGAGAGAGAGAGAGAGAGAGAGAGTGTGTGTGTGTGTGTGTGTGTGTGTGTGTGTGTGTGTGTGTGTGTGTGTGTGTGTGTGTGTGTGTGTGTGTGTGTGTGTGCGTGCGTGCGTGTGTGCGTGCATGTGTGAGAGAGAGAAAGCTTCCAGACTACGTACTAATTGTAAGCAGGTTTTGAGTCTGTTGTGTGTTCACAGTGGAGTGACAAAATTAAATGTACTACAAGGAACATTTAACTGGTTATGAAACCGTCTCAATTTAACACTGATGCCTCTATATGACCTACACAAGCAAACAAGACCATCAGCAATAAGACTGGATATGTATATATAGTTATTGTAGTTATTATACCGGGTCGGACAAGTCATTAATTCAACAATATTTTTGGCGCAGTCCTGATGATGCATTGAAGAGTCAGATGAGGAGAGAAGAAGCGTATTGCCTCAGACAGCAGCAGAACAACCGGCTAATAACATAACATCACTAGCGCGCTCACTAATGTTCTAGTCAGGTCGAGATCTTGAGGACACAAGGCAGTGGTGTCATACTGCTTTTGTCCACAGGGGTCGCCAAATAAAAAAAAATGAAAGTTCCTTGCAGCTGCTTTAAAGGATCATTGTGGTTTATTAAACCTAGAGTCTGATATTTGTAGCTGTACCCATCAGTGATCAGAATTGATTGGATCATATATTTTGGGAGGTTTGTACTTTACAGAATTTTCCATTTTCTGCTACTTCTACTCAACTTGTCATATTTGCCGGGTACATTTCAGATTATGATTTTAACTCTCAAGACTTTTCAGATGGTTTCATTTAAATTCTACCAAAGAGGTGAAATGTTCCGATATTTCCAAAAACCAAAGATTACAAAATAGTTCTAAGAAATGAATATAAAATTGTGACCCTCTGACTGGGAACCACTGGACTCATTTGCATGATTTTGTGTCAAGTAGTTCAAACTAGCTTCACACTAGCTCCAGTGTTACATTTGTCTGTAACACATTTTACAGACACATGTGAGGCGTCACTGTTCCTAAATTCAGTAATCACATTACAGTTATTAATCAAAAGTTGTTACTTGCTGTAAGTTCTTCAATTATCTGCATAATGAGCAAAATAAATGACCAAATGAGCCTTTTTTATGCACGCTTGCCTAACAATCTCCTGACTTCTTCCGATGCCCATTAAATTCAACACAGTGAAGCCGTCCACTAGTGCGCCAGTGGAGAGGCTCTTCAGGGCAGTCAGACACTCTGAGGAGGAACAGACACTTTGAGAGACTCCTCATGAGATATAACTACTGCTTCAGTGATAAAGAAGTCAAATGAGTTGGACTAGTCTGCTATAAGTCCACGGTTTGTCGAGAGAGCAACTTGAGAGGGCTTGTCTGAGTGTGTTTGGCCTGTTAAATGCAGTTCGTAAGCCATTTAACATGTTTGTTTTTCTTCTTTCAACTCTGTCATCGTTGTCTAATGGTATTTGGGTTAGGGTTAAGAATACAAGAATGGTCTTGTGCAAGGGAGGGATAGGATATTTGGGCATAAGGTTTGGTGTTTTATAGTTAAACTGCAGTAACGTGACAATGCATCTCAAGTGGGGTTGCAGAGTAATACATTACATTTTTTCAATACAAGCAGTTAGTTGACCAGACATGCTGTAAACAAGCCAATTTAGACTTTATTCAATTAAACTCATTTAATTGCAGGTAAAACCAACATAATAATACTACAATATACTCTATAATGTTGGTAACAAACCTTCACTATATATAAAAATTGTGAATGCACACAATAAAAAATTGTTTATGTTAAAGTTGAAGCAGAGAATCAGTTTGTAAGCTGGATGTTATCAAAAGATCATTTTGGAAAATAACTTTACGGTTCGACACAATTTTCTCTGCCAAATATGTTTTGCCTTCTGATTTGCCTTCGGATTCTGAACGATTACCTCTGTGAGTCCAATGTGACAATAAACAAAAGGAATGATTGTCGAACCTGCAAGAATAAGATCCATTTGAGTTTTGCGCAAAGGTTGGCATGCATTCCAGCAAATGTTTGATTTCTAAGTGTGCTGTGCATGTACGTGACGACATGCAATGCCCAAAGTAAATGAAAGATCTGCTCCCAGCTGCAAATTAAAAGAAAATCACTCATTATGGACGGTTGTGAGAAGATCTTAGAAAAATACGACACGAAGAACTGGATCAAAACTGAATCTTAAATCTCCGTGTGAAGTTTAATTAGCAGCCTCGGTGAATGATGTCCGTCGCTGCATGCGAGGCATCATTTCGCGTTAAAGCACTTTGATTTCATGTTTACGGATTGCAAAAAGCAGTTCACTATGACAGCATGAGATTCGTATATGGAACTGAGGCAGAGTAAGAGACAGAGACTAAGTGGAGAGGAAAGTAGACACCTTGTTTTTTATATATTTTATCAGATGTTTTGGCATTTTTTTAAATCCACGCTCAGTTTTCATTTCGTTCTCCATTTCACACTTGCCCCAGCAGCTGGGGAAAAAAAACTAATATAGCACTATCTACACTTTCTGTTTTTATTTCAAAGCGCTCCACTCACAGACTGACACGGACTACAAAGGGTCTGCTATTGAATCCCTTTATGTTTAGGGCTTTTTTCACTATAGATATTATAGATACGAGCAGGGGGACATAAGTAGATAAGTAAAGAGAAATGTTTCTTCTGACAGCAGTAAAAACTAATCACACGTTGGGATCAAACGCTTTGCCTCTGAGGTTGATGCAACAAGTGTAAGGCGGAGGCAAGCCCATTGGTATGCAGCCTGTCAGCCGTGCTATACAGCCAGTCACACTCCACAAGGATCAAATATTCACACTACAACTCATCCATCTGGAACGCATGTTCTTACCATCAGACATCTGTCCTCTGGTGAAAAGGAATCCAAGCCTTACTCTATATAAAAACTACATATATGCTTTCAGTGTATACATATACAGCACTTTAATACTCATACTCAAGGTTAAACTTTAAATGTGAGTCATTCTGCCAGCCTGCAGATACACATCTGGTAAGATGTTTACACCCAGTCGAGTGAAACCAACACAAAACACTCTGCAGACACAAATCTGAAGAGGGGAACTGGCTCAGTTCCAGCACACCTTGCATCAGTGTCTCATTGCCATAGATGACACCCCTCCGCCACCCCCACCCTAACCACCCCCTTCTCCCTCCACCCTCGTCCTTAAATGTCTCATGTAACGAGTCTTTGATAGGATCCTCACAGCAGCACTATCGCCTCAGTCACGCATGCGGCAAAGCGCCTTGGTAAATATTGAATCGTCAAGTAAATATTGAATCCATGATTGACTGAACAACTCAATCTGAAGACTGAGCTGCTGCAAGGAGCAGACGCTCATAACGCAGCTGATAGGATTACTAAATAGTGCTCGTCTCCATCACCCACTCTCCTCGGGCGCTGCCCCTGCAGGCTGCTGCCAGGGTCATTATTCTAATCTGAATTAAACAATTCGGTACAAGAGGGACCGTGATGTTTGGAAAAAAAATCTTTAAGAGGCAGATGGCAAGGACCCCGGGCCAAATTTGCTGAACCTTTCTGAACTAACCAGTTTAGGGGTGAATTATTTAAAATAATACCCTTTTTTTCAGGCAAATTCGAATGTCTTCCTCAAAGCAATTCTCCTTGCTTATAAAAGGCAAGAGTGCTCCTCAGACTAGAACCCCATTTTGAAGGGGCAGAGCGGACTTTAAATGGAGATTAGAGTACTTTTTGTACATACAAACTGTTTCCTACAGGCTCTCTGTAGCCATGCTCTGACTTTCAATCTCAGATGGTTATTGTCACTCCAACATCTCACTGCAATGTGAGTGCAAAAACCGCCCTCCCCATCTCTGCTCTTACCTCTTATTTCATTCCTATTCCGAGCACTCCTGTCACATTGTGCACTATCTTTCTCCAGTCAGAGAAATATCATCGGGTCACTGTGGCTGTGACATGCACTCGGTCATGGCTTTTCAGGTGTGAATGGAATGAACAGGGGTTCTTTCAAAAGTGGCAGATAATTTTATAATCCTCTTTAATTTCTTGTTTAATTTGAAAAAGGGATCATTGCTCATATTTGTGTGAAATAACACCCACACCTCACTCTGGCTCATCTCACTCTTCTGCTTTCCAACAATGACGCCACACTGTTCTCATTAACTTAGCTGATAAACAGTATTGAGTCTTTGCGGGGTAGACGCTGTGTGTTACACAGACGCCGCCATTCATCAATGTCAACACGAAACAGGACAGCGTTTACATTTCTTTATTCGTAACCGCTCTCTCAGATATACTGTAGATTTTGATGTTCTACCAGCTGAGGTGGTAAACAGGGTCGACTTTTGATGGATTTCAAGCTGTTTCGCCCCAGAAACCCACTTTTCTTTTCCACCATAATTTTTGTGTTGGATGAATTTATTTGAAGAATCCACCTTTTCTGAATTTCACAGTGTATTGCCTCACTAACCGGAGGCTCTCTCTTTCCTGACATCGGGTGCAAGCACAGGTGGGTGTGACCGGCAAATTTTTGGCAATATGGAAAGGAGATTGAAGCAGGATGAATACGTAATTAGTTGGTGGAATAGATTATTCACAGGCAGTTTTCAGTTATGGCTGTACCCGTCAGCCTTCTTATCCCCTTTACAAGCAGACATTTTCCTAATGAGGCGAGAGGACCGTACAGGCCTGTAGAAGACTGCTCTTCTCTGGAAAGAGCAGAGTCCCAAAGCAGCAACACAGTACGCACGCCTCGAATATGAATAGACAGCATCCCTAATAGGCAGATTATGTCTTCTTTTCATGTTGCACAATGCAAGCTGTCTCTATTTGTACTGTTCCAAAGCTTATATTTTTGTATGCTCAAATGATTAAATATATTGTATTCTGTAAGTTCACACAATCGAGCCACGACTGCAAATACCAAGATAAAAACAATAGCCTGTTTAAGCCACTTACATGATTACATAACTTGGAAGCTCCCCATAATAATAATAACCACAGTATCATCATTATAACCCACACTGTTTGACCTGTGCATAATTACATTGTATTTATGTAATTACATTACATCTCTTCAATCAGAGACTGCAGATGGAACGTATGTGCTGTAACATTCCTGCTGCTGAATGATGGCTGCCGGTATTTAACCAACAAAAAGGAAAAACCTTCATGCGTCAGAAGCAGCGGTGGTGACAGTATTATTCAAAATTATCCATTAATCGAACCAATTACACATTCTGTCTGCATTGCACTTACATTCCGGTCCCATTTGCATTTGATTTGGGGATTTTTTGGAGAGGTCTGCGCGCACATATCCGCCAACGCGAGCCATGAAATTTTCTCCGTCTGGTCTGAGGCGAAAACAGAGATGCAATTTCATGCCAAAAGTAATAAAATTGAACAGCACCACCTGACCTGCCTGCTCCTCACAAAAAGTGGAGACCAAGTGCATTTGAGTACTCGTATAAAACTTCTACTGAAAGGCGTGTATGTTGTAAGATCCTGGTGGGCACCGAGCAGGATTTCAACATTTACTTAGCTGAAAACTGTGTAATATTCTGTCTGAACATCTTATTGCCATCTTTTCAACTGGCTAAAATGTGGTTACAACATGGACGTGTCATAAAATAAAAATTTGTGTAACCTTTTTTATTAATTTGTCCAGTGGTAGGTTAAAAGAGAGACAATACTGATCAGAATTAAGGTATTTCTCCAAAGTCATATCGCACTTTTAACACATTTAATGTTAAATGTAACGTGTCTTAAACATGAAACTATAAAGGCTGTGAGTTGCCAACAGGAAGTTTCCAGAACATCATAACAGACCATATTAAAATGGCGGCCATTTTCCTCCAATGTCAGGCTCTGGGTGGGAAGCTCGAAAGCTGGGACGATGTTAAGCTGCTGTGTTTCAGGTTTCAAGTCACAAACGCAATGACAAATTATTATCATTAAAGAAAAAGGATGATGGATGGTGAAAATCTGAAGGGACATCAGGCCAGATTTTGAGGTAAGACAACATATTTGATACCAGTTAGCTTGATAACATTAGCATTCGCTCACTTCCTAGCTAACACTATGTTTGATGACATCCAGTGTGTTTTATTTCCAGGCAAAAATAAATGCATCCAAGATGTGTGTTGATATATTAGAAATCATTTACACCTTTCCTTGCATATCGTACAACACTATCAAACTGTAATTTTAGCTAGAAAGTGGTTGCACGCTAACGTTAGCTGTTGTCTGATGGAAGCTAGTGGGTTATCAAATATGTTGATTTACATTGAAATATGGCCTGACCGCTCACTAATAACAACAATTTGTCAGATTCCCTACTTTTATATGACTTGCAACCTGGAACACAGTGGTACGAAATTTGAGCTTCCCAATCTGAGCGGTAAGTCAGAGGAAAAATGGCCGTCCTGTGAATTACATTAATGTAAAATAAGACATTGCGCTTACCGCAGCAAAGCTCATTTCAAGTACTTTTACAGATGTGACTACTCAGAATCAGGACTTGTGGAGCAAGTTGCACAAGAGATGAGTTAAATAGGAGGCTTCATGCCATGAGAGAACATGGTGCAGTTGTACCCCTGGGGGTAAAATGGCCGTTTACTATTCAGAGGGTTGGTGGTTTGATTCCAGCAGTAAAATAAGTTATTGCAGAATTTCCAATAGACACATTTTTCATTCTCTACAATGTGCAAGTTGTCATTTTGGAGCCTGACAAAGAGGAATTTACATTTCTCAGCTGAAAGGAAGTATTGCAAAACCTGGTGAAATATATTCTGAATGTGAATTTATTCAACGTCCTCAAATACTCTTTTCAACCACTTTTGAACATCTCTTTAACGGTGACCATAGCTTTTTTTTTTTTTTTAAATGTCTGTCTAAAGGAAAAATGCTCATTGCAAAGTGTCATTCATGTCATGTGCGTGTCATTTTTCATGTGCTTTAGATACAAAACACTTTATGTCAAAGTTGGTTCACCGTCATACATCTACATCGGACTCAACATTACATAATTATTTTGGGGACTGGAGGCTGTTAAAGGTAAAAGGAGGTAAAGAATGTGGCCTACATATAAAGTAACTACAGCAGTGCAAATGTCCTTCACTTTGTGCCGCTTTTAGCTCGCAAGTGCACTGAAAGGCCCTTTAGAAACTATGTCTAGGTGCTACAATCTGAAAAGGGCACTGAGGAATCCCCAGAGGATCGTATTCTGACTTGTGCTACATGGACACAAAGCTATGTTGAAACTATGCAGAGGGGAATATTTTACTTTCCTCCCTCTCGCACCTGCCAGCCAGGTCACCAGATTTCTAACATTAGCAAATGTTTTCAGAGGGGATCTCAGAGTGCCTTTGCAAAAGTGTACGAGCCTAAAGAGAAGCACAGCATATGCCTCTTCTATTAACATATCATATGGATGTGCATCATTGACTTGTTCATTCATTAGAGCTGGAACAGGTTAATCTCTGTTTTTACTTAATTATATTTCAAGTATATTAAGTGCTTTAATTTGGCAATCGCTTGAGGCATAAGGTGTTGCTTGTTTTGAATACAATATTAGTTCGGCTCAATAAAATGAAGCTGTCAAGACTGCTTTTATAAAACTGAACTGAATGTACTGAATGGATCACGGTCTGAATGGCGAACATTTAATGTTACAGATCTTGTGTGTGTTTTACTGAACCTTAACTACAACTGCTGTTGATGAAATTGTTCTTGATGCTATCATTTCTTATAACAGTCAAAGTTGTTTTTTCTTCAAAAGATGATTTTTTTAAAATAATACATCTACAGAGCTTGAAGAGAGGTGCGGAATAAAAGGATCTCTTTTCTTTAAAAACATTATTATGATTGTGAATCAATACATTTAAATGTTTGTTGGGTCCAAAATGATTGTTTTGTTTATGTCTGTGTAAGAATTCTGACAGACAAAAAAACCCATAAGAATGGCTGAGTACTGCCCAAACGCTCGCTACCTAGCGTTAGCAATGTCAACATTTGCTAGGTAGCGTTAGCAACGTTAGTTAGCATGAGCAACGTTACCTAGTACACAAACTGGCAAGCACTTGAGGGGGAGGATGATTTGAACGTGAACTCAATGGAAGGGGGGATGAAATGTCACATTTAGTAGCTGAATGTTATCAATAACACCTTTAAATATTGATGACTAAATGAGCAACACTAGAGTTAAAAAAATGTCTTTGCGTACTCATTATTTATCTTAGTTAACAAACAAAACTTCTCTTTCATCAGGATTGTGTGGGTGTGGTCTGATCAGATTTGACTGACACAAAGCAAACAACCCACCAACTGTCGTCAGGTTCACTTTCAAATGTTGCTCAATCCGGATTGGTGCACAGACGTATGTGACATCATTATGTTCCTACTTGGCACCACCCATTTCAAACAGGTGAAAAAAATATAGACATCTGTCATATCAAATGACTACAACTGGTAAAAACTTTGGCAGAAAATATTGTATTTATGTAGGATCCAATCACTCATTGTGAAAAGTTGATTTAGAAAATAATATATTTTCAGGGCCTAATTAGCTTTGAATGTGAAATGAATCACATAAATACTTGTGTGTGTGTACATTTATTAAGAAACAATTGAACAACTCAGACGTTTCCATTTACTCTAATTTGGTACTGGACAGATGATTGGAATCATTTTGTGTGGTGATACGATAAAAACCAACAACTTTGGATTACAGTCAATCAAAATTGAGCAATTCTTTGAATCAGCTGCAGAAAGCTCTGCGTGGTCGTTCTGATCTTAGATGTCTTATTCAGACTCATAAATAAACCCTCACTCACTTAACTTGGTACTCTGAGGTTCATCTATTGAAACTTTTGTATTGCACCTACTGAAATGAAGCAGGTTTTCTCAACATAAAACAGCAATTTACTGTAAGGGTTCATTCTGGTGAAGGCTAAAAGACTGTGCACAATGGTAACATACTGTGAATGGACTCTTAACAGACATAATGCTATGACAGTGCTTTAGTATCAAAACCTCATGCTGAAGACATCTATGACTGCATTAACATGCTCATTGTATGTCAAATATTAATTCATGTCCCACTTTAAGTGCCTGTTATACTAGTTGTTTATATTCCAGTTCATATAATGGAGGTTTTAAATCTCCAATGAGTCCATTACTGGTTTAATTGACCTGCCAATAATTTATATTTTGTGTTTTTCACATTCCTCACAGTGTAAGGGAGGTTTTTCTGTGCAGGCTGTGCAGTCTACCTATTCAAATCTGTTGAATAAAATACCTTCAGACAGTCCATCCCTCTGAGATAGAAATAATAAAACACACTGTCTAGCTGTGGTCAAGAGGGACATCCATCATGTTGGAGCTTGACAGCAGTGACTGGTTGGTGTTTTATTCTGATTGAACACCGAACCAATAAAATGCTACAGCCTTACTTCGTATACAGAACGTGACTCCAATAACCCTCTCAATCAAAGTAAAGTCTTATCCAAGCTATTAAGATTATTTTTTATTATCTCTGCTCTCATTACTCAATCACAGTGGAGAAAGGACATGAAGGATGGGATAAAGAAATGTGTGTGACATGACACAAAGACTCCAGGCTGAGTTCGGTGTGTCAGTCAAATGAGCAGCCGGGAAGCCTCACCAAATCCGGGATTGTAATTTTGTTACCTCATGTTCAGCTTTGTACAAAGGGTACCTGGTCAAACTATAATAACAGTACCTCTGTGTTGTCTTCTGGTCTAAAGATTAAATGTAATCATCTTTCCATTATGACTTTTCACTGCTGCCTGGATGGCAGATGGCATTGTAATAGCAAACAAATTGGGTTTCTGTAGACGACTAAGCAAGTCAGATCACAGCAGTAAGTTCAGATGATCATATTATGGGACAGCTTTAAGCAGCTTTCCTTGGAGGTTAAACTAGTTTATGTACAAGAATTCATTTTTTGGTGGCTAAAAGGACACAGGAATTAGAAACATATCAAAAGCTAAAAGTTCTCTACCATCGAGCACCAAGGTGTTCAATATTGAATGAGTAAATAAGACATAGTCCACTGATACCATGTTAAATAATTTAATACATTTTTAAAACTCAATTAGTTATTATGAAATTATTCAGTTCATTACTATTCAAAACATGTTCTTCTTAAAATGATGTTTTTTTATTTCATGATGGCATATTTTACTCAATGACACTTTTCTTTCATGGTGTCACTTTTCTTGCCAGTGTCAGCAGTGTTTACCCTCATAGCTTTCAGCAATTCACATGTGGCCTCCGTCCCCGCAGTGGGCTAAACAGCTGCTATTAAACCCATGTTGGCAACGACAATTTGGCTGTGTCCAAAATCGCTCCTTACAGTTGTGTGTCCATCTCTGGGAACATCTTCAGAATCACAATAGCTACTTTTCAATGGACCCTAATATTCATCTGATAATCAGAATAAACACCCAATCAGAATAAAAATGCCTCATGTAAACACCTCAACAGGAAGAGACAGATCTGATCTGGCCCCATCTGAATGAATTTTCAATCAGATTGTCCGGGGTGGTGTAAACCTTTGATATTCAGATCAATAGGAATATATTAACCATGTAAACGCGTATTACGATCTTTTACTCTGGTTGGAATAAATATATTCTTTCTGCACATGCTTGACCCACGTGGGGGTAACATCATAGGTGATGTTGATGGAGGCACAAAAACATAGCAGGAGCAAAAACTGGTCTGTGGTCAATAGAACTCATTTGTTGGAGGTCCTAAAGGAAGTTAAAGATTGTTGGACACCTAGATGATAGAAAGGCTTGAAATTATGTTGTTAATTATGTTTTACAAATAAGTGTTCGAAAAGATGAACAAAGCCGGAATCCACCAAACCAGTGACCAAATCAAGAACCGCTGGAGAAGTTTGAAAGCAGGCTACTTACATTACAAGGCTCAAAGTCAAAGATATGTCCGACCCAGACTGACTTACATATGATCTAATGGGAGAGCGACGATTGGCAAATATGATCTGCTACAGTGTGGATGTGGGGTTTGAGGATAACTTGTCTTAGGCTCTTGTTCCTTCTCGTTGACAGCAGCATTACTGGTAAGTTCAATCTTGACAGCTAATGCTAACGTCACAACATCAGCTAGATTAGATGCTTCACAGCAGGTGGAACCACTTTGTGTGTGTCAAAAAAGTTAGGCTATATTCTGATTCAGTGATTTGGGCCATGTAAACACATCTATTCAGATTGCGTTTTTTAGTGTCCATGTAAACAGTTAAGTTGGAATCTCTAATCAGTTAGCTGCTGTTGCTAACGCTGGCTTCATAGCCTACTTAACTGAATAAAAAATCCTGGCCCAACCAAACTAGTTAGCTGTTTAGTGCCATGTGTAGCCTTGTTAAGCTGAATAAAAGAAAAGTTTGGTTATTGTATTGTATTGTAGGCACCGTGTAACAGCTGCAGCCTTCATTAGGTTTCTCCAGCTTCCGAGAGCTAGCTGGGAAGAGTTGGTGACATGTTGGCTGATGACAACTTACTTCAGTAAAAAGTGGTATTATAAAATAAGAGTGCAGCTGGGAAAAATACCAGAATTAAATAACAACAGACTTTAAAAGAAAGACCTTGTGAAATAAATGATAATAGAATGAAATAAAATAATTAGCATTTAATTATAAAGAGCTTTTCACAATAGCGAGTTGAGATAAATCAAAGTTTTAACTTCTAAGTTGAATGTATTAATTTCTATTGGTCATTCCCATTTTTCACTTTACTCATATGATTAATTACTTCAGATTTTTCAATTAATGTATTTGATACTGAACAGTCTTTCTCCTCCTCTTCCTCGTGCTCTATAAACCCACCCTCCCACTGCCCACCCTATTCCCAGTACCTATGTTTGCCATCTCAGGCACGGTGGCGCTGTAGGGGCCTTCGTCAAAGATAGGCGGGTTGTCGTTGATGTCCTGCACACGAATTATGAACTGTGACGAGGGCTCCAGGGCACGGTCCGTCTGCCTGTCGGTGGCCGTGGCTATGAGACGGTACTCGTCCTTCTCCTCACGGTCCAGTGGCTTGGTGACGTGGATGTTCCCCGTCTTCTCGTCTATCACGAAGACCGAGCCCGCCCCCTCGCCTCGCAGGACATATTTAGTACGTCCATCATTTCTGTCCATGTCGGTGTGGAGCTAGGTGAGAGAGGATGGGGATCAGGGGAAAAGTAAGAGGAGAAAAAAAAAAGGAAGACAGAAAAGGTGGGAAACAGAAATTAGAAGGAAGTGGGAGGTAAGGACAGACAGGAACAGAAAGAAAGACAAGAGTAAACACCAGTTAAAAATTAAGTTTGTTTTTTTGGGACAGGCGGTGAAGACAAAACAAGCAGATTATCCCCTGCATGCCTCCAGGCCATAATGAATTTAAGAGGAGGCAGACAAAAGAAGTAGTCTCAATACCTCCCTCTCTCACACACACACTTTCCTCCCATTGTACTATCTCAACTCTGTCTTCCTGCAGTATGAGCAGTTATGAACCAGGATCTCCTTAATCTCAATGATCCCCAGAACACATACTCTCCTGCTCACTCTTAAAGCCTCTTTTCACTTCCCGGCAGCTGTGGACGGCAAGAGTTTACTAGTCCGTGCACATGCAGTGTCCTGGCTATTTAATGAAAGCACCAAATCACAGGAATAATGAACAGTAGACCAATCAATTATTCCCTAACTAATAGGTGTGTATGAAGGAGGGTGGAGGGGTGCATGGCAGGGGGACATGCTGTATCGATCGCAGCCCTATGTTGAGCTTTATTGGATCAGCGCCTGGCGGGAAGGCAGAGCAGCAGAGCGACCAGCGTCCTCTCATGCAGGGAGAGGTAATATCAGGGAAGGCTCCATACTGTCCTCCATCCCCGCCAAGAGAGTCACGCCAGCGGGGTGCGCCCAGCACATCAAGATTCAATCTCATTACCCTGCACCTACGTGGACTGAATAGCAACTGTGATTAAAAAAAAAAAAAAAGGGTGCTAAATTAGCCCCCCACTCGCAAGAAAGTGTGACATTGTGACTTTAGACAGAGAGAAGAGCAGAGAGGCAGCTGGGGAGGGGATGGGGGTTTAGCTCAGGAAGGCATTGTTGCGTGGCAACAGCTAAGCACATTTGCAAAATGAAATGAGAATGGTTACTGTGAATCGAAATGTTCATTTACTTTGAGGATCGCTATTTTTCAAGGGGGGAAATAGCATGGATACGCCAGCTTTCCGGGGGGTAAACGATCATTTCGGATGTTGACAAGGTTGTTTATAGCTAAGAAAGCAATCATAAGTTCAGACCGTCTGAAAGTTGAGAGCTAAAACTGTGTGAACAATTTGGCGCGACGTCAAAAGTTAAACAACACTTCACCTTCAAAAAGAAACCTGTATTTAAATGACAATGCAAATTGGAAAATCTGAAAGCACTTTAGCCACATGGAGGGTGTTATGTGAGAGCAGGTTGCACTCAGGAAACTAGAAATAGCATTACTGCTGTTCTGAAGTCCGACTCTGTGTCAGTGCGTCCGGTAATGTAACTGAAGGAGTTTATCTTTGATCAGCTATGCCACGTCTAGCTTTAGCATGTTCATGCTAGCTCTGTTTCTGTAGTATTGTGACCATAACTAATGCGACCGTGTGTTAAAGTGACAGTTCACCTGAAATCTTTAACTTTAAGTCTCAAAAACTCTAAAATTAGCTTATGAAAATTTTATAGTTTGCTCATTCATAAAGTAGGCAGTGGTCAGTTTGGATTCTTGTGTTTTTAAAAAAAGCCTCCACAAAAACATCTCAAAGCACTCTCTGCTGTCCAACCATAAGTTCTGTTTTTAAAGCACCTGAAGACTCTTCATTTACAAGTTCCCGTAAAGAACAATGACCAAAAAAAGGCAAAACAGTCTTCAAGTAATGTTCATTGAATTGAATTATAATGCAAAAGTGCTTTGAAATTTGTTGACATTTTGATATTTTTCCACTGTGATGACTCTCCAAAGATAGATTTAGGCAGCGAGTAATTTGAATGTGTCATTACATAACTTGTCAGTATGGACTTTTCATAGCAACAGCAGCTTTAGAGTTTATTTTTGCACTTTTTTGTCCATTTTTAATGCCTGTCAGTTCAAACACTCTTGGTCAATAGGCTTTTTTCCACAGCGGACATTTTGACTTGTCATAGAAGGAAAAGCACAGGTGTGACTTCTGACATTAACAATGACTGTGCTTTATTAGAGTGCCCCAGTCAGCCATGACAGTGTAACACTGAGCCATCATGCACAATACCAAAACCCTGACACTGAAGCAGCTATTGTATTATTCATACCTGTACTATTTTTCCCTGTTACATGCCAAAATGCATTTTGTAAAAAAGTCCGATCCGGACCCTGACGCAAGCTTTCTGTCCAGCGGCTCTCCACTTCCTCAGTCGTTTAATGAGCACCTGTCTGCACATGTGCCCCTAACTCACCAAAAGCAGCCACTCTCTAAATTTACCTGCCCCAAAACACTGCCTGATTTTAATGATAGTTTGACTTGTCAAAGCAGGAAAAGCCCAGGTGGAATTTATAACATTAATGACAGCTGCATTCAATTTAGGTGAACTAGGGCTCGGTTATTTCCTGGGACATTTAATAGAATGGAGCTCTCGTTAACGTTATTGGTCACACCTGTGCTTCTCCTGCTTTGACAAAATGTCCGCTGTAAAAAGGATTTATTGTCTGCCTATTCCGTATGTTCTGGACACATATTATTGAAGTAAGCCTTACTTTTGACCTGCTTTTGTTTTAAACCCCACACAACACCAACCAGAACTGTGACATGGCTTGATATTATAAATTCAAATAATAATTTAAGGACGGTCTGTACTAATACGCTGGCACCAGTGTGGATCTAAGGATCAATCTTCAATCAGATCTCACTGCCCAGCTCCAATATGTGTCAGTGCACCATCTATAGTTATAGTCAAATAAATCAAATGACCTCCCCATGCACCTCCCACAGGCTGCCTACACGAAGCTGTGAAACTGGTGGATGCTTCAATCTCCCTTTATGCCAAAATGACAGAAGGAAATGGTGTGCAATCAGTGCAGGGCAAATAAAATGGTGTGAGCTTGACCGCCTGAAAGTACCAGTGAGGCAAAAAACAAAATACAGAAAACACACCTTACATATCACTATCAAGGGAAGAATCTAGGTTTGCCTGCCACAAGTTATTTCCAGCCTTTTTTGTTCGTGTAATGCTCAAACTGCCAGTCCCCCCTCTCCCTTTCACATCAATTTAAACTAGACCTTATATGGAATTGAAATAAAAACTGACTTTTATTTTGAAGTAGACTCATCACAGGAAATGCAATGTGTTAGCACCGCTGACACATTGCATTTCAAAAATGCATCTGCAGAGCAAAGCAGTGGTCATTTTCTGCAATTGTTGACAGCACTACAGTTTGAAGCATGTCAGGGAGTAGATTAATTCAGTCTGTGGGAGTATTGAACAAGAAGGAGCTGTTAGATGAAGAGGATGCACATGTCCAACTTCTCAATGAGGTAACAACTCATTTTCTCTCATTAACATTATCAGGTTCTGTATTATGACTGCGTTTAAGTCTGACATATTGCCAAACAGGCTCTTTTGCTTTTTGCTTTGACAACAAATCCTCCGTCTAACTTCTGTTACTCTGCTGCTGGCCCTGCCGCTGCACGGAGTAGACGCCTCTGGCAGTTTGATATTGTAGAGTCTGTTGTAGGACTATTGATTTTTTTTAAATGCAGACTGGCTGTGGGGGCGGTGGATGTGGACATGTAATCATGTAAGCTGTTTGTAAGTTTTAAATAAGTGAAATATGCTTTTGTTAAATATTAGGAAAATATGAGCACAAGCATTGACAGACAGACATAAAGTTCAAATATCTGTCATTCTTTCAGTCCAAGGTTTCAAATAAGTTATTTAAGATTTGCAGTAACTGTTAAAACTGAATCATATAAAACTGTATACAAACTGCTGTATGCATTGTTGTATTATAATGTTAAAAATCAAAATAAACACTACATTTTCTGAAATATTGTGCTTTCTGCGCCATGATGGACGGCATGATTAGGCCAGCTCTCATCTGCTATCTTCCATGGAGGCCAACTGGGGCCAATTGACCAAAACACCGGGCTGGTCAGGACCACCACGGGAGCCCGGTTCTTCACTCTCCTTAACGAAGAACCATTTACAATCAAAGTCTTAACGGCCTGGCAGCTTAACGAGGGGACTTAACGAGCTTCTTAATGAAGCCCCAGCCATCATTACCACAGTGAGTGGTGGCAGCGCTGATTGAAAGCACTGCTCAGAGTCATTCTGCAGCAAGAGAGCCCAGCCTAAGGAAACCAAATCCATTTAAGGCTGACCTCTCACCCTAATCTGTTCCTCCAAGATTAATAGGAAATTATAATAAGGAAAATGCGCTTAACCAGATAAAATGGCGATGGATGTTTTATGGCTACAGAGGTGGCACAGCATTGGAATATCTTTCAGCCACCTGTCAGTGTGCAAAAATATCCAAACAATATTCTAACACAAGCAGCTATCACCATATTTCACATCCGCTTAACTTGAATAATATGACATCTCATAAGTTCTGCATTTCATATCCCCCTGATATACCATCAAATATATCAAGAGCCAAACAATATGAAGCCACTGGCCACAAAAGCCAAATTTACGGATGTGTCACCTCTGCTTGGAGAGAGATTTCAGCTTGATAAGCTGCCATTTCCATTTTCCCTGGCGCCAGTTGTGTATGCAACACCCAGCCTCCCCAGACTCCTAAATCTCTTCAATTACTTATATTATCATAAGGTAATATGCTTATACTCATATACTCAATTTCACATTTTTGCAATAACCATAAATCATGAAGCGAGGAGGAAAAGTACTCTCTGCCAACCTCTAAATCACTTAAATAACTAATATCCCATATACACAATTTCACATTTCTGCCGCACAATAAATCATGAAAACACCACGAAAATGTGTTTTTTTTCCACAGCTGTGCATTAGCCTAATGAATGTGGATGTTTTCCCCTCACAAAATTCAGCGGGTGTTTGTGTGCGTGGTTGCTTGATGTGTTTGTGTGAGACTGGAAGGGAGGTGAGGTTACAGTAGCAGGAAAAACGACAAACTGTAGAAAATCGGCTGGCAGCTCAGGTGAAACAAAAATGGGTGTGCTGCTGCACCGCTGAGTCTTGCAATTGGCAGCGAGGTTCAATTCTCCGAACACATAGGGGAGAGTTTGCAACGGCGCACAGGCAGGTGTGAGAATATCCCCAAATCTCCTCTGTGAGCCCATGGAGGAGGGGAAAGTTATTCATCTTCTGTGTGGCGACTTCAAAAGAAGCGAGGGCCTGCAGGATGACCGCGAAGCCCCGCTGGCCAGTCAAGTTTCTCAACGAGGCTGGGTGGAGGTATCGCCCGGGGCTGGGACTGAGCCAGCTCTTTCATATCAGCAAGGGAGGGCCAAGCAGGGCAGAGGGGATGGGGTCAGCCAATCGATTTGGAGCAGGCCCACCAATTCAGAGAGATGTCTGAAGAAACAGGCCGATCAGGGGAAAACGGCAGCAAAATTAATTTGGGACAGGGCCCGTATGAGTTCAGAGAGCTGGTTTGAAATGAAACTGCGCCTTGTGGCCAGCATACCTACCGCTGAGATAGCATTCGTTTTGCTTGAGGGTATGTCTACGTGTTTGTGTGTGTGCGTGAATATGTGTCCGATACTATACGTGAGCATTTTATCATCAGTCCAGGTGTGTGTATGTGTGTGTGTGTGTGTGTGTGTGTGTGTGTTGGTCACAGTAACTTTAAAGAAACTGGTGTAATGACACCGAGTCTCCTTCTGCCCTGGCTGAACCTCCACTTGGCACAGTCGCTGCAGAGTGGACGAGGAGCCAATGCGTGACTAAGAATGTGTGTGTGTGTGTGTGTGTGTGTGTGTGTGTGTGTGTCTGCTCGTGTACTTTGTGTGTACTTTGTGTGTGCCAGTGGCGCCTGACCTGGAGAGAGAAGAAACAGTTGAGAGCGGGCCAGGAAGTGTGTGGGGCGGTTAATAGAGCACAGCACAAAGCTGAGGCCAACATCTACACAGCGACTAATAATTAAAGTCCACAACACTCTGGGCTGACTGTGATCAGCTCTGCCATCATCAGATGACTTCGCTCTCTCCCATCTGGAGAGCAGCGGATCCCCATCTGGGCCTCAGGAGAGCGAGATAGAACACACACCTACATCTACACACACATAGACAAAGCTCTGCGTGGACACAGGTACTGTAGGCCAGTGTGATGTCTCTCAAATCCAAGGGTGGGATGTACTGCATCAGTACAACTTTGTGTTTAACTGGTGAGGGACTGTGTGAAAATGATTGGTTTTGGGAGAGACGCTGAACTTGTTTCAACCTCTTCAGCATTATTCATATATTCTTTTCTTTCTCCAAAAAAAAAAAAAAACATGTCTTGATGTCTCATCTTCACCTCCATTTTACCTTCAATGTGATAATGAAACAAAATAAGTTTCACATACAGTATACACATAATGGCATATTAGAAGTGAAATACAGAGGCACTTTATTTTACAGGTCAAATAATGGAGATTTCCTGAAAAGACCTATGCCATTTTGTACTAATTTGGAAGAAGAAGGGAATGTGCATTCATGACTTACTATTAGATATATCTAACTGGATGTGTACGTTTCCTTCATATATTCTATGCGGCTATTTCCAGGAAATGTACTGGAAATAACACACTTATGACAAAAAGGGCTACCAAATTAGCCTTTGCTACAATATTGAATACTAGAAGTTATTTTTAAACCAAGCTACTACAATGTAAATTTTTTGGGCTGTTTCAACCTTAAGATGTAAGTTCAACTGCTGCCTTACAGTTGCAGTATATGAGAATTTTAGTTGAAATATTAAAAACTAAAATGACTACCAGAATATGAAGAAATAACGGTTTTGATGTTGTGATGTTAATATAATGTGTCAAGATATAGACTGAAGTTAGCATGATAACCAGCTAGCCCTGCCCCATCCCGGGAGTTCAAAGTCTTCTTTGAAGTCTCCTTTTTTTCATTCAGGCAATTGTTGAATTAGTAAACTTAAGAAAACACGTTCAATAACCTTAAGATATTAAGTTGATCCAACAACTCTTTCATCATGCTGACAAACATAACATAAATGTCTGATTTATGTCTGAAGAGTCAGCTCTTGTTTTAACATTAAAGCAGCTGCAGCTGCTCCTATTGGAGCTGTTTTATTCCAGCACAGGTACAAAGACAACACAAAGAGCCGATTCTATCAAAGTGTGAAAGCGTAAGAGGACGATTCCGAATTCAATACTAACCATCTCGTGGTTTGCAGCTTTTTTTTATTCATGTAAAAACAAACAACCTTGACTTATCTTTAAGACACACATCAAATACTTTTTCTTAAGAAAAAGTGTCTCGGGAGTTTCACTTTTCAAACAATGCCTGCTGAAAGTCTGCTGATATTCTGATCATGTTTCTTTAGAAACTTATTTTAATGAGTTGGTTGAACTGTGCAGTTCATTTATCCCACTCATCATTTTCAGGTCAAAAGACTTAAAGTTGAATACATTTGAAATAAATACATGTTGTACATTTATATTAAGTTCACCAGAAACAGTCACTGAATAAGCAAACCAGGCAGAGGCGGCAGGTCTGTGGCTGCAGGGGGCTCCATCACCACAATATCACAGCCCCACCCCCACTTTCGAAATCATAAACGTGAAGATACCTGTAGATGATACTAAATGAGGTCTGACGCTGTAGCCTGATACGTATCAGATCAAATATCTGACTGCTGCATAGCCAGGCATTGTTGGATACTCAAGAGGGCTCAAATGGAAACTAATCATTTGCATACGGTCCCTAATAAGTCACTGATTTCATCAAAGGAAATAAAATCATAATTTTGGGTGTTATTGTCAAAGTCATAGCCGTAATTTCTGTCTCTAATAACACTGTAATCACCAATATAATTACTGGGATCTGGAAACGTCAGACAGCAAACG
Source organism: Pagrus pagrus (assembly GCF_965226575.1). Taxonomy (NCBI): domain Eukaryota; kingdom Metazoa; phylum Chordata; class Actinopteri; order Spariformes; family Sparidae; genus Pagrus; species Pagrus pagrus. The sequence goes on along the minus strand of NC_140196.1, from coordinate 23,461,007 downwards.
ACACACTGACAATCATTAGTCAGAATTATTTAAAAGAGGAAACAAGGCAAACAGTCACAACCATTACAATTTACAGACGGAGCATCTGGTTCAACTTTACCCTGCTGTACTTGCTGTATTGCGCACAGTTTTTCAGCGCAACAAGAGATTTAATAACATTATATCTGCATGCATTCACAATTTTTCCTCCATATAAGGTGGATTACATCATTTCTTTACTCATGTGTTATTTACATCTGGCCTGATCATCTGGCAGCTTGTTTCTTGTCCTCAGATTTGTAGCTACTAGCTTACTGAGTATAATGAGTGCATGTAATACTATAGAAGACCCAAGTTATATTTATCCTCTAACTAAAGAAAAACTTTCACCACAATTCTAATAATTGTCATGCTGTGAAAGTACTCCCTATAGGCTAAAACAAACCATTATAACGACATAAAACATAACCACAACCATGTAAAGAATGCAAATTGTGCTCCTCACAGCTGTGACACACACGTGCATCCGTATGCATTTGCATGCGCTCGTTTCAACTTCTCGGCTCTCCTCTCCAATCAGTGCAGACACACGTAACCAAAACACCTTCCAATTATGCAGAGGCACTCGAACATAAACCCCCCACAGAAACAGAAGCAGAAAGCAGCCAGACTCTGAGGAGCACTTGTGACTTCAAAGGACAGACCTTTGTACTGTGACAAGTTTTAAATTCCGTCTGAACTTTCAATCAAACCCTTTCTCGGAGCGTGTGTGGTGGGGGAAATTCTCTTTTGTTCTGCGCTCGTAGTAAAATGTCAGACGGTATTGAAAACGGTCTCCTCTCGCTCCCCGTGTGTTTGTCTTACAGTGAGACACGGTTTAAAGACGTCACGGGGAGCAGAAGTTAATTGTTTAGCATTGATCCACTATTGATTCAGGATTGAAGTTCGGTTGGCGTCGATTGCCTCTTTAATTCAGTTGCGGTGTGGACATGCTGCCCTGTTCTCATTTGATCTAATTCAGCCTGTCTCTGGAGGGCACACTGGGTGGCCTCCAGTTCAGCACACGCCCCACACAGACACACACACACACACACACACACACACACCGCGAAATCTCCCTCAGTCACACTCACACACGCTTCCTCCCACTCACGCACTTCCTAACAGAACATTCATTATTCATCATTATTAGACTTTTCCTTTAGCACCATAAGCTGTTCAATACATCTCACCACTGTTCCCTTCCTCCGCAATACATTATTCAGGACAAAACTGTGCTTTTAGCCTCAGAGTATGCAAATCCCACTTTTGATTATCATAATCAGCTGATGTATGAAAGGGAGTGTGTGTGTACGTGTGTGTGGCGGCTCGTCGGGTGATTGTTTGTGTTTTATTGCTCCAGTGCTCCACTCTGGTGGGGTACACTTCACATCATATTTTTAGCCCAGGGAGACAAGCTCGGAAAAGGCCACTGAAGGCTTAACTCACTGCTGTACATTTAAAGGGCAAATCGCCCACATATATGCCACGGCATGCCACTGCCAAGAGGAATGGCTTCAACCACTGGGCACCAAAAGTCTGTGTGTTCATGTGTGCATGAAGGAAATAGAACAATGTGAAATGACGGAAGGGAAAGCACTGTTTATTATCTTTTTCATTACTTTGGTATTAGTATTGAGTTTCTGAGTAAAGAGGCAACAACTGATCTTTTGTACAATAGTACACCAACAGTCACATACATATAAATAACAGCCCAGTCGCCAGAATGAAATAATGATATTTTGCATTTCTGCAAACCACATATAGGCTAATTTAGTATGATTCATGGGGCGCCGTTTAGCTCAGTTGGTAGAGCGGGCGTCCCATGTACAGAGGCATTGTCCTCGCTGCAGCGGCCCCGCGTTCGAGTCCCTTGACACCTTGATACACCTTGACAACGGCAGATAAACGGTCCAATCAGCTCACAGAACCCTTTGGCTCGGCTATTAGCTAACGTACTGGCAAGATTCAGAGTCAATAATATTGCGTGTGGTTGACACACAGTTAATATAATGTGACTCTGTGTTTCACAAAAAGGCAATTTCCAGTCGTGCTTTTGGCAACAGAACCGGGGAAGCCAAAACATACTGTTCTCCTAACCCTTACCAAGTGGTTATTGTGTGTAAAACTAACTAGTGCATAAGCACAGTGTTGTCACAACATTATATAGAAAATTGAACATAAAGAAACGTAAAGATCCAACATATCTGTCGTTTGCAGAAACCCAACATTGATTCCCACGAAATCATCAATGAACTGTAATGCATTTCTGTAACATGTTGTTTAAAAATAGATATAACATACAGTGTTGTACAGTTGCAAAATGCATGCAAGTCCTTGCATATTATCCCACTTTAAAATTAATGACATAATAATATGTATGGAGCGTATAGTATAAACATACTAGTTGTAGCTGATTCATCTCAGCATGTGTGTGTTTGTGCTGGCATGCTTCTCGGGATGCATTAAAATATTAACCTGTGTTTGTGCATCTGACAGCAAGCTGAAGAGAAGATTCCTCCTCTCCCATCTTCCCTTCTCCTACTTCCTCACCTCCTTCACCTCCTTCCGATTAGGTGCCACCTATCACCCATTCGCTCTGCCCTCCCCTGGCCTCCTGCTCGTCTCACCCTGACCCTGCTCTCTCCTTATGACCTGCCCTCACAGGGTTATTTCCCCGTCCTCTCTGAGCCTCTCTCCCATGGCCTCTACTACTCACACAAAGAACTGCCCACGTTCCACAATGAGTAAATGTTCAACGAAATGTATTAAAATATTGATGTTTTTATTACAATGCTGGAGAAATTTAAAGCTGCTCTAATCCATATTTTCATATTAACAATGGATGAAATGCCTCTGTCTTACGCAGTATTTCTGCTCGTTATTTTGGTTTTCAAGCCCGCAGCTTTACTGTTTGGTTCACCCTCATTGCTTTCATCAACCTTGCTCTCAGACTCAGCAGGGGACTGATTTCAACAAAAGAGCTCTCATAAACTCACGATATGCTACCTGCCTAGTACCAAACAGTAGACAGACTAGCTGGTGAACATAGTGGTGCATTTAGCTGCTGAGGAGCCAGATATTGTGCACAGGAGACCAAAAGCAAGACACAGAAGAGAGTGAATATGGGATTTACATCTGCCAGATGGCCAGAAACACTGGTTTCAAATGAATGATAATGTCACTCTGTGTCTGTTAGATGTGTAAATGTGCCACTACACATTCGCCATGACAAGTACAATTCAAATAACACAGGTTTGAAAATAGTAACGACCACAGGAGCTGAAATAAGGTTGCCCATTTACAAGAAATAAACTATTCGTGATCTAGAGTCTAAATCTTGCTTCAATCAGCTCTACAGTACCACCGGTGGTAGGCTACATGAGCTCCCTGTACAAAATAAAACAAGTACATTTAAAAATATATAATACTATCAAAATACTGCAGGCTTTTGTGTAATCTTATTACAATTTAAATAAAAGTAATTTCCACTAATATCTTTGTTTCAGCCTGCTTTCTAGTCACATTCTCGCATGTTGCAAGATGGTACGTGATATTAAAAGTTTTGAGGAACACACAATTAGCTAACATTAGCATAGTAACAGGCTACACTAAAATGGTAAACATGGTAAATATGCCTGCTAGACATGAGCATGATAGCTTGACAACCACTTTTTAATTACAGTTGACCATTTTTACTTTAACTTTGTTAGAAACAAGCTGTGGACCTAATCTTTTTTATCTGCTCTACCATTTGGTTTTCTTTACAATGAGCCTCAATGTTAGCATGACTGTTGACTTGGTTGACACGAGCTGGTTCAATTTAACTAATACAACAAGACTGAAATTTGACTATTTTTCAGTAGCTTGCTATGTTTGTTTAGCTATATTGTCTGTATCTGTATCTGTATCATCCTGTAGTTTTCTTAACACTATGTAGTACTTGATAAGAGAGACTGAGAACTCAAGGACTGAGAGTCAAATTTATTATGTGACAAAAGAAAAATCTCTTCCAGTTCATTTGACTGGATTTTAAAGGAGACTTATTCTGCCTTTTTGTTTGTTCCCTTCCCTTCAGTGTGTTATTTAAGTTCTTACCCATGTGAAAAGTCTTGAAAGTTAAAAAGCCCAAAGTCCGTACCAACGGGAGCTCCGCTCTCCCACAGAAAACACTGCTCCTGAAGTGTCTGAAATGCTATGTCAGTAGTCCCGCCTTTAATTCCGTGACGTCACCATGTCACACATTTGCATAATTTATGCCTCCTGTTCACGGTAGAAGTGAAGGTAACTGAAAGCTGAAAACATGACAGACAAGAGACACACGGTGAACGGTGCTGGCTCAGGGCTGTGTGAGTTGACCAATCAGAACAAACTAGGTATTCTTAAAGAGACAGGAGCTAAACCTTGACAGACGGAGGGTGTATACAATGCTGCAGCACTGGACAGTACTAAAGCATGTAAAACTATTCTGGTAGTAACCTAGAATAAAATCATTTACCTGAACATGAGCATAATATGTCCCCTTTAACAAAAGCTAACAGCTAATTTGCAGCATGTTATGTAACCACAGGAGCATAGCCATGTTTAAAGTAAAAACTCATCTTCAGGGACTAGTTATTATACCATATTTTGATTACCAACTTTGCTGCCTTTAGCGCTGGAATTTAGTCCAAGAAGAGTAAATCTCCAAAGCTCAGAAGCTCAGAAGCTTACCCAACACCCTAATTTACCACTGCATTTATGTTCACATGGGAATACTCCACTTTGATAACAGCAGATGATTTATTACTTTGATGCTGACCATGCGTTGATGTTTTGAGGTAATACTGATGCCAAAGTTGGTTAAACACTAAAACATAAAAAGCAGTCACCGCTCATTTAATTCAGCTATAGCAGATTTATATAATGATATAAATATTGTATTTATAAAAAAAGACTCATCCACTGGTAACTGGTAGGCAAAGTTGGAATCAGATGAAATGCAGCGATGATTAACTGACCAGATTCTGCCCGAGGGTGAGTTGTGTCACCTTTCAGCTTTTGCCTTCATTACCCTCAGTCACTGCAATCTTTTCTGTCATGTGACTCCTCTTCCTCCTCTCTCGCCGTGCCCTCCGCCCCCTGACTCACGGGCTCCTTCAGGGCCACGGGGAGAAGTGGAGTGCGCGGTCCAGGCCACACATAAATATTAGCTCAAGGTCACGGTCACAGGGCTCACACCGGGTTGTGCATAAATTCAACTCCGGCGCAGCCTCTTCACTTCACATATTCCCTATGTCACATTATGGCTAAACACACACTGACACTGACACTGCTAACCTTGAAGGGCTGCCCTCGAGCGATAAACCAGCTCCAACTCGCTAATTTGTGCTTTACATTGCGTTATTACATTACCTGAGGTTGTTAAGGTTACACACATACTAACCCACTTTTCCGGGGTTATCTACAAATGCATTTTCATATTAAGTTGAAAATGGCGCAGATGTATTCCAAGCGGTTCATATACTCTCAGAGATAAAACACTTCCATCCTCACATCCGGGCGAATGACGCTTTAAATTCAGATGCTCGCTTTGCTGATTTGTTCGACATTATCCTGAGATGAAACACGGGCTATAAAGAGAGAAGGGAGATTGGAAGTAAAGGAGAGAAAGGCAAGCTGTGTTTCCTTTGAATTCAGTCTTTAATAGACTCTACAGTTTCTCCTCTTTTCTTCCTCTTCTTTTCTCCTCGTGGCCTTGTTCCCTCAGTCATCCCGTCTATTATTTTCTCTATGTGATCCTGCACCCACTCACACACATTTGAATGTGGCTTCCACAGGGGCTTGCAATAAAAGTGGTATTTAACTGCTCCCTCTATTCTCTCGCCTCCCCTCGTGTGTCTTCCTCTGTGTAAACCCTGCCCGTCCCTGCGCTGATGCCCTGGATTCCCGGCTGCCTCTTTTCATAACCCTCTCTTTCTCTCTCCGGTCTGTCTTTCTCCGGCGCGCTTCAGGCCTCGACGGGCTGTGAGGTCAGCTTTAGAAACGTGTGTGATCTCTCACTCTTTCCCCTCCTTTCTCTCCCCTTAAACCGCCTCACACGTTCTTCCCCTCTGCCAGTTGTAAGCCATTAACCTTTCCTCGCTTTCCACCTCTCACTTTTTTGTTCTCACTACCCCTTCATTGTGTATATCGGCATGCCATCAACCCAGCCCTCTCTGTACCGTACATCCCCTTTCTTCCCTGACCTCTCTCTGTTCTCTCTCTGGGTTTACCCCCTCTCTTCTGCATCATCCCTTCTTCGTCCTACATGGTAATCCCGCTCTCCTCTGTCTTGTTATCTCCATTTCTCCTCCCTCCCTCGAACAGTCACTCCCTAATTGCTGTCTCACCCCTGCTGTGCTCGGACCCGGAGGCTAAATGATTTCTACTGGGAGAGTCAGAGTGGAATCAGGCTAAAACACAAAGCTGTTTGCTAGAAGACATTTTTTTTTTCATCATTATTGATGGGTTCCTTGTCAGGAGGTGTGTGTTTACAGTTAGTGTCGAGCCTCCTATTGGCACCATCACACACTCTTCTTGTTTTCATATTTTATATCAGTGTGACTCCATGCCTCCCTCCTTCCTTCAGTTTCATAAAGGACCCTTTTATCTGAGTAGTGTTATTTATGACTTTGAAGCAGTACCTCTGTGTGTGTATGTGATGTATTTGTGTGTTAACACACACTTTGGATTTTTGTCACGATTATGTATTCGGAAGTTTGTGTGTGTTTCCCAGAAAGTGGGTTTGTGTCAGCCTCGATTCAGGTCAGGGGAGGAAATTAAAGGCATCTCCATTCTGCAGAGGTGGGACAAGTATTCACATTTTACTTAAGTAAAAGTAGCAATATCAGAGTGACATTTCTTTTAAACATTAAGTAAAAGTACGAAAGTACTATCTTCAACGTGTAAATAGTAATGTTTTGAGCAGCTGCAGATATAGAAAAGAAGACGAGCAACTCCTGCTGCTTGTGATCTTTATAAATTGCTGGTTTGAACTGCATGAATCACTTGTACCAACGCAATTATGTTTTCTCTTCAGAATACCTGAGGCCTGCTGTTCTGCTCTTTTGGTCTCAGGGTTACATAACAAATGCATATGGGCACAAAATGGGCCATTTGAATCCAGCACAAGAACGGCAGACTCCGCCACTGACAATGCAAACGACTTTATGTAACTAATGATTGTAAATATATCTAGTAAGTAAAGCAAAAGAAAGAAATAAAAATTAGCATAAAGAATTGGGTTCGAATGTGAAATTATGACTTTAAAGGTGCTATATGTAAGTCTACCCACTAACAGCTGTCTCCGGCAGCGTAAACGCCAATGTTAGGCTAACTCTTGTTTTGCGTTTATTTCTGTCACTTCTGTCACTCTGCTGAATGTGGTTTCTTGGCGTCGGGGCACTCATGTTGGACTGAGGGCAGGCTAGATGCTGCAGTAACTCACTATCGCCTCTTGAGGTACAACAACAAAGTGTCAGGAAGGGCAGAAGATAGCTCGTTGGCATGCAAACTTCAGTAGACATCTCTGCAACACAATATGTCTTGATATGATGTCAAAACGGTTATTTCTACAAATTGTTGATGAGTTTAGCTCAATTTTAAATGTTTAAACCAAAATTCTTACATATTGTTCCTTTAAAGCTTAAAGTTAAAGTTCATATTACATATTTGGTTAGAGTCCCTATGCCTGAAAATGTCCTGATGAAGCATGGACACGGGACCTGGGGTGTCCTGTGCTGTTGGGCACTAGGGTGTTGGCAGCAGATCCAAGTCCACGTCCCACTGATTCTCGATTGCATTTGGCCAGGTCAATGCCTTTAGCTTTTTCTAACTTCCTGTTTTTTAACAGATTTTCCAGTGAGGCAAGGAGCACTCTCCGTCAGGGGGCACCACTGCCAACAGGAAATGCTGTTGTCAGAGTCCTTTTAATGTTGTTGCTGATTCGTGTATGTAGTATTATTAGTTTATTATTACAGATGTATCTTGTACTTGTAGGCAGCATTTCAATGTTGCAAAACTAGTAACTACAGCTAAGAAATAAAGGGTGCAATGCTCCCCTCTGAAAAGCAGTGATGTATGAAATGGCACAAAATAGAAATCGTTCGGTAAAAGCACTTCGTCTCAGAATTCACTTGAGTAAATGTACTTAGTTACTTTCTACCTCCGGCTTGTAGCTAATGATGAAAGGGCTTTGCTCGAGTGAGCATCAGAGAAAAACATAATGTGCCTCCACACGTACACAGTCTCACAGAAGCACTTAACTTCCTGTGAAGGCCTCCTTCTTGTTCTTGCATCACGCTGCCGACTTCCCGCTAGTGCTTTCGCAATATCATGTGCGCGCACGTTGCACCCAGAGGCGTCACACAGAGGCTCAGGAGTTATCAATATCTGAGCGGTCAATAACCGTGATATTTATATATCTTTAGACACCCTCAGGCTGGAGGAATCTTTTAACTTCATTTTGCAGCACGGTGACTGTTAATGAATGATTCAACATAATAAGAAAGCTCAGTGCACCCCGCTCAGGGACTTGGTTGGTATTTGGCGTGTCACAATCTGAAAGTATTTAATTACTGATTCACATTGATGTGTGCATGTTTTACATTAATGCTTTGCTGTAATGTGGGAGTCATGTGTAACAAAGACTATAATGTTAATTGTATAATACAGGCGTATTATACTAACTATGAATTATGTATGTTCACGCTGATGTTAATGATATGCTAATGATGATGATAGCCTAGGTCCATTTCCTGTTGCACTGGTGAATAACATACGCCTGCTCGTCGACTTGCCAGGTAGCTCGTATACTTCGGTTGTTGTAAAGGTAAAACGGCGGCAACATGGAGACGATGAACAGAAGTAGAAACTATATATATGTCACGTTTCCTCCCCACATGAGGTGTTAGGGAGTTTGCATTTCAAGAGGAGAGTGAGGATGGAAGAAAAGCTAATCAGAAAGTGGTGTTTTTTTCTTAATCCCAGCTCTGCTGAGGCGCCTTTTCTCCTCAAGAAAAATCTGTGTTTCTTTCACACTGCCTCTGCAATCACTTGAAACCCCATTACAGACCATGTGACAGCATCAATTAAATTCACAATTATCATGGGGCAGAGACACTCCAGCGTGAGAAAATATAGTAACACAGCATCGTCTGCGAGCCTGTGTGTGCGCGCGTGTCTGTGAATATGTGCATGTATGTGTTTGTATGCGTGTGTGTGTGTGTGTGTGTGTGTGTGTGTGTGTGTGTGTGTGTGTGTGTGCAGGAGAGAGAGACAGAGAGAGTGTTGATCAAGTGAAGAAAACTGAGTCAGACAATTCACTATTCAGAATGTTTCGTGCCCTTTTCGGCAACTCCCGTGAACCTGAACATCTCTCCCAAAACCAGACACCAAGATAAACAAAAAGTCCGTTCTTTGACGATATTAAGACATTTCAAGGGCCCCCCCACCAACAGCGAATGGACAGGTAGTGATTCACTGGCTTCCTTTTTTAGATTTCATACCATATGAGCTGTTTTTATAGTGCTTTCTAACAATTCAGAAATCAGAGAGAAAGTGCTTATAAATATCCATGCAACACTACACTGGGTGCTGTCAACGTGTCCACAAATTTGGCCCCAAATTCATTATCAGTTTAGCTGCAGAGCCTTTGTTTCCCATTGACATCACAGATTAGAGTCCTGGCTCTTGTTTCCAGCTTTAGCAGAGATTTATCCAGACCGAACCGTCCGAGATCACACAGAAAAACAGCATGAATCAGTGTTGGAGAGCGGATTTTAAAGAGAGCCCGCAATTAAATACAGAATCACACCTTCAGATGTACATTGTTTGTGTGTCTGGGCGTGTGCGTGGACACGATGTAGCCGACTGAAGGAGAGACACGTGTTGTGAGTCACAGCCAACAGTCTTCGCAGCTGATTGAGCCTGAGTTTGGTGTTGGATCTGGCAGTTGGAGCTGTTCTGGCCTGTACAGTCAATTTCTTCACACTCTCCATCACAGCTCTCTCCATTAAAGCACAAGGGAGAAAAACAGGGCAGTGTGTCCGCATTGATCTCTCTACCTATAGTGCCGGCCTACACTGGAGCAGAGCAGGAGATTAAAAATTCATAAGCGTATTAAGATCTATAAGAGCATTATTCATGTGTGCCGTCACTGTCTAATACAGTAGGGGGACTAATCATACGCATCTCTAGCCCGGCACACACACACGCACAAACACACAGTCACAATGGTGTTCTGGGCAAATTCCAAGTGTCAGCACTATCATATGGGCATGTGTGTGTCCTGGCGTTGTTCCCTCCTTGAGTGCCATACAATGTGCTGGCATAAATACCTGCTTGACACAGCAGATTGGCACTAATGGCTTTACACACAGTGCCATCTGTAAGCTGGACTGTTAGCTCTTACATCTTCTGCGTGGCCACTAACGGTGCTTCATAGCGTTTGGTTCAGACCCTCATCAGTCATGGTGCAAATGCAAAAACAGCCAAATTAAATGTTGGCTAATCATCGGTGCATTTAGGAAGGCGCCGCATAAAGGCTGCAGGGGCCTGCCCATCTGTGTGCACCTGGATATTAAAATCTAAAACTGCGGAGCAATCCGAGCCTTTTTGTATATTGAGTACACCTCCTACAGAGCCGAAGCTCTTAAGCATCAGCTAAACTTCGAGCGCTCATACATACACACACCAACTTCTAACTCTGTGGCTTCCAACAGCCTGCAGCAGTCACACAGGGATCATTACTATTCATTTGCTCAGCAAACTGGCCACACAGGCTTATAAATTAGCTCATCTACCGCAGCTGGGTACTGAGACAGTTGGCGCATGCTGAGGACCGCAAGCACAGCCATTACAGTGCAGGGGCTCCGAGACACCTTCTGTCCAGTCCATGTGACCTCCTCCACACTCATCTGCTCACTCTGTCAAAGGAGGGGGGGGAGTGTGCCTGGTACTGGGGGTTAGACATGCCCAGGCAATGATTCTAATAAATTACAGAGCAGAGCAATAGGACTACCGCCCTGTGTGTGTTGTGCTGAGGGAGAACGAGTGATAAATCCTGTCAAACCAAGTGTAAATCAGTCTGAATGAAATAGCATTAGCGGGACCTTGCAGACCTCTGACCATGAGGGAGGAGTGCTGACAGGCCTGACCTACAGGGAAATGAGGGAACACTCGGACTACTCTTGCTTTCTGCCTTGGGGTGAGGATCAATGGTGGAAGGAAAAAGTAAAGCTATTAATTCTCCTGGATATGTCAATTCCCATTGGCGAGTGCGGATTGGTAGTGATCATGACTAGCCCCTTGGGCAAACGGGATCTGGGGCTTTTGTTGCGCCTCAATTCACCATTGATTCATTGGAGGTTTTACGGCAACCTCGAAGGCACCACACACTGGAGCAGTGTAAATCGATTCCAATTGTAGGTTTATAACAATGCACGAAAAAACTTGGAGCATGACTGGGGTTAAATTACGCTAACCACTTCCTACGTAAAATGTGTACCTGAATAAAGGAGCTGAGGTTAAATAAGCCATGTAAGTGACGTCTTAAGTAAGAGAGTGTCTTAAATATTCATAAAACATTCATTAAACAGTTCATAGTCCTCCTAAATGATGAATGAAGTTTTCTCTTCACTTACCCTTCCGATGAGCACAGGTTCAGGCCCGGCGTACTCTTCAATCACAAAGAACTGGTTCCAGATCCAGCTCCTCCTGCTCCGAGAGCGCGGCCCCTTCCTTTCCATTCGGTCACGCACATCCTCTTCCACCTCTAACTCCGCTTCTTCAAACACAAGGCTGTTCCCATTTTCTGGATCGACAGCTTGCATCGCAGCGTCTTTTGTGTCGTGGCTCCATTCCGGAGCCGGGTGGAGCTTCAGGACATGACTGCTGTTGACAAGTTTGTTGTCTTCATCTGCAGGGTACTGAGCTGTGCTGAGTTCTGTTTGAGCAGTGTGAACTGACTCTGTTAATGGGTCTCTAAGGGAATCCGCTGCTCTGTTCCCTGGTCTCCCTCCCAGGGGTTGCATTGTCAGCCCAGGCAGTGGAGAATCATTTGTTTCGGGGGGAACATACACTGGGAAGTGTTTTGTCGATGTAAATGGTGGGTCTGTTTGGCTGATTATTACTTCCTTCTCCGGGCTGAGACTGACCTCGCTGCGAGGTGTTGACAGTAAATGGACGAGGTGTTTGCTCATGTTATCGCTACTATCTGAACCCTGCATTCCCAGGTTGCCCTGGCCTTTACTTAAAGCTGGGTTGACATCACTTAGCGGATTATTACGAGTGTTGGCTCCCTGATCTCGATTAAGATCTGGGGTGGTGACTGGGCTTACATAAGGTAACGCAGTCTGATTATCGAATCCAGTGTGAAACTGAGTGACAGCTATATCTTGTCGCTGCACTTTCTGAGCCTCTAACTGTCCGTGATTAACGTCAATCAAATCCCTCTTCCTACTCCGGCTGCCCTTGCTCGGAAAGCTCAGGCTGGGAACGTTTTGCATTTGGGAATTGACGATCCTGACTAGGTTCTCTTTCGACAGCAGCTTCAGAACCCCATAGCTCCCAGTGAGGTTGAGTTTTCGGTTTGAATCTATGCTGAATCCTTTTCCTGGCACACCTGTAGTATGGACTCCTGAATCAGGTCTGCTCCTGGATCTAGAGCCTGATTTAAACCTGGTCCTGTTGGTGTGCAAATCTGGCTTATGGTGGATTGTTAATGTTTTCTCTGACCTTCCTGATTTGGTAGAAGTCTCTGCATTCTTGGTGTTGTTCCGAACTTTCCTCACATCCTGGTTTGACTCCTTGCTATTGGCTACCATGTGCACAGTCAGTTCTTTTTTATTAACAGAATCAACCTCCCGCTTGGGCTTGAAAGCCTGTCTCTCCTTGTTAGCTGCTAATGGAGCACTATGACTCTGCAACATTTTAGAATAAGTGAAAGATCCCGTGTCACCCGCCTGCTCATGACTAATCAGGTTTCTAAGTGTCACCACGGGCATTGCATTCGCATCCACGCTTGCATCCCATTGGTCCGCAGTTCTGCTCTCCCCTAGCTTCAACATGTGCGATCCGCCTACTCCTCTCCTCCGGACAACTTTACTGGCCGAGGCGCCTCCCGTGAGCCCCTCCCACAGGCACAGGGAAACCAATAGGAGCAGATTTCTTGTAATCATCTTGTCTTGTGGCGAGATGTCCTAATTTGAGCGATGTTTGCTGTGAGGCAGGCCTTGTTTTCCGGTTGTCTTCATTCTCTCCTCTGTTTTCCCTTTTTTCATGCCCCTCCTCTCACGCTTGCATTCGGTGCCCTTCACACAGAGCTGGAGGGCAGGTGTCAGTCACTCCTTCTCCCTTTTTTCACGCTGCCTAATATCTCCCTCTATCTCACCAAGCCTCTCTCCGCTGGTTTTTTCTCACTCCTCTTGCGAAGCGTCTCATTCAGTTTCCCACGGAGGGTAGAACACCCTGAGAGAAAAGATAAAGATAATTAAGTTAAAACTTTAATCATTGCACTGCGTTAATTAAAAGTGGAGCGGCATAGACAGGTAGAAGAACTAACAGACAGGCAGGAAGGACAGACCTTTTAACAGAACAGCAATCACATTTTCACAGGCACAGAGGGCTTTTTAGGGCTCAGCACACATATCCATTTATACCTTTATAATGACCCAAGTGTTTTGTCTCACATCTATTAGATAGACGGGGACAAAGTTATCATCATGCTATTCTACGTGGGAAAAGATAGGATAACACCTATTAAAAAACGCTCTGAGCGTTTCAGTAATGGGAACGGCTGTCAAGGATTTCTGACTACAATGCAAAAAAAGGAACCAGCTACGATAGGAAACTTGCTTCATTTCACTTTGATGCGTGATTAATTAGCTGAATTAATATTGTGCTTTGATCAGCCAGTTAGAATGTCAATACAGATGCAAGGCGTAGCCGCAGATGCACTTTGTTGTACACGGCGCCTTGAGCGATGTAAAAGGTTCCTCGGCTCTCGTGCGCCTGACACACGCTCGCAGCGTGTCTCTCATGCACTCAAGTCTCAAATGGAAATCCTACGCCAAATCAAAATGTCAGATATCAATCAGCGCGCTTGTTTTAAGATAAGAGGCGGCACACATTACTAGTAATTCAGTTACATCAGCCCACGCATCTGACAAGTCGATAATGTGACTATTTGCCAGTTTTTCATTATCATAAATTGTTGCTATTATTACTATGTGAGAAGGAAAAGACAGGCATGTGCATGTGTCATTCAGAAGCAAAACAATATTGCACTGCACTTCCAATATGTTGATAGACTCACAAGAAACAGATTTAAGCAGGAGAAACTGTTATATCCAGATTCATTGGGCACTTACACTCCCATAGAGAAGCTCAATATTGTCTTTTATTGACATCGTCAAGGTTATTTTCTTAGATTTAAGGCAGATCTAGAGCTGAGCGAGTACACTATTATCTGTATCTGCTCAACCAACTAAATGATCCGTATCCGTATACATACTCGTATGTAAATAATATATATACATATATAGGTGGGCGTGGCTAACCTGAAGTTGATATGGGTTGATCACAAGTTGCTATATTTTTATTTATCAGAAAAGTTTTTACAGAACAGCCTCAGAACTGAGCTTCAGATCAATATCTCTTAATCACGAGAGTAAAATAACCATTTACAGTTTTGTGATAAACTTAAAATTTCTGACTCTTATTCAAGACTTTGAAAAATATCTATATTCAGTACCATGCCTCATACTACTGAGAAAATCCGGCACAACATTGAGAGCATCAAATGTAAAAAGACAAATATAACAAGGCTTGTGTACTGTGAGTTAGGCGTCTGAGTTAAAGCTGCCATAAGCATTTTAGCTGACTTCCTGTCCATTTTGCAGTTACAATCCCCTCCCTCCTCTCTACATCACGCACAACTCCTTTGTTTGTTTGTTTTATTGTATGGGCCGCCACCGGGAGCGCTGGCATTGGTAGCTTGCACTGTTCCGACACTGCTGGCAGACAGGACCGCCTCTTTGTGGAGTTCTTTGTCCTGATTGGAGAAAGGGGGCCGGGATACCAGAAAATGTATTTTCTCTTTAACTGCATGAGTGGGGGGAGGAGAGACATGGGTGACTGACCAAACACTCTACACTGTACTGTAACAGTGATTACTGCTGGAATACAGAGCTATTTAACATTTATCTAAATAAGGAAATAACACAAAGAGCAGCTTTAATTTATTTCTGGAGGGGGTGGGGCTATGTTGACACTACAGCGGTGTGAGAAGTCGCTGTCAGAGAGGAGAGTGAGAAAGCACAGCCGGTACTGGTGTATCGATATTGTGTAAAATGAGTGTTAAACTGTTTAAAATATACAGAATCTGTATTCTTTTTGTTTTGTTTTTGAGTATCGCCTCATGTTACTTGGATGATACTCCTTAAAATACATTAAGAACATTATCTGTTCTGGATACTTGTGTCAGACCTAGACAGATCACTTTAAAGCCACAGGAGACATACTACAGGTGTTGTTGTGGATAGAATAGTGTTCTTCATAATCAGAAAGCTGTACTGAGTAAAATCTTTGTGTCCGTTTAAATGACACTTGCTGTAGACAA
The DNA here is from genome assembly GCF_965226575.1 of Pagrus pagrus. Taxonomy (NCBI): domain Eukaryota; kingdom Metazoa; phylum Chordata; class Actinopteri; order Spariformes; family Sparidae; genus Pagrus; species Pagrus pagrus. The sequence goes on along the minus strand of NC_140196.1, from coordinate 23,445,349 downwards.
AACTTGCAAACTCTATTTTTAATGTTCATACATTTTGTAAAACTTGTGTGTTCCGGGTTAAGTGGTGCGAGTTTCATCTTGTCCTGTGCAGCGTGGTGTGGGTTGTCTGGGTGTATGACACTTGCTCGGCTGTGGCGCAGACAGACCCTGTCAGCACATTCGCTGGGGCATGACTGAAGTTGGGATTTTCCTCCTGGAATACTTTTCACCCTTTTCCTCTCTCTCATCTTCTCCTCAACGTCCTCAGCTACCTCTCCCTCAGCCTCCCTTTTTCTAAGCAAACCTTTTTGATGAACAGTAAAGAAGGAAAAAAAAAAGATTATCCAGCCCTCCCCCCTCCTCCGCGTTCTCTTTTCCCACCTCTCCCACTCACCACCTGTCTCTTCCATGGCCTATCTATCTCCCTAAATCTCCCTCTATCCCCTCTCTTTAACTCGCTATTGTTTTAGAATCCTGTCCTCTGCACTGCTCTCCGCTATCCTCGTTTCCTCTCTCTCATCTGTGTCAATCACCGGCCTGTCACTGCGTCCCTCACCCTCCGTGCACTCTGAGGCTTCAATCAATCAGCCAATCCCCTTCCATGGCCTTGGTGCATTGGAAATGACAGGTGTCACACTGGCTACCATCTTGACGGCAGGCCACAACACCATAACTGTGTGTATAAATCTAGTCATCAAATCATAAAATGCAGCAAACTGGATGTATTGCATGAGACCGGTGGCAAGATGCAGGACAGATTTTACAGAATAACTTATATATAAACGTCACAAAGGCCATTATAGAGGATGTGAGGTTGGGTTTTGGCTGCGTGTTATCTCGAATGTACAGCATGAGGAGGCGATCGGGGTGAATTCAATGACAGAGCTCCTCGCTCTCCCAGAGGAACTTATCAGCTGGGAGTTTGATGGCCAGGCAATCATTGCCACAGGCACCTTGTTAACAAGCCTGGGGCAGGTGGCAGGATGCAGTGCTGAATATCAACATAGCACGAGCGCTAGCTGAACACAAATTCATAACATTCTCGTGCGGGACATTTTGTCAATGTGAGGTTTACTTTGAAGCACCGAAGCAGGAATAAAACTGCTTTTGTTCTGCAATTCTTTTATCTTTTTACACAATTTTCAAGGCCGAGATTTCACTCAGAACAGAGTTAAGGCACTTCTGTAATGTATTGATCTGTGTCACAGCCTTTCACATTGTGCTCGGCACCTTTGGGGAGAGCTATTGTTATGCCATTACCCTCGGTGCATCGGCCTGTACAGCAGTAAGTGAAGATAATTGGGTCCTCTGGTTTGAAGCACAAGGGAGCTCATATTTCCTCATTAGGGCTTTATATAATGTAACACAGGGAAGTTGTTGTTTTCATTTTCGTGGAACCAGCGAGGATCAGAATGGGGATTTCACCTGTTGCCTTTACATACGCTATCATGGTTTATAGTATAGTAAATAGAGATAATAGGGTGATACAGTTTGTAGCTCCAGGGAGCTCTCGCTTCCTAATTAGAGTTTTAGAAAATGTATAGTCGAGCTATATTCTCTGGTTCAAAACCATGTCATCCCAACTATACTGTAGTTCTTTATAAGTTCTGTACACCTGCAGCAAGTTTCTCAGTGACCTGATTAATAGGGCCACAAATATCTTATAATTTTCCTCTTACTGGTCCCGATCCACCCCAAATTTCAATGATCTTATGGGTCATTAGCATTGGAGGCACATCCTGTGCATCGATTACAAGCTGTCACCAACTTAACGAGACTGAAAGTTTTAATTACGATTCACCTCCTTGCTTGCTGTCTGTCTTTTTTTCTCTCGATAACCCCCCTGTAGAACAGGCAGGCACAGAGAAGAGCGTCGCCTCAGCAGCAGGACGCCCACACACCCTCTCCACAACAATGAACAAACACACACATGCCATGTGACTTCAAGTCCCGTTGACAAAACATCCTACAGAAGATTTATTATTTACTTACGCATAAATAAAATGCAACATTAAAAAAAGTGCCTGGACTGACAAAGCCACATCCATCCACCCTCTCAAAGTGTGTGTTCATGAAATTCATGAAGAGAACACACAAAAAACTGAATACTCCACACAACCCCCGAACAAGCATAGAAATCCTCCTCTTACTATGCTGGTAAGAAATATAAAGAAAGCTCTGGGGACTGCCTTTCTGGACGCAGTGAAGTCAAAGAGAAGAAAGGGAGCGCTCTCTCACAATGGGAGGGAAGAGGAAAAAAGCAGCCACCCCAAAAGAATTATGCATGGAGTAACAAAGGTGAGCTCCAAAAAAGAGACGGAGATGGAAGAAAAGCAGGGAGGTTTGGTGGAATGGTTGAAGGTGTGTAAGCGTAGACTGTATAAGAGAAGTGGACCAGCCACTGTAAGGACAAGGTACTGTCTGAAGCCTTGAGTTAGGCCTTCCCGACTTCGTCATTTTGTCTTTTTTGGTGCCACAGATAACCATATTTGGACAAGAGAATAGAGCTAAGTCATCAGGTAATGGTCACGTTAACTGTGATATTATTTGGGATGCTAATTTTGCTAGCAAAAAAACAGGCCTAAACAAAATTTAGTTTCCGAAAAAATAAACAGCCGACTCCTTAAAGGGGTTTATTTTTGTATTGTTTGGGTGTTTTTTTACGAAACCAAACACTGAACAAAAGATTTCTATCCAACCAAAATGTCACAATCAACCTTTATGACCCGAAAGCACATTGTGAAAAGGTCGAAAGTACTAAGACAAAAACATGAACAACCAAAAACAAGTTCACGTCTAAGTACACAGTGCCAGGGATACGCATTGCGACGCCTGACCGGCCACCATCGAAGCAAATTGTAAATCACAAGATAGCCGTGCCCTAAAGCATACCCTGCTTTATCATCCATTTTACTCAAAATGGGACCATAATTTATAAAATGAACATCGTGCTGTGTTGAAGAAGACTTGAAACTAGCAACTGAGACCATAAACTCATTAGGAAACTGTTTATGGAAGTAATAAATAAATCAAATCTTCTTACAACCAGTGAAGTCACACCCTGGTGGCCATTAAAAAGAATGCAGGTATAAAGTACTTCCACCTTGGCTTCACTTTTCAGACCCAATGGCTACATTGATTTCTTTTATGCTGATCTTTACTGATCAAGCTACCAAGATATCTGCACTTCAGAATCTGTATGCAAAGGACAAGATTTTGGTATTCAAAGCTTCATGACTTCTGTTTGTAGTCCATTTGTAGTCTTAGTGGTGTTGACAAATTAGGTTTGAGCGGGCTTTGTTTGCATGCAGGTAAGAGTTGTAGCTCAATTCCAACTCCATTCCCTTGTCAAGTTGCTAATCAGGCTGCAAACCATGACTAGCACATGGAAAAGGAAGTCTTGGCCCGGGGGTCTGTTATACATATCCTGGATATCCGCTGGCCTCAGTGGAAACCCCGAAATATTGTCCTATTCCTCCAAAGGCCAAATCGCTGTCAGGCGACAGCTGATGGGTTCCGAGACTGCTTTTATACAGTCTATGCGTGTCAGCATGTGTGTGAGAAGAGAAGGAGAGGTGTAGAGAGGGGCGGAGCAGGAGGGAGTCGGGTCCTCCTTGGAAGACGACCGGGTAGTTTTAAGTGCAAAGCGCCGTAAAGCAGCTCCGTCCTCGCCTTGAACCCCGGGAGATAAAAGCAGACCTGTCAGTGGGGAGGTGAATAACAGCGGGAGCTTTCGTCCATTAATGTATGAATACCTTCCTCACCTGTGTCCCCAGCCTTGTCTTTATCTCAGCCTCACTGATCTACTGACAGGAGGTGCTAACTTCCCTTGAGAAAGCAGATAGCGCCAGCCTATGGGCATAAGATGATTCCCCAGGGGCCAGAGGTTTGTAGAGGACGAGGCGAGAAACGAGAGCAGGTAAACAATGTGACAGCCGTGGCTTTACAGTGGAATGAATTTACAGTTTTGCATGGTGTAAGAGCTGTGAAATTCAGTCCGCTTATGGGTGGCTGTTTGCCTATTGGTGAGATTAAGACTAAAAAGACTCAGTGTAACAGAGCAGCGACAGGGGGCTTTGGATTTGCTTGGCTTTCAGCTAGATCAATGGGGTTACATTAAATGGCAAGAGTCAGAGGCTCGTAGAACATCCAGCAAGAACAGTGCATTTCATAATACAGCATGAGCACTGAAAACAGTAAACATGAGAGATGTGAGCCTTAAAGTCTTGTTAAAAGCACATTTTAGAATATAATACAGGATTGGGCTGCACCAACTATTGACAAATCCATGCAAGTTCTTAATGACTAGCTAGTTTCAAACCTAGTGAGTCATTTAATTGGATTTTACCATTAAAATTTGATTAAAATGTCAGTATGTGCAATTTAGCAAGAGTCGGATATATTAAAATGCGTTAACCCAGCATCACCCCAATGATTTACAATTACATTCAGAACTAGTCCGTGTATTGTAACCTGTTTTACCAGTATAAATGTACACTCAGTTCTAACACTTATGTTAGAACCAGGCTATGTTTGGATACATATGACTAATTATGACTGCCTCCAGCTCCCGTATGTATTTCGAATGCAAGCTCCTCTGCTGCTGCTTTATCTTAGGCTACAGTATATAAAATGTGAAAGGTGCCATAAAGATCAAATAAATCTTGACAGGAGACAGTCCAGAGAATCACAATGCCAGGAGACGTGCCAGTAGGTCACGACAGGGACAACATTTGTGGCCCATATTTTACTGCCTTGGCAAAGGTTCAAGTAGTTCTCAGTCTGATTTGTCTGGTCGTAAGGTAAAGTGCTGGCTAAGGCTGCCTGGATATACCAACAGCGACAGCGCTGACCCACTGAACGCCTGCGATTTACTGTTAAAATCTGCTCATCATCCAGGCCTTTTAACACTATGAATTATGCAAAAGTAGCAAAGTGGATTCTTTATTGGTGAAAAAGACAGAAACTCCTATCATGCCATTCTCTGTACGCAATGATGAATAATATAATATATTACGAAAGCTATAAAATAGTTAATTTTACTGTAAATTGTCTCTTTACGAACAACTTTGGCAATAAAGCTGAGAACAGAGCATTATACTGTTGATGAGACTTCCCACAAATAAAGATTTCAGCCAACATCTCGACGTCTCAACAGTCAATTAGGAGTATTTAATGGCTGTGTAAATGAGTGCAACACACTGTAAGATAAACAGTCACGTCACTAAGACACCCTCTGTAATCCAGAGAATGGGAATACTAGCCTGTTCTTGTAGAACATGGACACCCATTGCCTTACTGCTTTAATACTTTTCCAATGTAAGTCACGCTGCGTTTTATGTGGAAAAGGCAGAGAATTGGAGGAAAGAAAATCGAAATTTGGATGAGTCGGTGGATGAAGAGTCGAGGGCAGTAACAACTCTTAACTCAGCAGAGCAGGAGGGTAGTGAGACTTCATAAAAGTTAGATGAGGCGAGGCTGCGCTGAAACCAAATTCTAAATCACAGAACACTGCACTGTTTTTCTGGTTCTCACCTTGGACATCGGTTTATTACTATTTGTCCCAAGGATGCACCAATCCGTCATGTTCTCTCCTGATACCTGATATCTCAGGGTAACTTAAGATAGGATTGGATAATGTCAACCTTGTCTCCTTGGAAGTATTTTTTTTTACACTTTACTAAATTGCCTTCCAAATCACGCCAATAAAAGGAAACCCTGATTGCTTTATGTTCAACAGTAAAGTTTTTAGAACACTGAAACACTAAATATTTCATGATACCGGGATGGCAGCCATTAAACGCGCAGAACCTTGACACCTCAGTCTGGGGGTTTGGGTCCTGAGTCCAGTCTGCGGTTAGGTTTAGGCAACAAAAACACTTAAAGGTGCGCTGTGTAGAAGAGAAATATCTTCATTGACTGATTTTTTTTTATGCCTTTACGCCTTTTTTTTTATGTTTTACTTTGTTTCTATGTGGCGGACCCTGCCACCTTTCTACCTACAAACAGTGTTCTGGGGACCTTATTTTCCTCTGACAACAGCTGGTTTATTCAGTTATGGAAAAGATAAACATTTTTGAGTTTGTCTGACATTAATATTGAAAATATTAAAATTCTGAGTTTGAATTTCTCCTCCAAAACTACGTAGTGCCCCTTTAAGGTTAAAGGTTAGGTTACTGTGGTGTGGGTTAAATGTTATACTCACATTGCATCACATTCACGTCACTGCAAACGTTTTTCTGTATTAAACCAGGACCACAATCTATCCCTAACCTTAAAGGTGTTATTGATAACATCCAGCCACTAAACGTAGCTAGTTAACATTGCTAACGCTAGCTAGCTAACTTTAGGTCGATACAGTGTGCTGGGTGCATACTGTAGAAAACAGCCAGTCTTATGTTTTCTCCACAAACTGGCAACTACCGAGACCCTTGATCGCCAACAAAACACAGATACCACGTGATACGGTGCAATACTATTGGCTCACAAACCTCGGTAGAAACTGGAACCAACCATCAGAATGTTTGCACAGAGATAAACAAAACAAACATTTCAAAAATGTTATTTCACTATCATTATAATGTTTTGTGTCTACATAAAAATGTTATCAATATGACCTTCAACCAGTACCCTGAACATTAAAGGGTAATAGTGTTGAGCCTACTGGCTGTTGTAAATGAGCTGTGAATGTAATTTCTATGAGAAAAATTTAAATCTGTGTCAAACCATTGAAAAGCTGCAGGGATTGCTGTGACAAAAGCTGTATTTAATGTGTATCGGTCACAGTGTGGTCGATACCTGATTCACTCACTGAGGCCTGTATCTGGGCCAGTACCTCCTACTATGTGAAGTCAACGGGTCCAATTCCAGTCATAACAATTTTACATGTTTAAAATAATCTTAATGAGAATGACGAGCGACAACACGATCATTAGGCAAATGAACACAATCCATAAGCACCACACGCTGTTTGGTTTTATCTGACGGCTGTAAGCACCAACTGGTCCAGAGTGGACTGGACTCCATCCAACTTTGTCTGAACACTCTTGACGTCCATATCATGAGGAAAACTGTGTGTCCCTGCCTTTAGTCATTACCTCCGTTTAGTCTCAGCTGTTAAATTAACTGGAGCAGCTAAAAAAAACAAACGCCAAAGTGTAACTATTTACACGTATTAATGTCTTCTCAATCTCAGCGGATTGTAACGTGACATGAAAAATGAGACCTTTCAAGTCTCTCAGTTGTCCATACAGCCTGTGTATGTGTAAGCTGTTTAATGCTTCTTGACTGTGAATGTCTTTGTGAAGGACCCCAGTTGGTTTTTCCCTGGCAGTCCAAAGGATGTGACTTTATGCACGCTCACGGGTTCCTCGTGTCAGTGCCTCTCTCCGCTCTGCTAACAGAGCAACAGTAGCTAACATTTGTTTAAGTTTAGGAGTCTGCTAACATAAACTGACGACCAGCTTCCCACTCAACACAGAAGTTCCACAGAGCCCCTTTTAGTCCAAATGACAAAAGCCGGAAAAGACCTGTATCACCATCCAAAAGAAATATCCCTTCCAGAAAATGTGTTGTTAGATTTGATTATATCTATTGTGGATACAGCATTTCATATAGAACAGTAAGGTTGATTTAATCTCATGCAATCTGACTCTCAGTTAGAAGCCCAGTCGTTTTCATGACTTATGAACACCAGCGCTGAGATGAAGACTTGTATTCTTAAATAAAAAATCAGAGATAATGTTCTTTTCACGGTGGGTGATCCAGCTCCAGACTCCATCACACGGCCAACAACATTATCATTATGTTACTGAACTATAATAACTTTTGACACCTCTCCACCTCTAGGCCTCTGTGCTGTTTCTCCACTGAGTAGCTGAAGGAGCTGATCAGCTCCAATGATCTTCACGCACAAAGGTCAGGAGATGTTTTTGTGTCAGGCAGCTCATCTGGTCGGAGCCAATGTCTTTCTCGGTAGGTGCCCAGCCCGCGTTTTCTGAATGGTGAGTCATCAGCTGCCAAAGCAGTTACCGAAATTACACCTGATGCCTATCAAGCCTGTCTCTCTTCCTCTTCCGCCTGACTGCGTGTGCAACATCAAAAAGCTATCTGATCCTTTCAGCACACAGGCTGACATTTCAGCAAAAGTCCTGGGGAATTGCAGATGGACTTTGTCTCCCCAAAGCTGTGTGTCTGTATAGTATGAATAGTGTGTATCAAGATGTGTGCAAAAGAATGGAGAAGGAAAGAAGTTTTCGTGCAAGCTGCCAGAGAAAGATTGTAAGAGAAGATCTTTTCAGCATAAGCTGAGAATACGCTCACATACAGTATCATCTCCGTAAGCCACAAAGCATTAAAGATCAGGTTAATCATGTAGCCCTTTTTTGGAAAGAAGGTCGCTTCACTGTGCAGCACTTGAAGATTGTTTTGTCCAAGGTTTAATTCATGAGTCCCTCCACCTCTACGGTTTACCTTTCAAGGGTGTTCCTCTCAAGAGGCACTGAGGCTGGACAAGAGGTTGGTGGAGAGGACACGGGAAGGTGGCAGAGGGTCGTTTCAGAGATGAATAAACACAACATACCCAAGGTTGTCGGGGATAATATGTGATGCATTGCCAGTGAAGAGATGGCAAGTTGTAGAAAAGCACCAAGGCTATTGGCCAGGGAGGAGAGTGAATAATGGCACTCAATATTTCACCTTAATCTGCCCCATTCTGTCTTCAATTTACATTTAAGGATCTTTTTTATGTTTATCACCTATCCAGCCAGGCGGAGAGTGGAAAGAGCTGACTTACTTTTAATGGCCATCAGAGAGAATCAATAAGCCTCTGCTGTGCGCCGAAAACTTTCTCTGAATGTCGTCCCCACAGGTGTTCAAGGTTTTGGTTTCTGCTTCCATTCCCTGGTGTGGCTAAAAGCCAAAACAGGTGTGTAATATTCTGATGATGAGCGTGTTTGTTTAGTGATATTTTTTTTGTGTATATATCTTGTATATATGGCATTGTCACGTCGTCAAACTGTGTCTGACATCCTTTTCACCTCTCTTACAATGGGTTTTGTGTTGTAGCCATTCTTGTAACTTTCAGAAACCTGCAACCTTACAAGGACATTCTCCTCACGCAGTGACTGGCAGGGTGCAAAGGTGAGAATGTGGAGAGCATTTGAACCTCTCTATTATATATTTTTTTCATTGTTCACAATGAAAAAAATCTGTAATTTTTTGCATGTACAGCCACGTACAACACCATGAATTCTTTAGAAGACAGACAGTCAAAAAGAGGGCATTGTTATCCCTCCTTTGCAGGAGCTATCATCCCTCTTCTATGACGACAGGCTCTTTGTCGCACCTTCAAGTGTTGAACACATAGCACAGCCAGCGCTGGTAGGAAAGTCTTCAGTTTAGCAAGTCATTAACCAAAGACAATTAAATATTTTGACCTGATGATGGCGCTAGATTTAAGTTCAGTTGATTTATTACGATTCATCCAGTGGGGAACAGGGACGTCTCTAACAAATTTTATGGCAATTGATTCAATGTAAATGTTACTATAATGTCAACCTACTTATGGTATTAAAGTTAAAAAGGCCAATGAATCAGATAAACCTCCTTCTTTTAAATATTGGATTAGAGAAGTTCTCTCTATGGTTAGAAAAACTGAGATATAGCAGGACTAATTGTCACGAAGAATTTGGTGCAACTCGGGCCTAATCTCAATACACCCCTTGTCTCCACCACTTAGTTTAACCCTCTGTTTTGAGTGTTCACAACTAGGCGTAGGTTGGCCCAATTCTTGTTGGGATAGAGGGGTAGGGCGAAGTGTTAGGGCTACGTGGCCTCCAAACAGGGTATGAGAACCCTGTTGTTTAGTTGTGTTATGGACATTTCAAATATGACCTCCAAAATGTGAGTCCATCAGTGAAGTTGCTGCACTTGGTACTGTTCCTCCGATATCAGAACAGACTGGCAGGGTCGGAGCACTGGTTGCTAATGTTAGCCTATAGAGTGCCGCTAATGACCAGGTAGTGAAGCATCATTCTTTTTTTCTTCTTTTGATGACTTGATTGACAGCACGAAGCTGTGAACCAATTGCAAGCGTCCATGTTTTTCTATCGCCATCAGATGAATGGCTAACTGCAGTGTGATTATACCAGGATTGCTACGGTAACGCAAGAGAAATCACCGTAGCTGAAGACAGCATAATGGAAATGTCTAATTTCCTGTCTGTTTACATAAACGCAATCGACGACAACTGATGATGTGTACTGTAAAGGGTCAAGGGTTGTCCTATTTCCTATTTAATTTCCCCTTGTTACTCTTTTCTAACGGGGAAGGGGGCACTTGAAAACGAGAGGTAGAGGTAAAAACTGGAAATGGGATTGAGCCTTGGTCACCATTCACTGAATATGTAACGCTAAAGCTCATCATAAAAACAACTAATGTTCCCCGGCCAATCTATAATAATCTGATATTCAGAAACCAATTATAAGAAACTGCATGACGAAATGTCCTTATTTTTGTCATTTATTTTTTTGACTTAAGTTTGTAAAGCCTTGGGGATTGGGGGGAGGTGGAGAGGAATATATGTGTTTGTAAATTAACAAGCCATCATTCATTGAGATAAAAATTATTGTAACCACGAATTCCAGTTAAAATTTCGTGCCAATGGATATAATTGTGTTTTATTGGATAACTGACCACTTTAACCTGCTGGGGGCCAGAGATGAAAAGGAGATCACCAATGTCAGTGAATCATCCTCTGGGGACCGTGAATGTTTGAAGTGCGATGGTTCTCCATCCATTACTTGTCCAGATGCAGTATTTCAGTTCGGACCAAAGAAGAGGGACGATTTATCCTCTTAGAGACCAAAAGAGCAACCGACCGACTGCTTCTCTGTCCCTTCCCTTGTAAAGTTTAATTAAATGCACTCTTTGATTGAATTTCCTGAAACTCAGAGACATGCATGAGGAGTCCCACATCAACATCACTTGGTACTGAAGGGGTCACCATCCAACTCCAATAAAACATTCATCCATACAGTTCTTTCATTAACTGATCACTTTTAGTTCTGACCCACTCTTGCCAGAACCGCAGCTCCACCAAATCAAAAATAGAACACAGTGCTCGCATGATCGCATTTATTCAACACTGACTCGTTATCTGTGTTTTGTCAGAACCATCTATCCCAAGGATGTTGTTGTGTCCTGCTGCCTTATCGTAGCCTGCTGCAGTCACGCCTCTGCTGCGCTGGTTGAACACTGTGTGAACACGTGGGAATGGAAGCCTGTACTGTCACAGCTTTTAATCCCCCTCGTTGAAGTCACTAAGTCCCTGCCTTATTAGCATACACCCCCCCCCAACCCCCTCCCCTCTTTGTATGACTTTCATGCTCCCTAGGTCTTCTGCTTCGGCACCATATCTGACAGTATATTTTTGTAATTCTAATGACGTCGGCCCAATCTCCAATTCATTTCGCTTTTGTCTCTCTCTATTTGGGTCAGTTTGTTGTTTTGTTTGTTTTTGCAGCGGCTCAGGGAGACAGAGCAGATTGCGGCATGTTTAAGTCACCATCTCTGGCAGGTTATTGCGCCGGGCCACCTTGGGTGAGGATGGGATAAAGGATGTGGAAATTAAAACTGAGTGCTTAGTGCAGCAAGATGTTGTGCAACACCCAGTGAAGCGGCGGCAGCAGTGCAGCAGTTGTTTCCTTTTCAGCGGGGCGGTCGTCAGCTGAAACGGCAGCCTCTGCTTCGTGGGCAAGCAGTTCACTATACTCACTTTTTTGACTTTAAAGCAATATTTATAGCAGCGTTGTTGTTATGTTTGTTGTTGTTTGCGTTGTTTTTGGGATCTTCTGCCATGCTAGTTCAAAGAAGTACAACCAAGCTGTGGGTGTATATTGAGGGAAGATTTCCAAGCTGCGTTCGCCCGTCTCAGTGTTGTGGTGCAGGGCGATGTAGGAGATCAAAGTTTGGCAGCGTTATATTTTCAGGGCGATTTTTTTCTGCAGGGTGCACTCATGCTGTGTAATGTTTGGGATGTTCCGGCACGGGGACTATAAATTCTGTTTAAGACGCGGGGGGCTGATCGGCACACACACAAACACACACTAGCTGCACACAAGCACAAATAGCCCCTCGAACACACATGATCACCTCACAGAGAAAAAGAAACAGAGCCGCCAGACTTCCAAGGTGACCTCTTTCTCAGCGGAGGTGAAGTAATGATCCCACCTCCAGCGTGCGAGGGCACCGAGGTGGAAGCCGAGGTCGCCAGCAACCTGTCCCCCGGTAACGGAGGGATTGAGACAGCAGCCATCAGACAGCAAAGACCGCAGGGGGGAGAATCCCCTCCACCCTCCTCCGCCCTCCGCCTTTGTCTCTAATATGGAGCAGGGATAGCAGGGGCCGCTGCGTTTAGAAAAGCCCTGTGTTTCTCCCATAAAAACCACATCTATGGCCGTGGAGAAGCTTACACTGTAATCCTGCATGACGGATTGAGTCTGCCACTGCAGCACTCTCCCTCTCTTTTTCCCTCTCTTCTTTCTTTCGCTTTTTCGCTTCTTACAAAAACTTCCGTGGCGGCAGCCGTGTGCGGACACATACGGACAGCATAGTGTGCGTGGGGACATACGCGTCCACATAGGGTTGCAACAGTATGTGATTTTTATGGTACGACAACTGACTGAAAATATTAGTTTCACATTGTCACGGTGTACGGCACTGCACAGTCATAACTATCAGTTTAACGACTCTTAAAGGAATCAAAACAAGAGTTTTTTGGTTGAACAAAGATTTTCATATAATTTTTCCAGCCTGACCTATATATTGATATTGGCCTTTCACACATGTATCGTCTCTGTTTGTGAGTTTATAATGCAGAAAAAGATGATTGGGATCGTTTATAATTGTTAAATTCCCAGTCAGGTTTTTGGTTTCAGCGCTTTAATGTAACTGTAAAACATCCTGCCTCTATCAGATCACTTTTTACTTTAGTGTTTGGTAACCACTTTTGAGGGATCGTTTTTTTTTTTTTCAATTTTCACACCACAGTTTACTCAAAAACGCTTTACTGCTGCAACTCTGCCCCCCAATGCGTTCATATGTCTTATGCGCCCCTTTTGCATTCATCGCATCACCTTTTCCTTAAAAAAAATGCACGGCAGCCTATAGCTGTGTCTGTTGAGGTTTTGCACCGCAGACAGTCGAGAAAGTGAATAAATAGGTGTCAGTGGCAGGGAATAGAAAATAGGTTTCCTCTTCTGCAAAGTGTAAGAACAGAATGCAAAAGATACCGTCACACAGACTCGCGCAGTACAAGAGAATGAATCCCACCGGGAAGTCTCAGTGAAAGCATGTGCGGGAGAGGTATATAGATGACCTGGATTTTGTATCCGCGCTCCCATGGCATGTATTACTGCACCGGCAGAAATGGCCTCTAATATAAAGGACATTTTTACGCTCATGGATCACTGTTATCAGGGCCCCTCTGAGCCTGATTTGCTCCTGTCTTTATCTATCCATCCTCTTGTCACTCCAGCTCTTTGTCTCTTTCCTCCTTCCCTGCGCATCCACTTTGAATGTTGTTTTTTTTTTTTTTTTTTTTACCTCTCACTCTGTTTCATAATCTCCCCCTCTCTCTCTCTCCCAGTCTCTCTCTGGGTATTAGGCATTCAAAGATCTTTCCGTGGCATGTAGTAGAAGTTATCACCCCATCTCTCTCTCTCCCTCACTCTATCTCTCTAATCTTCCTTAATCTTCCAGCCCAGAGTGAAGTGAGAATTAGTTTCTCACTCTCCCTCATCAATCTCTTGCACCTCCCCTTCTTCCACCTCCTTCTTCTCTCCCCGTCTCTCTCTCTCTCCCAGCTCCTCGCTCTCCTCCGGATCATCCTCGCCAGCTGCTTTCTTAATCCTCCTCCTTGCTCAGTTAGTCTCCCCCTCTTCTTCCCTCGTCTCTCCTCTCATTCTGCTTCACGCCATCCACAAAACTGCAGAGGTCATTCCCGCTGTTGCCCTCATGCCTCTCTCTCCCTCGCCCTTCTCTTTCCATTTCCACCTCGCGCTCTCGGATTTTTTTTTTTCTCCTCTTCAACAGGCTCTTGGGACTTTTGCATTCAACCCAGCCTGTTAACCCTGAGCCGTGTCCTTACCTGCTCACTGTCCATCACGAGCACACACTCTGAGGGAAAGCAGATTTTTAACACCCGCTATGTGACTGAACACTTGAAGGATTCAGGAAGCAGAAAAAACAGTAGTGGTTAAGGTCAGATTCAATTCAGCATTAAACATTTTTGTGCTATTGAAAAGCACGCGCTCGTTCCATGTTCGAATGTGTCCCATTATTCAAAAGCGGCTTTTCATTTTTAACCTTTCAGATTTCTGGCTTTGATGAGTTTTTCTGATTGTGCTCGATTGCACTCAGACTCCCCCTCTACCCTTCAGAGCAGAAAGCACTTATCACAACCATCTACATGGCCGACAGTGTACACTGTTGGCAGGATACAGCACCACAGAGAGGAATTAATAAACTGCAAAGTTAAAGGCCAGGAGCGGACGCCACACCGAATCCCCTTCTGCACATCACCAAACAACTACAAAATAAATCTTTTCACCACAACAACTTCAATTCAACGCGGCACATTCGAATCATGTCTGCAAACGCATTAGGTGCAATTTTGTGTTCGAATTTTCCAGCATGCACAGGGCTCCGTGTCAGAGCTGTGTGTGGGGGGAAACGCTCATTTTCTCCAATGCACACCTGATGTTATTTTCACCTTCAAACCCCCGGTGGAGCGTTTTTTACTTAAAAGCACAGACTGAGCTCAGGAGAAGAGCAGCAACAAATGCAATGCATGAGCAACCACCAGTATAATTAGATGCACTTTCCAAAAAATTCTAAATATGTTGCCTTTTTTCTCCAAGTTGTTGTGCGAATAAAAGCCATTTGTGAGTCTAAAAAAAAAGGAAAAAAAACTCCTCCGCCTAATTAGTGAAAAGCCTTGGACACGAGCACGACGGAAGGAGAATCACATGCCTGTGCGTTGAACGCTCCTCGTGTTGGATCGTCTCTGCAGCGCTGCTGTTTGTGACTCTAAGATCTTACTAATAATTACAGTGCAACATTGAACAAGAACTAACACATGGTCGACTAACTCGCTGAGATTCAAAAGTAGCTCCACGCACTTTCACTTTGAATCACACTTTGATTGGACTCATGCACATAAGCCGGCGTGCCACTCGAGAGTACACCCATTTACATTCAGGAGTCCCAGTGGACGGAGAGCGACGAATGAATATTAATTCCACTTTTTCTCATTATCAGGGTGGCGTAATCATGATGAATGCTATCCTGCATAGAGTGAACCCTCAGGATCGAAGAACACAAAAAGCAGTCGTTCAGGCTGGAAATACTGAATGTAAAGAAATTAATTGAGTTAAAAAAAAAACAAGGCCGGAGGTATAAGTGCTTTTCAGTCCTGACCTCAACAGTGTGAGTGCCATTGAAATAACATTCACTGCTCAACTGTTAGCTGCCGCATTTTCAAGTCAAACAACACTCAGGTCCACAGCCATGCTAGCAGCTCTGTGAAGCTATACTTAGGCGCGACGTGTGCCCTGAGCTCAGGGCTAATGTCAGCATGCAGCACGCTCACAATGACATTGTTAACATGCTGACGTTTAGCAAGTCAAATACCATGTAAACCATCTCATTCTTGTGTGAAAGCAGGCTGATTGGCGACTAAATTCAAAGTAGAGCAGCTGGTGATGAGAGGTATTTGGTCTCAGACCAAATTAAAATTTGATTCGATGATAGCACTCGATGAAAAGTTAGGGGATCACCCAGGTTTTTCAGTGTTCCCCACACACATATTATCCTGGGGTGGTCTGGCAAGGGACTTACTGCTGATGAAGAAAGCAGATAATGTTGCCGGTAGAGAGAAAACAGACAGGCGAGCCAAGGCAGTGTGCATGCATTAAGTTGGAGAATTCAAGCAGCGATATGTAATCTGACAATTAAAGCAACACTATGTAATGTAGGCAACTTCTTAAAGCAATTCTAAAGAAAGATTTTTTAGACTCATTCTCCATCTCTTTACAACAAAAGCACATATTCCTCCACTTCAGATAAATATTCCAAATCCTGTTTGATTCATAAATTGTCCCCGGAGACCTTAATGCTTAATGCAGAACTAGCTGCTGGCCAGAACGTAAACTGTATGCTGCTGCCTGAGCGCTCAATCTGCTCTGTAAAGAACATGCTTAATGTTAAAGAGAAACCTTGAGCAAAGCCATGAGCCACATGAGAGAGGGAGACGGTAAGAGTCAGATAAAGGCAACAAAAGGCATAATGCAGAGAGCAAGGGATGGTAGGATGGTAGTAAAAATGAAGATTAGCGAGAGTGGGATAAAGAGATAAGGAGAGCACGCACGTGATGAGGAGCAACAAAGTTATAAAGATATGAGGATGAGGGGAGAGATTGACGTGTGGTAATCCCAGCTCCTCCTCCTCTTTTCTGCCCTTTTCCTGGGTGAAATAATATAAAAATAAACGAGAAACCAGCAGAAATGAGAAGAAGCTAGGGAGAGAAAAAGATGGATGAGAGATGTGAATCACACCGAGCTAAAATGGATAAGGGTTGATTACGGCGTAGATGAACGCCGGGTCAGGTTGTTGCCTTAATCAGGAGTGGATTTGCAGACTGCAAGCCGTGTATTAATACAGTACAGCTCGAGGAGTCGGGTTAAGCTGTGGGTAGCTCGCGCTGCTGAGACGAGAGGGGAGCTGGGTGCTAGTCATTAGCATGCATGCAACAAAGCATGAGAAATCACATTAATCGCAGGGAATGCTAATGACAGTGATTGGCGTAATCACAGCAACACGGGCGGAAGGGGTGAGACAACAGGAGGTCAGCCGTTCCTCTAGTTATTATTCTTTCATGTTATTCCACCCCTGCTGATGTGCCTCCTCGGAAAAATAACAGCACTTTGTCTTACATCCTTCTGCTGCTGATGGCAGTTACGCCACCAGCCCATTAATCCCGGTGATTGGCAAATATTGTGCTCTTACAGTATATTCTAATTTTAACAACTTTGTCATCAGTCGAAAACTGACGGCCTCATGAGTCAACGCCGAAGCGTCCCACGTCATTGCTGCCTTCCAGCTGGTACTATTTGTCAGCCCTCCTTTATTTATCTAAAGACTGCGCTGCAAACAGGCTTTTCTATGCTACAGCATGAGTGTGTGTTTGTGTGTAGGCGTGGACACCGTGTGCGCGATCGCTAACAGCCACCGCAATAACAAATGGACTGCAGGTTGGATTCCCGGCGGTACGGTGGAGCCATATCCACAATCAAGGCAATTAACCTGTATACGTCTGCTGGGATCTCCAGCTGTGGGGGAGACTGAGTTTAACACTGTAACCTACCAAAGTCTAGCTGGTAGAGGGCATCTGTTCGACAAATCAGCAAAGCTACAGTATGTAATCACGTTTCACACCACGCTAATCACTTCAGCCTAATTTATCACTGCTATGAAAACAATCTCATGCGCTGTTAAGAAAGAGCCGACTAGCAGGAGGAGGAGGAGGAGGACGAGGAGGGGAGGCAGAGGGACGCCGAGGCAAAGCTGTGAGAGGGGAGAAGAAAAGAGGGAAAATGGAGAAAGCAACATTGTGAACATGTCCAAAAGGGCTCTGATTTGTCTAAAGCTCACTAATTCAATCTTGGAAATCCGATGGAGTGGCTGAGCCATCCCCCTTTGCCCTCCTCCCTCCCTCTCCTCCCCTACCCAGGCCTCATCTTCACCATTTGAGAGCCGAGCTCTCAAAGTCCCTAATCCGGCTTCTGATAGCAACACCCTGCAAGGAGAGGAGACATCAACACCGTCCAGGGGTGGGGAGAGAGCGAGATGAGTGGCAGATGATGGAAGGCGGCAGAACAGAAGGGGAAGGCGGGCAGATAGAGGGGAGAGGGGCGAGGGAGAAGAACGGGGGATTGTGTGGCAATTGAACTCAGTCTGTTGGTCGCATCAAATTCCTGTTTAATTAAAAGTCTAAATCCTCCTCACTTTAAAGCCCCTACTTTATAATTAACACTCTGATCTTGTCCCCTCCCCTCCCTCGAAAAGAAAAACAATTAAAAACTTTTGCGATTTTTACTTCAAAACCCATTAATTAAAAATCGCCAATGAACAATGGTGCAATATCGAAGCAGACCCCCACTTTGCTCATTAGCCGCTGGTTAATTGATCCTAACGGCAGTGTTTACCAAAGGGACGCTAAAGACGAAAACATTATCATTTTACCTCGCCTAATTGCAGTCTTTAAAGGAGGGGGGGGCCAGAAGGGAATATCTGGATGTTTGAGATCACAGGGAGAGTGGATTTCAGAGGTTCCTCCGTGGTTTTGTCTCTGAGGGGTTTGCAGTCGTTTTATAGCACTTATAAAAGGTTATGGGATATTCAATATTACATACCTAAACAATTGAGACAGAGAATTAAACATGGTGGTGGGAGCGCTAGGAGCAGGAGATGCTGTTATTTCTGGCGGTCAGCTATCAGCGTTGTGGAGTCAGTCGTACCCGCCCCGCGCTCAGACCCCAGCGCTAGCCTGACACCGCTCATCCATCAAAACTCCATTACCCAAAATCCATCATAACAGCTCCCAACTGCAAAGACCGCATGCTTTTTATTTTTCAGAGGACCATAAATACACTCACAGCTTCCTCAGTATGAACTTTCTTTTGGCCCCCTTTCTCAAAACAATTTCGACTTTTATTTCCTCCCGACTTCGTCTCCCCGCCGCGTTCACCTCAGGTCAGGGGGGCGGCTAATGAAAGGCTGCTCTCAGAGGAACATGGGTGAGACGTATCATGGTGTCTCTCAGCCATCTCACCGCGATGCCGGCTATAAAAAATTCAGGGCAGCTGCAGCAGTCGCCACCAGAGAGCTTCCCTCTGTCATTACGCCACCTCAGGTGCAGGCCGATGCTCCTCTCTGTCTTTTTGCTTCACTTCCAGACATTATCACCATCATATCAATATTCAGCCCCCTACCAGGGATCTCTGGTCTCTCCTTTCCAAGTCATCAGAGCCCTTTCTCCTTACCCCCATCTTTTCCTACAACCTCATTTCCATTCCCTTCTCCCCTTCATGTTATTTCTCTATGCCAGGCAGAGCGTGATTTGACCCTGATTAATAAATTCCCTCTCCTACGACGGAGCGGAAACAAGGTGCGGATGCAAAAAATTGATTTTCCCTCAGTTATGGTTTTTTTTCTGTCTCCAGACAGAGAAAGGGCATCGGAAAAGCACGTTGCGTTATTAACATGAGTGATGATGTCGTTAGCGTGATCCCCGGACCTGTCCCGTGCCGTTGTTAGCATGTTTTGCGGCGTGCTGTGACAGTGTGATTAGCAACTTCGGGTTTGCTCGGCTAAATCAAGTCTGTCAAACAGGGAAAGGCACAGATTGACTTCCGTCTCATGTTGAGTCACAAATCCACAGTGATAAAAAAGAGGCATGAACACACTGAGATGCAGATCTATAACTGCGCTCGCTCTGAATAAACGCACACTCATCCCAGTACACACACAAAGTGTCCTCAGAGCTGTCGCTTTTGATTGTTCTTGTGGATAAAAGACTCATCCGCACAGTCTTACCTGCTTTCTTTTAAGGAATTGTTTCCCCAAAATTACAACAAAACGATCTAATTGACTTGTCTTGTCATGTGATTAGTTTTAGTTTCATGTGCCAAGGTTGTAAGTTTATCTGCCTCCACCACAATAAGGCAGAGGTAAATGGAGTTGTCTGTGTGGGATTCATTCATTGAAAAATGAAAGTGTCTTTCATGAACTGTGTCCTTGTTTGTTTGCATAATCAAACAGCCCTCACTGTCATCTGCTTTTATGTGGACCTCTTCATACAGTACAACACATAGTTCAAATTTAAGTAGTTTCCAGTGATGGTTGGCAATGGGTTTGCCACCCATTACTGGATTCGCTCGTGGGGGGGAAATACATTTGCATAAATTGTTCATGTAGAGTTCACCTTTGATAAATTTGCAGCGTTGAATAATAGCAAGCTGTTTTAACAGTGCTGACCTGAGGCAGTGGGAGCCAGCAAGTCCAAAATGACGAAAGCTGTGTTGCACAATCTACTTGTATTTAATAGAGCCCGATCCATTCTTGGCTTCTGGGGCCGATGTTGATATCGATATAAGGAAGTAAAAATATAAAATGCCGATATATCGACTTTTTGCCATGAAGCCTCACATGTGGTTATCATACATTTTTGACTAAGATGTGTAATAGAGGCAGAATATTATAAACTTAAATAAACCTATATCAGTGCATATCGGGCAACACATACACCGATGCTGATTTCAATATCGGCCAACCGATATATCGCTCGAGCTCAAACATTTAACCCTCCTGTGAGTATTAATTGCTCCACGGGACAAAAGTGGTATGCAGACAATGTTAAGACAGGAGTCAAAGGTAAAATATGTCTTTGAATAAACTGTGTGAGCTTAAACTGCATTTCCGCTGAAGTACTTTTGGTATAGGACCCAACACCAGGGAACTTTACCTAAACACAAGATCTGCTTTGTGTTTCCACTGTGGACAGTACCCTTAAATGTCGTGTAGTTGGGGAAACAAGAGGGACGACTGGTCTTAACTCTTAAAAAGCTACTGCATTTATGAACTGACACTGTGACCTGTACCCGACTGACAGCATATCCAAACTGATAACCTTTGTTTCCTCTGATCCACTCGCATTTATCCCTGCTTTTCTGCCGCTCACTCACTCTTGCTCGACCACCCACTCACCACTCTCTTCAGCTTGACCACACAGTCTCTACACACATAACACTGTGCTTGTTTATTACAACAAGGAAACAAGCTTTTACTTAAAGAAAAGGCTGCAGGCAGCGAGGCAGGAGACTGCTGATAAAAAGCAGGAAGTGAAATCACACAACAGAGCGCAGGGGATGAGACGACTCTTGTTTGGACTTGACCGATCAGTGTTCTGCAGTGTTGAAACGCCACCATTTAGTATCGGATCCATGTGCTAGGTACCTCAACAGAAGGCTGACAAAGAAACAGGACAACGGTTGTTTTGGTGTCATCAACGACTTTTGACAATGGAAACACAATAATAACTATTCCAAAGTGTTACAAACCAAACCGAACCAAACCGGACTGCTCAGTGGAGACAAGGCTTTAGCATCACATCAGGGACCAAGCTAACAAGAACATTAAGAAAGTCGCTCAGAGGCTAATGTGACTGAACCAGAATGATCCCAGCTTGTTGATGTATAGCAGTTAGCTTGCCAGCTACATTAGTTACTTCACATGGAAATCCTCAGTCCAGCAGCATTAAACAACTTAAACAACAGGCTTGTGTAGGCAACACATCATGTTACAATCCGCTCACATACAGCCAATAAGATAGCGATTAAAACATGTAAGTTGTTACAACTTGTTACATAGAGCCCCTTTAATGAAAAAGTTAAATAAATAATAAATTCAAAAAGAAAAAAGTTTCCCTTACTCTTTATGTTTTTTCTCTCTGAAGAAACCCCTTCCTACGCAGACCACTTTCAGACAAAACTGGCAGATATTTATATCTAACCCACATTTGCAGAATCCCCATCCTACCTAACGTGAAAAACAATCATAACCATTCACCTCCATTGGGTTGAAATGGAAGCAGAAATCGCAAATATCTCAAAACTTGCACACATTAAATTAAAAAAGTGAGAAAATTGAAGGATTTTTTCGTAAATTGGGTGAACCAGCCCTTTAAAATACTGCTAATATTTTCTCTCTGCCTGTATTTCCCCCTCCTCTCTTGGCAGTCAACTCTCTGCTTTATAAGACTCATATTTTCTCTTCTTTCGCACTCAAACAGAATGTCGTCAATTATTTATTCACCTCTCCACTCAATAAAAATATCCTAATTGTCCACGCTTCTCTCCCGCATCTTGTCACGCTCCTTCCAGAGCACTCTATGGGCTTCTGCCCTTCACACTTTGCATCTCACCTCGTCTCTTTCTTCCTTCTGTCTTCTGGTTCTCTATGCATCTACACTCCTACCTTCACGGCGTGCATCCCCCGGCTTCTATTTTCCTCTCTTTCTTTTTCCAGCTTCTCTGTCGTAATCTTTCTTCCTTTTACCTCACGATCACTCCCACCCAGTCCATCGTCCTTTTTGTTGTTTTTTTCTTGTCCAACTCTCCCACCCTCTGCCACATTCATATGGCTGGCTGCCAGCGGCCTTTTTCATTCAATTAAGGCCCGTGTGTTGCTGTTATTGTTACCGCTAATAATGAAGGCCCTACGTCTAGCTTGCTGCCAGGCTGTCACAGGCACGATCATCAATAGGCGCCATTTCTCATCTCCATCTCCGGCAATCACCGGCCTTATTACTATCATCTGAGAGCAGAGGAGGGCACACACACACGCACACACACACACACACACACACACACACACACACAGGCAGCTGTGTGTGTGTGTGTGTGCGACAGAATGAGACAAGTAGGGGGTGGATGGATGGATGGAGAGCCTGAGGAGGAGAGAGTGAGAGAAATGGAATTGGAAGACAGTGGAGGGAAGTGACAGAGGAGATTTGTGTGCACCCGTGTGTGTGTGTGTGTGTGTGTGTGTGTGTGTGTGTGTGCGCGCGCGCGCGTGTGTGTGTGTGTCGGTGGATGTTTGGTGGGAATGTATTTGGCTGGTTGTTAGGTGGGTGTGTGAGTTAGTGTGTGTGGGTGACAAAAAGAGACAAAGCTAGAGGGAGTGATGAGATTATTATGCGTGTGAGTGCGATATGTGCATACACAGCGTCTGCGCGTGTGGGTGGATACGCATGTGTGTGTGTGTGTGTGTGTGTGTGTGTGTGTGTGTGTGTGTGTGTGTGTGTGTGTTTGTGTGTGTGTGTGTGTGTGTGGCAATGGCTGCTGGAGTGGCAGCCATAGAGGGATGTGGAGTGTGTACCAGGAGAGTGAAGGTCCCTCCAGGCTGTTGATGCATTTTGAATCCAGGACGCACACTGACATGAATGTAATTGGTGGAAACTAGCTCGGATTGTGGTCCCGTGGAAATGGAGACATAGTAAGTCCTCTTACTCTCTGTCTCTCTTACTTTGTCTCTCTTAATCTCAGCCCGTCTCCGCCCCGCCACCATCCACTTTCACGGCTCCTTCTACTCTCCCCTCCTCCCGTTCGTCTCGTCTCTTGTTGATTTTGCTTTATGTATTGCCGATGATCCTCATGCATGAGACGAATTCCCTTTGGAGCAATTAGAGTACTTCTCACTTCTGTTTTCATTCACCGCCCCGCCTCCTCTCACACTTTCCCCGCACCTTCTTTTCTATTTCTGTTCTTGTCGACTTGAATGTTTGCGCAGCCTCCGTAGTGTGTTAATGTAAATTGTCATACCTTTGCTTTGACCTTGGCTCGCGGTTTATTATAGTAATAATAGCCTCATTAATATAGCACCTTTCATAAACAAAGTTACAAAGTGCTTTACAATAAAAACAAGTAGTAAAAATAAATACGATCCAGAACTTAAACTGGCAACAGACAAGTTTTTTGCTTTAACGTATTATTATGGAGAAAATGTTGATTGAACAATGTAGACTATAGAATAATGACACCATCGGAGTTTAGGCTGGCTCCCTATAAGCCGTGCTTTCACAATGCAATCTGCCGCAACCAGAAAATCTCCCGGGATAATGAAGGCTGACTGGCGGGCGATCCAGTCGGGCTGGCAGCCTGGCACCCTTTCTATCCAGGTTCGGATTATAGATAGATGATACAGGGCAGACTGTATTTCATTTTTAAAACAAACACTGCCACATTATTAGGATTATGTTCATTAATTTAGCTCAGGTATTTTAGCTTGTCTATTCATATTTCGGTTTTCATACACGATTGGTTTGTCGTGTATTTAGAGGAAAGTAGAGCTAATGTTGTATTAGTCTGAAAAAACAAATGAATGGATAAATGTGAAAATCAAGTTTTAGATCAGAGATTCTTATCAGTTTTTTCTATCTAAATATTTTAAAACGTATATTAAATATTATTTAATGAAGGCAGTTGATTCTTCTCTGTCTGGGCCCCCTAGTGGCAAGGAGGCCCCAGGCATGTGCCTCGATCCTGCCCAGTTTCTATCTGCTGTCACGTCTCCATCCCTGACCAAATCATTGGATAAACTAATCCAAAACTGTTCTGAGCTGTTACTGTTAGGAAGATGGAAATTGATCTGTCTTTGCAACAACGACACCTACAGTTATTTGGATTGGGTAGGATTGAGTAGGAAACAGTTGGGGGGGAAATCATCTGTTTTCACTTTAAGGTATAAAGAAGAGAAAATAATTTAAAAAATAACACACAAAACTAGATAGAACACATACCTCCAACAAGGCCCAACACATCAAATATCAAACTCGATAGCCCCGGATCACTCCAAATTTGAAACAACCCATAACTGCGGCACCATAATGTAAGCTCACCAGATATCATAGATATCACAGATTATAGATACGAGCCATCTAAATACACTGACAAAAGTGAGTTTGCCTGCCTAAGATCTCGGTCCTTTTAAGTGACAAGTCAGGATTTTGGAAACATTAATAGGGCCCTTCTAGCGGCTCTCAAGTAGCGATTAGGCTCATTGGGAGTTAGAAAATCACAAATTTGTAGGAGCCAGAGCGTTCATGGCTTTAAAATCAAGCAGTTAAATCTTATATAATCAATTGTAAAGCTCACAAGTTACAAGTGAAGGGCAGCAGAGGTTGGTGTGATGTGGCTGCTTCTCTTCATTCAGGCTAAAAGTACACTCTCTTCCTACGACCGGTTAAGCTCAGCTCACGCGCTCTCGACCGTCCTCTGTATTATGCTTTAAATCCAATTATTAGATCCATTTGCGGAGGTTTCTGACATCTCCATTGGGAAGATATTTCACACAAGTCTCCCCCACATGACCTTCCTTGAGCCACATGCCACCAATAAGGTATAAGTTTGACGAGCAAAGAAAAAGGAAAAGAATCATGAGGTACAATGCTTGCAGATTCTGGAAAAGATCCTGACCTTAGCATTATAAGGTTATATCTGCTGTTCCCTGCCAGATTCAATGTTACATTAAAAAACGGTTGTAAAATGGGCTGCGAGTCAGACTGCTTCTCCAAATGTCAGCCTGCTGTATCATCAAGAGTCGAGATTAAAACCAACATCTACGCTTTATTTATTATTTTCCCATCTCTTCTCTGCTGTCTGATCCCTTCAAAATAATGAAATCTCCCAAGAAGACTAAAATATGCTGTAAAAAACAGATGAATTGCCGCTGCTTGTTTCTGTCTCTTTCAGAAAAGAGCTCTAGTAAGCACCCAGTTGGTTTCCTAACTGGGTAATAAGACAGCTCCATTGCTCACGCAGAAAGGTGTTGAGTTTTTTTCACTCCGCGCCCGTCACTCATGATAAATTGCAATGAACTGATTTGAACTATGGCGGTCTCCCAGGCCCCCAAACTCTAAATATTTCCAAAGCAGCACAACAACTTCCACCGGGGGGGAGCCGCACTGTAGCCGAACTTCCCCGACCCTTTTACCAGAGCTTGGTTGAGAGAGCAGAGAGTGCACGGGTTAATCCCGTCGCTAAACTGTGCACTGTTACTTCTACATTCAATTACCTCTGGTTAATACACCCGTTCAACCTTCCCTGTCAGTGCGAGAGAGAAGTCATTTCCCTCCTAATTCTGCTCATAGCGGTGTGCCAGGTACAAAATGCTCAGTGTATTTCTGAGACGAGCGAGGCAATAGAAAATTATTTCGTTTCATAAACATGTTACGCGGAGCGGATTCCCGCTGATTGGTGTCAAGCTGATTGATGGAGTGGGAGGGCAAGTTAATATATGAAGCCACGCGATGGCAAGCTGTGAAGTGCACAAGTTGCATAAAGAGCTGCAGCATGAGGGTGCCTGCCGTTTGAATGTTATGCTCCTGTGGGTGTGCGCACGCATACGCAAGCAGCTTAAACTGAAGGCCCCTCTTTACAACAGTGCGCGCATACATTTGCACTCGAGTACAAATGACTCAGAGCGTATACTATGTCTTCTCGCCCAAGTATAATCGCACACACACACACACGCACACAATGTCTCCCCTCCACCACCGCTGTGTGTTTGTGGGCTGTGTCTCTGGGAAAAGTGATAGGTCCCTGTCTGAGCTGGAATGAGCCCAGAGTTATAAATACACACTGGGAAATATATCCCTGAAATAAAGCGCCGATACAGAAGCAAGTGAAACTCTGCAGCGCTTCCATTTATTGCTAAACTTCCTTTCACTGTTTATGGTGCCAGGCGTAGGAACTCAAAACCCTCTTTAAACTCCTTCGCTTGTTGGAAATAACTCAATGGCTGCCTGTGAAGGATAAAAGAGGCTGTCTGCCGGCTGACCGAATGACCTATCAATGGATTCTGATTTTAAATGACACAATCTGGAGTGATGAAAACAGCTTCTGACCCTTTATTCTTTGTCCTTACCAGCTTTTTGCTGAGCATGCATGCTCTTTATTTAGTAATACCCTGCTTCACATTCATACAATTCCATACATTCATGCCAGAGAGCTGCCCAGTGCTACCACAGACATCCACTGTTGGCCACTCAGCAGCTTCACTGAAGCATTACTCATTCACTTTCCCCTCTTCGCTGCCTCACCAACAGCCTTTCATTCACAGCGGATTTCTCTATTTCCAAAATCATCTCGTTCACATTC
Organism: Pagrus pagrus; assembly: GCF_965226575.1. Taxonomy (NCBI): domain Eukaryota; kingdom Metazoa; phylum Chordata; class Actinopteri; order Spariformes; family Sparidae; genus Pagrus; species Pagrus pagrus. The sequence goes on along the minus strand of NC_140196.1, from coordinate 23,418,593 downwards.
AAAACCTGGGAGGCGGTCATACATCAAGCGGCGGCACTGGCTTTATTGGGCCGATTGCGCATTGCGGCTTCACACAGTCACAGTGCATCACGACGGCAGTTCCATTAATTGGAAAAGTGTCTTCCATTCGGGGGCATGATTAAAATGTGGTGTGCTGTGTTTTTGCGATAAAGACTCAGGGAGATGGAGAGATATGAGGAGAGCACGCTCAGAGGAAGGAGAAGAGAGGAGAGGCCCCGAGGCCCGGCATGCTGGGTCGCAATCCAACGCCTGCGGTGGGTCACCGGCGGGTGGCGGCGCATCAGCGGCTGTGTGAAAGAAGACTAAAAAGCCTGCGTTTTTCCTTTTTGGGGCCTGTGAGAAGCGGAGCAGTACAATAGTCTTCACGTCTGGTTTCTGAGAGTCCAGCAGAAAGAGTCCGCATGGCAAGAGGTGGTTATAGATTTAACCTAAAGTTACAGGGATGACATTTCCAACTAGCGAGGAGCAAATGCTCTGACACAATAATACCCCGTTTCACAGCAGTGAGGATATAAAAGAGAAAATCTCAGTTTCCCCTCTGAGATCCTTCACCACCTCTCACTGCACACTGCTGCTCACTGACTGATGAATATTTATACTGTTCACACTTTAATACAGCCTGATTTCAGCCCTGCCATTTTACACTGCTGGTGATACTCTACATATGAATGTGAGAATAAAGTTGCAGGGAGTTGGGGACCATGTGTCTCTAATGGGGAAACATGTGTGTCTTTTTTATACTCCCCCTCCCCACCCCACTTCTTGTCCCGATTCTACGGTTTGAACGTGTCACAGGCCCTAGGGTGTTTAGAGCCGGTGTGGAAACAGGCTTGGCTGACTGCTCTGGCTGCACTCCCTTTTCCATATCTCCAGGGGGCCTTTGCTTCCCCTCTCCCATGCTGCTCATTGCACCCTAAGGTGGGCTTTACCCCTGGATAGTTATCCATCCATGCTCCGCAGCTCCCGGCTGCCCTTCGGCCAGGCTGGCTTCATGAGGAGGCCAAGCCCGGGCTGCTGTGGGGAGGGAAGCAGCACAGCCGAGCTGGAGGTCCTCCTCTAGGGGGCTCAGCGGGAGCTGAACTGGAGCCAGGTGGTGTGGATAGATCACTGGTAACCACAGGGTTGGTTAGAGACACACGGGCTGCAGGATGAGCACAGCCAGACTTCCCGGCATGTCTTCCTCATCCTCTGCTCCTCACAATCAGTTGCACACCTCAGCAACCATTGTCAAAATAAAAATGGGTTCCATTTTCAGTGCTACTTTGTTCAGGAGCAGTGAGCTGAACAGAAGAGGTAGAGTAATTATAGGAGCCAGAATGAGCACTCTGATTGCAAAATAATGTTTCAGGGAAGGATTTTGTAGCAATAAGAAACAGCAGGGGGAAAAGTGGTGGAGGGGGAAATAAATGCAGAGTTGTTGTGTTCCTTTTACCCGTAAACATTGTCCTATGTAATTAAAAGGGTTACATTCCTGAAACTACACATTTCCATTTCTTTTAGCTGTTTTCTGTCTGTGTATCTATGTACAGAGCTGTGAACTCCACTCCAACACTCTAAACGGCCCCGTATGGTTTCAGAACAGAACAGAAAAAGCTAAAAAATGTCAACCGTCATCCATTTCGCCGTCTACAGGGACCTGAGGATCATGTGGTGGCAACAAATCGAAAAGCATCTCCACCTGCTGTGTTGACTTCAACTCCCGTGTCTGGAGACGCGAGACGCATGCAGTACCTCGACGCCGCTTTCCGCCAGCCATCGATCTGAGGCTCTGAGACTTGGCCAAAGAGCTATCAACCTTTTAAAGTGTCACTTTCAGAGGGAAATGGATTGCCGCGGTGGGAGGAAGGAATGGAGAGGCAGAGAGGTAGAGGGTAAGATATCCGAGGACAAACAGCCGGTGTAATCAAATCACTCCCATCAGGAGCTCATCATTCATGACTAAACAGCTCACTTCAGTATATTAGTGTGTATGTGTGTGTATATATACCATGTGTGTGTACGATCACATTAGGTGACCTACACTGTTTGCTTACTGTCGTTAGTCATTGTGTGTATGATTTAAATGTGACCTGTAAGATACTGTGGTTGCAAATTAGCTGTGAGCTAAATCTGATAAAAGAATAGTTAAAAAGAATAGTTTCACCAAAATCGCTTTCTTTCTTTCACTCTTCACTCTTCACTCTCTTTCATTCCAAAGAAAATTTGAATGTTTGATCAATACCAGTCTTAAGTAAAGAGCTGGAGTCAGGGCTTATTTAGCCTAGCTTAGCGTAAAGACTGGAGGCAGGGGGGAAATAGCCACCTGTAGTAGCCACATTGAATTTCATTTGTTTCAGCCATACATAAATATATCTTTGGATTCACAACATATCTTTCCGAATGTAATGATGAACGGAGTTGGAGAAACCATTTACGTCAGTCTACATGGCAGAGGTTAGTCAAATAACTTGGCTGCTGCAAAATGGCTGCACAACCACCAGTGTTGGCAGTTACATCTCATTATGGTCAGACCTTAGCACTAGTGGAGGTGTAGGGGGGTATGCTGCATGTATGTATCTGCTTTCACTTGTTAACAAACTGTTCCAAACACATGACACAGAAAAAAGCTATTTAAAGGTGTAATTTGTAAGAAATTGCCAGAATTTGAAGGTAGCTCCAAAACTAAAAGGGGCCTATACTGGCTATATCAGATCTTCGGTCAGCTCTTGTTGTTTTTAAATGTGCTTTATAAATACATTTTGATTGATTGATTGATTGATTGATTGATTGATTGATTGATTGATTGATTGATTGATATTTGGCTGTAGCCACTTGCTGCCATGCTGGAGTCTGCTCAGTGCAAACTCAGAAGACTCAGGGACTGAACACAGCTTCTAAGACCAACAGATGCCAGTTTGAAGACAGGAGATAAAGTAAGGAGGTGATTTACAGTAGATCTGACCAGGACTACGACTCGGGAGATGAGAATACATGGCAGGCGGGGATAGGTGAGGAGTAAAGCAGCAGAGGATAAAGAGTCAGGTATCAGTGGCAGCTGAAAATGGGGTGTAGATTTGGTATATTTTCACATCATCACTTTTGTTAAACTTTCAATCTAAATGTACCACTATCTCAGTTTAAGTCTAAAAGCGTGTGTTTGTGCATACTTTAAAAGAAATCAGAATTGCATTTGTTGGCAGGGTTGGGATTAAGGTTAGGTTCATTAGTGAGTACACATTCAAAGAATTTGACTTCATTTACATTGCTATCACTGTACTTACGCAGAGAGAGACATCCAGCTAGGACCAAGGACAAAAATAATTGAAAAAATAAGGTAAAGAATACTTTAAAAAATCAAGAATTCTGAGACCAGGACTGTACTGTACAATAGCATGTGAAAAGAGAGTAGTTATGTGTACAGTATACTAAAAACACAATGGGCGACACCAAAAAAGCAAACACCACGAGTCTGTATACAAGGCAACCGTTCTGTGTGTTGTAAACAGTGCAAGTAGTGCAAAGAAGAAAACATGAAAAATACACTGAATCTCTGCCCAAGGAATCCCTTTTAAACGCAGGCACACACACTGTCGGAAACAAAAGAGTGCAGTAGTTTTAAACGGAAGCAGAGAATGAAGAAGCATGGGGTTTTATTTTATCAGCCCAGAACTGAATCCAGCCTTGTCTCAACTCTCCCTACACTTGATTGAACGCCTCAAGCGATCTTTAGGGTGAAAAGTTACTTCAGCCAGTGGATATCCGAATGCAATTAAGCGAAAAACTGTTTTCGTCTCAAAGCAGTGCTGCTTTCCCCAAACACGTGAACCAGCTCGGAAGTGAAGTCTAAAAGCACAGACCATCATAATAATACTGTAGTACTGTACTCTGCTATACTGTAGCTCACGGGACGCATAAAGCCTGGTGCAGGTGCATGTGGGCGTTTGACAGCTGACATTAAAATACTGTTTCCACTTCATATTATCCCTCATAATAAGCTTTAGGGGAGTTTTACAGACGTGAAAGTATATCCAGCCTTCAGCACATGCTGTTTAAATAGAAGCACGGAGAGCACATTTCTTGTCCGCACACATGTACGCCCATGTATACATGTGGGTGTATACAGCATGCCTACATCATAAAAGTTAGTTCGGAGCTTCCTACTGTGCACCTTTGAACCCATATACTGAAAACTTGAATAATTCAAAGGCCTGAGCAAGCTGCTTCTACATATATGGTGCTCTCTTGTATATACATGGTTAAACAGTGGAGACCTAAGGCCTGTCCTCCTCTTTCACTGCAATAGACTACAAGCAACGACTTAAATCCGCCAAGACTATCAAGCTTATTCCATTTGTGAGGGAGAGGAAATAGAGAGTGGGAGACAATAAGAAAGACACACTTACTCCTAGATGAGGGGTCAAAGCTCCGCGAGCACCGGTCAAATTTTGCATTCATCTCCATAAAGAAGTTGAGAGGGTGTGTAATAGAAAACGTTCACACATCGCGGGTTTGGCAATTATTGTGATGAGAGAAATGTTGGCATTGAGCGGAATAAACTTTTCAAAATGGAGTGGGAGAATCAAGGTTGCTCAGCTGGCTTGGCTAATGGAAGAGGATATTAAAGAATGGCTGTGCGTCGAGGCAGCCCTTCTGTCGAGGCTTTCTTTTTCAGAAGGTGGAGTTGTGGCATTGTGGTGAAGAGAAAAGACCCTCCGGCCATGGGAACCAGTGAAGGAGCTGACAAACACCCACATACACACACATACACACACAGCAGCATCAATCTCGCCTCGCAATACACAAACTTGCGCACGGCTACCAGCAATGAGGACTGTGCTGCATGAACACACACTCTATATATCTCAGGAGGTAAGACAGAAATCCAGAACCCTGACAAGAGAAGTCAAAGGGATCCAACGCCGTGAGGCAGCAGAGAGGAGAGGGCGAGGAGAGGGAGCAGAGGATGAAGGATGAAGGGAGGAGAAATATTCATGGGGGGATAGAGAGAGTGACACCGGACGAGATGAAAAGAGAAGGGGAGGCGGAAATTGGTGAAGGCGGGCGGAGGAAGAGGAGGCGGTGTGGGAGGAGAGATGAGAAATAACGGGAGAGGAGAGAAAGCGAGCGGAGAGTTGGAGGAATGAGGAACGAACGAGTGTGGGAGGAGTGGGAAAGACACGAGCGCAAAGTGTAAAAAAGGAGAGAGAAAGAGCGAGAGCGGCGCTGCATTTTCCGAGGCGCTAAGCGAGTCTGAGGACGGGGCTTGGAGAGGAGAGGAGAAAGAGAGATGTGTTCTGTGTGCGCCCCGGATGAGAGCGAAAGAGACAAGGAGATAAACTGTCAAGAGGAGCCAGTGAATCCAGAGCGACAGAGAAGGGAGCATGTATGCATTTAGATGTTAGGGGCTTGCATGTGCGGAAGGCCCGAGCGAGGCTAAAGTATCCGTCTGAGAGAGGGGGAGAGCGAGGCAAACAGGGACAAAGTGAGTGAGAGAGATGGTGGCGGTGATTCGGTGATGCTATCTGGGCACAGGGAGATGTGTGTGACACAATCTCAAATTGGAAATCGCTGTTTCAATCTCGCCTCACTCCGTGGCTACCCGCTCCACTGATAACAAGAGCAGCCTAATTCTATTAAAAATATCCCGTGAGTGCAGTGGTGGCTGAGACGAAGACAGCCAGAGAGAGGAAAATGGGAGGGAGGTGGGGGGGGGGGGGCGAGGGGGAGGAGGGTGAGTTACGATAGGAGGCAAGAGGCCAAACGAGGGAGAGAGAAAGAGAGAGGGCTGAGTGACTGCGAGGCGAACCTTTAAAGACAACAGTGAGCTTTAAAGCGCTTGCACGGAGAGAAAAGTTTCGCCTGTCTTCCACCGTATCTCTTTAGCCCATCTGCCCATCATCTCTCCCATCCTCTCCATCTCAGCAAATCAGCCCCCTCCATCTATCTAACCACCCATCTGTCTATTTATCGCTCCATCCATCTGCCAGCTCTTATCACTCCCCACAGGTGACTGTTCTCATTGAGGACGGCTCCCTCTCTCTCTGCCCCGCGCGTTCATTTTTTGACTCTTCAAATCCATTTGCTCTGCTCATTTGCCGAGCGCCAAGTAAGCTGAACTCGAGATGGAACGCCCGTCTGACAGCCGGTTGCTCTTTCATCTCGCTCTTCAAACTCCTTGGCCAACTGGAGTGCTCTGAAAAGTACTTTGTTTTCCAGGTTCGACTAAAGATAGAATAAAGTGGCCCGGCTAATCACTAATCAGCCATTGGATCAATCTTGAATTCCCAGGGGGACGCGAGGGAATAGGTCCCCGTTTTACTTCCCCGGCCAAATAAGACTTTTAAAAGTCTTTGCCTCCAGAACAGTTTGCCAGCTGAGACCAGAGACTGTCAATGAGACGGAGGATTTGATGGAGATGAGAAAGAACTAGACTCCGAGGGCCAGCCAGAGAGCGCTCCGGGAGAGTATCATCTTGCTTCGGCCGGCTCCAAACACCATCATTTCTGCTATTATTTCTTCGGAGACAAAGCGAAAAAGAAAGCAAGAGAGAGAAAGTCGAGAGCGTGTCCGCGGGGTCGCTCTATAATAAAAGAGTAAACAGCTATGACTCCAGCAGCCAGGCAATAAAGTATCAGGCTAATGAATTAATCAGACAGTCATTAGTTTCTATCTGCTGAGGTCCAAGCCGGCCACTTTTGCTCCTCTCTCTCTTCCTTTACAGACGGAGGGAACGCAGCACGCAAGGAGTGAATGCTCATTCAGCTGTGAAAGAGACTGTGTGTGTGTGTGTGTGTGTGTGTGTGTGTGTGTGTGTGTGTGTGTGTGTTCACCCGCTGCCTGCGTGCCTTTATGCTGAACTACGGATGCAAGCGTGCGTGTGTGGGTGCGTGCAGGCACCCATTACACTTTGTAGCTTCTGTTGATGATCGCCTGTCATACCGATAAACTCAAGCAGAGGCCTTAAATGGGAAAAGAGGTGGGGGTGGGGGGGGTTGACGCAGAGAGCACAAAGTCAAGGAAGGTGGGTGTGGGGGGGGGGGACAGACAGACAGAGACGGGGAAAAGAATTAGGTGGACAGTTGGGAGACAGTCAAAGCTGAGAGATAAGATACTTGGATTAGCGGCGAGAGAGCTAGAGAGTGAAAGATGAAGAGGTTGAGATACGGAGAAGGGCAGTTGTGTAATCTTGGGCTTTAAAATGAGTTGGCTACTGCTGTGGTCAGAGGCGGAGCTCTAAATTGAGATTATAACGGAGGGATTGTGGGAGAAATAGACAGCGATACGGAGACACTAATAATGACAGAGATAAAGGGGTCCGGGAGCCGAGGATCAAGACGATAGCTGTTTATGAATCTGCACGCCGGCTTGATACTTAATCCCCCTTCAAATATCACTTCATTTAGCTCAAGCAGAACAAACCGTACACAAGACACAAACCCGCAGAAACGCATAAATAAAAACTGTGTTTGTCTCAGATAAAAGTCCTTCTCTCTGTAGCTGCCTTTGTATGAAATCAGTCTCAGAGTTGTAACCTGTAATACTTACCTCGGTAAACAGCACACTCTACACAGGCTGTTTCAATGATGTATGCAAATTGAATAGAAATGAGGAAAATGGGCTACAGATCCCAAAATAGCAAAACAAATAAGACAGAATAATGAATTTAAATTGTTATGGGTGCACCGCCATAGAGACGATTATTTAAACAATAGAGCAGCCACTTAACACGGAGCATTCGAGGTCTGACCAATAATGGTTGTTTCAGCCTGAGCTCTTACAATCAATCAATAGACTAATAACCATGGGTATGGAGCTGGGTAAAGCCATATTAGTGAGTTCATTCAGGCGATATTAGCAGAAGAGAGGTTAGCCTCCTTTTAAAACTGACTCACAATAAACTTTCAAATTAGAACTTAAAGGGTGCTTGCACACCTCACCTGTTTCTTGGCGTTATAATGAACTCAAGTCCTTTTGCTCGGTTTAGTGTGGTTCATTTGAAAAAAGCAAGCGCCAATTGAACCCTGTTGCAGGCCAGACTACCGAACCAAGACCACCTGAAAAGGTGAAGCAGACTCAGGTGCTGTTCGTTTGTGGAATGAAAGCAAACAAACCAACCGCAGATTTTGTGAAAGGAGATATGTGATTACCAGCTGCGACAACATCTGCTTTCACCTAGTGTGAGTGTGTGTGTCTGTATGTGTACACGTTTTTGTTACTTATTGGGGACCTTTTCTGAAACAAACACTGACCATGTCAGGACCAGTAGTCCTAATGGGGACAAAAGACCGATCATAATAGGGCAAATCATGATAACTGAGGTCCTGGTTAGGTTTAGGGGTAAAGTATGAACAGGTGTTATGTTGAAGTAAGGGTAAGGCATAAATTGGTTAGGGTTCGGGTTGTGTGTGTGTGTGTGTGTGTGTGTGTGTGTGTGTGTGTGTGTGTGTGTGTGTGTGTGTGTGATGATGGCAAAATGTGGTCCTTGAGACATCTGTTGTAGCAGCAACTACCATGGATGCAATTTTGAGTATTTTGCCAGGTGTCTGTCTACCTGCCTGCCTGTCTGTCTGTCTGTCTGTCTACCTGCCTGTCTGTCTGTCTGTCTGTCTGTCTGCCTGTCTGTCTGTGGACAGATTTTTTCAGCACAAAAGCATCACAATCCTGTAAGATGCTGTCACAAAACTTCACAGGTGTGTAGTTGAGGTAAAAAGGCCAAGTTCCAAAATGGGCACAGTCCGAGCAGGGAGGGCAGAAGAAGTACTAAGTAAGTGCTACTTACATCATGTTGTGATGTAGTAATGTCTACTGAGCAGTCATGAGTTGGGACGAGAACACATTGTTAGCTGTTGCGCCTGCTGTGATCCGATTTGTCTCTAGTTTTTAGCATGATTTCAAAAGCTTAACTGCCAAAAAATCCATCTGCTGATTGGGAACTGTTCAGGAAACAAACTTATCAAGTTGTGTAAGTGATGCATATATTTATGTAAATCATTTGGTAACCATGGTAACATGTATGCATGTCAGCAAGTGAGTGCAGCACTTCCTGCTGCGATCCCACAATAAAAACCTGCCAGTATCTTGCTGTGAAAAGTAGTTCTTTTCAGTCTTGTCATTATTGATGCAGATGATTTGCATCTCTTATTTTGACACCTGACATATATATAAACATATATATATATACACACACACACACGTTAGAAGCAGTCACTGGGATTTCATTTTCTCTCATGGGTTAGGGGGGTTAGGGTACCTGTCCGACCTTCTGTTTTCTCCTCTTGGTTGATTTGTAATTGTTAGTTTGAGGATGATCCCGACCAGAACTAAAAGCAGCAGTGTATCATTTTCTCCTGTAGTCCAGACCAAAAAACCACAGGTGTGAAAGCACCCTTAGGCTGGTGTGAAAGCTGTAAGTCACAGTCTGCTGATGGCTAAAGAACCAAGCTAAGGTCAGTTTCACACCTGTAGCTCAGCTCATTTGGTCCAGACCAAGGAGAAAAATTATACAGTACACTGTTGTCTCTTTCTGATCCAGTTCATCTTCACACTGACAATTTACAAACAAAGTGAGAGTTGTAAGCATGGACCAAAGGGCCACTCATTCACTAGCACTGCATGGACCCAACTGTGGAAATCAAATTATGGTCATTGACAGCAAGTTATGCTGCCAGATTAAATTTTCTATTTCTGAGTCTTTTCAATCTTCTGTGTGCTCAAAGAAATAAATGATTATGAGCATCATTGATCCAGACAAACAGTCAGGACAATGAGCAAGTAAAATCTCTGCACTCACAGTTCAAAATCATTTTGTATAAATAGATGTGGCACATCACTTTGGGAGATCAGTACATTAACAGCCCATGATCAGCAGATGGATTTAATGTTAGTTTAGCTTTTGAATTTTGCATTTCATTCAGGCTGGAATGAAAGCTGTTGATCAGAATCTGGTGCAAACTCAACAACTGGCCCAACACTTACTGGAATGGCGGGTTTCAGTTCAGTTCAGTCAGGTGTTCGTGTTGTGAAAGCAAAGCAGACTACTACAGGATTTTATGATGAATTTGCAATTTAAACATGAAGCTTCAAAGGGTAAACTGCATCTGAATCCATCTGCCGATTTTTTTAACCTTCAAGTAAATGAATGAGTATAAGCACTTTGTTTTTATACAAGATTGTTAGATTGTTGTGACGGGGGATCAATCAAAGTGAAAGTGAGGCAGTGGTGGACGTTGAGGGACGGGGGCAAAAAAATATAAAGGGCACCAGCTGTATGTAGTGGGGCACCAGCATGCAGAAAAATATATTTATAATGAGGAGCAGTCACTTTATCACGTTAAAGGGCACTTTATCGTATTTTATCTACCGTAAGGGGAACCAAGAGGGCAATTTCACTGCATTTTTTTCAAACATGGGGCGACCATGAGTCCACCAGTGAACTGAGCAGTGTGCTGAGCTTTTGTAGCTTTTGTCCTACTCCGTGATGATGCATTTGTCTTTCGGGAGCGAGTAGAACATAGTCAACATTAGCTTTCCCCATTATAATTTCATAAAACAAAATGTCACTTTTTGGGGCGGCTGTAGCTCAGGAGGTAGAGCGGGTCGTCTAGTAATCGGAAGGTCACTGGTTCGAATCCCAGCTACATGTCGAAGTGTCCTTGAGCAAGATACTGAACCCCAAATTGCTCCTGATGAGCAGTTGGCACCTTGCATGGCAGCCTCTGCCATCAGTGTGAGAATGTGTGTGTGTGAATGGGTGAATGTGGCAAGTATTGTAAAGCGCTTTGAGCAGTCAGTAGACTGGAAAAGTGCAATAGAAATGCAAGACCATTTACCATGTTACATCTTGTTCGGCAGTATTTATAACACATGGTCAAGTGGCTGTCTCTACTAATATTGCTCATAATTAGTTATTTCTTGATGCCCTTTCTGTCTCCAGAGAACATATAGATACACACAATAAGTAACATTTAGATACACACAATAAGCAGTTTCGCCATAGACACTTGTGTCAAGGACTTCACATTTGTCGCTCTGCTCTTTCAGGGATCTCTTAGAATCCAAGCAGCGAAGATGACTCTGCTCAGAGTGCTAATTGCACTTAATAAACAAGTGAAATGAACATAAAATCTGAGTTTAAAGCAACTGTAGTGAAAAAATAGCACAGGTTGGGATGACGGAGGGCGCTGGATGAAGATGACTTGACGATCTAAGCTCTGCCTGAGTTAACTCATTGCTTCTTTAAAGTTCTGTCACTCCATTTAACTTTCGAGCTCTTGGTTTTTTCCTACAAAACCTTTGTTTAACACAAAACCTACTGAGTTCACAATCTTAATTCACATCTAGAAGCCAACGTGAGTTAACGTGTGTATGACAAGAAGCGCTTCCTCTTTCTGATGGACGGCCAAACCAGAGAAGGAAGGATGACTGGCATTTGTCATGGATTTCCACTATCTGTCCATCTCTGAACCTGTCCCCCCATCTGTGTGGTGCAAAGGAAAAAAAACTGATCAATACGCCCGATCGATGCCTTCAAAGATTTAGTCTAAGCTCTGTTCAGTCCTCAACGGGCTGTCATTCACCGCTGGCTGCCCAGACGCATCTTATTCCAAAAGGAGACAGATATTCACTTTCTGGCTTTCAACTGTCTGAGGAAAGTAAAGCACTCCCTGTCGTCCATTCTGAAGGATTCTGACAAGAGGCAGTGGTGTGTTTTTGGAGCGCAGAGCATCGCAGCTCTGGATGGAGAGGGAGGAAAAGGCAGGGGGAGGGGGGGCGGAGGTGGCGCCGTGGAGAGGCCTGCCTGTGAAAACAGACTCTTGCGAAGGCTACACTCAGGAAATCATCAAACAGCAGTTGGTTGAGGGTCTCTCTTGTTCCACAGCAGTAAAGGGACCCTGATGATGCGACACCAGGCTGAGCTGATGAATGTGACTTTTGGCTCTGGTTATAGATAGTCCCATTTTGTTCGACACAGGCCGCCTTTCTTCCACTGGCAGCACCCTGAATGGAGGCTTGGCATTTGAAAGGAAGCCGAGAGATTTGCTGGCGGATTAATCCTTTCATTAGGGAAAGTGAGAAGTTAATTGCGGCAACAGCTGCATCTCTCATGTTTACACGACTGACGGTTTAAACGCCATCCCTTTAAACGGAAAAAAGCAATTATCAATAAATGCGGGGCAATCTTGCCATGATGAATTGAGCTCAAATTAGGCTTTCTTCTCCTCCGCACCGCACATTCGGGGGCGCAAACAGCCGTGTTGGCTGGCTGCACGTGGTCTCTTCCCGCGCTGAATTGTCACACAACAAAGATAAAACACTTGACTCTCTGCGACGAAGGGTTCCCAGGGAGGGTGATCAAAGGTGAGCCGGAGTCGTGACTTCTGGCTGATGAGGAGAGAGGGGAGATGAGGAGAGAGCGCAAAGGAGGCAGGGGAGAAGAATGAAGCTGAGGGGGAAGAAGAGTCGGGTGTGTTGATGCACTGTGGAACAACAACTTCAACAGAATAAGAGCTTGCCAGAAAACTAGAAGTCAAATTAAGCCGGCAATTGAGAAAGTGAGACAGAGCGGTTGTCTGGATTCTAAAGCTTCACTTAAAAAAGGAGGCCCAGGAAAAGCAGAAAATTCGGAGAAAGCTGTTGAGGAAGTAGGACGGGCACGGAGGGTGAGAGATGAAAGAGAGGACGGAAGGCAAAAAGTAACCCAATGACTGAAAACAAGGGCAGCGGGGAGTCCGGGATATTTGGAGGAGAAATAACGCAGGGAGAAGCACAGCGGTAGAGAGAGAAGGCTCCGAGGAAGGCAGGGTAACATTCACCGTTAGAGCCGATCAATTTCCCGTCCCCTCAATAATAGATGTGACGAGCACGGTGGGCTGTTATCTGTCAGGCTTGACTGACCGAAATACAATCCCCACTGGGAGCCCCCACACACACACGCCTGCACAACACACACACGCGTGCATGTTCGCACATAGTCAAAAAAAATGTCTGATTTAAACACAAACATACTCCAGCGTAACTTATGAGCTAACCTTGAAGCCCATAGGTGCAAAAGAAACAGAGAATTTAACACAAAATGGAAATCGTTTGTGTTCCCCGAGGCCTTCGATGTCATTTCCACGGTCACGCACTGATGCACCGATGTCACTGATGCTCTCATTCATCAACCGAACCTTCTGTCCATTTCGCAAGCAAAGATATAAAGCAGATCGCGCCGCCGTTCCTCTTCTCGCGCCCTTGTGTCGCGTCCTTTTAATCTCTCACCCTCCATCTTTCACGGCGCTCAATGTCACGTCACACACACCTGCCCGGGCCCAAGGCCACGTGGTACTTTTAACCGTGAGAGCGTGTGGTGGTATCAACACACACACGCAATAGTATCAGGTTACCTAACAGCTAGCGGGACCGCCAAGCAGACGGTGGAAGGCAGGGATGTGGAAGGAGCCTCAGCGTGACAGAGCACAACAGGAACAGGCTCTCACTCAGCCCATATCTGTCAGGACCCCCTCTTGTTGCTTTACCCAGATGTGTCACACCAGAACACAAACGCACCCCCCACACATTTGCTTTATCTCCAGCTGTTCCCTTTGTAAGTACGTGTATGAACGGTGGGGGAAGCACTTCAGGCTCGTGACTGTGTGATCGGAGGAGTATCGTGGAGTATAGCAGTATCATGAGCATCCTTTTGTCTTCGCTGACATTTGCCATATTGCGTGTGTCACAGCATATCTGCGTGGATGCAGGCAAAGGGAGGGTGACAAAAGTAGAACAGTGGAATATGTTAGTGTGCGTGTGGTGTTGGGACAACACAGGAATGAATCAACAATTGAAAACATGTCAGCCCGACACGCTCAAAAGCCATCAAACACAGCGAAGAAGTGGAAGAGCAGAGCTGATGCATGTGGGATACTCCAATTCAATATTAGGGGGTGCACCAGGCCAGTCATTCTTGGCAGAGGAAATGATTATTAGGTGTTCAGAGACATTTCAACAGCACGATCGGGAACAAAAAAAATTCAATTTGGAAAGGGTTCAGACATAAATGGCAATAAAATTGATGAGCCAATTTGTGGGAGTCAGCTGAACGTCAGCAGCGTAGTCATCTTCACAGTCTGTGATCATGGATGACAAACAGTTGGACAGAAGGCACGCTGGATGCGGCCACAATGAAAAGCATACCGAGCACAACCGCTGGCAGCGGGTGAGGAAACACCTCTGTCATCAAGCACACCATAACATGTAATTACTATGTTAGGATACACCTATCATTTACCCGTGGATAAGGAGAGATGTCAAGCAGCCATAGGAACAAATCGTTCCTGCTGTGCTATACTGGAATTTTTGCTTGCTGCAGGCTTTTAGATGATGTGTCATTCATGGTTTCTAAAACAGAGGGGAGCCACAAGAGCTGAGTTCTACTGAGAGAGGCAGGCCTGGTAATGCAGCGCTTTTTTCGATAAAAAATAATAGAGGTATATGTTTGGAGAGGCTGTCTAAAATTGCAATCTAAGTCAAATTTCTTGAAGAGGACCTCCATTTTTTTTTTTTTTTAAATAATGCTTGCTGCTCAAAACTAGCCTGAATTGGCCCGCTTTGATTTGAAATGCCACAGAGAATATAGTCTCCAAAAGCTCACCAATTATCATTCTGGTACAGGGCAAAAAAACACTCCTGCCTGTTTGTATTCCTTGGAACCAATCATAACTGTCTTGAGCCCAATTAACCGAGGATGTAGCGATGGTGCCCCTTCAAAACACTACTGGGGGCAGTTGTTTGGCACATTGGAAGTCAAAGAAAAGGTAGCAGTTGCTAGTTCATTCAAGCTCATACACTTAGCTACCAGGTTGGGCGTGGGGTAACTTGCAATTTTCAGCATATAGGTTGCTAGCTCGGAGGTTGCTGTTGTTTCCTGGAGCGTAAGTGAATCTGAAATAGGCGCCCAATAGCAGACACTTAAAAAGCCTAGATCGGGTGAGTCAGACTACAGGAGAGTATAATGACCATCGGCTGGGTAGCTAATACCAAAATATGTTTAATAGTGAAAATAAAAAATCGACAAATTGGCTAATTAAATAATTATTATGATTCCTTGCTAACATTTCTGTGTGATAGTGTTCTCGATACGATAAGAAAGGCGTAAATTCATTCTAAAATATCACTGCACTTCTTGGACACATTCATTTAAGCCTGGAAGTGAAAAGCACTGGATGTAATTAAACAGTGTGTTGACTAGGTAGTGGTTGATTGTTAACGTTAGCTAATGGGTTATCAAATATGTTGTTTTGCCTTAAAAAATTGCCCAATGTCACTCCAGATTTTCTCTACCCATCATCTCTTCAGTTGCTTATAAATCAGGGAGCGGTGAAATGACAACAATTTGTCAGAGTGGGTGGTCAGCGGGAATGGCCGCCCTGTGTGAATATGTTCTATTGACCCTGCACCTGCAAGGCCAGCAGCACCCTGGGTCCATGAGGCACGGACACAGACAGAGGTCTGAACTCTTAAAGTTCAGCCTCACTCATATTCTGTCTGGGAAGAGACGCACAGAAATCAAGAGTGTACCTACCCTTTAAACATTCCCTAATGCAATTTGCATTGTGTGACCTTTGCAACAAGATTAAACATATTATTGGTATCAATTGTGTGGTGATACATAGGCGCCCCCTCTGCTGACAGAAATAGATGTGTCAGCGTCTATTAAGTATTAATTCAGCTGATGGTGGCGTTGAGTAATAACAGTGATATTCAGCTCTTCTGTAAAGCGCCATTAGCCTCAGCAGCCCTGCACACCCACACAGGTGTTTTCACTTATTGTGTCTGATTAGATTAGAGTGAGGCAGCGCTGTGCTGGGATATTGCCGAGGTCACTAAACTCCATATACTTAAAGTGCTTAAAGTTGTAAGATATAATAGGTGCAACAAAATTAACTAACTAAAACTACTGTGGGGGATGTCATTCAAGCAGCTGTAAGGCCAAACAGCGTTTTCATTTTGTAATGAATGAGCAAGAATAACTTGCATGAGAACAACAGATCAGGAGCAGAGAAATCAGGTTTGTAATTTTAAATTTCATATTGTATATAACAAGCAGCTAGTGGAGAGAAATATTAGCCCGAAGACAGACAGAATTACCATTTCACTGACAAGGCTACTTGAGCAAACATAAAGAAATTCTGCTAAATACTTAAAAGTTAAACCATAACATTATATGTTATAATATTACGTGGGTAAAAGTCTAAAACGTTTTTATTATGAAATGTACAAAAGTATGTACATGTATGTACACTGTATACTATGGGTCGACTGGTTACCCGCTAATATTGGATCCGATATACTGGATTTTTCTGCATATCGGCTTTTCTCCAATTGCCAGTCAAATAAACTCATTTAAAAATGTGCTGCTCTGGCTCCACTGCAGTATGTAATCTGCAAACTAATTCGTAACTAAAGTTAGCAAAAAAATTGAAATATTTTCCTCTAAAATGTTGGAGTAGAAGTAAAAAGAAGCAACAAGTTTGGTACAAGAACCTAGAAATTGTACTTAAGTACAGTACTTGAATAAATATAGGCTACTTAGTTACATTCCATCACTGCACTTGATTTAGCATCATGTTCACGTCAATTTCCAACCAATCAATAGAAAGTGACGTTCAAGCAGCAGTTAACATTTTTCCAACTGGTTAAAGAAATACGTTGATTTAAGACTTGTATTTTCGGCCATTTTTCTGTTGCTGTTTTTCATGCATGCAGCTAAGGAAAAGGATGGCCCACATCTTGGTCGACTGTTTTTCCAGTCAACAGAAACAGACGTCAATGGGCACAACACCAGACCTATTTGAATTGCTGAACAAGCCTGCGATGTGGGCAGCGATTCAGAAGTCTGGAACCAGGCTCAGGAGATGACTGCACTAATTCTGCCTAAAACCTGAGAGGAATCAGGTCTAATCCACTAATTAAATGAAAACACCTGCGTGGGTTTACCGTGGATGAGCCGGGGCTATAATGTAGACAGTGCAGCAATTTTACACAAGGCCTTTTTGCTTCTATTCATTTTATAGACTGTTTAATTTTTGAGTTCAGCATAATGCTATGTTTCCATGTTAAAAATCACTGAGTCGTAGACACTAAACCAAACTTTTATTTTTATGGATGCCAATGAAAGCATCACAGTTCAAACTCTGCCTGTGTTATTAGTGGATTAATGTGCCTATCTGCGCTCGTCTGTCTGTTCTCGCCCTGTGAAAGACTGGCATCCTGCCCGGGATCTTTCCTGCTTTCTGCCCAGAGCATGCTGGGATAGGCTGCGGTGAACTTATGACCCCTGTCAGGAATAAGTTGGCATGTTAAATGAATGGTTGTAGCTCTGGCAGATTGGTTATTTGATTATGTTCTGCAATACATAAAACAAGAAAAATACTAGAAGATACATCATTAAACAATCAATTATACATTCAGATACTAGAAGCTCCTTTAAAATTTCCACTCCTCTTTCATGTACCACTTCCATTTACTCTGGCTTTTATTAATAGTCTTGCAGTATGTATAAAAATAGCTGGAATCAGTGTACAGATACAATATGCTGGGGGGAAAAGTATTATGATAATAAAAAAGTATCAAGGCATTTCTAGGCCAGGACCAAGAGAGGAAAACTGCTTCCAAGGAATCAAGCATGATCCCCTGTGAGCAGCTCTCTCGCTGTGTAGTAGCCCTGCATCAACCACCAACAAAAAGCAAAAAGGAAAAAAAAATCCAGTCCACTTCAAGGGAGACAAGTGACAAGACTGTAGAGAACAAACAACCTTTCTGCCCAACACTGTGTACGACGCAACAAGGAAACTCTCTCCATCCAAACGGTGCGCTGTCAAGCTTCGAAACATGATTCAGGCATTGTGGCGCTGCGAAGTCCCCGCCATGTAGGCCAAGCCAAAACAGATGTGATGTCAATGCAATAATAAACGAGCTTTGTGTTTGAGTGCGACCATGATAATTAGTCTCAAGACGGTATGTTAGTAGAGAGAAGGCTCATAAAATATAGAGGCCATTTGGCGTGCACTCAAGAACAAATCTGTATTCTAAGAGCGTGGGCTGTTACACTAATGTTGTACATAGTTTAAATCTGGCAGAGGCACAGTCAGAAAACTTTGCTTGGAGGAAAGATGCTGACGGTTCCAGGCAGCAGGGTAGAAAAGATTACTGAGTCAGCGCACGTACGTAGATGCGCACCCTCGCTCAGACACACACAACACACATGCCGACGTGCCGCACACTCCACTCACGAAAAGAAAATTCCTTTTTTGTTGACTCGATTGCCCGCGTGCCCGGGAGACCGCACGCATCACCATTCAAGCTTCCTGACAAAATTGGGGTCGCCGCTGAACAGCCCAGCAACTCAAGGTCAGGGAGATGATAATGATGTTTATGAAGTCTAAATCCACAAAATAAGATTCCCTCTGTATCTCCCCAAGTGCCAACCTGCAGAGCAAGCCTCCATTGTGGCCGAGTGTAAAAGGTCTGGTTCGCAATTTGCAGCTAGGGGCTCCGTCACATTGTGCGGTGGAGCCGGGGAAGGAGCCCGCAGAAAGCACACATAAACCGAAGAATCAGAGGGCTTATGGTGTCTGTGGGCAGGCAGGTAGAGGAGACACATTCCTTCAGTTTCATGCAGTGAATTATATTATTATTGTCCAAATCCTCCAACAGCAGGGATGCAGTGACATTTTGACAACACTAATCACCTCATTCTGAACCTGTTCTGTTTGCTCAGGGAAGCAGAGAAATCTCCAGCGGCTGAGAGCGGGGGAAACACTGCAGCAAAACAAAAGGCGTAGCAAAGATCTTTGCCGCCCGTTGGGTGGTCCAAACGCTCCTGGTGGGCTCTTTGGTTCAATATGCTAGCTGCTTGCTCAAATTGTTACACGGTGTGTTTTCACAGCTTCTGCTCAAACAAGGCCCGTCTCCTGCCATGACACCCCACTCTGAGAAACTGCAAATACATCTTGGCCATCTCCTGAGGAAGCAGTGAGTCGAGAAAAAAAAAAAAGACTTTGTATTTCTTTGAACGTTTATGGCTGTTTTTCCCTCTCGTCTTTTCATTTCTGTTGCATTAATTATGCATATGAAATGAGACTTTTTGATTAGAGCATCAAAAACACAGCAGCGCAGTTTAAGCATGGATTTTTTCACATGGGAAACTTGCCAGGCCTAATTGAAGTGCGCTTTAATAGCAATCAAACACCAAAAAAATCAGTGACAGCGAGGCTCGATTGGTGTTGCTCTAAGCGCACACAGCTGGGCTACTGCACTCGTACGCAGTGACTGAAATTTGGCAGATCAATGGCGATAATGTAGATAGAAGACTAAAGATGAACACACATATTCAGCAGATTACACATTATGCTTCAGAGAAGCAGCCATGTGCATCAGAGTATGACTGAGACTGACCACTGTTAGCGCGCACGCTCTTACACACTCGCAGCCTCGACCCCAAAGCGCTGCTACACACCAAATTATAGTTAAATTCTGCGCTCAGTGCTCCTCGGGGCCAGGGTATCGATGATTCATTTTGCGTTTTATCAAAGAAACAGGAGTGCCATTAAAAAGAGATCAGTCAGCCACCAGGCTTGAGGAGTCTGCTCCTAATTGGCCATTCATCAAAAAGCCTTCTCAAGTAGATCGGGGCGCTGAAATATCACGCATGACAACTGAACCGCACTACATTAATTACACCACTGATGAACTTCGTGCTCTGTGGCTCACCCCCGTGACTCCAGAGAGGCCGGGAAACGCACAGATGCACAAACACACACCTGGACATATGTACAGAATCTACAGAATGCGCCCCGAGGAGAGGCAGCTCGGCATCACAACAAGCTCAACATCATGGTGTTTATCAATATAATTTGACACTGAGATGGGCATGAACAAACTTTCCCTTTGCTTCCATATTTTTAGCTTCAAAAAACCCTCCCCGAGGTGCTGCCATTTCATC